>NC_066625.1:47314204-47958246 GCF_025201925.1 Gopherus flavomarginatus
TTCCTCTGAAGCAGTTGATGCTGGCCCTTGTCAAAGATAGGCTGCTGAACTAGATGAACTTTGGGTCTGATCCAGTTTGTCCATTCCTATATTCAGGTGCTTGAACCTTCTCAGAAGGTGTACTGTAATCACTGCTGACCCATGCTGGGAAATGCGTCTATGAATAATACTGGGGTCTTGTAAACCTCACTTCCTGCAGGTCAGGAAAAACTTCAGGGTCCAGGCTGGTGCAGTGGGGCTCCCCAGGAAGTGGGCTAGCCCATGGTATATTTGCCATGAACCTGTGGCACCATTATTAAATATCAGCTCCCTGGAAGTCCTTGTCAAATCAGCCTTTGGTTGCCCTAAAAGAACCACACAGGATTCACAAATGCATAAACTGCTTATCTGTCAACACAGGGCCCTCAGCAGGAGAGAGGCCCTAATGTGGAACTGTTTTACAACATGCCCATATAACTGAATGGAAATGTATAGCACTGATACAACAATGCATAAAATCCTATCCAAATGCATGAGCTGGCAGCACAGCATCCAGGCACGAAGACTCGCCAAGCAGCCAGCTGGGGATAGGAACAGACCAGAGCCCTGCTGTGCCCTGAGGCGGAGAAGCTGTGAAATGGCTTGTAGGAAACATCCTGGCCTAGGAAGCCAGGACATGAAGGGAACATCATGCAACTAAGCCACCACTGAGAGAGTCCACCAAGGGGTGCTAGCAGAGGAGGTGAAATTCCTTGGCTTCAGTTCTGTTTCTCCTGAACCTGAAATTCAAAGTGGAACTTGGGGGCTGCAGCCACATGGGGCTAAAACACAAATTAAAGAATTGCATGAGCCTCTCTGTAACAAAACTGAAGAGAGGGGTCTGAGTCTGCACCTTGGCATCAATATCCAGACCATCCAGCAGCTAACCATATTTGCAGCTAACCATTTTTAAAAACGATCTGCTAATCCAAAACCCCAGAGCCGAATATCTGCTTGATCTGGGGGCTCTTGAAATCGTGTGTGTGTGTGTGAGAGAGAGAGAGAGAGAGAATATGAGAATGCCGCCATACAGAAAACTTTACGTTAGCGGTGTGACGGTGATGGGTTCAGTCACAGAGATCCCCTTGGGACTGTCACCTGATATGCTGAAATTACCTCTGAGCCCGTTTTCCCTGCCAGCTTGGGACTCCAGAATCCTGTCTTGTTGAGCCAGACATGCTAGCCTGCTGTAGCACAGACCCAGGGTCTGGGCCATGCCTACGGAGCTGCAGACTTTACCTAAAAACATCTCAGCAGGTTACCTCTCTCCAGCACCCAAACACCTAGCTCCCAATGGGATCCAAACCCCAAATAAATCCGTTTTACGCTGTGTAAAGCTTATACAGGGTAAATTCATAAATTGTTCACCCTCTATAACACTGATAGAGAGATATATACAGCTGTTTTCTCCCTCAGGTATTAATTGGGTTTATTAATAAAAAAAGTGATTTTATTAAGTATAAAAAATAGGATTTAAGTGGTTTCAAGTAATAACATCCAGAACAAAGTAAGTCACAAAAGCAAAATAAAACAAACTCGCAAGTCGAAGCCTAATACATTAAGAAACCGATTACAAGTAATATCTCATCCTTAAAGATATTCCAATAAGCTTCTTTCACAGACTAGACTCCTTCTTAGTCTGGGCCCAATCCTTTCCCTTGGTACAGTCCTTGTTAGTTCTGGCAGAAATCTCAGGTGGTAAGCAGGGGTTTTTTCATGACTGGCCACCTCTTTTGTCCTGTTCTACCCCCTTTTATAGCTTTGGCACAAGGCAGGAATCTTTTGTCTGTGCTTGTCCCCACCCCCACTTCATCAATGGAAAAGTACAAGGATTAAGATGGATTCCAGTATCATGTGACAGTCTCCAATCTTCCTGGGTCAGCCCACACATCCACAGGAAGGCATGCAGGTAAATAAACCATTTACAATCAATTGTCCTAGTCAATGGGAGCCATCAAGATTCCAAACCACCATTAATGGCCCACACTTTGCATAATTACAATAGGACCTCAGAGTTATACTTCATATTTCTAGCTTCAAATACAAGAATGATATATGCATACAAATAGGAGGAATATATTCTGTAGATTATAACCTTTGTTATGATACCTTACAAGAGACCTTTCGCAGAAAGTATATTCCAGTTACATCATATTCACACTCATAGGCATATTTCCATAAAACATATGGAGTGCAAGGTCACACCTTCCTCCTGAAGTTACTGCCATAGTCTTGGGCACTGTCCATGGCGGAGGCTGTACATGTAAAATCCCTGTTTGTCTCTGGTCACACCCGCTCCCAGTACCTTTAAACCCTAAAATGTCATTCATAAATGTTCTAACAAAGTTCTGGGTTCCTGGTCCCTGGGTGCCTGGAAACATGTTGGGGTGTAGTATTGCTAACAGTATGCAGATAGCAATATCTGTTAAAGTGTAGGTGTCTTAGCATTTAGCCACCAATGCCATGAGGCAGTGTGCCTCAGTTTCCTCTTCCACACAGCAGTGTAGGTCTGTTATGCTCTAGCTGCTGTGCCGAGCTCTAAGCCTGTTTACAAGTATTAGCTGAGAAGCATCATATTTGTGGTACTGTCTTGTTACAATCCCTAGAATGTACACATTTTTTTCCCCAAAAATCAGGTATGTTACATTTTCATAGGGTTTGTCTGTAGCATCAACTCCATTGTCTTGATCCCTAGATGAAGCAGCAAAAGATATGAAATTAACAGCCAAGTTATCACAGACAGACTCTGTTCACAGAATTTGGCTTGTTCAGGGTCTATTGCATTTCCCAATCCCTTAGTGTACCATGGTAGGTGTTCAGATACAGATTCGCCTGCTTCTTTGGAGAAGGTTCTCAATTCAGGTATATGTTTGGCATTTTGGCAAGGAAAGGGTGCACTGCAAGCATGCCTGCCCTCAGCCCCTCCCTCTGGAATCTATTTGTGTTGGGCCCCAACAGCTTGTGAAGCTTCCCAAATGCAAAGTTTTTCCTTTTCCTGCCTTGAAGAAACAATGTTAGGGCTTGTCTACATCACTAAGTTGCAGCGCTGGTGAGGGGGTTACAGCGCTGCAACTTAGGAGGTGTACACATCTGCAGGGTATCACCAGGGCTGCAACTCCCTGTTTGCAGCGCTGGCCGTACTCCCATTTTGTCTCGGGTGTAGAGGATCCAGCGCTGGTGATCCAGCGCTGGTAATCAAGTGTAGACACTTACCAGCGCTTTTCTTGACCTCCGTGGAATAAGCAGGTATCCCAGCATACCTGAGGAAGCCTCTGGTAATCAAGCTGGTCTCCTTCCCCGGTTTGCTCTCGCGTTCCCCGAACCCCCGAGCAAGCAGGTCTCCTTCCCTGCGGTTTGCGGGGTGGTTCGGGGAACGCGAGAGCAAACCGCGGCGAAGCTGGTCTCCTTCCCCGATTTGCTCTTGCATTCCCCGAACCCCCGAGCAAGCAGGTCTTCCCTGCGGTTTGCAGGGGGGTTCGGGGAACGCGAGAGCAAACCGCGGCGAAGCTGGTCTCCTTCCCCGGTTTGCTCTCACGTTCCCCGAACCCCCGAGCAAGCAGATCTCCTTCCCTGCGGTTTGCAGGGTGGTTCGGGGAACGCGAGAGCAAACCGCGGCGAAGCTGGTCTCCTTCCCCGGTTTGCTCTCGCGTTCCCCGAACCCCCGAGCAAGCAGGTCTCCTTCCCTGCGGTTTGCAGGGTGGTTCGGGAAACGCAAGAGCAAACCGCGGCGAAGCTGGTCTCCTTCCCCGGTTTGCTCTCGCGTTCCCCGAACCCCCGAGCAAGCAGGTCTTCCCTGCGGTTTGCAGGGGGGTTCGGGGAACGCGAGAGCAAACCGCGGCGAAGCTGGTCTCCTTCCCCGGTTTGCTCTCGCGTTCCCCGAACCCCCGTGCAAGCAGGTCTCCTTCCCTGCGGTTTGCAGGGGGGTTCGGGGAACGCGAGAGCAAACCGCGGTGAAGCTGGTCTCCTTCCCCGGTTTGCTCTCGCGTTCCCCGAACCCCCCTTGAAGCCGCCCAACAGCGCTGCAGTGTGGCCACATCTAACACCACTTGCAGCGCTGGTTGCTGTAAGTGTGGCCACTCTGCAGCGCTGGCCCTATACAGCTGTACTAATACAGCTGTAACAACCAGCGCTGCAAAATTGTAGATGTAGACATACCCTTAGTGTATACAAGCATAGCGGAACAACATCTTTCAGTGGAGTGCTTTGGGTTGGTAAGATCTCTTTGGACATCCCACTATCTGTTCACAGAAGGTCAACTGGGTGGACTCTCCCCTTCAGGAGTTCTGAACCCCAGTCTTCCGTTAAAACCTGATCCAGAGGTGAGGGGTCTGGTATTTCAGATGCAGATCCTTCACCCTTCTGCTGGGGAAAAGCCTTTCTACAAAAGGTGGGCAGATCCTCCTGTTCTCCCTCACCTTCCATCTGGACTTCCCTCTCTGGGCTCCTCTCTGAGGCAGACACCCCTCTGTCCCCCAAAAGGGAATGTGACCCTGATCCAGTTGTGGGCTCACAGCTACCAGCTGTGACAGACCCTTTACTTGCCAGCAAATTCCCACTCCCTTTTCACTCAGCTTGGGCTCACTTCCAGCAACAGAGGCCTTGGAGTCTGTTCCCACTGCAGCAGTCACAGGACCCTAACTTCCATCTCTGGGATACATGTCCCTATGCACCTAGGGCAGAGCCTGTCCCCTGCTGACCTGCAACTTCCTGGCAGTCAGCAGCTGGGAAGGCCTCCTTGTTACAAGGTGGAACACCCCCCTCCCCCAGGGAGATAATCACAGGACAGGAACTGGCTCTATCCACCCCCTCCTGCAGGGACCTACCTTGAGCCCTGGGGCTACAGGAACTGGTCTTGATCATCCCTGCCCCCAAGGGCCCATTTTCCACTGCTACAGAGGAATTAAAGAGACAATCTCCTATTTCCCCAGCAGGACATGTGACTTCACTCTCCCCCATGGGAGTCTTTCAGCACAAGACTCCTTCTTGCTGCTAACAAACCCTGGGACAGATTCTGCCACATCAGAAAAATCATTCCCCAGTAGAAATAGTGCAAAATTGTGTGCCACTACTGCAACAGTTAGTTCAGCCTGCAAATCACCTGTTTCCACGTGTACCTTAGCTAAAGGTGAAAGGACTTTGTAACCTCCCACCAATTCTAATTCTGCCATTTTTCATGGTAACAAATCCTTCTCATGGATCACAGGGCAGGCTTTAGGCCGATTCAACCGATTCCCCTGAATTGGGCCATGCCCCAAGAGGGCCCCGCAGGGACTGGAGCCCCAGTCCCATTAAATTGCCACCAGAGCCCCACTGCTGGAGTCCTGGAGTAGGGCTGCGGGGCTCTGGGGGCTATTTAAAAAGTCCGGGGCTCCCGTTGCTTTTACCAACCCAGCCCTTTAAATAACCGCGGGACCCTTGCCGCTTCCCCAGGGCTCCCACGGCTATTTAAAGGGCCGGGGCAGTAGAAGCAGGGGAGCCCCGGGACCTTTAAATAGCCCCCAGAGCCCTGGGGTAGTTGGGGGGGCTCCAGATCCCTCTGCTGCCAGGTCCTTTAAATAGCCCCCAGAGCTCTGCCGCTTCCCCAGGGCTCCCGCGGCTATTTAAAGGGCCGGGGCGGTGGAAGCCGGGGAGCCCTGGGCCTTTAAATAGCCCCTGAGCCCCAGCCTGCTCCTGCTACCCCGATGTGGGAGGGAGGAGGAGGGGCACTTACCATACAGGGTAGGCTATACCCCCGTACACCTACCTCCTGCCCGCAGCCAGCCCCTGCTGCACCCCTTGCCCACATGAGCCCCACACCCCGCACCAGCCCTGCACCCCCTGTCCTGTGCGCAGCCAGCCCCTGCCGCACCCCCTGCCCTTCCCACACCAGCCCCACTCCCCTGCCCTGCTGCTGCCTGCAGCCAACCCTGCACCCTCTGCCCACAACCAGCCTCTGCTGCACCCCCTGCCTTGTTTCCAGCCAACCCCTGCCACACACCCCTGCCTGAAGCCAGCCAATCCCGCACTCCTCTGTCTCGAGCCCTGCCAACCTATGCCGCACCCCCCTGTGGCCCTGCCTGATGCCAGCCAACCCACCCCACCCAGTCTCCAGCCAGTTCCGCACCCCTTGCCCTGCCTGCAGCCAGACTCTACCTCCAGTCAGCCCCTGCCCTGTCTCCAGCCAGCCCCAAGTCCACTGGTGTCCTGCAGTTCTCAGGGCAGTAACCCTGCACACCTGCTTCAATGAGAGGAGCAGAAAGCAGCTTGGACCCACACATGTGCACACCCTAGGGTGACCAGATAGCAAGTGTGAAAAATTGGGATGGGGTGGGGGGTAATAGGATCCTATATAAGAAAAAGGCCCAAAAATCAGGACTGTCCCTATAAAATCAGGACATCCGGTCACCCTAGCACACCCCCAGGGAGTGGCGGGGACCCACACGTGAAACGGAGCTCATTTCTAGTTCAGGCCCATCTTTTTAAAAAAGAATTTTAGGTAGAGTTAACATACAGCCATATTTTCCGGGACATGTCAGGCTTTTTGGTTCTTAAATTGCCGTCCGGGAGGAGACAGGGGGTTGTGGGGTGGGCTGGCTCGCTTCAGGTAGGGTCACAGGGGGCCCTGGGAAAATATGGACGTATGGTAACCCTATTGGCACAAAAAATACATACTGTGGCACATCCCTTAAATCAGAACTTTTTATAGGGAACCGGTTGCTAAGAAATGAAAGACTTTTTTTTAACGTTTTGTTTTGTTTTTTTAGTCATCCCTGCTGGGGCCCCACCGAAAATGTTCGAATTGAGCCCTGCACTTCCTAAAGCCGGCCCTGTGGATCAGTTCTCTCTCCTGACCACAGAAATCTCTGCACCGGTATCCCTCCAACCTTAGAGCACTTTGCCATTAAGCTTAACAGCATGCATGTGCTCACTGCTTGGTTGTGTAGAAGCAACCTTTACAAATCCTGTGTGGTAATAGGCAGCGGCCTGGGATACCCCTGTGCTCGGAGAAGCAGCAGTTCCATGTGTTACCTGCTGCCTGTTCCCACTCAGCCCAGGACATTTATTCCTCAAGGTGCTCAGTGGAATTACAATGGTAGCAGCTTCTGGGCTCCTCTGCTTGTACAGGAGATTTGGGATGAGTAACGGGAATGGGGAGGTGAACACCCAGCCTCTTTTTTTCCAGGGGTAAAACGGTGATTCTGCTTTCCACCAACCCTGTACCCCTCTGCCAGTGGTTTATGTTTAATTGCAGCTTGTGATTGCTCATAAGGGTCTGCAAACTCAGCTAATTCCCCCATTGCATTTGCCTTTTTGTCCCACAAATACTGTTTTACATCATCACTGCACATATTCAGGAACTGCTCCTGAGCAACTAAATCACACATTTCTTCAAAGTCTGTAATGCCTTTTCCCCTCACCCACTTGTCTACAAATTCCTCATTTCATTTACATAAGCCACATTACTTAATCCAGTTCCCCTCTTAAGGCTCCTGAATTTAATCCTGTAGATTTCAAGTGTAATCTGAAACTGTTTCAAAACCAGTTCCTTAAATATTTGAAAGCAAAAATGTTTGAAGCATCAGCAGTAGGCTGTGTAGTTCTGTACCTATTGGTGTTTGAAGTGGCGGTGAGATGCTTCGCCTGGGACGTTATAGAGAAGTCATGTGGCAGGGAGAGCTGTGCTGTTAGCAGCTTTGTTCTAACTCCCTTATGTTTCATGTGGAAAGGGAGCACTGTGTTTGGTCAGAGTTATGGCAGCACATGGGTTGTGTGTGTTACATAGGCCACACAGGTGGCAACACTAGTAGTTAATGCTTCCCAGTTTTCCGCTGCTGCTATTGCTATTGGTTAACTCGAGTGGCAGAGATCTGCGTGAATCTAAAATTTCCAGCCCTGCTGATGATCCATGTAGGTGTCAATGTGATTCCCCATGATGGAATTTCAGCAAGGAAGGGAAACGTTTGGTGTGTTTGCTTGTTTGTTTTTCCAATTTCATTCTTTAAAACCCTAGAAAATTACACACAAAAATTGTTACAAGATTTTGCAATGTCACGGGTGGTCCCTAACTGAGTTCCTCATTTTCTGGGTGTCCAGCTTGATACACTGGGCTCTGATTTGCAGGAGCTCCGAATACTCCCCGAGGTGTCTGTAGTCAATGGGAGCTGGGCTTCAAACATAGAAGTGCTACATCATGCCAAGCACTCTGAAAAATCAGGCCCCACGCAGGGCCAGTACAAGGATGTTTCGCGCCCTAGGTGAAACTTCCACCTTGCGCCTCCCCACACACCCCTCCCTGTGGCAGCTCCCCCCCTCCGCCCTGAGCCCGCGGCAGCTCCCCACCCCCCACCCTCTGCCCTGAGGCACCCGCCACCCACCCCAGCTCACCCCTGCTCCGCGCACGAGCACCCCGAGCATGCCGTCACTGCTTCACTTCTCTCACCTCCCAGCTGATTGGCGCTGCAAGCCTGGGAGGTGGGAGAAGTGAAGCAGCGACGGTGCACTCGGGAAGGAGGTGGGGCACGGATGAGCTGGGGCAGGGAGTTCCCCTGCCTGCCGTGCCGCCCCCCCCTTGCTGCAAGCGGCCCTCCCCGCGTTCTCCTGCCCCAGCTCCCTCCGCCTAAATGCCGGCGGTGACCAGGCCGGCTAAAGACCAGCCGCTGTGGTTGCTGCTGAAAAAAATGGTGGCCCCCCAAATCCTAGCGCCCTAGGAGACTGCCTAGGTCGCCTAAATGGTTGCACCGGCCCTGGCCCCACGTGTGTCAAATTAGACTTAGTGGAAACTTTTGCTGTTAATGTCTCTGTCCCAGCTCCCCATACGTGAAAGGGGAAAACATTGCTGCTCACCACATGGGGGTGTTGGGAAAATGCATTCAATAAGGTTTTGTGATGCACTCAGGTACTACAGTGATGAGCTCCATTAGGAAATGAATAATCCTGTCTCAGAGCAAGGTTTGACTAGTGGATGGTAAATAGGGCCTGGACCGCACGCTGAACAATGAGGAGAAAACAAAATGTTGAACAGCAGCTCATTCAGTGAGCGGTATCCATTCTGTACAGTGAATGAGGCAGGGATCCGGGGGAAATCAAATTCTGAAACCATGTAATTAAAGACTTACTCCTGAGGGCATTCTGTACCAAAAAAATAAAAATTCTGTGCACAATATTTTAAAATTCTGTAAGTTTTTATTTGTCAATAAATAAATGCAGAGGCTCCAGAATGGCAGTGGGGAACACAGACTATTGGCTGTATGAAGATGGAAGATCACCCTGTAGCCCCCACACCCCTGGGACATGGACTCAGCGGTGAGGCTGCACCCGACCCTGACATAGCACAAGGCCTGGGGCTGGCCCAGAAACACCCTGGAGCCCTGGCCTTCTGTGCCAGGTACACCAGGTGTGGGGCAGGCATGCTCAACTAAACAAGATTCAAGTGTAGAGGGGCTCAGTGTGGAGGGATCCAGGTGTGGGGTGAGAGGATTCTGTGTGGGACAATCTGGTTGCCTGCAGCTCAGTGGTGGGTTTAGGTGTGGGGAATCCAGGTGCAGGGGCAATAGGACTCTGCAGGGGCTTCCAGGTGAAGGTCGTTGGGGCTCAGCAGAGGGGTCTGGGTGCTGGGGAGTGGGGATTGGAAGGGTGTGGGTCTGGTTGCAGCTAGTTAGGGGTCAGTGGTGTGGGGGTCTGGATGTGAGGTCTCAGGGTGGTGCAGGGGGTGGGGCATCAGGGTGGGGATTTGAGTGCAGGGAGCTCAGTGGGGGATGGTCTGGGTGCTGGGGAGTCCAGAGTTGGGGGGCTGGGTGTAGGGGGCTCCAGATGCAGGGGTTGAGGTTCAGTGGGGTGGGGTTCAGGTATGGACAGCTAGAGGGGTTCTGGATGTACCAGGTGAGGCTTGGCAGGGGTGTCTGAACATGGTAGGTCTGGATGCATGGGGGTTAGGTGGATGGGGGAGCAGCTCCCCATTGAGTGACCCCTCCCCCCCACAAGTGAAGATCATGGGACAGGAAGCAGGGGAGGATGCTGAGCTTCCTGCAGCTGAGGGAGGTTTCTGGGGGTGGGTCTGCCACAGCCCCAGCCACTTTTTGCAGGAAGAGGAAGTCCCGTCCTCTCCTGCCTCCAGCCAGCCAGGACTAGCAGCAGATCCTGGCTCAGGGTAGGAGTCACTGGCTGGGGTGTCCCCAGCCCTGTGGTGATTTACCTCTCTGTGGGCTGCTCTGGGTGCCTGAAACAATGTATCTGCTCTGCTAGGGAGTGATGTGTGACTGCTCATGCAGCTTCCCTTTGCTTCCCTGTCAGAAAGTCATTTTTCTGCAGGGAAGCAAAGAAATCTGTGGGGGACATGAATTTTGCGCACATGCAGTGGCATAAAATTCCCCCAGGAGTAAAGACTGTATCATATGAACGCACTCCATGGGACTGGTCTGAGATTGTAGAGGCAGTCTTCATGCTGGCATTTCCTACTTTTTGAGTGCTTGACTTTGCAACCTGAACATTCTCTTAACCCAACTTTGTGCGTCTTTACATATTATCTCAGACTTGGGAGCATAACTTTAGGCATCCACTTCCACATGTAGGCACCTAAATAGACTGATTTTCATGGGTGCTGCTAACTTCAATAAAACTGCACCTTGTTGCACCATCCTTTATCTGAGAACGATGAAGGGCTGAATTGATCCAAGCTGACCTTAAATTGACCTGAGCTTAGGAGCCTCTTCATTCCATTCGTTAATGTCAGTGGGAGCTGTGCATGCAACTGACATGTCAGGGCCACTCCTTAGCTCCCCGACTTCACTTAGAGCTATGTTGCTTTCTGCCAGCTGAAGATTCCAGCTAGCTGTGGCCTAGACCATTAAGCTGGGCATCTAGCAGGAAAGCTGCAGATAGGTCCAAACTGCAGAGCTGAGACTCTCATCCAGACCTGAATTTACCCAGAATTTGGTTCACAGTGTTCTAGTTCAGAACTATCCTCAAGAGCCAGCTAGCTCAGAGCTTGACTCAGAGCAAAGTTGTAGGGACAGCACTGAGAATGAAGTCCCAGCGGGAAAGCAGTGCTGTGATAATCCTCAGAGATTGCACAAAATGACAGGCTAATGGAATCACAGAATTGTCTGCGAACAGCAGGGAGGATGATGAACTGGTGGCAGGGGTAAGAGAGAGGTTCTCAGAGCTCTGAAAACAGCCAGAGTCAGCTGCAGGAAGAGCCACAGGACTGGAACTCAGATCCGTGGGTCCCCAGGCAGCCTTTGCAGCCTGGCTGGATCTGGAGGCTTGCTACTAACTAGTGGGCTGAGTGGCTAATGGAGCCCTCGCCCCAACAGAGACACTACCCATGTGAGTCCTGACTGAAGGAGAGCCTGGCCCCACCAATTGGTCCAGCAGTATTATTTAAGCATGAAGGAGGTACAGGACGTTTCTGTGTAATTGATGAATTCCTGGCTGGCTGCTACTATGCCTCCTACCTTCTCACCTGATACCTGTTTCCTGCTTCCCTGACCTGTTCCTGGTTCCTGCTCCAGTTTCTGACTGGTTCTGGCTCTAATCCTTGGATTGGGTTACTGACGCTGACTCCTGCTCCAACCTCTAGGTCTGACCACCCAAGCCCCAGTCATGACTTGTTGCTTCCCACTGAGCAAAGCTGGCAAATTGGTGAAGGTGATAGCTGAATGTGCTCTGAGGCCATGAGCCATCCCTGATGTGGCTGGTAGTTGAGAAGCAGGCAGTGTCAGAGATGGTGACGCAGGGAGGCTAGGAAGGGACAGAAAGGCTGGATTCCATGCTTTCTCTCCTGGGCTTTCTGCAGCAGCACTGCTGGATCTAAGGCAGCAGATCTTCCTGATCTCTCTGTAGCGCCGTTAGCTGGGCTCTGCTCCAAGCAGCATGCATCACTTACCAAACCCAGGGAGGCTGCTAAGAATGCAAAACCAAGCAGCTTCTGCAGTCCTAGGGGCTCACTTCCGTTCAAGGTAAGTCTTAGTTACAAAGAAATTATATGTGCTGGACCTGAAAGTTCCCACTGAATGCAACAGCATAAACGAGGTCCTATCAGTGGCGCAGGTGGAATGAAATGCCAGCTGGGCCTTTAGGAATGACTGCTACAGTGTCACAGCTGTGTTGAGCTGGTGGGCTCAGTCAACGGGCAAGTAGAATGGACATTGTCTAATTCAGGGGTGGCTGACCTGAGCCTGAGAAGGAGCCAGAATTTACCAATGTACATTGCCAAAGAGACATCGTAACATGTCAGCAGCCCCCCATCAGCTCCCCTCCACCCCCAGTGTCTCCCACCCACCAGCAGCACCACCAATCAGCACCTAACCCTCCTTCCCTGTGCCTCCCGCTGCCATGATCAGCTGTTTTGTGGTGTGCAGGAGACTTAGGGGGTGGAAGGGAAAGGAGCAAGGGCACGGCAGACTCAGAAGAAGGGGTGGGGCCTTTGGGGGAAGAAGTGGAGTGGGGCTGGGGCCTGGGGCAGAGCCAGGGGTTGAGCAGTGAGCACCCTGTAGCACACTGGAAAGTTGACACCTGTAGCTCCAGCCCCGGAGTTGGTGCCTATGCAAGGAGCTGCATATTAACCTCTGAAGAGACACGTGTGGCTCTGGAGCCACAGGTTGGCCACCCCGGTCTAATGTAATGAGCTGGATGGTGGCTGTGTGTGCCGCTCTTATGGATAGAATCAGAACTGCTCAGCTGTGTGACAGAAGCCTTAGCAGCTTGGGACTGTTGCTCTAGCTCAGGTTCTGTGCTTCTGCAGTGCAGCGTGGGGCACGGGTCACTTGCTGGAGGATTCTCTGCAGCTTGAGGTCTTCAAACCACAATTTGAGGACTTCAGTAACTCAGACATAGGTTAGGGGTTTGTTATAGAAGTGGATGGGTGAGATTCTGTGGCCTGCATTGTGCAGGAGGTCAGACTAGATGATCATAATGGTCCCTTCTGACTTTAAAGTCTATGAGTCTATGAGATCTCAGCTCTGTCCCAGCTGGTATGAGAAGGTCTGAATAGCCTTGATGTGCAGCACAGCAGTGCTGGTCAAGTGGCTAGGTGGCCACTGATTTGCGCTGGTATAAATCCAACCCCCTCAAAGGTTTTTTCGGTGTTTTAATGGAGATATTGTCTTGTGTCATGGAGCTTTCCCTGGATTTCTCCCTTTCGTGGGAGGGGTGAGGGCAGGGAAACATTTGTTTTTTTGTCTGTGATTCTGTCAAGTGGATTCATGCCCTTGTAAAATCAAGGCAAGACCAAAGATCGGTGGTAATTAAAGATGGGCCTAAGAACCTCAGATCCACCCTTGGCCCCTCTCTCTCCTCTTCAGTTTCAGGAAGTCCTGAGTCCGACTTGTGTCCCTGGAGGACTTGCACCCCTTAAGTGGAATGGGCCTTTTTTTTTTTTTTTTTTTATTATGACACAATATGGCAGAAACCAAGGGAGATCAACCGATAGCAACCTCGGGGGCCTGGCATCTAGGATTTCAGACCCAGAGAACTCTGATCAACCTCTAACCCGAAGTGTGCACCTCAGCCGAGCCCTAGTCTGGAGCTGAGGAGCACCTTGTTGGCCTGTCATGGTCCTTTTCTTTAAGTAAAATGTCTAAGAAAATAACTTTTATTTGGATTTGACTCTCCCCTGCATGGTCTAATTTGCATATTTGCAAATACTTTGAATATAATTAGGCTTTAGCTTATTGCCAGCACACCTGCCTCCAGCAGTGACGGGGTACAACTCACAGATGCACAAAATGTGGCAGTTTTATCAGGAGGTGAGGGGGGCATTAGGGCAGGCGTGGGGGAGTGTGTGTTGCAGTGTTGGGTTACATGGATGGCTCAGTGGGTGCTGGATGGTGTCTGATGGGTGCTTCAGACTAGGGGCTGCTCAGTGCTAGTTGGGTGCTACTGGACGGGTGAATGTGTCACATGGTGGCTGGGGGCCCTGGAGTGGGAGAGTAGTAGTGGTCTCACTGGGGGCTGTAGGTGTCTGATGCCGGTGCCGACTCCACCCATTCCTCTCCGTTGCTCCTTCCCTGCTTAGATTCGCCACCTGATTCCAGCAGGAGGAACGCTGCAAGGGGGGGGCTGCCTGGCTGCATCCAGAGTAGGTGCCATGGTGGCCCAGAGGAGCCATCACAGCTACCGCCTGCAGTCCGGCCAGCCACATGGGCATCTCAGTGGGGCTACAGGAGAGTGTGGCCAGGCTGCTGAGATGTGAGTGTTACATGAGATGCCTGGCACTTGGCAGCCCTGAGTTTGCAACCCAAACATTGCCTGCAGGAAAGCCAAACTGGCTGCAAAAACCTGTGAAATTGACTATTTCATTTTCCAAGAGGAGTGCAATGCAGAAAGTGATTTCAAGATTATGTGCACTGCAAGAAATCTGATCTTAAAAATTATTTCTGTTGACATAATATAGTGTATTATGTTTTCTTGTTTGGTTGGTTTTTTGTTTGCTGGCACCAGCAGCATAGATCCACTGAAGTTAATAAAGCTAGGCCAATTTATATCAGATGAAAATCTGTTCTGAGATTTTTAACCTGAGAGTGATCCATTAAACTGTCTCTCTGGTACTTGGAGCACCTTCACTCAGTGTTTGGGTGATATGAAGAGGCATTTTGTGCTCCATGATATTTCCTGTACAGCTCACAAGAAGATCTGTGAAACTCCTTACTCTATGACAGTGGAGTGCTTTAGAATTCTACAGAGACAGACAACCTTTCTGCAATAGACGGGGGGTGGCTTTTGGCTTTGATTTTGTGAAAAATGTGCTAGCTGGGTTTTGGTTTTGTAAATCCAGAGATGAATTTGGTTCTGGATCATGTTCACTTATTCCCCCCACACTGCATGGGCAGGCTGGGATAAATGGTTCCAGTTTTGGCCCATCTCTATTTTGTAAATTAGAAATGAGTCTGAGTCACATGCTTCAGTCCTGGATGTCAACATCTGTATTTGTACTATGGTAGCACCAACAGGCCTGAGCCTGGTAGATGCTGTACAAACACATGGTGAAAAACAGATCCTGTGCTGATGAGCAGGGCTGGCTCCAGGCACCAGGGAAGGAAGCAGGTGCCTGGAGTGGCCAATAGAAAGGGGGTGGCACTCCGTCCGTGATTGGGGTGGCACATCCGGGTCTGTGGCAGCAATTCAGCGGTGAGTCCTTCAGTCCCTCTCTCCCTCTTCGGTGGCAGCTCAGTCGGAACGCCTCTAGTCCTCGGCGGCACTTTGGCAGCAGCTCGGTCGGAACTCCTCTAGCCCTCGGCGGCAGCTCAGTCGAAAGTTGGAAAGCCTCTAGTCCTCGGCGGCACTTCGGCGGCAGCTCAGTTGGAAGTTGGAACGGCCCTAGCCCTCGGCGACACTTCAGCGGCAGCTCGATTGCTCCGCTTCAGCCTTCGGTGGAAATTCAGCAGCGGCTCAACTGTTTTTTTCTTTTTTCTCTTTTTTTTTTTTCACCACTTGGGGCGGCAAAAAAGCTGGAGCCGGCCCTGCTGATGATCTTTCAGTCTTTTAAGCAAGCCAGATAGAGATGGCTCGCTCAGAGAACCAAAGCCCAGCAGTGGCCCCAGCAGGGTTAGAACCCACTGCTTAGCAGCTTGGCCTGGTAGCTATCCATTGTACCATGCTGCCTTCCTGACAGCCTTTTTGCATCCAGGTCTGTTGGTTAGTTCAGCCTGTTACAGAGACATGAGGCAGCCGTAAAGTCTAGACCCAGACCTGCATTTCACCAGAGTTCAGGGGTGTTCAGATGCAGGATTCTAGTTCAGGCCCATCTCTATAAATTCCCTCCCAGTTTTATCCATTGATTTATAACAGTATTATCTAAAAGGGAAGTGCCATCTTCTTATACTCAGCCATTCATGTATAAATCTTGGTAAATTTCCCATGCAGTTTTAGGTGTCCGTTTTATTTCTGATTATATTTTAACACTCTTTTTTCTCCACCCACCCTCCTCTCCTTTCTTTCCCTCTCTCCTTTTGTGTATATAATTATTCCCCAGAACTCCAAGATAGGCCTGTACTATGTGTAGGAAAAATTATTATTAAATCTTTGACTGAGATCACACAATTGAAATAAAATAAAGCAGAGAGTCAGGTAATGAATGGGCTTCCATGCTGGCATTTCCAAATTGACTAACTCTCATCTACACGGTGCCCCTCCGGGCCCTATGAGGGCGGCAGTGCCACATGTCAGCACCATGAGAATGGTAGCGACATGCCTTAAAAGCTGTTTGTGAGCTTGCAATTACCTTCCCCACAACTGGCAGCAAAAATCCAGAGGAAACCCAGGCAGAGGCATTTAGTCCATCAATCCCACACCCTTTTGACTTGTTCCAGACAAGGTGGCTGTTCAGTGATGTGGGATTGTAAGCCTGGGCATAGTGCAGGTTGGTCTCTGCGCACTGCACCCTCTGGTAGTCAAGTTCTGGATTCTCCACCCTGCTTTGTAGATACCCCTCAGTCCCAGACCCACAGCCCCTGGCTACCCTGCTGCTCAATCACTGTAGTTCCCACCCAGCTCCGCTGATGTACATCAGTCCTGACCTGCAGCAGTCTCTGCCGTTCCAGCCCTGGCTTCTCCTGCACATTAGGAAGTAGCATGATGGTTCCCTCTGCCCCAAGCTCCTTTAGTTTGTGTTTTGAATAGGATCTGAATGGGGGTCCCAGTGTCCTCTGCCCTGTTCAGAACCCAGTGAGGGGGAGGTCAGGGGCTGTCTATGGTCTCTTGTGGTGCTAGAAAGCTTCCTTCTCAGCAGCTGTGCTGCTGACACCCGCTGAGAGGAATGAGAGATCCCTGCACACTTGACTGGCCCTGGGAGCACAACTCACCTCACCCAGTCCCTCTGCCCTCCCCAATCGCTTGGCTCCTCCAGGCTCCAGGTAGCTACTCTTTGAGCTCCTTTTCACACCCCTTGCCTGCTGCTTCAATTTCCACCTAGTCCTCTGACTTGCTCTGTTAGGGAAGGAGTGTTTCTTCATTGTCTGTGCTCAGCACCCAACATGTGGGGCCTTTGGTGTCAGCACAGCAGTGCTCCATTCTTGGCTCTGTCACTGCCGCAGAGTGTGACCTTGGGTCAGCCCCTTAAATGCTCCATGCCTCAGTTTACCCATCAGCTCTGACACAGTAATGCTTGTCTCACACGGGGTTTTATGGGGCTTAGCTAATTAACTTACCACAAAGTTGACATCTGGATCAGATCTCCCCCACTCTTTGGCGATGATGGGAGCTGTTGTTATGCATATAATGCCGGGGCCGCCTTGTTTCGTGGTTTATTCATTGTCTCTAATTTTACTGCTGAACTGGATCTGGTTAATAGATCTTTTTAGTGCTCTTCATTGCAGATTTTTCCTTTACCATGACTGAGTGACTGTTTGCACCTCTTAGATACCATCAGCATGACCTCTGAGGTAGGGTGCCTCTATATTGTCACCCATGTCCTGTACTCTGGGGGCAACTGGGGTCTCGGAGCCCTGCACTGATGCACAGTGTAGGCAGAGAGGGGAAGAATGGCACAAAAAACACTGACAGGTTAATGGAAAGACATGTGGGCCCAGATCCTCATTGGTGTTTAAGTGCCTAACTCTCCTAGAAACCAGTGGGAGTTAGGCAGATAAATACCTTTGAGGATCTGGCCCTTGGCAACCAAACCTCTTAATGTCTATGGGGCAGATTCTGATCCTTATTAATGCTGAGGGGTACCTTGCTATGTAATCAGTATGATTTTCCCAGGCACTGCTCCAGGTGCTCACAATTTGTCTGTTTTACTCATCTGTGAACTGACTTTAATACCTTCCTTACCTCTCTGGTATGCTGGGAGAACT
This sequence comes from Gopherus flavomarginatus, assembly GCF_025201925.1. Classification (NCBI taxonomy): domain Eukaryota; kingdom Metazoa; phylum Chordata; order Testudines; family Testudinidae; genus Gopherus; species Gopherus flavomarginatus. The sequence continues at coordinate 47,331,994 of NC_066625.1, forward strand.
ATTTACCATTCCTAAGCTTTCCACGAGCCTTGGCTGACAGGCACTCCAGAAATGTTACTGTTATTATAATAAATCCCGTAATGATATTGCAATCAAGAGCTGATGAATAGAAATTGCTTTGAAAAGTAAAGGGTGAGAAGATGGTTTATTGTTCTAATCGCATGTTATAGAGAGCTGAGTAAATGATGTTAAACTGAGCAACAGCTGCTGCTATCGCAAATGATCCGGTGCACTCTAATACACTGGAATAGACAAGACAGCACAATCATGCTGTGAGACAGTGTAACTGAAACCCATCTTCTCACCATTCACTCAGAAACAAGCTCCGATTAATCATTTACCCATCATTAATTGTTTCCATGCCTCACCACTTGTGGAAGGATTTCGGGGAATGCAGATAGGGAGGGCCCTTCCCCGAAAAGTTGGATCTTGTTTACTCCCTGTTGGTTGGTGGAGGTGAGCATCTATGAATGAATTTTCCAGGTTACATTATTAGGTCTGATTATAATGCTGGTTTGAACAGTACAACTAGGAAGACTGGTTGTATACATAGGGAATGCACCCAGTATCTGAGTATTAGACTAGGATTCTGATAACAGAGGTTCTAGTCTCACTTCTGCCATGTGAGCTTGGGCAGTGCCTTTCATCTTTTTGTAGCTCAGTTTCCCCACTGGTATCACTCTCCTTGTGAAGTATTTTAAAAGCACTATGCAACACCTAGCTGTTGTTGTTGCAGCGCTGGCCTGGGTTCAGCTCCTGACTCTGCTACAGACTACTTGGACAAGTCACTTCATCTCACTGGGCCTTGGTTCTCCATCAGGAAAGTGGCCATGAGAGTAGTGACTGTTGTGTGAACTCTGGGCAGGGCCTGGCTCTGTGTCTGTACAGTGCCTAGCACAATGGGTTCTCTCGATGCTACTGGGGGACAAACAATGCTGATTCCCACGTGCACAGAGCTGGGGGAGGTGCGGTTCCCACTGAGGTTAATGGTAACAATCCCCAGGATATCAGCAGTAGCAGAGTTAAGCCACTCAAAGCAATGCACAGGTGCTGCGACTACTGCTGAGCTCACTGTCCGAAAGGGGGGAGGCCCATTCATCTGCTGATTTCCACAGCGCTGCAGGTGTGTGCAGGAAGCAACTGGGTAGAGACAGACTGCACTAATGAGTCTGCCAGTGATGCGTAGGCCTGTCCAGATGGGGACTGATTTGGGAGTTAGTATTCAGAAGGGCTGCACCTCCCAGTGCAAGTCAGAGCCTTGGAGCTTACCAGCCTGATGGCCACTGGGTGCCCCCTGACTTCAGCGCAGGCTTCAGGTGCTCTGGAACCCTGCTGTGACTGTGGATTTGAACGATCAGCTTTGTGCCATGCTGACAGGTGACCTCACAGTCAGCAGAGCTGGGAAGATAGCTGTTTTAAATGCCCTTCCCTCCCCGTGCCTTGCTCTGGAGCAATCTGGCAGTGAGAGCCGAGGAGCTGCTGACACCCCACAGATAGATGGGGCGGCTTCCTTTAAAGTAGATGAAGCTCCATTTTGGATGTTCGTGGATTGAACTGTTGGTGCTTTAGGTTGGCAGCTGTGCCTGGCACCAGCTTTCAAGCTCACACTCACATTTGCTTCACTTGACAACCAGCACTTACAAGGGGGCTTCGAGTACGTCCACAAGAGGGTTTCTCAGGCACATCACAATACACTGTGGTCCCTTCTACATCAGCAGGGCCTCTCGAGCAGGATCTGGGCGGGAATTAGCTCTAGGGCCCAGTTCTTGTTGCTGGTGCCTGCATGGTCACTGAGTGCTCTTAGACATCTGCCTGTAGATTGTCAATGCTAGAGATGGGCCAGCACTAGACTCCCACATCCACAGCTCCTGAACTTGGGGGAAGTTCGAGCTCAAATCCCTCCGAGTCCACCTCAGATGGGGAGCTGGGCAAGCCCCAGATGGGGAATTGGGGGCCTTAACTCAGACACCAACATTTGCAAACTGGGGCCCTGATGTTGCCTGACAGGAAAAATGTGTGAGTGTGTGTTTGTGTGCACAGGGGCTGATGGGGGAGGAACTTCCTTCTGCCCCAGCAAGTTGGTGTTTCTGACACGGTAATAATGGCACTTGGCAATTCTCTTGAGCTTTGCATCCATAAATCTCCAAGCTCTTCCTAGAGGTGGGTGAGGATCACTAGCTTCCTTTGACAGATGGGGAAACTAGCTCTACATGTTCAAAAGTGGTGTCTGATGTTAGGTGCTTCAGCTCATGGTGCTTGATTGGAGACCCCAGAACCCTGCATGTCACAAGTGCTGGATAACCAGAACTGCTGTAGATGTCAGTGGGAGCTGCCAATCTCCGGCACTGAGTGTACAGCTGGCCAGGAATTGCCCAATACATCTGTTTTTATCAGAAAATGCCGACCTAATGAATTTTTTGACTCGGAAAATTGAGTTTTGAAATTCTCTAAACGTTTTAGAGAAAAATTCTAGTTTTTTGGTTTGAAACAATGTTTTGTTTAGAAATGTAAGCTAATTAGAGTAAGATTTAAGCTAATAAATTAACCCTTTTTTAAAATGCTCAAAATGAAATGGCCTATTGGACTTGACCATTTTAACTGACCCTGATCAAAATTCTTCTCAGATTTTCCAGATTTTTGACTTTCTCTCCTGATTTGGATCAGGAACATTTTTCAGTATCTTGAAAATTGTCATGAGCTGGGAAACCCGCTTCCCACCCAGCTCCACCTTGGCATCTTAGATTGAGCCCAAAAACTGAAACCCTAAAATCAGGGGCCACTTTTGCAAAGTTTGTCTGTGTGTGACTTGCCCAGTGTCAGAGAGGATGTGTCTACACAGCAAAAAAAAGCCCTCGCAGTAGCAGGTCTCAGAGCCTGGGTTAATGGGCTCAGGCTCGTGTTGGGGGACTCCAAACAACAGCGTAGACACTTGGGCTCCAAGACCCTCTCCAGGTTTCAGAACCCATGTGCTAGCCCAAAGTGGGAAGTTTTTTTTGAGCCCTGTGAGCCCAAGTCAGTTGACCCAGGCTCTGAGACTTGGTGTCATGGGTTTTGTTGGGCTTTTTTTTTGGTGTGTAGATGTATTACAGAGGCGGAGCCTGGACTGGAACCGAGGTCTCCAGACTGCCATCCCCAAGTGCTATCCAGTGCTGACAGTATGCGATGTTGGGGAAGAGGTGGGAATTCCACTTCTTCTGGATGGAGTGTCCATTGAGCAAATTTCTTCTGCATTGCTTTTGCTCAGGACTCACATCTGAAGAACAACACGTGCTCCCCAGCTGCTCTCGTGGTCCCTGATCCCTGCACATCCAGAGCTCAGGAACTCATCTCAGTGCACTGTCCATATCCCTGTGACCTGCCCACATCTCTCCAATGGCTTTGTTCTGCTCTGCGTTGAATGCCACTGATTGCTGTGGCTGCAGTGTTCTCTTGCTCTGGGGGACTTTAGCAGTCCCCTACGTGCCCCACCAGGAACCTTGAATCTACCAGGGGGTCAGTGAGAGCAGATTGGTAATCGAGCCACTCGCTGGGTAGCTTCCATCTTTGCTAACCTTTCAACTACTCAGTCAGCCTGGGATTTCATGGAGCCAATGCCTCAGCAAACAGGGGCCTGGAATGGGGGTTTTTGGGGCAGCACTCTCCTTTTGCATTGCTTTATCATGAACATGCAGGCTCAGTTAGTATTTGGGCAGCGTGCTGCAGCCAGTGACCCAGGCTGGCAGCCATGGCAGCCCAGCTCAACTTCCCGCTCATTAGAGTTTGTTACAGAAGCAGCATGCATGATGAAAGGTGATCAATGGCCTGCTGCTAATAGAGGCCAGAGCCTGAGCCGCGGGCCATGCGAAGAGCAGGGAATGGCTAGAAAAAGCCCCACACTGCTCCCAGCTGGAACGGATCCCAGCGCAGGGCCAGTGGCTCTCAAGTTCCAGTTTTGGGGGCTGGATATGAAGTAAAGGATCTCTCGCTTTGCACCAGATGGGAACTGGTGCACCTAGTCTCCAGGATCAGGCTGCTATTGGTGCCTATCTACTGTAACAATCAGTCCCCTCTAGATACCTTAGGGAAGGAGGAAGTGTCTGCCTGGCTAGATCCTTACAGGGACCCTCATAAACATGAATGGATTTCTCCTCACAGTACCATTGGGAGGTAGGGGAGCATGACCCATGTTTTACAGCTGGAGAACAAAGGCCCAGAGTAGGGTTAAGAAAGTTGCATGAGGTACGACAAGGAGTCTATGGCTGGGCTGTTAGCTGAACCCAAGTCTTCTGAATCCTAGGCCTGCCTGCTCCTCACTAGGTTGTTCCTCCTCCCGAAGCATCAGCCGTTTGCTTTGGATAGTGTGTTGACAATGGATCAGAACTGAAGCACTGGAACCAGCCATCGCCTGGACATTAGGTCACCTTCAAATTCCAGATCTGAGTTGTCCACACTCTGTCTATCTGTATGAGCTGAACCAGAATCCTAGCATCACTGCCCCACATCTCCAAAGTATACCCAAACCTCTTGGGTCTGCATAATTTAGTTGCAAAAGCCAGGTGGAGGGACTTTCCCATGAGCTTGCCTGGGCCATAGACCTCTGATTCACCCAAACACTCAGCAAACCCAAGCTTGTTAGTGCCCCCAGGGCTTTGGCTGACTGTTCTCTCTTCTCTGGGTCCCCCAGCCTGGCTGCACAACTAGATGGAACCTGCCTAGAGCCAGGACTCCTAATTGGTAGGGGCAGGGTTGGAATACATGGACTGGTTGGACCAACCACCAGTGACCTGGCCATAGAAGGAATCACAGGCACAGGGGAACTCCCCTGTTTCTACCTTCTCACATGCAGAATGTGGAGGGTTTTGGCTTTCTGCTGTTTCTTGGATTGTCAGTTTTCCAGGTGTCAGAAGCTCTGCTGGGTGCTCTGTTTGATTGATGAAGGGGGCAGGGGTTGTTTTCTAAGGCCTGTGCTCTGTCTCATTTTCTTAGGTTTAACACCATGTGAACACTATATCCTTACTGCCACTTTCCTTCTATTCAAGCCCCTGAGCATAAAATGCTAGTTAATCAGAATGGCACCATTTTGAACTCATGGCAGAGAATACACCAGGAAAAGACAACAGAGAATGGCAATGTCTCCAGTATTAGACCCACTGAGCCAGAGACTTATTTCATTCATTGCACAGCTGTGAATCTGGAGTAACTCCACTGACATCAGTGAAGTGCCTCTGAATTTATACCACTGTAACTCAGAGCAGATCCGGCTCAGTTACTTTATGGCTTAGAAATACCTCGAGTAGATTCACAGCTATAACCCAGGCATCTATATCTAAAGCATACAATAGACTCAGTACACAGTGCAAATAAGATTGTAATATAAACTCAGCTCCACGAGTCTCATTCGCAAGCCTTCAATAGCTCTTTCTGCAATGTTTTGTAACCAGAAATATTGAGCAAGATATTTCACTGAATTGGACAGAGTCCAGTCCCCCTACAGCAGTCTTGGAACTCTGGTGTCATAGCTTATATTTATAGACTCATAGAACCATAGATGTGTAGGACTGGAAGGGACCTTGAGAGGTCATCTCATCCAGTCCTCTGCACTCATGGCAGGACTAAATATTATCTAGGCCATCCCTGACAGGTGTTTGTCTACCTGCTCTTAAAAATCTCTAGTGATGGAGATTCCACAACCTCCCTAGGCAATTTATTCCAGTGCTTAACCACTCTGACAGTTAGTGAGTTTTTCCTAATGTCCAACCTAAACTGCCCTTGCTGCAATTTAAGCCCATTGCTTCTTGTCCTATCCTCAGAGGTTATGGAGAAAAAATTTTCTTCCTTCTCCTTGTAACAACCTTTTATGTACTTGAAAACTGTTATTAACTCAGCCTTTTCTCTTCCAAACTAAACTAACCCAATTTTTTCAAGCTTCCCTCCTAGGTCATGTTTTCTAGACCTTAAATCATTTTTGTTGCTCTTCTCTGGATCTCCAGTTTGCCCACATCTTGGAGAAAGTCCAGAGAAGAGCCTTGTGCTCCCAAAATCCAAAGCAGTTTGCTGAGTGTCTAGATCCAGGAATCACTTCACTCACCACACAGGTGGACCTTGGTACCAATTAACACCATGCAGCAGTTTAGCACAGGAAGTGAGGGATTCTGTATCCAAGGGCAATGAAGTAAGTGGAAGGCAGTTGCTCACCTTGGAATTCTGCCTTGGAGACACTAGAGCGAATTACCTGCTCCTGCATGAGGTATGTAATAATCATGTGTGGTCAGTACCCCTGAAAGATGACATGTGCGAGTAGCACAGTGCCTCCTAGTGCCATGTTGCGGTGCCTCCAAGGGATGTGTCCTACATCACCAACATTGCTTCTTGCAATACCCAAAGGGTTCTCAGCCAAGCCCAGCCCTGGGTTGCAAGATCTGACCTGATCCTGCCCCTGTTTCCACTTCTCTCCAGAGCTCCCTGGCTCCACATTTCAGGGATCCTGGCTTTGATCCTCTTCATCTAAATAAATAACCCTCCTTCCCAAATGGTTTGCTTTCAGGAAACACAGAGCTACATTGCTGGAGCAGGGCAAACTTGCTTCAGTGACTTCATTGTGAGGAAGTAGTCAGCTCACGATGCAGTGATTGTGAGCATTTTCTATTTGCTTCTCAGTCTGGTCCTTCTCCCATCCCACCTCTGCTGTTTTCAGAAATAGATGCATCCTCAGTTACAGACCAGATCTCTGCCCTTACTATTAGCTAAGGAATCCACACAGCCCACTCAAATGGGAGCCTTTGAAGTACCTTTTGTCTTTGTTCTTTGTCCATCGATTACTCTCCCCAAGGCAAAGAACTGAATGGGCTAGGCTCAATAATAATCGTAATGGCCAAATGTTGAAACTGGGGACATTGATCCTCAAATCAGCTGCCTAACTCCAGAGATAGGCAGCTGAATAAAACACAGCTTGATTTTCAGAAGTGCTGATTACCCCAAACAATAGGAGAAGAGAATAAGGCAGATGCCTAATGTCTGCAGTACAGGTGTGTGAAGTCTGATTCCCCACTCTGGCACTTTGAGTGCAGAAGGTGGGGACACACAAGGATTCTAAAAATTAATACTGGCTACTCCAGGCTTATATTAAACTCCCAAGGTTACAGCTTTTCTCTGACCTTGGATGGGTAAATGCTGCCACCACCCAAGTGGAAAAACCCCTTTGAGAACCCAGGAAGGTGTATTTGGGAATTCCTTCCTGTGGGGTACCCTCAAGCCCTTTCATGCCGCCCCGACCCCCCCCCCCAAGGAAGAGCTGAGAAAGAAAACGAAGGAAATCAGCTGTTGCCACCAGCTACTTAGATAACAAGTGTACCAACCTCTTAAGACACAAAACTCCAATCCTATTCTTCAAAAAGGTAAACTTTATTTTAAAAAAGAAAAAAATACATCTAAAAACAGGGGACACAGTCTGAGTCCTTGGAGAAGGCTCAGGAATGGAGGTAGGTGTTTAGCCTGGCTGTAGGTGACCATCCCCATCCTTTTTGTTAGCCTTACATGGTTGGCTAAGTCTTCTTCCAGCAGCACGAGAATGAGATAATTGTTGTAGACTCCCAAAGTCCATATTCCTGACCAGTCGTTGTACTGGACAGGCAACTTGGCTGTAGGCAAATTAAAAGAGTTGCCCTTAAAGGGTTGCACCATCACTTGGGCCTCTGGGTTGATGAATTTGGAGTCCACCAGGGATTGGTGGATAGCTGACACCTGTGCTCCAGTGTCTCTCCACACAGTAATCTTCCTCCCCCCACACTCACAGTTTCCCTTTGTTCTGGGGGTATTTGTGAGGTATCTGGGCCTGAAGGCTCTCGTTGGGACCCAGCGGTGATGAGCTGCAATCAGCTGGTGCTCTTGGGGCACTTGGTCTTCACATGCCCCAGCTCATTACATTTAAAGCATCACCCAGCTGACGGTGGGCTGGAGCGAGGTGGGTGGTTGCAGAGTAGGGTGGTGGGATGAGAGGGCATCTGGGGTCTCCCTGGCTGTGTGGAGGGCTCCTTGCGAGATGAGGCCTTGGTCTGACTCTGATGGTGGGGTGTCATCTCGGGTTGTCCCTTCTGGTATCCCCACCTACTGCTACTAGCTTTCTTCTTCTCTGCCATCTCCACCCATTTGGCTCCAATCTCTCCCACTTCAATTACAGTTTTGGGCTTCCCATCTAGGATGTACCTTTCTATTTCCTCAGGAGCACCCTCTAAGAACTGCTCCATTTATATTAGGGGAGACAGATATTCCAGAGACTTAACATTTGCTCTTGATATCCAGGCATCCCAATTTTTTACAATGTGGTAGGCATGTCAGGAAAATGCCACATATGTTTTCCACCTTAGAGCTCTGAACTGCTGATGGGCATGCTTGGGTGTTAGCTCATCCTAATTCTGGCCTTGTGTTTCAAAAGTTTGTACTCGTTCATGTGTTCTTTAGGCATTTCAGCTGCCACCTCTGCTAAGGGTCCACTGAGTTGTGGCTTCAGCTCTACCATATACTGGTCTGGGGGGAGGTTGTACCCAAGGCAGGCTCTTTCAAAATTTTCTATGAAGGCCTCTGTATCATCGCCTACCCTGTATGTGGGGAATTTCTTGGAATGGGGAGTGGTACCTGGAGAAGGACTGTTAAGGCTACCTGATTGATCCAGCTTAACTTTTTCCAGCTCTAAGCGCTTCATCTCGAAGCTCTTCGTCTCTCTCCTCTCCTCTGCTTCCTCCTCCAAGTGCTTCTCCTCCACTTCCAAGCGCTTCATCTCTAGGAAGAAATTCCTGACTTCCGCAATTAGAACTTGGTCTAGGTTAAGGGCATCCCTCCACCTTGGCCATGGAATTCGGGTGAGGGAGGGCTGGCCCTTCTCTCCTGAGAAGTCTCCAGTCCCCCATTCCCTCCCTGCATTTCTGTCATGGAGCTGGATGTCTGGGCTTGATCTGGGTCTGTCTTATCCATGGCGTGCTGCTTTGGGAAGACTGGTTACTCTAGGATTTTGGTGTCCGACCAAACTCATGCACAGGGATGCCCTATTCTAGCCTAGCTATTTCATAGCAATGAAGCTAGAAAACAAATAAATTGCTTGTTGGACTCTGTGGCTTTTCAAGCTGAACCCTTTTCGTGCCTGTTCCCCCTCAGGAAGCAAAAAAAGAAAGGAAAAAAAACCTCCCTGGCTTTGCAGGGTGCCAAAAGGAAAAAAGTGTCCTTTTAAAATGCTGAGGTCTGTGCTTCTGGCTGAAAATGATACCACCGCTCTGCCACCAGATGAAGGTTCATTTCCCCCTTCTGGCACTTTGAGTGCAGAAAGTGAGGGCCTGCAAGGATTCTAAAACTTAATACTGGCCACTCCAGGCTTGTATTAAACTCCCAAGGTTACAGCTTTTCCTTGAATGAGTAGATGCTGCCCACCACCAAAGTGCATAAACCTCTTTGAGAACCTAGGAAGGCACACATGGGAATTCCTTCCTTTGTGGTACCCTCAAGCCCTTTCACCCTATCTCCCCCGCCCCCTCTCAGGAATTGCTGAGAAAGAAAACAAAGAAAATCAGCTCTTGACACCAGCTAATTAGACAACGTGCACCAACCTCTTAAGACACAAAACTCCAGTCCTGTTCTTAAAAAAGGTTAATTTTATTTTTAAAAAAAAAATCTAAAAACTTGGGCTATTGCTAGATTTAAAAAGAGCAAATACAGAAATTAAGAAGCTTTAGCTTTCTTAAGGTCTAGCTTTCAGGTTACAAGCAAAACAAAAGCACCTGCGGTTAGCACAGAGGAGTCCAAAAGCCGTAAAGAAATAAAAGAGAGAAACCTAATCACTTCTTCCTAGACATTTCCTGAACTACTTACATATCTGGAGTTCCAAATGAGTAGTTTCTAGGTATGATCTGATGATTTTTCATACCTATCCCAAGGTACATACATCATTCTATGATTTTTCTTACCTGGCCCAAGCTCTTACAGCATAGTTCCAGCCCTGTCTCTGCTCTCTGGGAGGACAACACAGACAAACAAAGGGGAGGTTTTTCCCCAATTTTAAAAAGTTCTAGCCTTCCCATTGGCTCTTTTGGTCAGGTGCCCACTCCCTTCCTTTTATCTGTGGACTTCTTTACTGCTTTACCTGTAAAGGGTTAAAAACAGCTACTAAGAGGGATTTTATAGCTAACTGGCTGGCTGGGTGTCCATAAAAGGGAGCTCTCCTGCTCCCATTTATCACAAGGTGGCTTCTTACTGAGGAGTTAGCTGTCCACCTTTAGGCAGCCAGATTTTGAAAATGTCAGCCAAGACATCCTTGGGCTGAGTGACAACTGTGAAGAAAGATGTGACAGTAGCAGTCCATTGGGATGAGTACTGCACAGCCTAGTAGAGGGAAACCAGTGTGGGTTGTCGGGGGAACTTGTGCCTCTCCAGCTTTTTGAAAGTGGGCCAGTGACCAGGGTGGGCTTGTGACTAAAGCCCAAGCAAATTTGAGAGGCAGACAATAAAACCTTGATTAAAAACCTAAAAATAAGCAACCTGCAGGTTGCAGGACTTGCCAAAGGGCAGATGACCAATGAGTGGCTGCAGTATTTTACTGGCGACACTGTTGTTTATTTGTATTGTGGTAGTTGAATTCTCAGTGACTCAGAAAGTTGAAAACCCTTGTTTCAGATCAAACTAAATGTTTTGCCATGGAAAATGGCAGAAAAAGGAGAAAATGGAAAGAAAGGGGAAAAATCAAAATCTAATGAGTGAAAACTTCAAAAAAAAATTTTGGGGGGATGCGAGGGGGACATAAAATTTTGAACTTTTGGCAAGAATTTTCAAAAAAGAAGATTGCTTGATTAATTAATTAAAAATTGCACAACATTCTGTCCACTAGTTCAGGAAATACAGTCATTACAGAGACCAACAGCTTCTCCTTAGCTGCAGAACAGCTGCCTGCATCACCTTCCCTCCTGGAAGGAGAGTTTGTTAACATTGAAAAGGTCCAGGGAAAAGTAGCAGAAATGGCTAAAAGGATGGCCCCATTTGCTATAAGACTGCACAGGAACATCCGACTTAGCATGGTAGAGCAGCTCAATGGGCCACTGAATCTGGCTCATTGTCTCTGAGAGTGGCCTTTGGCTATAGATTCAGAGGTAGACACCTTCTCCACCAATCAAGCATTTGTCTAGTTGGCAGTCCCATACTCTAGAGGAATTCTCTTCTAACTTCTCCTAGTGATTGAGCCATGCTCTTAAGTATGAGAAGTGACAGCCCCTATCTTTGCTAGTGTGACAGCAGAGCGTATTCTAATAAGCATCAGATCCTTGAAAACAAAGCTCAGTTGACTATTTGCATCAACATTATCTTGTGACAGGGAGTTCCAGAGGTGAATCCCATGGGACCTACTCTGTGAAGTAAAAGGGCTTCACTCTTTTGCAAAAATGCTGAAACACAATAGGGTATTAGGAGTCAGTTCTTAGCCCCACTCTGTGGAACCCACATGGCTGCCCGCTGCTGGCTACTGCCTTATATTGGGAAGCAGAGCCTGCTGCTCCCCACCATGTGCTATTTTGGCTGTATGGATCCAGGCCATGCAATGACCATGCCCCTGTTTGTGGAGGTAACACCCATGTGATCCACTATGGAGACCCACTGCCCAGAATGTCAAGGGTGAGCAGAACGCCTCTGAATGGACTTTTCATCATCCACATTCTTGCTTGTTACAGATGCATGGATCATCTGGTGGGAGGGGCCTTGCCCAGGTCTCAGAGCATGGATCATCTGGTGGGAGGGGCCTTGCCCAGGTCTCAGAGCCATTCAGGAGAGGACAGCTGTTTAACAGCACCATTCCCTTTAGGCCATATTAAGGGATAAGTCCTGCCCCTATTAAGGACAATGCTAAAGCTGCCGTGGACCTCAGGGGGACCAGGACTTTGCCCTTTACTTTCCTGGTGTTGTGTTAGGGGATGGGTAACGTAATCAGGGGATTTGGTACACAGAGGACCCCAGCCAACCTCCTGGACCATTTTACACTACTTCTAGCAGATCCTAGGCTTCAGCTCACAAATGGGAGGAAGGATGGTCTGGACTGGGAACCATGAGATGTGTGTTTAACTCCCAGTTCTGCCCTACCCTTTCTGTGTAAGTTGGATGAATGACTAAATTTCTGTGTCTCCGTGCCCCGTGGAAACAACAACAGGGGTATTGAGAGGACAAATGACTCAATGACTATGATATGGTCAGTGGGGTTGCCCCATCCTTGTGCGTGCTGCCCTTCTCCTGGACCTTTGTTATTTTCACTGTGTGATCTCAAAGGGGAAAAGACCTGGACTGAATGCCCTGTTGCAGCTGAGGAGGTAGCACTGATTTATAAATTGGCCTTGTAATGGATAGTATTCTTTAGTCCATAAAGGAGATGAGTTAAGGTGGGGAAAGGCTGGTGGGTGGGGTGGAATTTATGACGAGATGGCTCTTGCAATACCAGTAATAGAAGGCTCCTAAGATTAAAACTTTCTTCATCTTTGAGGCATGAAATCAGGCTGGGTCACAGCTTCCTGGCTGCCGAAGTCCAGGATAACAATGAAAAGAATACTTTTGTACTCAAAGTGTGATTAGACTGTGGAACTTACTGCCACAGGAAGTCATGAGGCCAAGAATTTAACAAGATTCAAAGCAGCCTCGTGCTTTCCATGGCTGTTTTATGATGATTGTATGATTCTATAATCAATACCATCCAGAATTATCATCCTTAATGATAACAAAAATTCTGGCAGAGATATTAAACCTCATGCCCCAGGATTTAAGCCAATCTCTCACTATTAGAGATTGGAGGAAATCTAATATGGGAGGCAGATTATCCTACATCTACTACTGTGGGGCTCTTATACATTCCTCTGAAGCAGCTACTATCAGAGACAGACCTCTGCTAGATCAGCCCAGGTCTGATCTGGGCTGGCTGTTCCTTCTGCTCCTGGAACTCTTGGACCATCTGGCCTCCTTGGTGTTTGTAGCTGGAGTGAAATCCTGGCCATAGGTTGGGGGCTTAGCCACTGCTTCAGTCCCTGTTGGCTACTTTCTGCCATGCCTGTGACTGCTCCCACTCCCTTGGCTGGCTGGTCCCCTAAGCCAAGGGAAGAGTGCCCTGCTGAGCAGAGCCAGGTACCCTCTGGGGACCTCACTGCCAAGCAGCGTCTGTATCCATGGCCAGACAAGAGGGGAACCACTAAAGGGTGAGATGGGGGCAGGCTTGGCTGAGCTGGTCACTGAGCCTCTCAGTCAGGGTAAAGGCAAGGCTGCTTGTAAAGGGAAGGGATGTAAAGACAGATTGCTGCAGTGATCAAGGAAAGGGGAAGCACCTTCCATCGTCCATTCCAATCACATCTTCTCTCTTGCTCTCACACACACGAGAACAGGAGAGATGAGTCAGTTCTGTACCTGTGATTGGGATGTGAGGGCCCAGAAGGGTCCTTCTTCCTGCCCCCTGAAGAGTAAATCAAACCAGGGAAGGGAGACTCCCTCCTTTGCCATGCATGTTCCCTGCAAGGATTAAGGGATGAACTTCCCCATCCCTGGGGTTGGGCTGAGAAGCCCAGAACTGGTCACGTGCAGTGAAAGCTACTCAGCGCCTCCCTTCCACCATGTCAAGCAGTGGGTGAGCCAGAGGGCTTTATGTAGCAGTGTTATGCCAGGCCCTGGCTGGATGGCTGAAATGAGGATTGAACTGGGACCTCTGGATCTAAGAGCATGACCTCTACTGCCTGACTGGAAAGTCCCATCTCTGTTAGGCAAGGCTGTAGCAGCTTCATCAGTCTCTGTTTATGGCCCTGCCACCACTGCAGGGGACAGGGCGCCACCCAGAGAGGCTGTAGGATATAGCGGCAACGAGAAGGTGTTGTAGAGGCAAGTAAAGGGAATCCCCCATTACGCTATGTTTATAGAGAGGCAGCCACTGAGGCTGGAAAATCTGATGGCCCCTGATGTTGGGTGTTTTCTGTGCTAACCCAAGGGGAAGCAGCTCTCATGCTTCAAGCCAATAGGGTCAGGCGGAAATTGTACCTGGGCCCCTCACAGTATAAGACTCCCCCACATTGGCTTCAGGGGGTGTTCCTCATATCCCTCAGGAGGAGGGCAGCCCTGAGGTAGAGGAGAAGGGAGGCTTGGTGATGCCCAAGACACTAAGTTCCCCCAAAGGGGTGCAAAAGGGCTGTGGCACATACACTGGTCAGCCTGGTTGCGAGAAGCAGGTACTGTGGCATGGTGCTGCTCAGCCTCACACTGCCCGAGTGCCCAGTGCATTGCTCCTGCCTCAGGAGCAGTCATCAATGCCCAGCTCCTCCTCACCCCATTTCCCAAAGCTGGAACTGGACCTGTGACTGAAGGTCTGTTGACTGCTGTATAAGTAATGGAGGGTAGGGATAAGCAGCAGGAGCACTTGACCCTAAGTGCATCTCCCATGGTTTGGGTGTGAGCTTTGGGTCTAGCTGGATCAGGATGCAGGGACTTTGGCAAAGTGAAGTGGGGGACAGATCTGCAGGTCAGGATGGTGGTGCATTGGGACAGCTATGGAGGGTCCAAAAGTAGAGCAGCAGAATGCACTGTGGGTCAGGACTGGGCTGCATGGACACAGCTGTGGGGAGCCCTGGGTTGCAATAGCAGAGGTGCATGAGGTCAGGATCTAGGTGCATTGACAGAGCTCCGTGAGGAGCCCAGGGCTGGAACAAGGGGTGTGTAGTGAGCCATTGCCCAAGGTGCATTGGCAGATCTACAAGTGGAAGTGCACAGCTCTGGCCTGTGAGCCTCTGCCTGGCTCTGGTCTGTGCTAGTGCTCTCAGTCCCTCTCTCTCACGAGCCCTGAATTCCCTCCAAACAGAAACCCGCCGGCCTAGTGCCCCGCAGTGTGCCAAACTGGCTGACCCCTGTCCTATGTGGAAGCTGAGCTTCCCTGTGGCTCCCAATCAGTATCTCTGCCATAGCGCCTGCAGGGTCTTGTAAATGTAATCCTTGAATGGAACAGAATTGGGAAGATTAACTGGAGAACAGCTAAGGGAGTCCAGGGAAGTTTGTTGCTGCCCCCTGGTAGGGCATTTCACCCCTAGCCCCAGCTGGACAGCATGAGGGACTATTCCCTGGTGTTGCTGCTGGGAACCCTGATGAAGTGCCATTAACTAAGGAGCATGGTGGAGGCAGGGCATTGTCAGAGACGCCCGCAGTCTGGTGTCCTGGTATGAGGGCAAAGGCAGGGCAGTGTCTGATGCAGTGTGCCAACATGTGGCAGTGTTTTTCACCCTAGTCCTCCAAAGTGAGGGAGTGATCACCCCCATGATGCAGATGGGAAACTGAGGCCCAGAGAGAGGATATGACTTACCCAAACTCACACATAGACTAGGTGGCACAGCTGGGAATTGACCGGGGCCTCCAGGCTCCCTAGCTTGCATCTTGTGCATTTGGTCCTGCCTAATTCTGTAGAACAGAGTCCCACTGACTTTCCCAAACTTGACAGACAGTTCCACAATGATACCCAGTGCCCTGCTCTTTGAAGAGAGCTGGGCTATATCAGGGTGATCTCCCATCCGGGTAGTGCAGTGCTGGGTAGTGTTGGGGTAATCTCCGATCTGTGGAGTGCACTGCTGGGCAGTATCAGGGTGATCTGTCTGGGCAGCGCAGTGCTGGGCTGTGTCTGGGTGACTTCCCCTCCAGACATTGTCTCTAAGTCCTCTCTGGTCCCTGGACCCGGACAGCCTGGTGCTATGCTCTGTCTGAATGGGGCTATTGCATTTGGAACCTGTGGAGCTGTTTTCAGGTATTTTTGCACCTCACTTCAGCAGCGCTGAGCAATATCCCAGTGATTTTGCATCCAGATAGAGCAATGTCAGGCAGGATTTGAGTCCCCTCCACACCGTGCAGCATTGCACAACTGGCACATTGTCTGAGTTGTATTGTATCTGGAAAGAACAGCACTGGGCAACATCTGACCCTGCCATGTTGTTCTGGATCTGATCGGGCTCCAGACAACATCGTGCTGGGCAGTGTCTGAGTGGTAGTGTTCAGTCCTGCTGTGTGCTGTTGTGCCAAGTCCTCTCCAGATAAGGCTATGCTGTGCTTTTCCATTTGAGCAGTGCCATGTTAATTCTATGTGTCTTTCTATGGTACAGTGCGGTATCCTGTTATATCCACCTGCTCTTCTGTCTAGACACTGCAATGCTAACATGTGTGAGTGATCCCCATCTATGTTGGGCAGTGCTATGCTGTGAAAGTAAAAGTAGCCCACACTGCAATGTCTAGCATCTTTTCAGGGACAGGAACTCTACAAAGTGACTTCATTGCCTCAATGGCATGCATCAAGAGCTTCCTTTCACGTGCGCTGCATCAGACCGTTTGCCTTTGGGATGGGAGAAACATTTGCAAAATAGCTTCAAATGGTTGAAATTTTTCTTTGAAGCTCCCTCCCCTGCAGAAAATGGCTTTTCAATGGAAATTTTTCATTTTGCACCATTGTTTTTAATGAAAATCTGGAAACTGATCATTTTTCAAGAACAATTTTCAGATTTTGTTTTACCGAAAACAGTTTTGAAAACCAAAATTTTATCCCAAAAATGCTAAAAAAACCCAAACAACAAACCTAAAAAGGGTTTTCAAAAAAGAAATCGGGGGGAGGGGGATTTTGGTTTTATTTTTTCATGTAAAATACCCCAAAATATTTTTGTGGGGAATTTAGAAAAAAATTCTTTTTTTTTAAATTTTTTAGAAATGTCTCTCAAAAAATAATTGGTATTTTTCCATGTGTGCAATATCAGAGTAGAAAAGAATAGAATACTGAGAACCCTAATCTGACATGAATTTTCTTCCCAGGCCCTTTTTACAAAGATTCTTCTTTGCAGTGATGCCAGTTGTCTAGTTAATAGGTGTGTGTAATGTATTCCTGTGTATTTAAAATAGTATAGCTGATCAGTGTTGTAGTTTTTTCTTGTGCTTAGAACACAAGAGTGAAAACCAGGGCGCCTAGGTTCTTTACCCATATCTGCCACTGACCTTGGTTCTTATGTCTCCCTGCCTATGAAATGGAAATAATATCATTTATCCACTTCAGAGCAGGGTTGGGAGGCTGAGTGAATTAATGTTTGCAAGGTGGGTTTTGATCACTGGTGAAAGATGCTGCAAAGATGCACTTTAAGACTATAATGACTTAATTAGTATGTGCATACTGCCCTCTGCTGAACAGGATTGGAACTGTTCAAGTCTGTGTCATAGATACTGTACTGCTGGCCTCTGAGGAAGATCTTCTTTTAACTCAAGGGGTTTGTGCCTGATGGTTTGTAGCAGGAAGATCTGAGTTCAAGACCCACTACTACATGAGGTTCCAGGTGGCACAGTGCCAGCTGCAAAGCCCCAGATAGGCACTGTAGAATTATTACTTAACATTATCACCACACCAGAGAGGGAGTCAGAAGGGCGGATGCTGAATAGCGCATGAACAATACTAGGGATTTCTCAAAGCAAAAACCCAAGTACCATCAGGCTGCGTCCTTGAAGGCATCCATGTTCACTCAGCTGCAGACGTGCTCTGGGACTTGACAGGTAGTGAATGGCTCTCCGCCACATAACCCAGTTAGCACTTATATAACCACTCATCTGTAGGCACTTTACCAAGTATCATCATCTGCATGTTACAGATAGGGAAACTGAGGCGCTGAGCAGGGAAGTGACTTACCCACAATCACACAGAGAGCTGGGAATAGAATGTTAAGTCTCTGGGCTACCAGTCCCCTGTTCTGGCCATTAGGCCACGCTCCCCCACATTAGGCCACACTCCTCCACTTACTTTGGCTAACCTTCCAGAGCCACAGCTGTTCCACCCAGCAGCTTTCCTTTAATGGTCCGTGAAACATAGCCGTGAAATGGCCTTGCTAACTAGATAGAGCACGAGTCCACCTGCGCTTTGAAATACCTTCCAGATGTGGCAGGAAGCTCTTGGGTTTTCGCATGATCAGTTTAGCACGCTGCTTGACCTGAATGGGAAATCGGTGATTACTTTCCCGCTGAAAGCAGGGGTTTGGAGGTATGGGTGGAAACTGGGTATGAGCACATGAGCCCTTTCCCTACCTTAGCACTTTGAGAAGTGCAGTAATTTAGTGGTTAATTTCACCATGGAATACTTCTCGCTTTGGCAAGGGATCAGCAGAAAGCTGCCTGGTTTAGTGCACTCATTACGCCAGGACTTTCTTTGTGAGATGCAATATTATGCTTTAGCAATTACAGCACCTGAGCTTTTCACAAATTACTTGGAATCTCTCTCTCACTCTGATTCTGATTCTCTCGCTGGCAAAGTTCTTCAGGTTTTGGGGTTTTTGGTTGTTTTTATTCACCTAAATAATTGCACGTCTCCTTGTTATGTCATGAGTGCTATTCTTCCCCCCCCCACCCCATTACCCCCGCTTCCCTTCCCCCTCTCAATATGCTGTTGCTGCTGCATGTGGAGAGAGAAGTGTAGGAACAGCACACTAGACAGTAATATTGTACTGGGCTCACAAGGGTGTGTTCCTCTCTCTTCTTTATATCTGTACTCATACCTATGTGCTGAGCCACACAGTGGGTTTCATGCCAAGCAGGCTTTTGTGAGCATGTACTAGCAGCGTGAAGCCTTCAGAAATCTCACAGAGAGAATTCAGTTTGCTAGTGATACCGAATGAGCCATTGTGATGCTTGGCAATTCTGCCTGAAGATCTCAGAAACATAAGTGAACTAAGCCTCCCAGCCTGCGAGGCAGGTAGCATCATCCCCATTTTGCAGGTGCGGACACTGAGGCAAGAGACACTGATGCAAGGCTGCAGAATGAATCAGTATTAGAGCTCAAAATGAATCAGAGAATTAGAGAATCATAAAATATCAGGGTTGGAAGGGACCTCAGGAGGTCATCTAGTCCAACCCCCTCTCAAAGCAGGACCAATTCCCAACTAAATCATACCAGACAGGGCTTTGTCAGGCCTGACCTCAAAAACCTCTAAGGATGGAGATTCCACCACCTCCCTAGGTAACCCATTCCAGTGCTTCACCACTTTCTGAGTGAAAAAGTTTTTCCTAATATCCAACCTAAACCTCCCCCACTGCAACTTGAGCCCATTACTCCTTGTTCTGTCATCAGGTACCACTGAGAACAGTCTAGATCCATTCTCTTTGGAACCCCCTTTCAGGTAGTTGAAAGCAGCTATCAAATCCCCCCTCATTCTTCTCTTCTGCAGACAACAATCCCAGTTCCCTCAGCCTCTCCTCATAAGTCATATGCTCCAGCCCCCTAATCATTTTTGTTGCCCTCAGCTGGACTCTTTCCAATTTTTTCACATCTTTCTTGTAGTGTGGGGCATAAAACTGGACACGGTACTCCAGATGAGGCCTCACCAATGTCGAGTAGAGGAAAATGATCACATCCCTCGATCTGCTGGCAATGCCCCTACATATACAGCCCAAAATGCCGTTAGCCTTCTTGGCAACAAGGGCACACTGTTGACTCATATCCAGCTTCTCATCCACTGTAACCCCTACGTCCTTTTCTGCAGAACTGCTTCCTAGTCATTCGGTCCCTAGTCTGTAACAGTGAATGGGATTCTTCCTTCCTAACTGCAGGACTCTGCACTTGTCCTTGTTGAACCTCATCAGATTTCTTTTGGCCCAGTCCTCTAATTTGTTTAGGTCCCTCTGTATCCTATACCTACCCTCCAGCATATCTACCACTCCTCCAAGTTTAGTGTCATCTGCAAACTTGCTAAGAGTGCAGTCCACGCCATCTTCCAGATCATTCATGAAGATATTGAACAAAACCGGACCCAGGACCGACCCTTGGGGCACTCCACATGAAACCAGCTGCCAACTAGACATGGAGCCATTGATCACTACCCGTTGAGCCCGATGATCTAGCCAGCTTTCTATCCACCTTATAGTCCATTCATCCAGCCCATACTTCTTTAACTTGCTGGCAAGAATACTGTGGGAGACTGTGTCAAAAGCTTTGCTAAAGTCAAGGAATAACACATCCACTGCTTTCCCCATCCACAGAGCCAGTTTTCTCCTCATAGAAGGCAATTAGGTTCGTCAGGCATGACTTACCCTTGGTGAATCCATGCTGACTGTTCCTGATCACTTTCCTCTCCTCTAAGTGCTTCAGAATTGATTCCTTGAGGACCTGCTTCATGATTTTTCCAGGGACTGAGGTGAGGCTGACTGACCTCTAGTTCTCTGGATCCTCCTTCTTCCCTTTTTTAAAGATTGGCACTACAGTAGCCTTTTTCCAGTCATCCGGGACCTCCCCCGTTTGCCATGGCTCTGCAATCACATCCACCAACTCCTTTAGCACCCTTGGATGCAGTGCATCCAGCCCCATGGACTTGTGCTCGTCTAGTTTTTCTAAATAGTTCCGAATCACTTCTTTTCTCCACAGAGGGCTGGTCACCTTCTTCCCATACTGTGCTGCCCAGTGCAGCAATCTGGGGGCTGACCTTGTTTGTAAAGACAGAGGCAAAAAAAGCATTGAGTACATTAGCTTTTTCCACATCCTCTGTCACTAGGTTGCCTCCCTCATTCAGTAAGGGGCCCACACTTTCCTTGACTTTCTTCTTGTTACTAACATACCTGAAGAAACCCTTCTTGTTACTCTTAACATATCTTGCTAGCTGCAACTCCAAGTGTGATTTGGCCTTCCTGATTTCACTCTTGCATGCCTGAGCAATATTTTTATGCTCCTCCCTGGTCATTTGTCCAATCTCCCACTTCTTGTAAGCTTCTTTTTTTGCATTTAAGATCAGCAGGGATTTCACTGTTAAGCCAAGCTGGTCGCCTGCCCATCAGCTCCCTGAGGGAGTCAAAGTCTGCTTTTCTGAAGTCCAGGGTCTGTATTCTGCTGCTCTCCTTTCTTCCTTGTGTCAGAATCCTGAACTCGACTATCTCATGGTCACTACCTCCCCGGTTCCCATCCACTTTTTCTTCCCCTACTAACTCTTCTCTGTTTGTGAGCAGCAGGTCAAGAAGAGCTCTGCCTCTAGTTGGTTCCTCCAGCACTTGGACCAGGAAATTGTCTCTAATAGTTTCCAAAAACTTCCTGGATTGTCTGTGCACCTCTGTATTGCTCTCCCAGCAGATATCAGGGTGATTAAAGTCTCCCATGAGAACCAGGGCCTACGATCTAGTAACTTCTGCTGGTTGCCGGAAGAAAGCCTCATCCACCTCATCCCCCTGGTCTGGTGGTCTATAGCAGACTCCCACCATGACATCACCCTTGTTGCTCACACTTCTAAACTTAATCCAGAGACTCTCAGGGTTTTCTGCAATTTCATACCGGTGCTCTGAGCAGTCATACTGCTCTCTTACATACAATGCAACTCCCCCACCTTTTCTGCCCTGCCTGTCCTTCCTGAACAGTTTATATCCATCCATGACAGTGCTCCAGTCATGTGAGTTATCCCACCAAGTCTCTGTTATTCCAATCACATCATAATTCCTTATCTGTGCCAGGACTTCCAGTTCTCCCTGCTTGTTTCCCAGGCTTCTTGTATTTGTGTATAGGCACTTAAGATAACTCGCTGACTGTCCCGCTTTCTCGGTCTGAGACAGGAGTCCTCCTCTCTTGCAGTCTCCTGCTCGTGCTTCCTCCCGGTATCCATTTCCCTACTTACCTCAGGGCTTTGGTCTCCTTCCCACAGTGAACCTAGTTTAAAGCCCTCCTCAGTAGGTTAGCCAGCCTTCTTGCAAAGATGCTCTTCCCTCTCTTCATTAGGTGAAGCCCGTCTCTGCCTAACACTCCTCCTTCTTGGAACACCATCCCATGGTCGAAGAATTCAAAGCCTTCTCTCTGACACCACCTGCATAGCCATTCATTGACTTCCACAATTCGATGATCCCTACCCAGGCCTTTTCCCTGCACAGGGAGGATGGACAAGAACACCACTTGCGCCTCAAACTGTCCTTTGGGGGTATAATTATAACACCAAGTGTCGACACTGCACAAATGTTTGTTCCAGGACACAAACATTGGTTGTGTTTAGCCCTGAATTTGCTATTTGTTGTCTTTAACTCTAAGCTGCAACCCAGGATTAAACGTGACTAGCCACAAATATTTTGGTCTCGTCTGTTCTTTGAATTTGTAGTTGTTCTAGTCAATGAGCATGTGTTAAAGCACAGCGAGAATCCCAGGTGTAGATACATGTGCCCTCAGCCCTGCTCTTTTACCCCATTGTCGCACAGTGAATTTGCAAACTGGATGGGGTAGAAATTGGTGAGATGTTTGTGGCTCACTGGAGAATTCTAGAGATGTGAAAGCCAGAGAGGAAAGATGTTCTTGTGGTTAAGGGATTCCAGAGCTGGCCCTTCAGTTCCCCGCTCTGCTACAAGGTCCCTGTTTGATGCAAGTCACCTAATCCCTCTGCATCTCAACTCCCCATCTGTAAAATAAGGCTGCTTGTTTATTTAGATTGTAGACTCACTAGGCCAGGGCTGTTTCATACTATGTGTCTGTACAACACCCAGCACAACAAGTCCCTGAACTCACTTGGGGCTGCCAGGTGCTACTGGGATCACAGATTCACTAGTAATAATTTTCTACCCTCCCCCTGCCAATCAGGTAGTACACTCTGCTCAGGAACAACAGCACCCTCCACCCCTCACTCCACCCCCCGTGGGATGGGTCTGTGCTCACAGCTGCACAGGAGATTGCCAAATTTCTTCCCACCCCTGGGCTATTCAGCTGCAGCCATATTCCATGCATGGTCGGGATGCCATCTGCCCATCCCAGAGGCAGTGGTGCTGGTCATACCCTCCGCCCAGTTCTGGGCGCAGCAACTCCTGGCATACCCCAGGCACACTCTGTGGCATTCAATGAAATGAAACAGCAGATTCAAAGCTGATGAAAGGAAACACATGTTCACACAATGCATAATTAGACCAGGGAGCTCACTGAGTTTAGCAGGAGTCAGAGAGGGATTGGCTATTTACATGGATAATGAGTTGCGGCTAAGAGAAGTTATGGAAGGGAGATAAAACCTGGTGCTTCAGAGCTTAAGCCGATTTACTAGAAATCGGGATGAGACCAAAGGAGGCTGATTATCCCACTGCAGGGTTCTACCCTCTTTCTCTAGCAGCTGGTGCTGGCCTCTGTCGGGGCTCTGATCCCCACACTATGCCTGCACTGACAGTGTGTGGAGTCCTTATAGGGAAACAGTGCCAGATCTTTGCATCCATCTGTGAATTCACACGTACCTCATTGCCATACTTGCTGAGCGCTGGGCACTGGGAGCAGTGTTTACTGGTGTCTTGCATGGGCAGGAAATTCTTGCACAGCTATCCAGTGTCTATCTGGCTAATGGAAGGCCAGGAATTTTTTTTGGACTATAACACATGGCTGGGTCTCCATCAGCTCCTGGCAGTGTGTTAGGGATGGCAGCTGGAGCGGGGCAGGGAGCCTGTGACAGTGGGTTCTCCCTTCGTTCCAGGAATCCTGTGGCTAAGCTCTGACCATAGTACTGCAGCCCCACCTGTGCCTGGCTGACTGGTAATATTACACTGCGCAATCAGCTTTAAAGCTGTTTTTTAATTAGAGGAATTAAGTGCCAGCGTGGGCTTGGATTCTGTCTAAAAGGACTGGAGGCCCAGCACAGCTCCTGGCTCCTGGTTCACTGCTCTCTTTTACAGTAATGGGAACCCTTGGTTTGTTGCCTTAAATCTCCCGGCTGAGATCACTGCATGTCTTCTCTGTCACCTGTCAGCAAAGAGGACACAAGCCAGTAGCAGACTTGGCATCTGTTCCCGGTGAGCTCAAGAGTCCAGTTCAGATTCTGAGCCTCCTAGGAACTTCACCCTCAACATGCTCCAGGTGGAGATAGAAATCCAACTCCTGTTCTGATTGGAGAGCTGACTCAGTGCCCTTCTCCCTGCTGCAGAGTCTGGTGCTTTCATTCCCAGAACCCTGGAACCTCCTCAGAGCAGCGGCCCCAGGAGGGAAGGCCAGTGCACTCAGGGATGGACTGTTTCCCCCTTCTCTGCCTCCTCCTCCTCTTGGCCCTACAGCCATGCAGGGCAGGGAGTGAAGCAGAGCCACAAAAGGCCATAGAGCCCTCCTCAGCCCCAGAGATCCCTGCTCAGACCTGCTGAAGGACCTTCATGTTGTCTCCCCCCCCTGCCATGGCAGCCCAAACAGCTCCTGCTCAGGGCTGTGCCTAGGGACCCCGGGGAGGATCTCCGCACATGAGAGAATTAACTAGTGGGGCTTCAAGCAGCATCAGTGCACCTTGTGCATCCTGTGCAGATTTCACTCCTTGCATAGTTGGGGTGGGAAGGGGGGAAACTGGCACCCAGCTCCTCCTCTTTCCTCCCTGGCTACGACCCCTGGCCCAGAGGTGGCTCATGGGAGAGGAGCATCCATGCTATGTAATCCCCATGCAGTGTTCCTTCCTGTGGCCTTGGTCCTCTGCAGGGGCGCTGAGAGACCTAAGGACATGGTGTTCCTGGCCGGTCTCTCCCAGCCCTCTCTCTCGCTCACCCCATCTCATTCATATTCTCGCTCTCTCTGTGTCAGTGATCATCTGGGCTAAGACACTCTGACAGTCTGCTTCACTAAAGTGAAAAAGCCAAATCCTACTTTAAATTTAAATGCAGCTCCCCGCTGCTGCTGGGTCACAGCTCTAGCCGCATTTAGCCTCGTCCCCCTTTTAAATAAAAAAAGCCAAAAGCACATATCTAAAAATAGCTCCAGCCCAGTTGCCTTAGCTCAGCACTAATCCTTGGGTGCTGCTGCCATGCGCCAAGCGCACAGGGCTAGAAGTGCTCACGCCCATGCCTGGTGCTGGCCAGGCACAGAAAGGCTTGTCTTGGGACTTTAGGGGAGCAAACATCCCCAGGATTTTCCAGTGGAAGGTAATATCAGGCACTCATATCCATTACAGATCCCGTGGCACTTTCTGTGAGAGAAACAGTGCTGAGCCCAGCATCCTGGCCAGATCCCAGCAGGAAGGATTGCACTCTGCCTCCTTCAATTCCCCTGCCATCTCAGAGGAGTCTGCGGGGGACATCTGCAAAGAAAAATCCACAATGTCAAGTCCCAGAGCCAGGCTCAGTAGATTTGGGCTACAAGGCTAGGGCTGCAGGGCTGAAAATAGCAGTGGAGATGTTTCTGGGTCTGGAGCCTGGGCTCCAAGACCCTCTTTCCTCCAGGTTTCAGAGGCCAGGCTCAAGCTTGAGCCCCATTGCAATCTGTAGCCCCACAGTGCCAGCCCCACTCCTGCTTCTGGGCAAAAATCAATCCTTAATTAATGAGATCGAGGAAGTAATTTCCCCTGGGGGCAGGTTATCCCATAACTTTGGAGATTGTTGCACCTGCCTCTCAAGTTTCTAGTGCTGGCCATTTTGGGAGACGAGATACTGAGCTAGATGGGCCCCCAGATCCAGTCTGGCAATCCCTGTACTCCCATATGTATTGGTGATTCCTCTACTAACTCAGCTGATAAAGTACTTGGAGATCTTTAGATGAATGGTACTACATGCACACAAAGTTCTTATTATCAGCGTTACAGCTGGTTGGAAAGATTTTTTAGGAAAAATTTCAAAATCAGTTTCATTCTGCAGGTTTTGAATTGGAACCATTCTTGGTTTGTTTCAAATCTTTCATGGATTTATAATAGAAATATTTCAGGGTTGGTTGATTTTTTTGGGGGGGAGGGTCCTCGTTTCTTTTGTCCATGAAAAATTGGAGGGATAGAAAATAAAAGTGGGGAGAAAAAGGAAAAGTCACAAATATTTTTTTCTCTTTTGGGTTGCACTCAACAAAAATAAACAATTTAGGAGGTGAAATTTTTATTTAAAAACTGCCTTCTTTAAGGAAAAAAATTGGAAAATGTCAGCCAGGTGTTGTTGTTTGCTGTACTTTTGGATCAAAGGGCTTGGAAGGATTAGATTTTTTATTGGTAAATGTTGATTTCACTGTATACACACAAACTGATTAAAGATATTTCCATTGGATAATATTCAAAATTTACAGGTAGGCAATATAAGAAAAATGCTACTTGAGAACTTATTAGATTTAAGGATATTTATTATGTATACTTTGAAATGTGATGTTGACAATTTGTGTTTTAACAGTTATAAAGCTTTACCTTTTTCTATCTCAGTGTCTACTGCTGTTGAATAATTATTGTCTAACTCCCCTATAGTCTGGCCTCCCCTTTTAATTTCTCACAACTGTGAAAATTTAAATAGATAAAATAAAAAGTCTTAAAAATAAACATTGATATTATCCATCGAAATTATACAAAGTAAACACCGAATTCTGCCAAGCCTATGTACACATATCATCCCTTCTCAGTGTCATTGGAATGAGCTATTGTCTTGTATTCTTTTTTTATTAAAAAAGTATTTTCTGAGTTATTGAGCTGGGGATAAAAGTATCATTTAAGTACAAACTGATGATTGTGTAGGAGAGCCCAGAATCCAACCCCTATGTAACTCAGTTCGTATGAAACTTATCATGTAATATACCAGCTATCCATTTTGTGAGCTGTGACCTTCCCTAAGTATTAACATTGTTATTATAGGAGCCAGGGAACTTGTATATCTGTGTATGTGGGTGTGTTTGCATTCCATGGCCTTTGCTGACTGGAATCAGAACCACCCAACTATGTGTCATAGACAGTACACTGCTTACAGATCATGGGGATTCTCTGTCAGTTCAGGTTATAGAGGTGATCCTTTTGGGGACAGGAAGATGTGAGTTTGGTGCCCATCGAAAGCAGGTAGTGGGCTCAGCGAGGTATGTAAAAATCCATGGATGTCTGGGATGCCTGCAGAGGGGTTTGGAATGGAACCTCTCCAGTAGTGCCTTTCCATTCTCTGCTCCATGGCTGCTGCTGACCCCACTTCCCTTTCTGACTCAAGGCACTTTGCAAACTGTCATGAAATCACTCATTATCATTTGTCCAAACACATAGCTGGGTCATAGGGCAGTTAAGGGACTTGATCATGGATACACTACAATTCAGTAATTCAGGTACAGAGGTAGGAGCAGAACCCAGGACTCTAAGACTCCTGCTGTAACCACCAGATCACAATTTCCTCCACTAAATTCATTAGATCTTTTGTCAAAGAGGCAGCCTTCAGAGCCTGCTTCAGGCTGTGCAGGAAAGAGAATTTGAGCCCAGCAAAGGACCCATCCTATAATGCAAAGGTTAGGTATGTGATTGGTGCCTTGAGTTGAGCAGCACCACCTAGTGGCTCTGGGTGTGCAAATCATGTGTCCGTCTCTAGGTGCCCTTGCCTTGTGTGTTTATCTCTTGTAAGCCCCTTCCCCACTGCAGTGCGGAGAAAGCATCTATTTCTCTTGGCTTTGCACATGGTCAAGAGGCTGTTTCAGCCCAAATTGATTGTTAGCCCTGCACCTGCCTCTGACCTTTCCCAAGTGCAAGACACCACATAGCTCCAAGGTTTTGAATCACAGTCAAATGCTTTGCTGCTTTGTTTTAATTTGCTTAACCCCCTGGACTTCTTTCCTTTTAGCTTCCTCTAATCCTTTGTAATCATCTCAGCTTTCCCCGACTCTCCTTCTCTCGTCTGCCCCAGCATGGCAAAGTTGCTTTACTTGTTTATTTTTTAACAATCACTGGCTCAAACCCTCACTCCCACAGAACATGCCAAAAACTCACATCCTCCAAAGGACCCTCCATGCTGTGAGTCGACTGGAGTTGCATGACTGAGCTTGAAGGTTAAGGGGAGATCATAGAATCATAGAAGATTAGGGTTGGAAGAGACCTCAGGAGGTTATCTAGTCCAATCCCTCTGCTCAAAGCAGGACCAATCCCAACTAAATCATCCCAGCCAGCGCTTTGTCAAGCCAGGCCTTAAAAACCTCTAAGGATGGAGATTCCACCATCTCCCTAGGTAACCCATTCCAGTGCTTCACCACCCTCCTAGTCAAATAGTTTTTCATATGTCACAGGCTGGCTAGCCCCTTTAAATGAAGCAGGTCCAGGTGTGCCCAGGCTGGGCCTAATGAGGGATGAGCTGACACCTGTGTCAGAGGATGAAGAGGAAGCCACAGAAAGGAAATGGGGGTAGCCCAGGAAGGGACTGAGGCTAGAGCCTGGAAAGAATCTGGAAAGCTGAGCCCCAGAAAGAGACTGGCAGGAAGAAGCTTGACTGTTCTTCAGCCCGAGGGAGCAGAGATCTGGGCTCCGAGTGAGCCATGTTATGGTTAGGGGACTGTTGTGGGAGGGGACATGAAGACTGCACCCAGGAAATAGCATCTGAGTGCCTGAAGAACCTGGTGTGGATGAGGGGGCAGTAACAGAGCTCCATGGGTGGAGAGTTCTCTGCAGTGTTAATAAATAAACCAGCTTTGGGGCTGCTTAATGCAAAAACGGTGTCTGTGCAGCAACTGAAGAGCAGATGCAGTAGTGGCTGGAGCAGTAGGTTCATACTCAGCCAGAAGAGGAGTGCATGGACAGCCCTGACTGATAGTCGGTGTAACAGTCCACTTCCAGTGTTGCCTAGTGGATAGAGCGCTGGCTCTGGTCTCAGGGGGTCTAGTCTCAACTCTGATGCTGGGTGACCTTGGGCAAGTTGCTACATTGCTCTGTGCCTCAGTTTCACCAGCTGTAAAATGGTGCTGGCCTCATTTATAAAGTGCTTGGAGATCTCCTGGTGAAAAGAGCAGGGTCTGGTTACACTCCAATGGCCAGCTCCTTCTGGGAGGTTGTAGTGCCGGCAGGACTCAGGTAGCTGCGGGTATTTTCACCTCCATCTTGTGCTCCCTCTTGCTCAGAGCAGATGTCAAGGACAGCAATGTCAGGAGAAAGTCAGCCTAGTGTGGCAGGGCCTAGTGGTGATGGGGGAGACAGAGCACAGGACAACGCCAGTCTGAACACGAGGAGAAGCTTGCTGTGGTGAGATCCCTCCCCAAAAGAGTTCACCATCAAATCAGACAAAGGGAAGCAAGGGAAATAGAGGGGCAAGTGATCTGCCTGAGGCCACACCAGGCAGCTGGGAAGAGACCCCCATAATCTGTGCCCTCTCCCCAGGCCACCCTGCCTCTGCCATCTCTTGCTTCTGGGGCATCAGAGATCAGATGTTCCAAAGGCTCTGCAGCATGTGTGTGCTGCTGCTGCAAAGCCCCTGCTTGCCCATTGGCTGCCTGGCCTGGCGGTCAGCATAGTGGGCTGGCAGTCAGGAGGCCCATGTGCTGTTTGTGACACTGAGCTGCAGTGCCCACTGTCCTCTCCCTAGTTAGTCACTTACAGCAGTGCAATGGGGGTGAAAAGAGCAGCCAGGGCTGAGACTGGCGAATGCTGATGGGCCAGTATTTTGTGCCCACTTTTCCCACTGTGGTCAGCTGCCTGGGGGAGGTTGGTGGGAATGGAGAGGGATGTGAGGAGCTATGTGGACACTGGGGTTGTGTGTCATCCTGAGCCCTGCCCCTATTGCATCCAGAGGACGCTGCAGGGTAGATGAACCGGGCTCTGCATCCACAATCCCCTGGTTCCAGGGAGCCTGCCTCTGAGCAGGATCTGAGGATGCCAGTTTAACCTGAGCGCTCTACACCCCAGACCCTCCAGCAAACCCCCCCACACACACACCTGAGAGCACTTGGGCAGCTGGCAGGCTCCAGGGCACAGTGCTGTCCCAGGGAGCGATAGACCAGCCTGAAGGTTGGTATCATCTGATCAGGGTCAGTCAAGATTTGAGTTCCCCTCAACCTGTTTCCTGGAGCCATCTGCCCCCCTTTGCTACTCCTCCCCTGGGTGCTTCCCCTACAGCCAGCACACCCCACTATGCTTGTTGTTGCCTTAACCCAGCCAGCTGGAGCAGCTGTCCCAGCTAGGTGGAGAGGTGCCAGGGTCAGGTATGTGGCAGTGGCACTTCCGTGCCAGATGAGGCACCAGGGAAGGGTGGCGAGAAAAGCCATGGAGCTGGCGATCTCTCCTCACATTACACATAGGCTGGATGTGCGCAGCATAGTCAGAAAAACTGCAACCTGGGGTTTCTTTTTCTGCTTGTCAGCTGTAGCACGGAGCTGAGGAGCTGGTTGTGTAACAGTGGCCTGTGGACAGACTGCAGCAGCTCAGAAAGCAGAAGAGGGAACCTCCTTTCTTCTGGGGACTGGCCTGGTCTTAATCCCTATTCCAACCTGTTTGCTCAGGAAAGGGGCAGCTGGACAAACCAAGCAGCAAGGGTTAGTCATTATATCACCAGAGTCTCATCTTCCACATCAGCCACAGACTCCAAGCCCCGGTGTTGTTTTAAGCCCCTGTAAGACTCCACTGAGAGGATGTGCATGTGGGACCAGGGAGTGGAGGGATGTCCTTTCACCATTGGGGCTGTTAGATCAACCCTCGCTTAAGGCACAATGAGAAATAAACTGGGGGAGTCTCTCCCTGATCAGCCTTTGTTTACTTTGCAAAATCATCCAAGAATTATACTCCCAAGAGACACAAAGCGAGAACCAGGGCCGGCTCCAGGGTTTTTGCCTCTCCAAGCTGCAAAAAGAAAGAAAAAAAAGAAGCCGCGATCGTGATCTGCAGCTCTACCGCCGCCACTTCAGTCTTCGGCGGCAATTTGGCAGCAGGTCCTTCGCTCTGAGAGGGAGTGAGGGACCCACTGCCGAATTGCCGCCGAAGACCTGGACATACCGTCCCTCACCATTGGCCGCCCCAAGCAGCTGCTTGCTGGGCTGGTGCCTGGAGCCGGCCGTGGCCAGAATAGGAGGTGTTGGGGGAACCCAGGACTGAGGAGCACTGACCGAGATATAGGAGAGTCCAGGATTGGAGCAGGAGGGGGCACTGCAAGTCAGAACGGAGGGGCATTGGTAGAGTTGGGGGTGGCCCAGGGCAGGAATAGCTAGATCCAGAGTAACACATCAGCATCTTGAGAAAGAAGACTTTTTAGAAGGGCAGGGCTGTCCAGAGGATTCAGGGAGCCTGGGGCAAAGCAATTTTGGGGGCCCCTTCTATAAAAAAAAGTTGCAATGCTATAGAATACTATATTCTTGTGGAGGCCCCTGCGGGGCCAAGGGCCTGGGGCAAATTGCCCCACTTGCCCCACACCCCCTGGGCTGCCCTGTGGAAGGGATCATGTGAGAGCCTGCATTTGAGGTGAAAAATCCCCCTACATAATCTGGGACCCACCCATTCTACTACTCCAAGGGCTTACGAGCAAGTGCACGTAAAGGACTAGGTTAACCCCGTGATGCCAGGAGCTGGACCTGCCTGTTGTGAAACACGCATCGAGCCATGGGTGCATCTGCAATCATGTGGGTTAAAAACAAATATTTCCCAGTGCCTTTGCAGCACATCTCCTTGCAGTGGAAGGGCGCAGTCACCTGATGTCCCTCAGGAGCTGATGTTCCGAGCTGTCATCTCCTGCACATCACTGACCTACACCAAAGGACTGCCTGTAGATGAGTGAAATGTGCTGATTGTACACAAAACGAACAGGTGGGGATGGAGAACGCAGAACGCTGCCAGCAGCAGATTATATTTACCAGTCTTGGACCTGCTGTGAGGATGGCAGTTTCTAAGAGAATGAAGGTAGCAGGATCAAATGCAGAGGTGAATAGCAAGAGCATTTGCAAAGGGAAATGATGGGAGAGGATGGATGGTCGGTCCGGAACTTGTGCTTTGGATGGAATGTTCTGGTTTGTGGAAGGCCCTTGCTGATAACTCAGGAGATCAGTTGTTTTGCTTGGCTGAGCTTCATGGGAACGTTCTGTTTGCTTTCCATGTGTGTGAGTCCACATCTCACATACCCACATGGCCCCTGCTCCTGGGTTTGGCTCTCAGGTGAGGTCCAAACAAACCCAAAAGACTGAAAGCAAAATTCATTGGGAATCAATGACTTTCAGCTTTTTTTCTTTTTTTTTTTGGGGGGGGGGAGAAGGGGTCAAAATTGCAAAATTTGCATCATTTGGATTAGAGATGTGTCTGAACTGGAACCCCAAATCTGATCTGCCTAGCCCTGTAATGGGCAGAACCAGAACCACAGATCCAAACTTTCCTGTCCTTGAAGGTTTGAAATCCAGGTAAGAACTTTAGGCTTTCTGGCATCCATTTGAGGGTCTCCAAACATGGTTACTTTATTAATTGAGCCTTACAATCCCTGTGTGAGGCAGTCAAGGATTAGTATATCTGTTTTACATATGGGGAAATTGAGGCACAGTAACTTGCTCATGTTTACAGAGGGAATGCACGATTGACCATTTGAAACCACTAGACTACACTGAATCTCCTGGCTTGGACTAAAACCCAAGAGTCCTGACTTCTGAAACTATCCTATCCCCTAGACAACATTCTTGAGGAGGCAAAGCAGATGACAGTCCATGTCCCTTTCACTAAAGAGCCAGCGCATTCTGAGATGTACAATTAGTGGCTGTGTTTCTGCTTCCTGTACATGCATCCCCTGGTGTTAATTGATGCTGAGGTTAGCAGCACTTTCTCTAGTGTAATCTGGACAGCGCCTGTCACTTACAGACAGAGACAGCTGTAATGTGTGCTCTGCAGTCCTGCTGGCTGCTCTGGCTTTAAGAAAGGCAGGGTGTGAGGTTTCAAGGAGCCTGAAATGTCATAGGCATCTCTCTCTGAGGCTTGCTGGCTGTAACCTCTAGCCTTGGATTTCACTTGGGCAAGCCAGATTGGAGTCCATCGTTGGCTGAAATGTATAAAAGTGTGCTGAGAGGATATATGGCCTGTGGATAGGAGCAGGGAATTGAGTGCCAGAACTCCTAAGACATGGAGCAGGACCCATCACTGATTTGCCCCATGATCTTGGATGTTGCTTCACCACTCTGTGCCTTAGTTTCCCCCATTGATAAAATGGGGATAATAAAATACCCCTCCTATTTCACAAGGAGGTTGTGTTGCTTGCTTTATGCCAGTAAGAGATCTTGGGTAAATGAAATGAGCAGGATCAGTTATCATTATTGCAACAAGTCAGTGAGCCTCTAGGTGCTTCAGCACAGCTGTTTAGAACTCAGTGACAGTGGGGATAAAACATCCATTCTTCTACTCTAGAAGCAGTGGCCCCTTCCACCCAAGCTGAAGGAGAATCACCTCTTGCTTGCAAACAACGTAGGGCTTATGATACATAGCTGAACAGTCCTGGTTCCATGCAGCAGAGGGCAGTGGCGCACAGACTCACCAGCCAATACAATATTCTTATCTAAAAGAATGACTGTTACAAATGAGCAAAACTAAAGAGTTTCCTATTAGACCTGGCACTTTCCATCCAATGGTCCCAAAGCATTTTATAGACACTAATGAATTAAACCAGCTACAATTATCCCCATTATACAGAACAGTTAAATTATTTGCACTCATATAACATGTCAGCGTCAGAGGCAAGAAGAGAACCCAGGTATCCCAGTGCAGCTGTTCTAACTGTTGAACTGTGCTGCCTCCTCAGCCTGGTTGCTCTGATTGCCTTTTGTGTCCTCTGAGCTTATTAATGATGTCCAATAGGTTGTTCTAAGCAAAAAAAAGAGTGATCGGCCCCAGCTTGCACTGATTCTTAACCCCTCACTGTAGGTAATAGCAGCTATCTGCTGCACCTTGACGGGACCTCACCTGAAGCTCTCAGCTCTGATTAAAACCACCACTTACATTCACACCACAAAACCAAGGAGTTGCTCTCCCATGTGCCATGTTAGTGTCTGCAGGAATGGAAGGTCTGGGCCAGTTGGTGGGGCGAGACACTCAGGTACATGCATGCCACACAGCCCGCTACGCACCATGTCAGACGTGGATGTGGTCAGTCCAGGGGAACTTCCCTTTGGATAGTGTCTTTCAGATTGAAAGAAACTGGCTTGAGCTCCCCTGCCCTGTGCTAGATGGAATCAGAGCTGCCCTACTGTGTAGTTCTAGAATCAGTACTGCTAGGATTCTTTTAGCTTAAGAATAAAGGCCTGGATCCTGAATGGTACTTAGGGTCTGAACTTCCATTGATTAAGAAGTTAGAAGCTTGAATATCTTTGAAGATCTGGGCCTTTAAAGTGCATGGTCCATCCCTTTGGACAGCGGGAAATAGCAGAAGATCAGAAATAATGGTGACAGGAGGGAGAAATTTAGCATAGGCAAGGGCAGAAAAAGGTATGTTTTCCCCTGACACCTAGAATAGAATGGGGAGTTGTGGGGAGAGACACAGGGACGTTTGATTTAGTTGGTGTTGGTCCTGCTTTGAGCAGGGGGTTGGCCTAGATGACCTGAAGTCTCTTTCAACCCTAATTTTCTATGATTCTATGAAGCAGTTCCTGGTGTTGAGCACTGCAGCCTGCAGTGGAGAAGGCTTTCGCAGCGGCCTGATCCTATGGAATGACCAAAAGGAGGCCAGTCCTAGCCAAGTCAGGTGAAGCAAGGGCCTTCTGGTCAGGGAGGGCGAGTCTGAGAAGGTCCATTTGCGCCCAAAACCTGAAATCATGAGGTCAAGCTGGCTGCGTGTGCAGCCTCTTGCTGAGTGGCAGCCCCAGTCCCCACTGGAGTCTGCGGTGCTGTCTCTCTGCAGCTGAGCCCTGGATGCAGAGGGCCACAGATCCTGGTGGGAACAAGAGCCAGAGCCAGTTGGAGGGGAGGGAGCCACCCCAAAATGGCAGAACACAGCTGTGAAATCCTCCTAGGAGCAATTAAAAACATTGACAAGAGTCAGGCTCCAACCACCAGAGCAGATTGGGAGCAGGGCGCTCACCTAGGACTGGAGTTATTGTGGCACCTTAGAGACTAACAAATTTATTTGAGCATAAGTTTTTGTGGGCTACAGCTCACTTCATCGGATGCATAGAATGGAACATATAGTGAGAAATATATAAACATACAGAGAACATGAAAAGGTGTAAGTAGCCATACCAACTGTAAGATGCTAATTAATCAAGATGAGCTATTATCAACAGGAGAAAAAAAACTTTTGTAATGATAATCAAGATGGCCCATTTTAGACAGTTGACAAGAAGGTGTGAGAATACTTAACATGGGGAAATAGATTCAATATGTGTAATGACCCAGCCACTCCCAGTCTCCATTCAAACCCAAGTTAATGGTATCTAGTTTGCATATTAATTCAAGCTCAGCTGTTTCTCCTTGGAGTCTGTTTCTGAAGTTTTCTGTTGCAACATTGCCACCTGTCTCCTAAAGTCTGTGAGAGTGAGGGATCATCTTTCAGGGTAGGTTGTAGATCTTTGAAGATGCGCTGGAGAGGTTTTAGTTGGGGGCTGAAGGTGACGGCTAGTAGTGTTCTGTTATTTTCTTTGTTGGGCCTGTCCTGTAGTAGGTGACTTCTGGGTACTCTTCTGGCTCTGTCAATCTGTTTTTTTCACTTCAGCAGGTGGGTATTGTAGGTTTAAGAATGCTTGATAGAGATCTTGTAGATGTTTGTCTCTGTCTGAGCGATTAGAGCAAATGTGATTGTATCTTAGAGCCTGGCTGTAGACAATGGATTGTGTGGTGTGTCCTGGATGGAAGCGGGACGCATGTAGGTAAGTATAGTGGTCAGGAGCTCTGGGTTCACGTCTCTACCATGGACTCCTGTGTGATCTCAGGTAAGTCACTGAGCTGGTCTGTGCCTCAGGGGGTAATGGCTCTATCCTGCCCATAGGGCTGTGTAAGAAAAAGACATTGACGATTGAGAGGTTCTCAGATTTCAGGAAGATGGGGCGCATAATAGTACTTACAATAGATAGGACTGAAAGGAGGGCAGGATCCATCTGGATTCTCTGCTGAGTAGTTACTGCTTAGCTCCTCCCATCCCAGGTCTTACTGGGGCTGGGTTTTTCCCTGGGACATAGGTAACTGAGGCACCAGGGATTGCTCAGGTAACAGAGGTAGAAACAGGCCTGATCCAAAGATGCCATCCCTCCTCCACAGCTTCATGGTACAGGACCTGTCAATCACTGACTGGTAATAATAATAACACGGTGCACTGATCCCCTAGGGGACCTTGCCAATCCACTCTGGGATGGGCCTATCCTCTGCCACTGCTTTTGCTGCTCCCCCGGGGATGGGAATGTGATGCTACCCACTCTGAATGGCACTATCCCCAAGCAGACTGAGGGGGGAGGGGGGAAGAGCCCTGCTTGGAGAGAAGGAAATGCCTTTTTGTTAGATGCTAATATCTTGGTAATCCGCAGCAGGGATGGTGGGAGGGCTAAGCACAAAGGATGGGGGTTTGGTCCCATGGATCAGGGAGTTGTGAGAGAGAGAGAGAGTAGCGCTGTCTCTTTAAATATTCAAAAACATTCACTGGCTGAAATGATGTGTTATTAGTGCTGCTGAACCCGCTGGTAAAGGGGTCTAACAGACCTGTGGGTAGCCAGCACGCAGGAAGCTGTGTCTTGTATGTATGTGTCATTGTGTGGGGTATGCTCTTGTGTATGCACAGAGCTAGATCTGTATCATCCATTGAAGTCCAGGGGCCCTGCTGGCTGTTTAGTATATCTGAAAAATCAGACCACTTATGCAGGTATCTAAATATGGATTTGGAGGCCTAACTTTGCCCCTAGTCAACCCCCAAACATTTTACATGGGAGCCTTGGGCTTCATTTTCAGAGTTAACCCCAGTGAAGGCCAGTATGAGCTGCAGCTGCTCACCACTTCAAAAACTCAGTGCCACTGCTGTGTCATTACTACAAGAATAGATATAGGGGCTGTGTCATAGCTCACAGTGCTAGATGGCTGAATGAGGTGTACAGAGTGTGGCAGGGGGTGAAGTGTCTACCCCTCTCAGTGCATTAAGATAGGGAGGAATAAGGAGGTCTGGACTATGGGGGAGAGGTAGGACCCATGTCTTTCTCTTTCTCTCTGGGCCAAACTCTGCTCACAGTTACCCTGGTGTAAATCTGGAGTAGTCCCATTGAATTCAGTCAATGAGTTAATGTGGATCTACATCAGGGTAACTGAGGCAGAACTCAGTCTTCCATTTGGGAGGCATGTAGCCTAGTGGATAGAGCACAGGCCTGGGACTTAGGAAACCTGAGGTTTATTCCCAGCTCTGCCTCTCGCCTGGTGGGTGATCTTGAGCTAGTGACTTTCCCTTCTTTTGCCTCTGTTTCCCTGTCTGTAAAATGGGGATCATTATATTGACCCCCTTTATAAAGCACTTTGAGATCTAAAGTCCTTTATAAAAGCTAGGTATTATTAATACCTCTATGCAGTGTATAATGATAGCTATCTACCATAAAACTCGTCCCTCTCCCCCATCTATCACTGTGTAATTTGGCCGGCAGACCAGACACCAGTGAGGGTATAGGACCCATCCTTTTTATCTTTGCCATTTAAGAGATCGATACCCACTCTCCGGTATCCACAACCATACTGAGAGGAGATTTGTTCCGAAGCCTTTGGGCTAGTGCTACCTCCGAGGTATAAATTAAGGAGGAGCTGATCTAGCTGCAATCTTCCCTGAATCGATAAGGAGTAAATTGGCTCATAGGATGTGTTGATAGCAAATTACAGGCCTCTACCCGGAGATCGAAACCAAAGCAGCAGTGAGCTCGGCCATTGTTCTCAAATTGGGCAAGGGGGATGAGAAGGGCCCTAACAAAACAGGAAATCTAGTCCTAAGGAAGAAAAATGGACAATACTAAGAGATGGGAGTTTGCGATCAGAGCTTCAGAGTGTGAATTACAGGTGGGCTCACGGGATGGCAAGCAAGCACCATCGAGCATGGCAGTGATCAGGAATCACACAAGGTTTCCCCAGGAAGCGTTGTCCAAACAGCTGTGGCCGTGGCCTCTTTTCCTAGAGGACAGGTAGGGACCATCGAATTGTGGAGGTGAATGTGTGGTTGTGCAAGTGGTGTTGGAGAAAGAGCTTTGGATTCTTCGACCATGGGATGTTGTTCTGGGAAGAAGGATTGCTAGGAAGAGATGGGCTCCATCTAACACAGAGAGGGAAGAGCATCTTTGCAGGCAGGCTGGCTAACCTAGTGAGGAGGGCTTTAAACTAGGTTCACCTGGGGACGGTGACCTAAGCCCAGAGGTAAGTGGGGAAGTGGGAAGCGGGACACACAAGGAGGAGAGTACAAGACTAGAAGCCTCCTGATTCATACTGAGAAAGCAGGGCAATCGGCTAGTTATCTTAGGTGCATGTACACAAACACAAGAAGCCTGGGAAACAAGCAGGAAGAATTGGAAATCCTGGCACAATCAAGGAACTGTGATGTGACTGGAATAACAGAAACTTGATGGGGCAGTTCACGTGACTGGAGCACTGCCGTGGATGGGTATAAACTGTTCAGGAAGGACAGGTACGGGAGGAAAGGTGGAGAAGTTGCATTGTATGTAAGAAAGTGGTATGATTGCTCAGAGCTCCAGTATGAAACTGGAGAAAAGCTTGTTGAGAGTCGTTGGGTTAAGTTTAGAAGTGAGAGCAACAAGGGTGATATCGTGATGGGCGTGTGCTGTAGACCACCAGACTATAGGAGGATGAGGTAGACAAGGCTTTCTTCGGACAACTAACTGAATTTTCCAGATCACAGGCCCTGGTTCTAATAGGACACTTCAACCATGCTGACATCTGCTGGGAGAGCAATATAGCAATGCACAGGCAATCCAGGAAGTTTTTGGAGAGTGTTGGGGACAACTTCCTGGTACAAGTGCTGAAAGAACTAACTAGGGGCTGTGCTCCTCTTGACCTGCTGCTTACAAACAGGGAAGAACTGATAAGGGAAGTAGAAGTGGGTGGCAACCTAGGCAGCAGTGACCATGAGATGTTTGAGTTCAGTATCCCGACAAAATGAAGAGAGGAGAGTAGCATAATACAGACCCTGGACTTCAGAAAAGCAGACTTAGATTCCCTTACAGAACTGATGGGCAGGATCCCCTGGGAGGCTATAATGAAGAAGAAAAGCGTCCAGGAGAGCTGGCTGTATTTTAAAGCCTTATGGAGTGTGCAGGAACAAACTATCCCCAAGTGGAGAAAGAATAGCAAATATGACAGGCAACCAGCTTGGCTTAACATGAAATCTTCAGTGAGCTTAAACTCAAAAAGGAAG
Organism: Gopherus flavomarginatus; assembly: GCF_025201925.1. Taxonomy (NCBI): domain Eukaryota; kingdom Metazoa; phylum Chordata; order Testudines; family Testudinidae; genus Gopherus; species Gopherus flavomarginatus. The sequence goes on from NC_066625.1 coordinate 47,370,937, forward strand.
CTTACAAGAAGTGGAAATTTGGACAGATGACTAGGAAGGAATATACAAATATTGCTAGAGCATGCAGGAGTGTAACCAGGAAGGCCAAGGCACAATTAGAGTTGCAGCTAGCAGGGGTGTGAAGGGTAACAAGAAAGGTTTCTACAGGTATGTTAGCAACAGGAAGGTCAGAGAAAGTGTGCGATCCTTACTGAATGGGTGAGGCAACATAGTGACAGATGATGTGGAAAAAATTGAAGTACTCAATGCTTTTTTTGCGTCGGTCTTCACAGACAAGGTCAGAGCCCAGACTGCAGCTCTGGGCAGCACAGTATGGGGAGGAAGTGTGCAGCCCTCAGTGGTAAAAGCACAGGTTAAGGACTATTTAGAAAAGCTGGACATGCACAAGTCCATGGGTCCAGATTTAATGCATCCAAGGGCGCTGAGGGAGTTGGCTAATGTGATTACAGAGCCATTGGCCTTTATCTTTGAAAACTCGTGGCGATCCAGGGAGATCCTGGATGATTGAAAAAAGGCAAATTTAGTGCCCATATTTTAAAAAGGGAAGAAAGAGAATCCGGGGAACTACAGACCAGTCAGCCTCACTTCAGTCCCCGGCAGAATCATGGAGCGGGTACTCAAGGAATCCATTTTGAAGTACTTGGAGGAGAGGAAGGTGATCAGGAATAGTCAATATGGATTCACCAAGGAAAAGTCATGTCTGATTGCCTTCTATGATGAGATAACTGGCTTTGTGGATATGGGGAAAGCAGTGGATATGATATATCTTGACTTTAGCAAAGCTTTTGATACAGGCTCCCGCAGTATTCTTGCCATCAAGTTAAAGAAGTATGGACTGGATGAATGGACGATAAGGTGAATAGAAAGCTGGCTAGATTGTCAGGCTCAACAGGTAGTGATCAATGGCTCGATGTCTAGTTGGAAGCCAGTATCAAATGGAGTGGCCAAGGGGTTGGTCCTGAGGCTGGTTTGTTCAGCATCTTTATTACTGATCTGGATGATGGGATGAATTGCACCCTCAGCAAGTTCGCAAATAACACTAAGCAGGGGGGAGATATAGATACACTGGAGGGTAAGGATAGGGTCCAGAGTGAGCTAGGCAAATTGGAGGATTGGGCCAAAAGAAATCTAGGGTGACCAGACAGCAAGTGTGAAAAATCAGGACAAGGGTGGAGGGTAATAGGAGCCTATATATGAAAAAGACCCAAAAATCAGGACTGTCCCTATAAAATCAGGACATCTGGTCACCCTAAAAGATATCTGATGAGGCTCAACAAGGACAAGTGCAGAGTCCTGATGTAGCGGGGTGACCACCCGCTCCAGCCCGGAAGGGGTTGGAAAAGTCCTGCAGAGGGCTGGGGCTGGGCAAGGCAAAACCCTGGCTGATTGGGGGAAGTGGCTGCAGCTGGGGCCATGCTCCAAACTGAGCAATGGGGCCTTATAAGAAGGCCAGGGAAGCCAGAGAGTGCAATCTCTCTCTGACTGGAGAGGGAGACAGGCCTGGCTGCTGGGGAACTTGCCCAGGGGACCTAGAGTGAGGCAGGGCTGGGGAAAGGCCTTAGGAGCTGGGAAGCCCTAGGCCAGCAACTCCCTAGGCTGCAGGGCCTAGTTCTAGGCCCACCTAGGTATTGGGCTTGCAGAGGGGCAGACTGAGGATGAGTAAAGGCAGCCAGTCCAGACCCCTTTGCCGATGATGAGTGGCTGATACTGCAGTCTGCCCCAGTGAACAGGGGCTGGATGGAGACTGGACAGTAGCCAAAACTGAGGTGAAGTGGGGATAGTGCGTTGGGGGTTCCCCAGGGAGGGGAGACTCAGATTGGTGGGGCACTGCCAGGGGGCAGCACCCTAGATAAAGGGGCACTGGGGTCCAGGGAGGGACACGAGGGTCAGAGGACAGGTGGATCACCGGCCTGCAGAGGGTGCTCCTGAGGGGATCAAGCTAATTCCCAGAAGTCACCAGCAGGAGGCGCCACTGGGGTGAGTCTGCATGTCTACACCTGCACTTAGGATGGAAGAATCCTAGGCACCACTACAGGCTGGGGACCAACTGGCTAAGCAGCTGTTCTGCAGAAAAGGACCTGGGAATTACAGTGGATGAGAAGCTGGATATGAGTCAGCAGTGTGCCCTTGCTGCCAAGAAGACCAACGGCATATTGGGCTGTATTAGTAGGAGCATTGCCAGCAGATAGAGGGAATTGATTATTTCCCTCTATTCAGCACTGGTGAGGCCACATCTGGAGTATTGCATCCAGTTTTGGTCCCACCACTACGGGAGGGATGTGGACAAATTGGAGGGAGTCCAGCGGAGGGCAACGAAAATGATTGGGGGCTGGGGCACATGACTTACGAGGAGAGGCTGAGGGAACTGGGGTTATTTAGTCTGCAGAGGAGAAGAATGAGGGGGGATTTGATAGCAGCCTTCAACTATCTGAAGTGGGATTCCAAAGAGGATGGAGCTCAGTGCTTCTGTATCGTAATGCCAATTTTTCCCAATCTAGCGCTAAAAATTTCCCAAATCTGGTGAAAAATTCCCAGATAAAGTTTTTTATTTCAAAATCTCAAGGGAACTTAATATGTGTGTTTTTAATAATTATATAATATATATTATATCCAAATTATTCTTATTTGTTTGAGATATTTCACATTTATTATACTTTTTATACATGTAGACATGTTTTTCAATTTATGTTACTTATACAGTAAATAAAATATTTAACACATGAGTAGGATTGAAATGATAGAAAATGTATTTTACTCAAATTTCACTAAAGTATTACAATACAAAAGTATTAATAAAAAGTATTAAGTACAGCATGTGCCCTGCAGTGTACTGTAAATCAAAGTTACTTTGAAAAAATAAAACGTAAACATATGATTATAAAATAAGATACAAAAGCAAACAGAACAAATAACACTCTTTTATATAATTCTCCTTATTATTATAATCTCTTGGTTTTACTCTGTTAGGAATGCTATCCCGTTGTTTTTGTTTCGACATGGATGGATCTTTGTCTACTCCTGCAGTCCTCTTCCTCTTCTCACCAGCCTTACCGGTCTCTTTATTCATTTTTTACATTAGATAAAAAATAGAAAGAGGTCTCTGAAATAATGGAATGCAATAATTAGTATAAGGTATATTTCAATTTATATTTCAATCAAAGAAGGGAATATATTATTACCTAACAGAGTAGGCGAAGATATTTAATATTTGCCTGGAGGAAGGTGCTGTTACAAATTTATGAACAGCCGAATGCTCTGGGCCACATTCTCTGTGCAACTGCAAGCACAAAAGACAAAATTTTAGAGATTTAATGACAGATCAAGAAACTAATCATAATCAGTAAATATTGCAATATACTTAATTATTGGAAGAAACCTTACCTAGAAGATAAATTTGATAACCATCTCCTCATTACCCGCCAGCCAGCTGTTGCTGAGGTTGGTTTGTTGTGAGTGCATGTGCGCACTTGTCACTTCACTTGTGCCATCATGATATAGTACGTTGAAGCACCACCAATAGGAGAACAGCACAGCCCAATTATGAAAATCACGTGACAAATATTCACCAATGGAGGAATGCATTTTGAGGGAAATTTAAAAGCAGCACAAATATTTTACTTTTTATGAAAACTTCCCAGGATTTTTGAGTTTTGGAAAGTCTTTTACTTTTTATGAAATTTTCCCAGGATTATTTAGGTTTTGAATGAAAATTCTTAATTTCCCAAGTTGAAACATTTTACTCAAAAATTCCCAGATTTTAGGAAATTTCCCAGGATATAGAAGCACTGATGGAGCTAGGCTGTTCTCAGTGGTGACAGATGACAGAACAAGGAGCAATGGTCTCAAGTTGCACTGGGGGAGGTCCAGGTTGGATATTAGGAAACATTATTTCACTAGGAGGGTGGTGAAGCACTAGAATGGGTTACCTGAGGGGCGGGGGTGGAATCTCTATCCTTAGTGGTTTTTTAGGCCCGGCTTGACAAAGCCCTGGCTGGGATGATTTAGTTGGTGGTGGTCCTGCTTTGAGCAGAGGATTGGACTAGATGACCTCCTGAGGTCTCTTCCAACCCTAATATTCTATGATTCTATGACAGGGAGAGCCTGACTAAGGAATTTGGAGAGCCATGGTGGGGGCAAGAGACCTAGCACAGGTCACACATGCAATGAGTTACGCCAGGGCTAGCGAGTTCGGTGGAATGTAGCATGGATAGCAATCTCCCCTCAAGGCTAGGGTTTCCATGAGCCCATGCACAAGTGGGGCTAGCATCCCCTGGGGATGTTGGCCCCATAGAGAGCCCTCTGAGGCTAAGGCTGGGTAAGACTAAGTGTGGGTTTTGGTGTGCTAAGGGCACTGTAACAATGGCAACCAGAGGGGCCTTCTTCAGAAGGCAACAGAGCTTGAAGCTGAATGGTGTGTGGGGTGGGACCTGCTGGCAGGGGAAGCCAAGGGACAGTAGCAAGGGGAAGCGGGGAGCTGGAGATGGAGGAACCAACCAGACTCCAAAGGGAACAATCTGGAGTGGGCAATCTGGCGCTAGGACTAGAATGGCAGGAAGTGCCTGCCATCAAGGCTGCAGTTTATCAGGAGAGCTGTGTGGGATGTCAGGCCTGTATGGGTGCTATCAGGCAAGCCTCGGGAGCATTGGCAGAGGTGGTTAGTGGACCCAGGACTGTTCTTCAGGACAAGCTTACAATGTCTTGTCAGAGCTCGGGGGTGGGGGAAGGGAAGAGCAGGGAGGAGGCTGCAGGGCTGGAGTGAATGGCATTGTCAGAGAGTTGGGTATCTTTCAAAGATCCACCCTGCACTGCAATGGTGGCTACTCTCAGAATCCAGTTAAAGTGGGCTCCAAAGTCCACTTCTTCAGCTCCTTCTTCCAAACCCATTTGCACTCTGCTGGAGTCTTTGATCTATTCATCAGCAGTGGTTAATTAAAGCCAGGGCAACTGGTGTAATTGACCTGCAGATGGCTCTATGTAATTTCTGTGTGTGCTGTATAATGAAGTATGTCAGATAACAGAACACGTTTGCACGAGTGACTGGACATGAGCTCTTTCTAGGCTATTGGGAGGTAAAGACCAAGCTATTTGTATCTGGCAAGTGAGTCTCTCCTTAGGTCTGCAGTAAAAGTCTTGAACTTGTATTAGAAGCCTTTGGCATTCTTTAACATCCCCATTATTGAGACACATAATAAATTTGAGAGAGTGAGTGTGTGCATGTGTTCATCCATCTGTCCCACATTATCCCGCTGAGTCTTCATCCCCTGTAGTGTCTGGACCAGGTAACAAGTTTATGAATCTGTTACCACATCAAAAGACTTGATCCTTTGGCTGAAGCAGTAGAGGCTTGTTCTAGATCCAGCAACCTTGAGTTCAGTCCCTGCAGATGGCCCAACCCCAAGGCAGCATCATGTGTGGGCAGCTCTATCTAATGAGCATATGCAGAGAGATAAAAAGGTAATAAATTACATTTATGTAACTTTAAGGTTGCACATTTGTCCATGGAAAAGCCTGTCTAGGCAGTTTCTGGCCTTTGTGTTCATGTATGCAGCCCAAGGTGTGTCAGTGTCATAGGTGCCGACTTCATAGCTGGAGCACCCATGGAAAAAATTTAGTGGATGCTTAGCACCCACTGGAAGCCAGCCCCCCTACCCACCAGCACCTACCGTCCGCCAGCAGCCTCGCCAATTAACCCCTCCCCCCAGCACCTCCCACCTGCAATGATCAGCTGTTCTGCAGTGTGCAGGAGGTGGGGGGGGAAGGGAGGAGCAGGGATGGGCACACTCAGAGTAGGGGATGGAACTGGGCAGGAAGAGGCGAGGTGGGGGTGGGGGCTTGGGAGAAGGAGTGGAGCAGGGGCAGGAAGAGGCAGGGTGAGGGCTTGGGGGAATGAGGCGGGGTGGGGGGTTGAGCACCCCTCAGGGCCCAGAGAAAGCTGGTGCCTGTCAGCAGTGTAGGTTTTGACAATGAAATATAAGGTCTGACCAGTGTTTAATTTGTAATGAAAGAGATGCCAGGGCTCAAGCAGTTTTTTTTACTTTCATAACTGATGCGCCAAGCCCACAGGGGCTGGGGCTCTGAACTGCCAGACCTGGAGGGGCCTGGAAAAAATTAAGCACTGGTGTATACTGTAACCATTATGAAACTATATAGATCCAGGCCCAGGTTATCCCTGTGCTGTAGAGCCATGCTGCCAGCAGTGGAGTGGCTGTGGGTGTGGAGGGGGTCTCATGGCCATGACTGGCATTAGGGGTGTCATACATTCTGTTGAGGGAGAACTGAAAGGAAAGTCACCTGCTTACATGTACACTGCTGCTGAGAGCAAACAACCAGAGTTTAGGCCCCGAGGGTCAAGGGACTTGGACTCGAGTGGCTAGCCTGTGCCATCATCCATGCCACAATATCCCCACAGCTATTTTTAGTATGCTAGTTCAAGCAGAGTTAGTGCATGTCTGTCCCGAGCTGCGGTGTAGTCAACTCTACAGGGTTTCTCAGCCTGCATCTACCCTGAAAAGTAGGAGGGTGAGAGCCTGTGTTAAAGTGAAACCCAGGGTCTAACCTATACAGCCAGCCAGGTAAGCAAGTCTGGGTTAAACCCCAGGTAAAAGGATTGTGTGTGTGTATGGTCAATAGATGGGGTTAGTGCTAAAAGCCAGGCAACAGCCTGGGTTAACTCTGTGAGAGCTGCTTTGTGTCTAGGAGCAACATGCACAAGTAGTGATATCAGTAGAATAATCAAGGATAGACCCTGCCTCTTATGTTGGACAGTAGAACTAACTAGATACTGACAGAGAAATCAATAGACAGAGAAATAAACTGCAATGAAACAACATACTCAATTGCTCTGTTAATTAGGGCCAATTGCAAAATAAGAATTTTCTGTGAAAAATTTTGAAAGAAACAAAAAAATCCACTTTGTTCAACAATTTCCTTTGATTTTTGTTCTTTTTTTGTTTTTTTGTCTAAATGAAATGAAACAAGTTTTGAAAATGTTTCTGTTTTTTCTCTTTCTTTCCTCTCCACCCCACTAGAAAAGAGGGAAAAAGGTGAGGGGGGAACACAGAAAAAACATTTTTATGGAAAAATGTTGAGCAAAATAAAAATGTGCCCAGGAAAATGTGTTAATTTCATATAGAGCTGGTTTTTTGGTTTTTTTTGAGGAGGAAAGGGAAGGGAAATGTTTTCAGCAAACATATTCCAACCAGTTCCTACTGATTGATATCAAGGGGTGGAGCTAGTCATGAGTGACAGATTGACAAGAAAGAAGACACACCCCTGCAGTGAGAACCTTTTGAGTCTGTAGCTCACCCACCTCCAGTCCATCATATGCAGTGTTTATATCACATTGTTTTCAATGTGTTTATCTGTGGAGGGGGAAATTGGGTTTTTTTTCAATTCACCTGCTATTGGGTTCTGTGTATTACACCTACCAGTCTGTGGGTCTGTCACATTCAGGGGTGCAATGCAGACCAGTGGAGGGTTGTGTCACCACCTACCCTGCAGCCTTGGGTACCTCACAATGCTTTGCTGTTGTAGCTCTCAACCTGTGCCACTCACTAACAGCCAAACAGTTTGCAGGTCACAACCTGAGTGTCTGTGTATAGTCACAGCTCTGGTCCAGCAACTCTGACCCCAGCAGCCTGTCAGCAACAGACGAGCCACTCTCTGGCTTCCATCAGCCTTGGTTACTGTTCACAGGGTCACCCCAACATGCCCCCAGTCCTGGATTCTCCCAAAAACATGTGTTCTGCACTGTCCAACCCTCTCCTGAACAGTCCAGATATTAAAGGTCTGTTGCCCCCGTCAAGAGTCAATATTCAACAGGCTGCTACTCTAACTGGAGTTACCAAACAGTTCCATTTAAACACAGCACTGGATTGGTTTAGATTAAATGTAAAAGAAGTGTATTAACAAAAGAAGATTGGATTATAAGTGAATTCAAGTATGGGAGACAGTCAGAAATGGTTACAACCAAATGAAAGTGAAAACATGTATCTACAACTTAATCTAGCAAGTTTTAGTTCAAGGCTTTAGTTCAGGATGGCCTTTCTCACCCCTCTCTTCCAGCCAGATGGTGACTGAACCTTCCCTTGGTCAGAATCTCTCCCCAAAGCCCAAACGTGCTGCATCTTTGTCTTCTTAAGTGAAAGAGAGTTGGGGTTCTGCCCCTTTCTTTTATAGTCCAGTGCACCTTTCACATGGATTCTTCAGAAAGTTACCCATCGGTATCCAAGCAGTGAGGAAGGCAACGTGGAATCTGGTGGTGAAAGAGACTCCATGCTGTTTCTTCCCACCCATGTTTGCTGAAATGCAAATTTACTTTGTCTCCTGCCATCTCCTCCCGACTGGCTGAGGATGCTGTTTATTACGTACATGTAAATAGAGATGAACACACATTCCTGTGATTAAGACACACCCATCTAACAACTTTTGTTTAGGCAGAGCTGTCTGGTTTTAAAGTGCTCATAACATCACAGAGGGGGATTTCATAGCTTTGCATGTAATGTTGCTACACACATTTCACCATGATACTGTTGACCAGCAAGTTGTTAGTTACCAAATGAGACCTCACAAGGCACATTTTGTGCAAAGATTATTACATTAGTGTGTAGGATGTACAGTGCTGCTTTCATTCCTTGGCTCTAACCAGAGCTTGGCCCCAGGGGAGGGGGATATGGCAGGTGGTTCCCAGGAGATGTGGGGGGTGGTGGGCAGGGAGACTTCCCTGGGGTGTAGATGGCAGGAGAATGTATGGCCATGAGGCTGATGTGGTAGCTGGTAATAGTGCAGTTACATTTATGCTGGATAAGACCCATGGTGAATAGTGCCCCATAGGCAGCAGCAGGGTGCCGGGGTTAGAGAAAGGGACAGAGCACCAGGACATCTGGGTCCTGGTCCTGCTTCACAGTGTCACCTTGGTGAGTCATGGCATGCCTGGGGGCCTCAATCCCCTCCTCTCTAAAAGCAGGGATACTAATATCCTAGGGGGTTGGGAGGGCTAATTACAGAGTATTTGTCAAGTTCCTGAGACCTAGGTGTTCCATCAGTGCAATTAGGTGTGTAAACACTGGCTGTTTGGAAAGCACTGTCAGATCCTCTGGTAGAAGGTGCTGCCGAAGCCCAGGGTCTTGTTACTGCCACTCGCTTTCTGAGGTGGAAAGAGATCTGGTTGGGAACACAACTCAATATCACTCTGCACTTACCTTGTGAGCCTGCTCGGCCCTGCCCTGAATCCATGGTAGAGCCCTGGCAACATGTTGTGAAAGGTGGGTGACTGTCATCGCAAATCCCTGGCTAGCTGGGGTGGTGCTGTGCTGTGCCATTCCAAACCCCATAGTAGCAACAGGGAAAGAACATGGCTCTTCATTGCTCCAAGAGTCCCCACTCTGAGTGTTGGAAAATCTCCCTCAGCTGTTAGCACTAAAAGTCCTGTGACACACGTCAGAGCAGTTCTGATTGTACCCAGTAGAGGGCAGCGTGGCACACAATAGTCTTCCTTCCTCAGGGCACATGGATTGAGCTGCAGGAAGGCCGAGTAGTCCAGGAGATTCAGAAACAAAATCCAGCTCTTACCCCAGGACAGACCAGAATGCTGCAGTGAGCTCCTTCTAGCGCCTCTTAGAAGAGTGGCTCCTGCCTAAGGGCTCCCTCTGTTCCCAGCCCCAGTGCCCCTTCTCCTCAGGTCACTCCCTTCTTACATGCCAGCATATTTCCAGGCACCCCGGAGCGGAGCCCTCCCTCCACATGTGTGTGGGGATCTGATCCTCCACAGCGTACAGGGCACTCTGCCGAGGGAAGGCTTCCCACGGGCCCTCTGCCAATCTCCACCAGCGAGAGCTGGGAAAGAGGGGAGGAAATCCAACCTCCCTGCCAAAAATACACACTTAAAAATGCTACTGATCTTAAATTTTGCTCCATGCTTTGCCTCCCACCCAGGAGACAGAGAAATGCTACCCACACACACAGAGCTGTGCTGAAATAACAGGGAGGAGCCCCTGTCAATGAACCAAAACCAGAGCAAAGACAAAAACTCAGTCTGGAAACCTACCGGTGAGATGAAGGAAACTGAAACAGGACAAGCACCTGGGGGTTTCAGCCAACCCCAAGGCCCAGGTGCTTCACATACCCAGAGTAGCCGGCAGGCCTTACCCAGAAGAGGTCACAACCTAGACAGACAAGGTGGGCAAGAGACAAAGGGGACTTGCTCATGGGCACACAACAGGGCTGTGAATAGAACCCAGGTCTGCTAAGTGCCAGGCCCTGGATCCCCCCTGTCTTTCCTGAAGGAGGCTAGTGTGGAGGAGGAGGTGAACACCACTCGTCCCCCCTCTGATATGCACAGGGGCTGCAGTCTGGGTGGCACAAGGCGAGTGAGGGTGGAATTTGGCAGTTTCACTCCAATACTCGGGGGAAAATGAGTTGCAGATGAGCAGACCCTAGACGCAAAGGCATCTCTGCAGACATGGAGCACGTCCTGGACAGCGCAGCCTCCCTGAGCCTGGCCCTGGAAGGCCCTTCCCACAGTATGAGAGGCAAGTTCAGGCCCAGGCATCCCTTGGTTTCTCTGCCAATGAGGGAACCACCTGGTGGGAGGGGTAAAGCAGGCTGCTCTGGGACCAGCCACTCTGTGTGCATTTGATCACAAAACTGCTGGTCAGTCCTGGCTGGCCAGGGCTGGAGTCAGACCAAGGACCTGATTCAGTGACCAGCGGAGCTACGTGTGTGTGTGTGGGAGGGGGTCTGCATTGGCTGCAATGGCTAGCGGATAAGGGAAAGACATCAGGTCCCATTAACAATGCCCTGAGCCCTCCATCCAACCATTTCCTGATGGAACCAAGCTCCTGTGTCCCGCCACATTACCCCACTGGTGGAGTCTCCAGACTGAGCGGCTTTGGTTCATCCCCAGCAGATCTTCCCCACCCCCGCAGACTTCTAGGGACATGGAGACCCTAACAGGGGATGGGATCTAGGGGGACACCTAGACCCTACTGGGAAATATCTGTGCTGAAATAGAGTCCCCAGTCCTCAACCTTGAGCTAGCAGCACTGACGTGAGCTCTGGAGTCCTGCTCAGCAAACTCTTTGGGCTTCTGCCTTTCTCTATTCTTGTGCTGCATCCCTCTGTCTTATGACATTCCTCATTTCTTTGGGTAGCTGAGCCAGGCAGCTTCATTTAATCAGCAGCAGAGCCACGAATAGACCTTGCCCTTTTCTCATCAACCAACCTTGGACTGTAGACGTCCAAAATGGAAAAGACCGTTTCATCCATCCCCTTCCCTTGGCCACTGCAGGACACTCCATGGCTTATCCACTGTATTTTTAAATGCCCCAACCCATGGAGCTGGAAGGCTCAGGCCCATTCCCAGCTCTTACAGCCATCCCAGCATTACAGTGGCACCCAAAGGCCCCTGAGGAGATCAGCAGCCTATTCCAGTCTATGCAGGTTCTTCTCTTACCCTCCTCACCACAGTGTCAGCACCTTCCACAAGGGCATTTATCATGTCTGCTTTTCTTCTCCCCCAGGGAAAAGCCTGGGCTGGGCACTCTACAAACACAGAGTAAGAGACAGTTCCTGCCTCAAAGAGCTGCCAGGCTACAAGACAAGAGAACCAAAGAGGAGGAGGGGAAAGAATCATAGACTATCAGGGTTGGAAGGGACCTCAGGAGGTCATCTAGTCCAACCTCCTGCTCAAAGCAGGACCAATTCCCAACTAAATCATACCAGATAGGGCTTTGTTAAGCCTGACCTTAAAAACCTCTAAGGAAGGAGATTCCACCACCTCCCAGGTAACCCATTCCAATGCTTCACCACCCTCCTAGCAAAAGGATTGGTCTACACTACGCGTTTAAACCGATTTTAGCAGCGTTAAACCGATTTAACGCTGTACCCGTCCACACTACGAGGCCCTTTATATCAATATAAAGGGATCTTTAAACCGATTTCTGTACTCCTCCCCGACGAGAGGAGTAGCGCTAAAATCGGTATTAACATATCAGATTAGGGTTAGTGTGGCCTCAAATCGACGGTATTGGCCTCCGGGCAGTATCCCATAGTGCACCACTGTGACCGCTCTGGGCAGCAATCTCAACTCGGATGCAGTGGCCAGGTAAACAGGAAAAGCCCCGCGAAATTTTGATTTTCATTTCCTGTTTGCCCAGCGTGGAGCTCTGATCAGCACAGGTGGCAATGCAGTCCCAAATCCAAAAAGAGCTCCAGCATGGACCGTACGGGAGATACTGGATCTGATCGCTGTATGGGGAAACAAATCTGTTCTATCAAAGCTCCGTTACAGAAGACGAAATGCCAAAGCGTTTGAAAAAAAAATCTCCAGGCTACACAGTGCTGCGTGACAAGCGTAACGGGAAGCCAGAGACTCAAATAGATGCTCATAGAGGGAGGGAAGGGGTACTGAGGACTCCAGCTATCCCACAGTCCCCAGCAGTCTCCAAAAAGTATTTGCATTCTTGGCTGAGCTCCCAGTGCCTTAGGTTCAAACACATTGTCCGGCGTGGTTCAGGGAATAGATCGTCAATTTACCCCCCCCACCACGTGAAAGAAAAGGGAAATAAATCATTTCTTGACTTCTTTCAATGTCACCCTATGTCTACTGAATGCTGCTGGTAGACGCAATGCTGCAGCAGTGAAGAGCAGTATCCACTCCTCTCCCCTGCTCCATGGCAGATGGTGCAGTAGGACTGGTAACCGGCCTTATCAACCCATGAGTGCTCCTGGCTGGCTTCAGGTGAGGCTGGCCGGGGGCGCCTGGGTGAAAATAGGAATGACTCTCGGTCATTCCCAGTAAATAGTACAGAATGGCTGGTAATGGTCCTCATCATAGCAACTGGGGGCTGACCTCCATCAGCCCCCTCCCTTTCCTGTGTAAAGAAAAGATTCTGTACTGCCTGGACTATCATAGCAGTGGCATGTTGGGCTCCTCTCCCCCGCACCGCTTAATGTCCTGCCTGGACTGTCATAGCACGGGGAGGCTGCCTCCCTCTCATTTTATCTCACTAACAAGTCACTGTCTCTTATTCCTGCATTCTTTATAACTTCATGACACAAATAGGGGGGACACTGCCACGGTAGCCCAGGAAGGTTGGGGGAGGAGGGAAGCAACGGGTAGGGTTGTTGCAGAGGCACCCCCCGTGAATAGCATGTAGCTCATCATTTCTGCAGGATCTGACACGGAGCAGCTGTGCTCTCTGATACACTGGTTCTCTAGTACACTTGCCCCATATTCTAGGCAGGACTGACTCTATTTTTAGAAACCATAAAGGAGGAATTGACTCAGGGAGTCATTCCCACTTTTGCCTTTGCGCCCCCGGCCAATCTCAGCCAGGGGCACCCATGATAGTAGCAGACAGCACAGAATGACAGATAACCATCATCTTATTGCCAATTTACAACAGCAACAGCAACAGCAACAGCAACAGCAACAGCAGATGGTACAGAACAACTGATAACCATCTCTGCTATCATGCAAAAGCAAGTGAATGCTGCTGTGTAGTGCTGGAGTATCGCCTCTGTCCATAGCATCCAGTACACATACGGTGACTGTAAAAAAAAAAAGCTGAACGGGCTCCATGCTTGCTATGCTATGGCATCTGCCAGGGCAATCCAGGGAAAAAGGGTGCGAAATGATTGTCTGCCGTTGGTTTCCCGGAGGAAGGAATGACTGACAACATTTACCCAGAACCACCACAATGATTTTTGCCCCATCAACCACTGGGCTCTCAACCCAGAATTCTAAGGGACGGGGGAGACTGCGGGAACTATGGGATAGCTACGGAATAGCTACCCACAGTGCAACGCTCCAGAAATCGACACTAGCCTCGGACCATGGACGCACACCGCCGAATTAATGTGCTTAGTGTGGCCACGTGCACTTGACTTTATACAATCTGTTTTATAAAACCGGTTTATGTAAAATCGGAATAATCCCGTAGTGTAGACGTACCCAAAAAGCTTTTTCTAATATCCAATCTAAACCTCCTCCAATGTAACTTGAGACCATTACTCCCTGTTTTGTCATCTGGTATCACTGAGAACAGTCTAGATCCATCCTCTTTGGAACCCCCTTTCAGGTAGTTGAAAGCAGCTTTCAATTTCCCCTCATTCTTCTCTTCTGCAGACTAAACAATATCACTTCCCTCAGCCTCTCCTCATAAGTCATGTGCTCCAGCCCCATAATCATTTTTGTTGTCCTCCGCTGGACTCTTTCCAATTTTTTCACATCCTTCTTGTAGTGTGGGGCCCAAAACTGGACACAGTATTCCGTATGAGGCCTCACCAATGTCGAATAGAGGGGAATGATCATATCCCTCGATCTGCTGGCAATGCCCCTACTTATGCAGCCCAAAATGCCATTAGCCTGTCTTGGTAACAAGGGCACACTGTTGACTCATAACCAGCTTCTCATCTACTGTAACCCCTAGATCCTTTTCTGCAGAACTGCTTCCTAGCCATTCAGTTGCTAGTCTGTAGCAGTGTATGGGATTCTTCCATCCTAAGTGCAGGAGTCTGCACTTGTCCTTGTTGAACCTTATCAGATTTCTTTTGGCCCAATCCTCTAATTTCTCTAGGTCTCTCTGTATCCTATCCCTACTCTCCAGTGTATCTACCACTCCTCCCAGTTTAGTGTCATCTGCAAACATGCTGAGAGTGCAGTCCACACCTTCGTCCAGATCATTAATGAAGATATTGAACAAAATTGGCCCCAGGACCAACCTTTGGGGCACTCTGCTTGAAACTGGCTGCCAACTAGATATGGAGCCATTGATCACTATCCGTTGAGCCTGATGATCTAACCAGCTTTCTATCCACCTTATAGTCCATTCGTCCAGCCCATACTTCTTTAACTTGCCGGCAAGAATACTGTGGGAGACCGTATCAAAAGCTTTGCTAAAGTCAAGGAATAACACATCCACTGCTTTCCCCTCATCCACAGACCCAGTTATCTCCTCATAGAAAGCAATTAGGTTAGTCAGGCATGACTTGCCCTTGGTGAATCCATGCTGACTGTTCCTGATCACTTTCCTCTCCTCTAAGTGCTTCAGAATTAATCCCTTGAGGACCTGCTCCTTGATTTTTCCAGGGACTGAGATGAGGCTGACTGGCCTGTAGTTCCCTGGATCCTCCTTCTTCCCTTTTTTAAAGATGGGCACTACATTAGCCTTTTTCCAGTCATCCGGGACCTCCCCTGATCACCATGAGTTTTCAAAGATAATGGCCAATGGCTCTGCAATCGCATCCACCAACTCCTTTAGCACCCTTGGATGCAGTGCATCCAGCCCCATGGACTTTTGCTCGTCCAGCTTTTCTAAATAGTCCTGAACCACTTCTTTCTCCACAGAGAGGTGGTCACCTCCTCCCCATACTGTGCTGCCCAGTGCAGCAGTCTGGGACTTGACCTTGTTTGTGACGACAGAGGCAAAAAAAGCATTGAGTACATTAGCTTTTTCCACATCCTCTGTCACTAGGTTGCCTCCCTCATTCAGTAAGGGGCCCACACGTTCCTTGACTTTCTTCTTGTTGCTAACATACCTGAAGAAACCCTTCTTGTTACTCTTAACAAGGAGTTGCTAGCTAGCTGCAACTCCAAGTGTGATTTGGCCTTCCTGATTTCACTCCTGCATGCCTGAGCAATATTTTTATACTCCTCCCTGGTCATTTGTCCAAGCTTTCACTTCTTGTAAGCCTTTTTTTTGTGTTTAAGATCAGCAAGGATTTCACTGTTAAGCCAAGCTGGTCGCCTGCCATATTTACTATTCTTTCTACACATCGGGATGTTTTTTTCCTGCAACCTCAATAAGGATTCTTTAAAATACAGCCAGCTCTCCTGGACTTCTTTCCTCCTCATGTTATTCTCCCAGGGGATCCTGCCCATTGGTTCCCTGAGGGAGTCAAAGTCTGCTTTTCTGAAGTCCAGGATCCATATTCTGCTGCTCTCCTTTCTTCCTTGTGTCGGGATCCTGAACTCGACCATCTCATGGTCACTGCCTCCCAAGTTCCCATCCACTTTCGCTTCCCCTACTAATTCTTTTCGGTTTGTAACAAGCAGGTCTAGAAGAGCTCTGCCCCTAGTTGGTTCCTCCAGCACTTGGACCAGGAAATTGTCTCTTACACTTTCCAAAAACTTCCTGGATTGTCTGTGCACCACTGTATTGCTCTCCCAGCAGATATCAGGGTGATTGAAGTTTCCCTTGAGAACCAGGGCCTGTGATCTAGTAACTTATGCTAGTTGCCAGAAGAAAGCCTCGTCCACCTCACCCCCTGGTCTGGTCGTCTATAGCAGACTCCCACCACGACATCTCCTAGTTACTCACACTTCTAAACTTAATCCAGAGACTCTTAGGGTTTTCTGCAGTTTCATACTGAAGCTCTGAGCAGTTATACTGCTCTCTTACATACAATGCAACTCCCCCACCTTTTCTGCCCTGCCTGTCCATCCATGACAGTGCTCCAGTCATGTGAGTTATCCCACTAAGTCTCTATTATTCCAATCACATCATAATTCCTTGACTGTGCCAGGTCTTCCAGTTCTCTCTGCTTGTTTCCCAGGCTTCTTGCATTTGTGTATAGGCACTTAAGATAACTCACTGATTATCCCGCTTTTTCAGTCTGAGATCTCCCCTCTTGCACTCTCCTGCTCGTGCTTCCTCCTGGTATCCCGTTTCCCCTCTTACCTCAGGGCTTTGGTCTCCTTCCCACAGTGAACCTAGTTTAAAGCCCTCATCACTAGGTTAGCCAGCCTGCTTGTGAAGATGCTCTTCCCTCTCTTCATTAGGTGAAGCCAGTCTCTGCCTAACACTCCTCCTTCTTGGAACACCATCTCGTGGTCAAAGGATCCAAAGCCTTCTCTCCAACACCACCTGTGTAGCCATTCGTTGACTTCCACAATTCAACGGTCTCTACCCAGGCCTTTTCCCTGCACAGGGAGGATGGGTGAGAAAGGAAGGATTGTTCTCCCCCATTGTACGGATGGGGAACTGAGACCCAGAGAGGTCAAATGATTTAGTCGAGCTCACGGAGAACGCAGGTGCTGAGCTGGGAACTGAGTCCCAATCTCAGGCCTCATTGGCCCCGTTTCCTTCCACCATGCCCTGGGCTCACTACACACTGATGTCACCTATGTGTCCTGCTCCCCCAAGGAGCATTTACCTCCCTTGTGTGGGAGCACAACACCTCAGGGACTCTCCCCTCCCTGGAATTCAGAGATTCCAAGGCCAGATGGGACCACTATGACCCTCCTGTATAGCACAGACCCTAGCTTTTATCCCCGTCGGAGCAGCTCATGCACTTCAATGCATTTATCCTCTGCAGGATACTGCTGTTATCCCCATGGTAAAGATGGAGAGCTGAGGCACAGGGGCACCTAATGGCTTGCCCAAGGTGCCCCAGGAAGTCTGTGGCAGATCAGGGACCTGACCCAAATCCTCCTAAATCCTAAACTAGGAGCTTAATCACCAAACTATCCCTCCTCCCTTTTCACCTCCATGGTGGTGCACAGCGTTTCTGAGATAGGTTCTGAACTCACTGCCAACGCACAGCAAATGCCATCTACTTCCTTTAAAATGACTCTGCACTTGCACCACTTCAACTGGGCTCAGAGTCCAGCCCTGGGAACTTGCCATCCAGGTAAGACATGAGGGACTGGGTGAGATGTAGGGAGAGGTGACACAAGACTGGGGAAGGAGAGAGGGAGGGCCCAGATGGCTGTGAGGTTGTCTGAATGCATAACATATAAACAGGTTGGCTTCCCATTGTTATCATAGTTGAGACTTTCAAAGCTGCCCAAGGGATCTGAACACCAAGCTTCCCTTACTATGTAGGAACTGGGTATCCGAATCCCCTAGGCACATGTGAAAATCACATCCTTTATTTATAAATCGTTGTTATTTCATTTCTCTTTTCATCTATTTAGTTTTGCAGCTGACCCCAGGGCCCAGGCACTTTCATAGGGAAGTGCAACTCCAGATCTAAGGAAAGGTGTGACTCTGAGAAACTGCTCAGGCAAAGCAACTATCTCTCCTCCCCCACTAGCCACAGTGCCTGCCAACCACTGTCGGCTGAAAGCTTGCTAAGCAGCTGCTCCTGCAAGGGTAGTAGAGAGAGGAGTTAACTCAGTAAAAAAAATGCCCCTCAGTCCTGCTCCCCAACCTTTTGCAGTTCCAGGCTTGGGCTCCACCCAGCTCTGCCAATGCACCTCCGTCCTGAGTTACAGTATCACCTACTATCCCATAAGAACATAAAAATGGCCGTTCTGGATCAGACCAAAGGTCCATCCAGCCCAGTATCCTGTCTACCAACACTGGCCAATTGCAGGTGCCCCAGAGGGAGTGAACCTAACAGTAATGATCAAGTGATCTTTCTCCTGCCATCCATCACCACCTTCTGACAAACAGAGGCTAGAGATACCATTCCTTACCCATCCTGGCTAATAGCTATTAATGGACTTCCATGAATTTATCCAGTTCTCTTTTCAACCCTGTTATATATAGTCCTAGCCTTCACAGCCATCCCATTTTGTAAACAGCCAGAGTGCAGTGGGAACAAAATCCTATGCATGCCCCTTGTCCAGCCTATGGGGTGGATTTGTTCTCAAAGATTTTGCAGTTAGAAAGAGCGCCTGCGCTTCACCCTGTCTGAAAGCCAATCTGGGGAACTCTTCACACAGCACAGGTGGTATCAGACTGCTGTTAATAGTTCTCTGAGTGAGCACACAGCAGGGCGGGCCCATATATCAGGGCAGTTAGGAGCATTCTCTCCAATGTACTGCCAGCTCTCCTCTCTCTCCATCCTGCAGTTGCAGGAAAGCAGGCCCCTCCCCACTTCCCACTCCCTGGGCTGAACACTCATTGGCAGATCTGTCAGGCTTTCATGCCAGCTTTCCAGTGAAAGGCCCGGATGCCAGAACCTGATTGCTGCTTTAAATACAGCAGGGAAATGAGCAGCAGACTGGATTGTAGCCCAGCGGGCGAGGGGGGAGGGGGAGTGGAGTGGAGTGAGGAAGAGGAGCAGGTGGAAGAGGAAGCTTTCTTAGGAACAGATCTTTGCAGAGGTGAAGCAGACTACTCTATTGTAATTTCCACCATTCCCCTGAGCTCAGACTGTAACCGAGCAGAGCATCTCCCCCCCACCCCATCCCCACCTTTTGATATTGATCTATTAATGTCCCCAGCCCTGGGTGACCTGGCCGTATGACAAAGCTGGAATTCCTGATTGGGGTCTGATGAGGTCATGCTGCCCAGGGAGGAATCACCCTTATCTATTAACAAGGCAGGGAGTGGGCGGGAGCATATATGTCCCTGACGTATCAGGATATAAGCCGGCATGAGTTATTCAGCGTAACAAATGCACTTTTGCCTGAGACACAGCCGAATGCAGCTGGCTGGCTGCCACCCCCTGCACTTGTGCTCCAGAAGGACTAGCCATGCTCTTCCCAGAGTGCTCAGCAAGTGGTGCTGAAGAGTGCTCGATACCTGAAGGCTGTGGTGACAGGGCCAGCACTGCTTATCCCTATAGGCCATGTGAGTGCTGCCCAGGAAAGTGGGAGTCTTGGCAGCCCTGGCTGGGCCCACCCCAGCCCCATGCTAGTGGGATCAATGGCTGGGCTGCCAAGCTGCATGCCAAGGGCGTCTTGTGCAGTGCAGCTGTCATAGTATAACCCCCACTCTGAACCTTAGTGTCCAAAAGATGGGGTACCAGCATGAATCCCCCTAAGCTTAAGTACCAGCTTAGATCTTGTAGTGCTGCCACCAACCAGGACTTGCAGTGCCTGGTACACTCTGGTCCCCCCCAAACCTTCTCAGAGGACCCCAAGACCCAGACCCCCTGGATCTTACACAAGGAAAGTAAATCCTTTCCCCCACCATTGCCTCTCCCAGGCTTTCCCTCCCTGGGTTACCCTCGAAGATCACTGTGATTCAAACTCCTTGAATCTTAAAACAAAGGGAAATGCACCTTCCCCCCTCCTCTTTCTCTCCCTGTCTCCCACCAATTCCCTGGTGAGTACAGACTCAATTCCCTTGAGCCTCAACAAGGGGAAAAAATCAATCAGGTCTTTAAAAAGAAACGTTTTTAATAAAAGAAAGAAAAAAAGTAAAAGTTGTCTCCGTAATTTAGATGGTAAATGTTACAGGGTCTTTCAGCATATAGACACTAGAGAGAAGCCTTCTCCCCAGCACAAATACAAATTAAAATCCTTCCAGCAAAATACACATTTGCAAATAAAGGAAACAATCAAAAAGACTAAACCGCCTTTGTACTTGTACTTACTATTTGAACAGAAAATTAGAGAGCCTGTAGGTATGTCTGGTTACTCTCAGAACCCAGAGAGAACAACAGACAAACAAACAACACAAAACAAAGACTTCCCTCCACTGAGATTTGAAAGTATCTTGTCTTCTGATTGGTCCTCTGGTCAGGTGGTCCAGGTTCACTGCTTGTAACCCTTTACAGGTAAAAGAGACATTAACCCTTAACTATCTGTTTATGACAGCAGCGGGTGTAGACTGCACCTGGGAGCAGAGCGTAGGTCTCTTCCAGTCCCTGTGGCCCTGCCCCTCCCTAGCCAGCCCAGCACCATGGGCTCAGGGGAAGCTGGGGCTGCCTTCACTGAACTGATGGGTGGTTTTGGCCAGTGAGAGCATGGGACTGTTAGCACTGCTTAGAGCAAAACAGGTGCAGAGCCAGCTTTCCTGTCACGGCCCTGCCAATGCCCCTCCGTCCTCCCTGCAACCTACTGCTGCTCTCCCAGACCCAGGACCCCTCATGGCTCTGCCAATGCCCCTCCATCCTCCCTGCAACACCCTGCTGCTCTCCCAGGCCCAGGACCCCTCATGGCTCCGCCAATGCCCCTCCATCCTCCCTGCAACACCCTGCTGCTCTCCCAGGCCCAGGACCCCTCATGGCTCTGGCAATGCCTCTCCATCCTCCCTGCAATCTCCTGCTGCTCTCTCAGGCCCGGGACCCCTCATCGCTCTGCCAATGCCCCTCTGTCCTCCCTGCAACACCCTGCTGCTCTCCCAGGCCCGGGACCCCTCATGGCTCTGTGTGGATGTGTGGACTCACCCCTGTGGCACCTCCTGTTGGTCTGTTCTGGGAATTAGCTCTCCAGCCCTCCGGAGCGCCCTCTGCAGGCCAGTGATCCACCTGTCCTCTGGTCCCGTGTCCCTCCCAGGACACCGGTGCCCCTTTATCTGGGGTAATGCCCCCTAGCAGTAATCCCTTTCTTTTTGGGTCTCCGCTCCCCAGGGAACCCCCACTCACTATTCCCACCTCACCTCAGTATCAGTCTACTGCCAGTCATCGTCTAGCCCCCACTCCCTGGGGCAGAGGGCAGTATCAGCCTACTCATCACTGGCAACCTTGGGTTTGGACCTGCTGCTTTGGCCTAGCACTGGGCTGCCCTCTGCAACCCCCAGTACTTGTTGCCTTCTGCTAGGCCACAGCTAAGTTGCTGAGCCTCCTGCCGCTCTGGGGTTTCCACTAGTGTCTCCTGCCAGCTGGCGTCCCGCTGCCGGTCCCACTCAGTGCCAGCTGCTAGCCTGGGGGATGGAACCCCAGGCTGGCAGCGGGCTGAGACCCCAGCTGGCAGGAACCCGTAGTCGAAACCCCAGAGCAGCGGCGGGCTGAACTGCTGAGCCTGCCACCGCTCTGGGGTTCCCGCTGCTGGCCCCTTCCCTGCCGGGGTCCTACTCAGCACCCGCTGTTAGCCTGGGGGAAGGAATCCCAGGCTGGCAGAGGCTGAGACTCCAGCTGGCAGGAGGCAGTGGTGGAAACCCCAGAGGGGTGGCGGTCAGCCCGCCGCCACTCTGAGGTTCTGGCTGCTGGCCCTTGCCAGCCGGGGTCCCCTCCACAGCTCCACTCACCTTGCTTCCAGTTGGAGTTCCAGTGCAGGCCCCCTGCCAGACAGGGTCCAGGCTTCCGGCCCTGCTGAGCCCTACCAGCCACCAACTCCAATCACCTCGGCTGCCAATTGGGGTTCCAGCCGCTGACCTCCTGCCAGCCAGTTATCAACTTATTACTCAGAAGCCTGTGTGCAGCTTCAAGTATCTATATAGGTGCCATCAGACACTGGAAAACTCAGCAAGGGAAAGCAAGGAGGAGGATCACACTAAAATGATAAGATCTGCATTTTAATTTAATTTTAAATAAAGCTTCTGAAACATTTTGAAAACCTTGTTTACTTTACATATAACTGTAGTTTGGTTATATATTATAGACTTATAGAGAGACCTTCTAAAAAACGTTCAAATGTATTACCGGCACGTGAAGCCTTAAATTAGAGTGTATACATAAAGATTCAGCACACCACTGCTGAAAGGTTGCCGACCCCTGGAGTAAAGGCAGAATGCTCTGCTTTAGCAGAAGTGATGGGAGGGTTTTTGGCGCCCGAGGCGCAGGGCCGGCTCACCAGTCCCGCGGCTCTGGTGGACCTGCTGCAGGCGTCCCTGCAGATGGTCCGCTGGTCCCGCGGCTCCGGTGGACCTGCCGCAGGCGTGCCTGCGGATGCTTCACCGGAGCCGCAGGATGAGCGGACCGTCCACAGGCACGCCTGCAGCAGGTCCCTCAGAGCAGTCTGCCGCCCTTCCAAATCCTGGTGCCCTGGGCGACCGCCTAGGTTGCCTAAATGGAAGCGCCGGCCCTGTGCTTTAGACTAGCTGGAGCCAGGAGCATGCTGCAGACCCTGCTCTGCTGTAGCAAGCACCAGGAAAGCCCCTGGGCCTTCTCCTACATAGTGTGTGTGAGCCACTAGCCTGAGGAGAAGCCCCTTTGCTCCCACCCTCCATGGGCCTGGTGGAATGGGGAAGAGAGCTGGGCTGAGGGAATATGTGGAAAGAGCAGGAGGAAAGTGGGCAAGTGAGGTCCAAGTCTCCATAGGCCATAGATGGAAGAAACTGGGAGCCAAGACTCCCTCTCCTCAGTCCCCTACGTTCTGCACTGTTAGGCCTTGGCATCACAGCATATGTGGGAGCCCTGATCCTGCCTAAAGCTGTCCCTGACAGGGATAGGCATTCAGGGGCATGCACCATGAGTGCAGGATCAGGCCCTCTGAAGCACCAGGAGTGATCTAGAAGCCACATGCTACAATGCTAGCAGGGCTCCGAGTCTCGGTCATGGCTCAGGCATAAACTCTTTCTGTTTGACAATGAATTCCCTAAGCAGTTGCCATGACAGGTTATTCACAGCATGTGGGTAGGTTCTTCCTCAGCAGGGCTTGCCCTTGGCATCGCAGCAGGGCCCTCTAGTGCTTGAACTACAGAAACTGCTAGTCACAGTTCAGGGAAACTGCCCATGGATTCCCCTGCTTGCGGTCCAGCAAAGGCCCCACAGCCATCACCTTTCATGGATGGAGACGGTGTCTCTCTCTTTCCTGAGCAGGGCTCTTCCAGACTACTCAGCTCCCTACTATGCTGAGATACTCCTGAAAGCCAGTCAGCCTCAGTGGCCTAGGTCTGCCTGTTGCTTTCTCCTCAGAGGCTCTGAACAAAGTAATCACCCACAGTGACAAGTTACCACCCTGCCCTTTCTAAGCAAGCCCATTTATTCTGAAGGTGAAAGTGCTAAGAGAAAGCACATTAAAAACAGTACAGGAACCTATACGCTTGCTGCTAAACTGACCAAACATCACCCCACAGCTCCAACAAGGGATTGGGGCAGTGCACTGTCTTTCTAACCCCATCAAGGAGTGGTTCTGTGGTTACAAGTGCACAGTAGCTGCTAGCGCAGAACAAGCACCCCCCTTGACTCTGGGAGTCCCTCCTTCTGACATCTCAGGCCTTTGCACTTTAGGGTCCAGGGACAGGTAATCAGCAGATAGCAGGTTTCTTCTCAGAGAATAGCTTCAAAAGGTTGGGTCCGGAGGTGGGAATCTGCCTTTCCCTCCTCCCAAGCATGTCCTAGGAAACTCACTTAACTTTGTCTGTCCCAAAAGTTCCTTCTTGTCTGGTACATGGATTAAAATGGTCCTTGTACGTCCCTAACCCTTCCCAGGGTTTCCATTGCTCACATCTCCCCTTAGAGAAGTTACACGCAGTCCCACAATAAGACATACATTTTGCATTTATAATACAACAGACTCTAAAGCTACTTAAACTTAATTCCGTAAGAGCTCCCAAGCATAGTGCAGGAATTGCCATATCTATTTCACCACTTCCTTTGCTGGCAGCAGTAGTAGACCAATACTGTCTAATAGAGCAGCCATTAGAGGAGGACATAATGTGCACTCTGCTAATGTGTTACAATGGAAAAGAAAGATTAATCAGTTTCAGGGTTTTCTTTTTATTCCTCAGCCCGCAGTGATTTTAAAATATAGTTCCACCGGCTCTGTTCTGGCCATAATGTGAACTAGGCCATTATAGTCTTTCAGTTTTAATTTTTAAAAGGCCTGTTTTATTAATGCCTAAAACGCAGCTCCTATACTGTGCATTCTCGCTGCTCTTTGAGTATGGATGTCCCTAATAAGTACACCATAAAAGCCTCACATTCAGAGAGATTGTGGTGCTCTCGGGTCATGTGCACAGAGAACACCACGTGTGCATATCTCTGCATTAGCACCAGCTTTGTGTCATCTGCAAATATAATCAGTAGGCTCTCTATTCCTACATCCAGGTCACTTGAGACCTCCCTCCAATCTGACATCTTTCCATTAACAGTTACTCTTTGTTTGCAATTGTTTAACCAACTATCCACTTAATGGTAGTTCTGTTGAGCCTGCATTCTCCAGTTTACTTATCAGAATATCATGTGGGACTGTGACAAAGCCTTGCAGAAGTCCAGGTATATTAAGTCTACCTCATTCCCCCATCCACCAAACCAGTTACCTTGCAAAAGAAGGAAATCAAGCTGGTTTGGCATGATTTCTTCTTAGTAAATCCATGCCTGGCTGGTAATCTTAGAATTTCAGGGTTGGAAGGGGCCTCAGGAGGTCATCTAGTCTAGCCCCCTGCTCAAGGCAGGACTAATCCTCAGACAGATTTTTATCCCAGTTCCCTAAATGGATTGGGCTCACAACCCTGGGTACAGCAAGCCAATGCTCAAACCATTGAGCTATCCCTCCCTGACATGAGCACCCTTTCATCCTCCAGGTATTCACAAATGGGATGTTTTGTAGCTTGCTCTAGTAGCTTCCCAGGTACAGAGGTCAGGCTGACTGGTCTATAGTTCATTCCCTGGCTCCTCTTTCCCCCCCTTTTTAAAGATTGGCACTGTGTTAGCCCTTCTCCAGTCTTTCAGGACCCCTCCTGAGGCCTTCCTTCCTTTTATGACCCCTCACAGCTGTCCTGTGACCATTGGCAGAATTAGATTATGGTAGCATCTAGTGGCCGGTTATGATCGAGGCTCCATTGCACTAGGTGTTGTACATGCTCATACAGACAGACAGTCCCTGCTCAAACACCTTCCAGGCTAAATAAACAAGAGGTGAGAGACAGGGAGTATCTTTATCCTATCTCATAGGTGGGGAACTATGATATAGTGAGACACAGGGACTTGGCCAAGGTCACAGAGAGGATCTGTGTCAGAGCTGGGAATTTCCCTAACACCACATGAGCATCTGTCCTCACTCTAATCCCATTGCTTTACCTTTAGAAAAGTGCAAGAGAATGTGAATTTCACTTAAACTCCTCTCACTTCTTCCTCCTTGCTGGTATTTACAGGACTGGCTAGAAATCCAGGACCCACTGTGCTAGGCTCTGCACCCACACAGTATGGCCTTGGCCACATGGGAAAGGTTTTCCTGTACAACCTCCAGCGTGAATCAAAAGCGATCTCATTACACCAGTATAACCCCTCTAGATACGCTGTCCTCTGGGACAAGAGGGGCTTTTGGGAAAGTGTCACTTGGGAAGGAGTTTAAGCTAAACTGAGAAAGCAACGTATACCAGACCCCATGGCGGGGTAGTACTGTCTGACTATACCTATATAACTGCATCTAGATCTCTGCCCTCTGGACACAAGGCCACTGAGACAGTGCCTGGTCTGACGGGTTATAACCAGAATAGCCAAGAGAGACAAAGAGTTGGAGGGGGTGTGATTTGCCCCAGGGCGCTAGCAGGGCAGAGGTAGGAATAGACCCTAGGCCGGAGGCCCACTCCAGCCACCAGAGCCTCCTGCCGCTGCAGACACATGCCTGAAACAAACAAGATCGTGAGATCTTCTCCACAAGCTGCTACAACTAAACGCACCCCCCAGCCCACGAGCTGAGGGAGGCAGCTGAAGCCAGAGCTTTCCATTCCCTGACATCTCTTGGCTCGCCTCCCTGCCTCAGCATCAGCCACAGCTTCTCAGGTTTCTCTCAGGGGCCCCCCACCCCCGGATTTTGTTTCTGAATAGTTGGGATGGGGGATGTGCCAGCTGATTTTGCACAACTGCCCCCGGCCCATTCTGAGCACTGTGGATGGCTCCTCGGCAGCCCTTTGTGCTTCCCAAGAGCTCTTCTTGTATGTGAACAAAAAGCCATCTTCTTACTGAACGGAGGGACAAAAGCCGCCCACAGTCGGGCCTCATTAGAGCCCCCTTGACAGAAACAATGGAGGTGGCTGCATCCCAGAGCGGGTTCCCCTACAGGAGCGTGTGGGGTGGAGGAGGCTGCAAGGCAGGCAGGGGGGCCTGGGGAAGCTCATGGGATGAATTGATTCGTTCTGTTGTCAGTATTTTCTTCTACCCCACTCCTCTCTACCAGATGGAGCACCTGCCAGTCATGCCTCGACCTTCCCTGTCCCTCCCCCTGCCTTCTCCATGGGGTCGTGCCTCCCCTCCTGCCCACACCACGCCTGGGATGAGCTGGCACCAAGGAAGTGGGATGAGTTGGCTTAGCTAACCCATAGGAGACACAGGCCCAGGGTCAAACAAGAGCAAGGTCATGAGTGCATCTGCTCCCTCCCTCAGGAGGGAAAGGGGCCAGCAGATTTTGTCACAAGCTTCTCCCATAGCTACAGATCCTGAGACCCCTCCCTGCCCAGGAGCCAGCCCTACTGGCCCTACTCTGTACTGCATTGCAGCTCTGTATTGCACAATAGTAGACCCCATTGTGCTAGGTGCTGTACAAGCGAATAGTGAGAGACAGACCCTGCCCCAAAGAGTTGCCAGGCTAAAGCATACAAAGCATGGGAGGAGAAACTGAGGCACAAAGTGGGGAAGTGACTTGCCCATGGTCATACAGCAGCTCAGTGGCACAGCTGAGAGTAGCCCTGAGGTCTCCTGACTGATCTCCTAGCTCCATACCACACTGCCTTCCCCTTGCTTTGGCTGACTTGTCCCGGTTGCACCATTTCACTCAGCACTGCATCAGTTCTGCTTGCCTGCATGGCCAATCCATGCTGCCTGTGGCATCTGTCCCATCTGGCCAACTGACCAGCCTAGCCACAGCAAGCCACCTCCTGACTGCTGTTTCCTCAGTGGCCTAATGGATAAGGCATTAGCTTCTAAAGCCAGAGATTGTGGGTTCAAGTCCCTTCTGGGGTGAAAATCAACTGCTGTTTCTTTCTGCTACCCTTGCTGCACATGTGGATCCACTGACAGACTTGCTCTGTGCCCTGTATTCCTCAGCAGGTCTCCTCATAGGCCTGTGCAGCTCAAAGGGTTCTGCCTTCCTGGTTTTCAGCTGTGCATGACCCCTGATCCCCCTGCTGTGCCTATTAGGTGCCCTCTACCAGCCCCTGAGATCTTTCTCAGCTGACACTGGTCCTCATACAGGCATGATTCCTGTTTTAGTCCATGAGGATTTTGCTTTGCATAGGGACTGTAGGAAAAATGAGACTCTGCTCTGCTTATCCTCCCTGGGGAAGGATGAGCTGGGGGAAAAGTACAGCACTAGGAATGGGAAGAATTAGGTTGTACTCCTGGATCTGCTGGACATGTCATTAACCCACTCTGTGCCTCAGTTTCCCTGGACATAAAATAAGGCTGATGACCTTGGTCTGTCACTGGGATGTGATCAGCTAATGTCTGCAAAGCACTGTGAGAAAGGCACAGCATCCTGATGACATGCCAACATATCGATTCCCCTCCCCCGAGCCCCAGGACTGCCCTGCTAGCCAATTGTGTGCAAACAGGCCCTTGCCAGCTAAAGAGAGAGAAGCCAAGGATTAGCCAGAGTCTGGTCCTGGGGGACACAGGAATCCAATGTGGAGGACCTGGGAGCTGCATGCACAAGTATCAGGCAGACCTAGACGTCCCTGCCGCTGTGCATGTGTTTGGAACATGGGCCAAAGGAAGGACCAGGAGTGGATTCCTGCCATGATCCCGAACGGGCTCTGGAGCCAGCAGGCAGGAAAGTAGGAACTTGAGCTGGACTTTGTTTTCAGTTGAAAATATGTCCTTGATTTGAAGGAGCAAAATCTTTGACAGCCTCTGGTGCTGGAAGAGCTGAGCTGGGTCTTTGAAGCTGTCGCATCCCAGGCTGTGATAGTATTAGGGTCTGGTAGCAAAACCGAGTCAGGTGCAAAACTCAGGCCCCTGCAAAACTCAGGCTCCAGGTGCTCTATTAGCACACTGGTAGCAGATGCAAATCACGTGCAATGGAGCCACAAAGCCAGAGAACAGGGAGGGAGGACCCAGGGGTGCACGGAGCTGGTGCCTGCCATGCATCCCCTGCAGAGACCCTGGTTGCAAAGAAGATGGTTGGGTGAAGATTTGCACCCCCAGGGCAGGAGGGGCTAGTGCGATGCTGCTGTATTTTGCAAGGCTGCTCACTCTCTCTGCCATGAGGCTCGCTCTCTTCCTCTGAAACCGCTCTGCTCCATGGGTCTCTGGTGCACCTGGCAGGCAAATCCTTTTCTGCCAACCAGTGCAGCAGCTGGGCTGCTGGGAAGCCCCTTTGGAGGGGCTGCTTGGCTCCCTCCTTTCCCAGCACACTCCCCAGGGGGAGGGGAGGCTGGCATTGGAGAGACTATACCTTAGGGAGCTGCTTAAAGTCTGATCCTGCTGGGGCCTAATTGTAATGCCTGACCCAAACCCTGTTATACCACAGCCAGGCAGAACCTGACCTGAGGCCCAGAGTGCCAAGAGGTTTTCATATCCAACTGGCCTGAACATGACACCTCTAGTTGGCTTGGGGTTGGGTGCTCGTTCCTCGGCCTAGGGGGCACTGTGTTGTTGGGGGTGCTGGGTTTGGGAGGATTCAGAAGCCTTGACTGCTTCTCCGATGTCCTGGCCAAACTCCACTTGGGCAATAAAGTGCTGAGTCCCCATCCCACTCCAGCCATCTCTCGTGTCCTCCATCAGTGCGGTGTTTGGCTCTGGCTGGACAGGGAGTGTGGCACCAGTGACAAGCCTCGGCAGAGATGAGTCATGCTGCTATCTGGTGCGACTTGCACTGGGTTAGCCTCTCCAGGACAAAATCCCTGGCAAAGAAAGGACCAAGATGGTGTCATCATGGCTTTTGCATTACACCCCAAAGCAGTCTGTAATCTAGGGCGGTTGGAGTAAAACATGCCCCCTACATATTAATGTATTGGACAGAGCCTCAGCTGGCATAAATTGGAGTAGCTCTAGATCTGGCCCATTGAAGTCAATGGAACTATGGTGATGTACTCCAGCTGAGGATCTGTCCCCTTGCAAAGTGTTTGAGTGCGTGCAGAGCCCCCCTAGACCTTATCTGCATGCTGCCCTTTGGGGAGAAGGAACTTCAACTCAGCTGACGGGGAGTTGCTCTGGGTTCACCCAGGCCAAGCTGCCGAGCAAAGCTCCACAGCAATGCAGCCTGATCTCCCCAGGCCATCAGGCTGGGGATGAGTTTCACAATACAAAGTACTAGTTCTTGGGAGAGCTGAACTGCGGTGGGCTGAGCAGCAGGGCAAGCCAGGCAGCGAGCTGCAGGGAGAGTGGGTGACTGTAGATTACACCTGTACAGAAATCTAACCGGAGTGCAGCCAGGGCAGTGCATGCTGGGCAGGCATCAGCCAGGCCCGGGAATCCTCCTCAAGGACAGGGAGAAGGAGAAGGCTGGGCTTTGCTGCTGGTGTAAATCAGGCATCAGGAGAGTTACACACTGGTGTAAATGAGAGGCAAATTGGACACAGCATGTTTACATACAGTGGCTTCCAGGTGACGCCTTTGCTAGCGCACCCCTCCAGCAACCAGGGCCGGCTTTAGGCCTATTCCACCAATTCCCCCGAATTGGGCCTCGCACCTAAGAGGGCCCCGCGCCCAGTGAGAATCCCTTCCCTGGCTAGAGGCGCCTTTTTAATTTTTACTCACCCTGCGCTCTGGGTCTTTGGCAGCACTTCAGTGGTGGGTCCTTCAGTGCCGCCGAAGACATGGAGCGAGCAAAGGACCCGCCAGCGAAGTGCGGCCAAGGACTCAGAGCACCGGCCGGTGAGTACAAGCCCCACGTGTTTTTTTACATTTTTTTTTTTTTTTAGTCATCCCAGCCGGGGCCCCATCGAAACTGTTTGAATTGGGCCCCGCACTTCCTAAAGCCAGCCCTGCCGGCGACTCTGTACCTCCCCATGCTGGCTGTTCTCTAATCTGTCCATTTCTGACCCGCCTTGTCTCAGCCCAATCAGTTGCGTGACCTGTCTGAATGCTTCAGGCTTTGTTCTTCTTCCACAGGGGGCAGAGAGGGAGAGTGAAAGAGGTGAGGGCTGGCAGAGCCAAAAGGAGAGAGCTGAAGAAAAGAGAAAGAGACACTGGGAGCAAGGGGGCAGAGAGCAGCCGATAGACGAATGCACGCAGAAGAGAAAACCATTGTAGGAGAGCATGAGACAGAGATGGAGAAACAGAGACATTAAGTGTATCTCAGAGCAAAGGAAACAGCCAGATCTGGATACAATCAAGGGAGGCAGCCAGGGGCCTTGTACCAGTGGGAAGCACAACAGGAAGTAGTTTGACCCATGCAATCTCTTAACCCTACTCATACCACACTGGGTAGTGCAGTTTGGTAGAGAGACACGCACACGCTTAGCATGAGACACGTGGTTGTCAGCTTATATTACTGGCACGTCAAAGGAAACACCAAGCAGGATTCCTGCACACTGCTGCAGCACCCCGGCGTGTCTTATTACTTGTACTGGAGGCAGCACTGTTCACATCCACTAGTATAAACCCCACCCCTAGCCTAGGCAGTGGGAACTTGCTACCAGGACACCACTGGGAGCTCTGGACCCCCAGCATATGTGAAACTCTACAAAAAAAAAGGTCTTCCAATGTGCCACACTCCTTCTCTGCAGTTCTCCTCCAGCCCCTGCCAGTCAGGGACTTAGGGGCATCTGCCACTGACTTTCTCTCCTGACTCCCGTCACCACTCAGAGGTGGTTGCAGCCCATCAGAAGCTGTCCTGCCATGTGTCCTTCCAGTCCCTGAGCCTTTGCCTAAGCAAAGTTCCTCCTGCATGCTCAACTGGATGTGAGCAACCTTCCCCGAAGGCAGATGCTGGGGGAGCCACAAACAAGTCTGGGGAGCGTTGCAGAAGCATGATCCAGCTGATTAGCTGGAGCTTCTCCAATGACACAGGCCTCTTGGGCCAGTGAAAACAGCCTGGAGAACAGCCTTGCTCCTAGCATGTCAATACCTTCAGGCCCAGCCTGACAGCTAAAAATACTAGCTGGAAGCTTTCAGGAGTTTCAGTGACATTTCTATTTGGGTTTGGCAGTTGAGGGTGTGTGCAGTTTAGTTCCTGACCCATCTTGTCCATCTTTGCTAAAAAGTAGGATGAGTCTATCAAAACTCATCTCATCTGTGGCCCCCAATCCAGCACAAACCTAGCTCTGCGATGAAGAGGAAATGCCAGTGCATCACACACCTGCACAGTGATGCTCTGTCTCCCTCTCGGGGCCAGGAGAAAGAGCAGTTTGAGTCTGCTGCTGGCTCTGAGAGCACAAAGTCTTTAGCTCAGGCAGTGGAGTCTTTCGCTTTCAGATCCAATGGTCCCAGGTGCGATGAGTTCAGGCACAGAGATCACCTTGGGACTGCCATCTGACATGCTGAGATTACCTCTGAGCCCATTTTCCCTGCCAGTTTGGGACTCCAGAACTCTGTCTTATTGAGCCAGACATACTAATCCACTGCAACACAGACCTAGGTCTGGTCCACACCCCCAAGCTGCAGACTTTAACCAAAAAACGCTCAGCAAGTACTCCTGTCTCCAGCACCCAGACACCTAGCTCCCAATGGGATTGAAACCCCACATAAATCCATTTTACTCTATATAAAGCTTATACAACGTAAACTCATAAATTGTCCACCCTCTATAACACTGATAGAGAGAGATGAACAGCTGTTTGCCCCTCCAGGTATTAATCACTTAATCTGGGTTAATTAATAAACAAAAGTGACTTTATTAAATATAAAAAGTAGGATTTAAGTGATTTCAAGTAATAACAGACAGAACATAGTTAAGTTACCAAGCAAAAGAAAACAAAACATGCAAGTCTAAGCCTAATACATTGAAGAAACTGAATACAGGTAAATCTCAGCCTCAGAGATGTTCCAATAAGCTTATTTCACAGACTAGACTCCTTCTTAGTCTAGGCCCAATCCTTTCCCCAGTACAGTTCTTGTTATTTCCAGCTCAGGTGGTAACTAGGGGATTTCTCATGACTGCAGCTCCCTTTGTTCTGTTCCACCCACTTCTATAGCTTTGGCACAAGGTGGGAATCTTTTGTCTCTCTCTGGGTTCCCATCCTTCCTTCTAAATGGAAAAGAATCAGGTTTAAGATGGATTCCAGTACCAGGTGACATGGTCACATGTCCTGTGAAACTCCAACACTCCATTCTTTCCAGGCTGACTCATATGAACACAGGAAGGCTTACAAGTAAACAGAGCCATTTACAACCAATTGTCCTGGTTAATGGGAGCCATTAAGATTCTAAACCACCATTAATGGCCCACACTTTGCATAGTTACAATAGGACTTACTTCAGAGTAATACTTCATATTTCTAGCTTCGGATACAAGAATGATACATTCATACAAATAGGATGAACACACTCAGTAGATTATAAGCTCTGTAATGATACCTTACAAGAGACCTTTTGCATAAAGCATATTCCAGTTACATTATATTCACACTTCTAAACATATTTCCATAAAACACACGGAGTGCAATGTCACACCAGGTTCAAGCCCTCCTAGGGCTGGCCCGCCCAGTGGGACTGCGTTACGTTAAGGCTGGACCACTTGCCTACTGTGGAATGGTCCTGCCAGCCCCCTGATTGCTCTCTCACTCTGTCTTCATGCAGGTAGTGAGCCAGATTGACAAGCTGACGTCGGATTTTGAGTTTGAGCTGGAGCCGGACGACTGGACCACAGCCACAGTGAGCAGCACATCCAGCAGCGAGAAAGGAGGTGGCATGTTTGACCTCAGCCAGCTGGATTTCATGACCTCGGACATCCTCTCTGACAGCTGGGAGTTCTGCTCCTTCCTGGAGGTCTCCACCCCGTCTGACTCTGGGGACGGTTTGGAGCAGCAGCCAGGCCGCCAGCCAGACTACCGGCTGATGAACGGCGGAGTGCTGACTCCTAATGGACCCCGGGTGGAGACACCCGACTCTTCCAGTGAGGAGGCCTTCAGCTCCGGCCCCAACCTCAAAGCCCAGCAGCAGAGGACGCCGGGCATGAGGGAGCGAGTCCGCTTCAGTGACAAGGTGCTCTACCATGCCCTTTGTTGTGACGATGACGATGGGAACAGCCAAGAAGGTATCAGCGGGGTGCCACTGCCCGAGGACCTTCCGGAAGAGCCCATTGAGGCGGGACACAAACCGCCAGCTCGGCCTGCTGCCAATCCACCGCTGCTGCAGCGGCACTCTCCTCACCTGAGTGCCACTCAGCAACAGAAACT
The DNA here is from genome assembly GCF_025201925.1 of Gopherus flavomarginatus. Classification (NCBI taxonomy): domain Eukaryota; kingdom Metazoa; phylum Chordata; order Testudines; family Testudinidae; genus Gopherus; species Gopherus flavomarginatus. The sequence goes on from NC_066625.1 coordinate 47,404,719, forward strand.
GATGAGGAACAGCAGCACACAGACAGTGTCGGACAAAAGCACCCAGACAGTGCTTCCCTATGTATCGGCCAAGCAGAAAATCAAAGGCAAAAACTGAGCAGGGGTGGGGGTGGGGAGGAATCGGAGCAATGGGGACTGATCAGAGCGGGGGGAGGGGCAGAAATATATATATATATTTAAATAAATCAAAATACTAATAATAAAAACCAAAAAAAGGTGGAAACTAATAACAACAATGTCCAGCTACCTAACTGTCATTTTTGAGGCTCAGGGAATTTGAAATTATTTACTGAATGAAAGAGATCAAATAACCATGCAGAACAAGGGAAATAATATCTATACCTATAGACCCCACTTCTGAAGCAGAGGATGGGAGAGATATGTGGTCAGGGGCATCCTCAAATGGCAGCCAAGCATCTCAGTTCACTAACTAGGTCTGTGGGTGGATGGCGTGTGGGTCTCCCCCAAATAGGGATTGTGGGGAAACGGGGCTCGGGGGGCATGGCGAGAGCCCAAGTGCACTAAGACTGAAAGAGCTCTCTGGGAAAGGAAGTCAGGTCAACCCCTTGTGCTGCTGGATTTGTATCCTACACCTCCCCACAATATTCCAGAGATGGGGCCGAGCCCCAGAATTTGGATCCACCTCTGGGTTTTGACCATGCCCTCAGCCCTCTTCTGAAAGAAATCAGCCAATCAGAAACCTGCTTGTTCATTAAAGAACAGTGAATTTTTGTATGCTCTATTTTTATGAACAAATTGGTTTCTGATTGGCTGGGCCTCTGAGCAAATCAGTTCTCTAGGCCAATCAATGTGTTTTTGTCTTTGGCCATGGGTCAGCAAGTGACTCCTGGTCCATCAGTCAAATGACACTCATGCTGGTTAGATTTTCCTAGTCATTTGGTCAAATGGGACTAGAGTCAGAATGGGTGTGGCTACGGCAAGAAAATAGCATTGGAGGACTGATTGCCAGACGTGTCTGGAAGGGTTCTGATTCTTCGTGCCTGATTCTCATCTCACACCAATTGTACACTAGTATAAAATATGCCAGCTGACTCCCCTGGCACTATTCCTGATTTACACCCAGGGGAATGAGAAGAGAATCAGGTCTTCCATTTCAGTAAAGTTCCAGACAAAACCCTGGCATCAAAGGCCAGGAGCCCAGCTCTGATCAGGAAATTGCTGAAGCTCAGGCTTCATTTTAAGCACATGCTTAAGTCCCATTGATTCCAACTGAGTCTTAAGCAGGTGTTTGAAGTTAAGCACATGCTGAAGTGCTTTCTTGAACTCGGTCCTAGAAGGGCTAGATTCTGATCCAATTACACCAGTGTTCTGGAGACATTCACGGCATCACTCCAGCTTTACACAGGGGGTAACTGACATCAGGATTTAGCCCATGGGGTTTAATTTTCACACAGAGGTGCCTACACCGCCCCCGGGGCACATGCACACTGGTGATTGTGCGGAGTTTGCAGCTGCGCACGGTCACCTGTTTGCAGTCACACCTGTCTGGGCTTTCTGTGCAGAGCTGACAAGCACAACTGAGCCCCTTGGTTTGTGAAAATGTGTCCATTAGCAGCAAGAATCTGACCCCTTCTGGCATAAGAGCACATTCTCAAGCTGGTTCTGGACTATCAAAACACGGGGAATGAGCTGGAAGACCTGGGTGGTCCATTCCCAACCAAGAAATTGACAAGAAAAAAAACACGTTCTTAACCTTTAGCCAGCCGCTCTTTTAATCCTGTCTGAAGCTTGGGCTCCTGACTGAACATAGCCCACAAACAGGTACCTTGTTAAACACTAATCTTGTTAATGATGAACTGACAAAACTATTACACTAGCTACCCAGCACAATAAAGCTTGGCATATGCACTTTAACAACAACAAGAAAAGCCAATGTGCTTTGATTTGTTGTATTGCATGTGGCCTGGGGTATATAAACCATGTTACCAGTATGTCTACCTCTGTGCGAGGGGGATGGTGCTAAATTTCAGGGATTGGAAAGAAATGCAACAACCTGTGATGAAGGGGCTGGAGGCACTGATTTAAGAGGGAAGGCCAGCTGCTTGATCGTAGAATCATAGAATATTAGGGTTGGCAGAGGCCTCAGGAGATCATCTAGTCCAACCTCCTGCTCAAAGCAGGACCAACACCAACTAAATCATCCCAGCCAGGGCTTTGTCAAGCCAGGCCTGAAAAACCTCTAAGGATGGAGATTCCACCAACTCCCTAGGTAACCGATTCCAGTGTTTCACCACCCTCCTAGTGAAATAGTGTTTCCTACTATCAACCTAGACCTCCTCCACTGCAACTTGAGACCATTGCTCCTTGTTCTGTCATCTGCTACCACTGAGAACAGCCGAGCTCCATCCTCTTTGCAGCCCCTCTTCAGCTAGTTGAAGGCTGCTATCAAATTCCCCCTCACTCTTCTCTTCTGCAGACTAAATAAGGCCAGTTCCCTCAGCCTCTCCTCGTAAATCATGTGCCCCAGCTCCCTAATCATTTTCATTGCCCTCCGCTGGACTCTAATTTGTCCACATCCCTTCTGTAGTGGGGGGGACCAAAACTGGACACAATATTCCAGGTGTGGCCTTACCAGTTCCAAATAGAAGGCAATAATTACCTCCTTCGATCTGCTGGCAGTGCTCCTACTAATACAGCCCAATATGCTGTTAGCCTTCTTGGCAACGAGGGCACACTTGACTCATATCCAGCTTTTCATCCACTGTAATCACCAGGTCCTTTTCTGCAGAACTGCTGCTTAGCCAGTCGGTCCCCAGCCTGTAACAGTGCATGGGATTCTTCCTTCTTAAGTGCAGGATTCTACATTTGTCCTTGTTGAACCTCAACAGATTTATTTTGGCCCAGTCCTCCAATTTGTCTAGGTCACTCCGGACCCTATCCCTATCCTCCAGCATATCTACCTCTCCCCCCAGCTTAGCGTCATCTGTGAACTTGTTGAGGATGCAATTCATCCCATCATCCAGATCATTAATAAAGATGCTGAACAAAACCAGCCCCAGAACCGACCCCTGGGGCATTCCGCTTGATATCAGTTTCCAACTAGACATCGAGCCATTGATCACTACTCGTTGAGCCCGACAATCTAGCCAGATTTCTATCCACCTTATAGTCCATTCATCCAATCCATACTTTTTTAACTTGCTGGCAAGAATACTGTGGGAGACCATATCAAAAGCTTTGCTAAAGTCAAGATATATCACATCCATCGCTTTCCCCATATTCACAGAAGGCAATCAAGTTTGTCAGGCATGACTTGCCCTTGGTGAATCCATGTTGACTGTTCCTGATCACCTTCTTCTTCTCCAAATGCATCAAAATGGATTCCTTGAGGACCTGCTCCATGATTTTTCCAGGAAATGAGGTGAGGCTGACCGGGTTCTCCTTCTTTCCTTTTTTAAAGATGGGCACTATATTTGCCTTTTTCCAGTCATCGAGCACCTCTCCTGATCGCCATGAGTTTTCAAAGATAATGGCCAATGGCTCTGCAATCATATCAGCCAATTCCCTCAGCACCCTCAGATGCATTAGATCTGGACCCATGGACTTATGCATGTCCAGCTTTTCTAAATAGTCCTTAACCTGTTTTTTCACCACTGAGGGCATCCTCTGGTGCTTAGGTTAAGTTGTGCTGCCTGGAGCTGAGTGGTTATACAGAGATCCCCTGATGCCCATCTGCTCCATGTGGCCTGGCCATGGTACCCGGGGATTTCTTGCCTCCAAAGGCTAGGAGCTGTAGTTGAAGGCTGAGGTGTGCTGAGCACCAGCTGCTCACACTGACGTCAATAGAAGCTGGAGGCCCTCTGCGTCTCTCAGGGTAGGGGGCCATCTCCTCCAGGGAACACTCCCACAGGATGGGGGCTCTGGTGGGAGGACTTCCAGGACATCAGAAAAGACAGGCCACTCTAACTCCACGGATCCCAAGAGTTCTGTGGGAGGTTTGGGCCATCTGTGTGGGGGCTCTGGAACTGCTCTGGGGATCCTGCTTTCCTCCCCTTCTACCAAACAGCATGTCATCTTTGGGTGGTGACTCTGCTCTCACCCCCACCTAAGGTAGCGGAGATCCATGGGTGACCTTACCTTATTGTTCACTTGGGCCCCAGCTGGAATCCAGTTTGGCCCTCTGTCCTGTCTGAGAAGAGAAGAAGCAGTAAGTGTCCACATTTCTGTCTGGGTTGCTGCTGTAATGTTTAAGATACCCAGTGTGATGGGTTCCTCCCAGGATGCCACCTTGGAGCTAGGGTACCACTGAGCGCCTGGACCCACCAGCTTAGGCTCCCTCTCATAATGTACTGCTGTGACCAGCCGCCAAGCCCTCTTTCAGGCTCCAGCCTGGACTTTCACCAGCACACATACAGATAGGGACACACTCAGTTGAAGATACACACAGATGCTGTGATCAGTTCTGCATGAGGAGGCACAGCTGGGCACTTCCCAATTCCTAAGGCACACACCTCCTCTCTGGAGTGTAAATCCAAAATTATACCATCTTGTGCTGCACAAAGAACAGTACAGTGTAAGCTCATGAAATCGCCCCCTCATTAATGTGGAGAAGGATATGCAATAGCTTTCTGCCCCTAGTTATGATTTACACACATACTGGTTTTAGACAAAGCAAAAACAAATTTACTAACTACAAAAGATAGATTTTAAGTGATTATAAGGAATAGCAAACATATCAAAGCAGATTACCTTGCAAATAAACAAAACACAGAAACTAAGCTTAATATACTACATAGATTGGATATGAATAGCAAATTTTCACCCTAAATGATGGTGGGAGCAGGCTTCAGGCTCTTAAGGGGCAAGCTATGCTGTTTTACAGCTTAAAATCCCCAGGTGTTTCATTCACATGCTAAAAATCTCTTAAGTCTGGGTCCAGCACTTCCCCCGGTTCAGTCTTTGTTCCTCAGGTGTTCCCAGGAGTCTCTTTGGGTGGGGTGTCAGGGAAGAACCTCAATGATGTCATTCCACTGCCTTATATAGCTTTTGCATATGGCGGGAACTCTTTGTTTCAAAACTTGGTTCGCACGCTAGTCAGTGGAAAAACACTGGTATGCCAAGATGGAGTCCAGCACCAGGTGACCTGGTCACATGTCCCTGCAGTGTCACAGCAGCCATCCCCGACTGGCTGTTTGGAGCATCCTCAGGATCACCTCGCCCCCACCCCCGGTAGGAGATAAGCTTCTTATAAGACCTATTGCTTTCTCCTAATGGCCCTTTAAGTTGAATGGGCCCTTCCCAGCCAGACATCTAGACTATGGGCTTGGCTACACTTGTGAGTTAGAGTGCATTAGAGCAGCCCCGGACACTCTAACTCATGATGTGTCCACACTGGCAAGGCATGTACAGCGCCTGGACTCTGCAGCTGGAGAGCTCCTGGTAATCCACCTTGGTGAGAGGCATAATGAATGCTTGCTGTGCCCCGGCGGGAGCACCGTGGCGCCAGTGTGGACACACTGGTCTGTTAATGCTCTCTGATCAGCCTCCTGAAGTGTCCCACAATGCCTGTTCTAGCCACTCTAGTCATCACTTTGAACTCTACTGCCCTGACCTCAGGCGACCAACTGTCAGACCCACCCTTTAAATTCTCGGGGAATTTTGAAAATCCCCTTCCTGTTTGCTCAGCAAGTCGTGGAGTGTTCTCAGATAATCTTTCCAGGTGACCATGCCTCCAAGCACCAGGCAAGCTCCATTATGGTGCAATGGCAAGGTGCTGGACCCAGCAGTGTTGGGAGGAGGTAGCTGTCCAGTCCCAGCTGCGCTCCAGCTGTAGGAATTATGATACCTTTGGGCAGATATCAAGGAACATGATGGAAAGGGGCCATGACCAAAACGCACTGCTGTGCAGGGTTAAAGTGAAGGAGCTGCGGGATGCCTACCACAAAGCCCGTGAGGCAAACCGCCGCTCCAGTGCTGCTCCTGTGACGTGCCATTTCTACAAAGAGCTGAATGCAATACTGGGGGGGACCGCACCTCCACTCCGAGAAGCACCATGGACACTTCAGAGCCTAGTTCAACAAGGCAGGAGGAGGAGGAAAGATGGAGCAAGGGTGCTGAGGAGGAGGGAGACACCCTGGTATCCCTAGATGCATGCAGTCAGGAGCTGTTCTCAAGCCAAGAGGACGGTAGCCAGTCACAGCGGCTGGTGCTTGGGGAAGGACAAGCACAAGAGGAGGTGCCTGGTAAACAGCTTTTATTTTGGGAAGGAAATGGTTCAGTGTGGGCTTTTGGGGCAAGGAGGTTTAGAGCTGCATGCATGCCTAGATGTGGAATAGGGCGTTGATGTGCTCTCTCACATCGTGGTAATCGGCTTCAGTGATCTCCTCAAAAGTCTCATGCAGAAGCTGGGCAATGGCTTGTGCAGGTTCCTTGGCAGAGCTACTGTGCTCCTTTTCACAGTAAGGCTAACACGTCCGCACCACTGTGCCATGAGGGGTGGGGGGACCATTGCTGCACACAGACATGCTGCATATGGGCCAGGGCGGAAGCCGCATTGTAGTAGAAGACCCTCCCTTGCTTCCCAGGTCACCCTCAGCAGCGAGATATCTTCTAGGATGAACTCCCGTGGAAAAATGTGGGGACAGAGTTCAGTATAGGGGCCCCCTGTAGCTGTTAGCTCTCCCCAAGGCACCGAACCCCAGAGGACAGTACAGCCGTGAAACAATCAGTCCCCTTTGCCCCTGTGCTTACTCACCATTTTGGGGCTCCTGCGCGTTATGTATGCTTGCTTTGGGATGGGAAATTCTGCTATTGTGTAGACTGTGCTTGTCTTTAAGTACAGGTGAATCATTGCTTTGTCTGATGTGACCAATGCTGCTTCTGTTAAGTGTTGCATTTTGCCTTTGCAGATGATTTCAGCCATCCATGTTATCACTGGCCAAAAGACTCCAAAGGATTGGAAGAGGCCACGTACAAGCAAAGAGGACATGCTGCATGAAGTAATGCAGCAATCCCTTAATGAAAATCAAAAAGCGCAGGAGTGGCGGGAGAGTGAAAGGAGGATCCACCAGCAGAATGCGTATCACCGGCACCAAAGCATGGAGCAGCTGCTAAGCATTATGGAGTGCCAAGCAGACTCGATACAGGCACTCGTAGCCATGCAGGTGGAGCACTACTGCTCTCGCCCCTCCCACTGAAGCCCTTGTCCCAAAACTCTTTCCCTTGTGCCTCCACGTCACCTCCAACTCACTTTCCCCCACATCTGGGTTCTTATTGCCACCAGCTGCCTCCAGCACCTATAGCTTCACCACGCAGCCCTGCAAACTATGACCCTTACCCACTGCACTCAACCCCAATCACCCTGCATTTTAGCCAGCCTGAAGTGCATCACTCATTGCACAGCACTCCAGACAGGAAGGCAGAATATGATAATAGGACATACGCAAATCTGTGATTGAACTGTTCCTCACTCCACCCCCTTGCCCTTTCTGTTTCCCAAGCAGTTGTATTTCTTTTCAATAAATGAATTTTCTTTTAAATAAATGGATTTTTTGGGTTTGAAAACATTCTTTATTATTACATTAAGTAAAAGATACCTTAGCCCAGGAAAGCAACAGGCACTGCAAGTCAGTGTAGCAAACACAGATTCCTACTAACATTGGAACCACTGCTCTTCATTCCCGTTCAGGGCACCAAACATTACTCGTGGTGTTCAGCCTCAAATTGCTTCCTCAAGGCATCCCTAATCCTTGCAGCCCTGTGCTCGGCCCCTTTAATAGCCCTGCTCTCTGGCTGTTCAAATTCAGCCTCCGGGTGTTGAACCTCTGAGTTCCATGTCTGAATGAATTTTTCTCCCCTCTCTTCACAAATGTTATGGAGAGTACAGCACACAGATATAACAGCAGGGATGTTGTCATCGGCCAGGTCCAGCTTCCCGTACAGACAGCATCAGCTGCCCTTTAAATGGCCAAAAGCACACTCCACAGTCATTCTGCACTGACTCAGTCTGTTGTTGAAACTCTCCTTGCTGCTGTCAAGGCTCCCTGTGTAGGGTTTCATGAGCTACAGCATTAAAGGGTAAGCGGGGTCTCCAAGGATCACAATGGGCATTTCAACTTCCCCTACGGTGATCTTCTGGTCTGGGAAGAAAGTCTCAGCTTGCAGCTTCCTGAACAGGCCAGTATTCTGAAAGATGTGTGTGTCATGCACCTCTCCAGGCCAGCCTGTGTTAATGTCAATGAAACGCCCACGGTGATCCACAAGCGCCTGGAGAACCATAGAGAAATACCCCTTCCAATTAATGTACTTGGAGGCTAGGTGGGCTGGTGCCAGAATTGGAATATGCATCCCATCTATCACCCTTCCGCAGTTAGGGAAACCCATTTGTGCAAAGCCTGCCACAATGTCATGCACGTTATCCAGCGTCATGGTTCTTCTGAGCAGGATGCGATTCATGGTCCTGCAAACTTGCATCAACATGATTCCAACGGTTGACTTTCCCACTCCAAAATGGTTAGCGACCAATCGGTAGCTGTCTGGAGTTGCCAGCTTCCAGATTGCAATAGCCATCTGCTTCTCCACCGGCAGGGCAGCTCTCAATCTTGTGTCCTTGCGCCCCAGGGTGGGAGGCGAGCTCAGCACACAGTTCCATGAAAGTGGCTTTTCTCATCTGAAAGCTCTCCAGCCACTGCTTGTCATCTCAGACTTGCATAACGATATGATACCACCACTCACTGCTTGTTTCCCAAGCCCAAAAGCGGCATTCCACGGTGGTGAGCATGTCTGTGAATGCCACAAGCAATCTCATGTCATATGCGTTACGTGAGTCGACATCATCGTTGGACTCCTCACTGTCAGTTTGTAGCTTAAGGAGTAACTCGACTGCCAAACATGACGTGGTAGCGAGACTCATCAGCATACCCCTCAGCACTTCGGGCTCCATTCCCACAGACCAAAAGGGAAGACAGAGTGCACAGTACAAAAAACATCAAAAGATGGCGCCAAACGTGGACGGAAGCACAAGGGTTGCTGGGATGCAAACCAATGCATAACAGGGCGTTGGGACAAGACCCAGAATGCCCCGCACCCCACATCCCCTTCCCACAAGCCACAGTGCCAGAATGGGAAGAGGTACTCTGTGGGATAATGCACCACTCCCAATGCCGCTGCAAGTGCCGCAAATATGGCCACACCAGTGCACTTGCAGCTGACAGCATGAACACACTGTAGCTCTTTCCCTACTGTGCTCTCCGAGGGCTGGTTTAACTCACAGTGCTCTATGTCTGCAAGTGTAGCCATTCCCTGAGTGCATTCTGCCTAACAGATACATAGACAATATTCCTAACTTCAGATACAGCAAAGATACATGCATATGGGTAGGATGATTATATTCAGTAAATCATAACCTTTCTAATGACACCTCACATGACCTATCTTGCATAAAATACATCATAATTATTATGATGATCTGATTATGGCATATCTCTATGAAGAATATGGGACACAGTATCTTATCCATGACCACGGTGAGGTGCAGATCGGATAGGAAAGTGGGGGCAGAATTAGTTTTAATGAAGGCACCTTACCTTCACCCTTCCTGAGTTTCTAACACCTTTTGATAACACTTTCCAAGGTAGCATGGAAGTCTGCCACAGAGACAGCCCAGCCCAAGGCTCTTTGGAGAACTTGAGCCTGCCAGAAATGCTAGTGGAGAAGTTCCAGCAGCACAACTTGGTAAGTGAGCCATTGTTTCACCCACAGCGCTCTGAGCAAAGGTTTCTGTTGTCATCTGCCAATTATTCTTCTGATTGCTCCAGATGCATGCAAGGTAAGGTACCTTGGAGAGGTCAATGGGAAGGCATTGAGAGCTTGATTCACCACTACGCTTCCTCTCAGGTAGTCATTTAGACAGCAGCTGCCAAGTGACACCACTGTGATTTGGTAGCACATAGCAGTGTCAGGTGCATGTAATAAATCCCTGTATGACGGAGTTACTTGTGATGGTGGGGGCCAAGGCTCAGCAGCCCTGGGGCTTACTTCTGATTTATATCTTGCACTCCTGCAAGCTCAGGCTTCAGGGTCTCAGCCTGCAGGAGTCAGCAGGGGATTCACCCTCCCCCCCCCATGCATTCTAATATTTTTTGTTAGGCGGGGTGGGGCAGTTTTTATCTTCTTTCTCTGAAGCAACAGGGTTGGCCACAGTTGCAGGTGGGACACTGGACAAGAGGAGCAGGGCTCTGAGCTGACACCGAGCAGTCTCTTTCAGGTGCTTGCTGGTGTCCCTGCCTGCAGGTATATAGGATCTTGGGGAGAAATTACCACACAGCTGGGGTTCCAATTAATTTCTTTATTAAAGGAAAAAAAAGGAAGTGGTGGGAATTTAATAATGAAATACGATGGGATGGGGTATATAGGGTGTTTACAATAGACAACGATGTGGGGGGTTCTTCTTATTGAACAGTGTAGGGAGTTCTAATAGTGGGCTACAGCAAGTGGGGTTCAGCACAATGGGATACAGTACAGTCAATAAGCAACTCTAGATACAGTGTGGAAATGCAAAGCGTACCCAAAAGAAATGCAAGATAAAATGGTAGCTTCTATATGAGTTAATAGCTAGATACACAATGTAACACAGTGGCATCAATGTAAATACAAAGTATATCAGAAAAGTGGAGGCAACCAATGGGGTGTTATAATTACAAGTAAAATGTGAGTTACAGTACAACAATACAATATCAATATAAAGGCTGGGTCAAGAAACAGGGGGGGGAGTGAGTGATTAGTGGTATGCAGACGAGCAGCTGGAAGCAGCGAGAGACTCTGAAGCCCTGCAGGGTGAGGACAACGGAGCAGTGTGATGGTGATCTTCGGTAGGGGAGGGGCAGCGGAGAAGGCAAAGAAGGGCTAGAGAGAGGTTTAAGCTACAAGCGGACACCAAAAACAAAGGTAAAAAAAAACAGCAAAGGGTTTGGGAAGTTTCACAGAGGGAGAAGCAGCAAGGGGTTTGGGAAGTTCGGAGGGTGATGCAGACGCGGGGGGTGGGGGGAAAGCAGCAAGGAGTTGGGAAGTTCGGAGAGAGTGCAGATGCGGGGGACAAAGCAGCAAAGGGTTAGGGAAGTTATACAGGGGGAGAAGCAGCAAGGGGTTTGGGAAGTTCAAAGGGTGATGCAGTCGCAGGGGGGGAAGCAGCAAGGAGTTGGGACGTTCGGAGGGAATGCAGATGCGGGGGAAAAGCAGCAAAGGGTTATAACAGGGAGACACGGAGGAGCACACAGAGGGGGAGATTGGAGCGGGGGAAAAACAGACACGGGAAAGTTCAGGGAGAGATCGGGACAGCAGGAAGGCGAATTTAAGCAGCAAAAAACCTTATCTATCTTAACCAACGACTAGGCAAAACAACAAATATCACAATTCTAAGCAAAGCTATAACAAGCAACTATACGGAGCAACAAAACAGTAAACTATAACAAGGCAGTTGAAACTTACAAGCTCTACAATCTTAACAAACTATGACTTATTAAACTAAAAAAAACAAGACCTATGGTGCACCTTATGCTATGGGGAGGATACAGAGGGCAGAGTGGTATGTGTCCAGGACCCGGCTCCCAAGGAAGCCAAGGGAGGGTGGCTACAGCGGTGGATACAGCTGAAAGCAGAGAGCCCCAAGGCAAAGCCCACAGGAGCAGAGCTTAGCAGCGGCACAAACTTATTTTTAGCGGCAAAGAGCCCTGGAGTTTAAGAGAGGTTTTAAGACACAGACCAAGGTTTAGCTTGAGTCTGTGTGCTGGGGAAACAGAGCCAGCAGCTAAAATAATAAAATAAAAGTATAGAAAGTTTTACAGAGGGATTCTTACCAGTCCCCAAGGCAGCAGCAAAGGCAGAAGCAGCAGCAACATCAGAAGAGGCAAGGAGGGCTCGGTACAGTCTCAATAATCAGGAGAGCTCTCAGGTAGCAATTCGTTCTTCGTGGGGGGGGGCGTTCAAAAAATGGGGGTATGCTCAAAAATAAAACAAGAGCGGAGAAAGGACCCCCCAGAACCCCTGGCTGATCAGACCAGGCAGCAATGCAGGAACCTTTCTGAGGTGTGTTTCAAAAATGTCTGGTTTTAAAGGCAAACTTGGGCAGTTTCCCGCCAGTAATCCTGATAGGCTCCCTCTGTCACAGAGGAGGGGGCACAGGGAAAAAACTGAAGGTAAGCCCAGAGACATGCCTGGACATAGTCCTGTGCAATAGGTGACTCAAGAGCACATGAGACCTATGACTCATGCCCAGGATCTTAAAAACACATTAGGTCTTGCAGCTCTGGACATTGCCTACCCTACACCAAGCCCAGGCTCAACGAGGTGATAACGGGACTAACCCTTTGAACAGGGCAGTGGTCCCACTTAGCACGCAGCACAAGTGGCCATCTCTTTGAGAAGGGCAATGGCTCTTGTTAAACAACTTAAGGGGCCCTCCCTTTGAGAAGGGCAGTGGCTCTGGTAAACAACTTAACAGCCAGGGAAGGGCGGCCACAGGAGAACAGAAAACAAAATGGAGTCTGGGGACAGCTGTAAGAAACAAAATGGAATAGGGGATAGCTGTAACAGACAGCTGGCAGGTCCATGCTCACATGGTTAGGGTCTAACTGATCTCCATATATGGGCTGTTCTCAGTGGTACCAGATGACAGAACAAGAAGTAATGGTCTCAAGTTGCAGTGGGGGAGGTTTATGAAGGATATTAGGAAAAACTTTTTCACTAGGATGGTGGTGAAGCACTGGAATGGGTTACCTAGGGAGGTGGTGGAATCTCCTTCCTTAGAGGTTTTTAAGGTCAGGCTTGACAAAGCCCTGTCTGGGATGATTTAGTTGGGAATTGGTCCTGCTTTGAGCAGGGGGTTGGACTAGCTGACCTCCTGAGGTCCATTCCAACCCTGATAGTCTATGATTCTATGATGTGAAATCAACTGGGAGGAAACATGACCCTGGAACACCAATGACTGGGAAGAGTGGAGTGGGGGAAGTGTCTGCCCCTGAGGACAGACAATAATTTGGGGGATAGATAGAGAAGGAAAAACAACACCCCTTTATCCTGCACTGTGACAATGGGCAGGGTGTTTACAGGCATGACCACAGGCTCTCGGTCAGCCTGGGTTGAAACACTACAGAGGACACTTGGGGTGAGGCATATTCAGAGTGGGGGTTAGCCTGCTAAGTTCAGTCTCCAAGCAGCATCTCATAACTTTGTTTTACATATGACTCTTTTGTTTCTATTGTCCTTACTAGCTCTTGAATCTTTGATGATAAATGTGTTGTTAATTTCATTGTAATGCTGTCTCAGTGCTGGGATATTGAACTAGGTGCTGGTCCTCAGCTGGATCATCCAAACTGAGGTGTAGACTGGTCTTTTGGGGACAGCTGCCCTAGTATTTCTGGACCCTATAGGGGAAGGCTCCAAAAGGGCATAGGGAGCAGGGAGCAAAGTAAGGGCTGCAGGAACCCAGAGGAGACGTGGTGGGTGGCTGACAGACTGGATATGGCAGGGGCTGGGACCCAGTTAAGCACAGGAGAGAAAGGACCCTCACAGCTGGCACATGCTGCACAGTGCAGCCAACATGAAGGGAATTGCTGCATTGATACCCACCCTTTTTGGCATGACCTGCGACTCGCCTCCACTGAGTGCTGCCTGGGGCTAGCTAGCACTTTGGCCCTCTAGCTCTGTCCCCTGAGCACAGGAGAATGCTAGTGACCCAGGCTCATGCTACTGGCTATTATCAGTCATCAGCAGAAATTGAACCAAATGTCACCCCCTGACATGTGAGCTAACAGAGCCCCCGCCAGGACTGCAGCATGGCAGAGTTGCTGCAGTCAGGGGGAACACAAGACAGTGTATTACACTCAGGCACCACCTTCACTCTTCAGCTTGCAGAGGGGAGAGGCCAAGGTAACCAGTAAGGGTGGAGTTTGCCACAGAGACCAGGGCCCATGCTCTTCACTTGCAGCTAATATCACAGGATCTCGAGGGGCTAGGCTCAGGGTTCATGTCCCTTCTCAAAAAAGTAGCCCTCAAGCGCTGGACTTCAGTCCAGAATCCCAAGCACCATCCCCTGAAGCAACCTGGCCTTTCCAACCCCAGTAGTGGCCCAGTCTCTACACCCACCCCCACCTGAAGGGTAACAAAATGGCAGACAACTAGTGCTCCCTTGAGTTGTAACTGCTCTGAGGGACATGTAGGCTAACTAGAGTTAAAAGCAAAAAGGCACTCAAGTGTAGAGATAGATCTCAAAGGAGGGTCAATACTTGCATCTTGTAACTTGAGTCCCCTTCGCAGTGCAGACGAGCGCTGACTCTAACCAAGAGTGTCTCTCTTTTTATACAACTCTCTTGCCACCATGTGTGGAGCATGTCATAGAAGATTAGGGTTGGAAGAGACCTCAGGAGGTTATCTAGTCTAATGCCCTGCTCAAAGCAGGGCCATCACCAACTAAATCCTCCCACCCAGGGCTTTGTCAAGCCAGGCCTTAAAAACCTCTAAGGAAGGAGATTCCACCACCTCCCTAGGTAACCCATTCCAGTGCTTCACCACACTCCTAGTGAAATAATTTTTCCTAATATCCAACCTAGACCTCCCCCACTGCAACCTGAGACCATTGCTTCTTGTTTTGTCATCTGCCACCACTCAGAACAGCCTAGCTCCATCCTCTTTGGAACCCCCACCAGGTAGTTGAAGGCTGCTATCAAATCCCTCCCCTCACTCTTCTCCTCTGCAGACTAAATAAGCCTAGTTCCCTCAGTCCCTCCTCATAAATCACGTGCCTCAGGCCCCTAATAATTTTCATTGCCCTCTGCTGGACTATCTCTAATTTGTCCACATCCTTTCTGTAGCGAGAGGCCCCAAAACTGGACACAATACTCCAAGTGTGGCCTTAACAGTGCCAAATAGAGGGAAATAATCACTTCCCTCGATCTGCTAGCAATGCTCCTATTAATGCAGCCCAATATGCCTTTGGCCTTCTTGGCAACAAGGGCACACTGCTGACTCATATCCCGTTTCTCGTCCACTGTAATCCCCAGGTCCTCTAATCCCATGGGCAGTAGAGACCTGCTGCCTAGAAGTGTAGGGCTGGAGAGGGTAGTTCTGCAGGGCTTGGTGTTGTGCCAGGTCTTCTTCATATTCTCCCTGAACAACGTGGGAATGGTGAGAACTGCACATGAAGTAAGTTGCCAGGTGCCACTAAAGGGGGTGGATTTGCACAGAGGGGTGAGGGCAGAGGAAAGGATCCAAAAGGAGCTGGGGGTATCAGAAACTGGAAACATAAACTGGTATACGTGGGAGGGGGTACAAATCCACAACACACACAGCCCTGTTCTCTGTCTTCATGGCAGCAGAAAGACAGGGGCCCAAGTCTCCATCAGAGGGAGAAACAATGCTGAAAGACCCCCATCCTTTGAGTGTCTAGCGATGCTGAGTACCTTCACTCTGAGTGGAGTCAGTGGGAGCTGGAGGGCACCCAGAGCTTAGCAGAAAACTCCATACAAAAGGTAAAGAATAATAAGGGAGGCCAAAGTCCTGGCAAATGAACTATTTAGAACTGTTCAAATCATAGAATATCAGGGTTGGAAGGGACCTCAGGAGGTCATCTAGTTTAACCCCCTGCTCAAAGCAGGACCAATCCCCAACTAAATCATCCCAGACAGGGCTTTGTCAAGCCTGATCTTAAAAAACATCTAAGGAAGGAGACATCCAAGGCACTTTGCACGGGGCTTTATGGGCTCACCCTGGGGAGATCCACTGGGGCCCATTCCAGGGCCACCCAGAGGATTCAGGGGCCCTGGGCTCTTTGGTGGTGGGGGGGCCCCACTTCAGTGATAATTCGGCAGGGGGTCCTTCTGCTCTGGGACCCGCCACCGAAGTGCCCCGAAGACCCACGGCGGGAGCCCCCCGCTGCCAAATTACCGCCAAACACTCAGCACTTTGGTGGCGGGTCCCGCTTCGGAAGTAATTCGGCAGTGGGGGGTCCTTCCACCCGGGGCGGAAGGACTCCCCACCGCCGAAGACCCAGAGCAGAAGAAGCTCTGGGGACCCGGGCCCTGTGAGAATTTTCTGGGGCCCCCGGAGCAAGTGAAGGACCCTGCTCCAGGGGCCCCAAAAAACTCTCGTGGGGGCCCCTGCGGAGTCTGGGGCCTGGGGCAAATTGCCCCACTTGCCCCCCCGGGGCAGCCATGGCACACTCTACAGAGGGTAGGGGCTGTGGCAACCCAAGGAGGGTGCTTCAGTTCACGCTGGTGCTTTAGTTCATGTGTTTAGTTTTGCAGCTCCTCAGTTTAATCTCTGGAGGCTAGGCTGAGATCATGGCCATCACATCACACCAATATGTGAATTTTCTTCTAGGTGGAGTAGCACTGAAGAGGGAGGAGAACTGATAAATCAGCAGCTTCTACAAGGACTGAATCTGCTGTTACATGCTAGTTCAATCCAGCCTTGGCTGGAACACCCCATGTTGTTTGATTGGATCTCTGGTGCCATGCAGTAAAATAGCAGCCACGTATGTCTCCTGCGATAAGTGCCAAACTAGCCTTTTGATTCTGGCTCCTGCAATGGTGCATGTCCTGCAGGGAGCAGAAGCACCATCTGCAGGTGTCCCCAATATTGCAGGCATAAACCAACCAGGGCATTTCTAATGTGCCCGCCCCTGACAGAGCCAGGAGCCAGTCTAGGAGAAAGTCACAGTGAAGCCAGGGCAGGCAGCAGATTCTCCTGGATATAGGCTGCATGGGGACCCGAGTGGAGTAGGAGGGGGCTGCAGGTCTGGAATGTGCATCAGTGGACAAGCTGTGCATTGGGAGCCCTGAACTGGAGGGGAGAGGGCTGCAGATCAGGACTGAGGAGCATTGGCAGAGCTGAGGGGGTGTCCCAGCCCTGGACTCCTGACATGTTTCTGATGAGGTGCTTTGACCAGGGGACGTTTACCCAGTCCATGCCTGCCCCTTGCCTATCTTTCCTAGCACTGTCAGTCTCACTCTGTAGCGAGCATCACATTTCACCACTGCCACCTTGTGGGAGGGGGAATACATGGAATCAGATGTTGGGAAAAAGCCTCTCTGTGGCTTCATTTACTGCTGATTCCTGCTCAGAAGCCAGGAACAAGCGGCCAAGGGTAATAGCGCCTCTGGCAACCTTCCCCCATGTTTCTATTAAGAACAAATTTACAACTGTGTGAGTGTTATTTCATGTTCAGCAATAAATCCAGGCAATGGAGGCAGTAAGGGCTGTATTAACCTTTCCCAACAGTGCAAAAGAGCTGCCATAAACCAGGGGTAAACAGCTGGAGGGAAGGGGCAATTACTCCTCTTACATGTACTCAGCAAAAGATAATAAACTTGTGGCTGCAAGGAAAACACTGTCCTTGTTCTCCCCCGACTCCTCTGAGCAAGTCCTGGGCTGGGGAAGGAGGCACTTTGTTTATATGGATTGGTTCTGTTGTTATTTGTGGTAAGGTGGAAGCGGGAGGGAGGCTTGTGTGTGCAGTTCTGTGTGAATGAGCTGTTGGAGAAACTGAAGAGCTGATCACCAAGACTGGGGCAGGAGCAGGACAGGCAGGAATCATGCAAGCTAATGCACAGCTTAAGAACGGCCAAGGTGCAGCAGACCAACAGTCCATATAGCCCAATATCCTGTCTCCTGCAGTGGCCAGTTCCAGAGCTTCAGGGGGAGTGTACAAAACAGGGCAATTTTGTAGGGCTTCATCCCATTTTCCCCTCCCAGCTCCAAGCATCCATTGAGCACCCCAGGGAAAATTAGAAGCTAGCTTGGGAGTCCACAAAATTTTTTAAATCAAAATGGGGGTCCTCAGGTTGCTAAAGTTTGAGACCCGCTGGACTAAATGGTTCTGCTCAGCTCTTGTAAATAGTAACAGTATAACTGGAATTGGTAACAGTAACGAGGATCAGGCACTGTCATCTTGCACTTAAAAAAGGAAAAAACAAATTCTTGTTCTGTGTAACTGTAATGAATTCAAAATTCATGCATACTCTACTGCTGCAGGGTATGCAGTCTGACTGCAGCACATGCCTCTGTCACTTAAGCTAAAGGAACAGCGACATTAGAGGGCAGCAAGAGCAGACAGTTATCGTCTGTGGACTAGCAAGTAAAGAGGAACACGACACACATGAAACAGTGGGTTACATAGGCATGAGTAGCCCTATTTTACACAGAGCAGAGCCAAACCATAGGTTGGCCACTTCCTTCTGAGAGGCAGTGTGGCTATGTTGAGAGTCTGCCATATTGGAAATTTAAGTTCCTCGTCAGTTTGTGTGACCTCTCAGAAGGGGCATGAAGCTTTGATTAGTAATAAGGGCTGTGAAAGATGGAGCTTTATTAACCCCAGTAAGTAGACGAGGCAAGACTTGAATCTGTGGCCTCCTAGTCTAATTCACTTTCTCCTAAGCTAGAGTATTCTGATGGGAAAGTAGAAGGATCCACTTTATCTGTGTGTGTCTCACTGAGAGGTTGCTCCACATACCTGCTTCAGCATGCTGCTGGGAGGTTGGAGCTAGGGAGTACGCTCAATGCGGGTGGAATGTTTGCACTTCTTTAGCTGCATAACTGTAGGAACTCTCTTAAGAATAACGCAAATGGTAATTTTTCACAGTGCATGCCTTGGTTAAATCTAAACTGATTTTTCATGTAAGCAGCAAAAGGCACCTCTCTGAACCCGGGGCTATCCCCCAGCCAAATTTCAAGTGCCTGCTGGAAACCAGGGCAACATTAGAGCTCTTAAAAAACAGTTGGAAAGTTGGGTTTTTTATAATGGGAAGTGTTAGGCAACTTTAATACTGGAGATCATTACTATCATCCTTAGAATCAAATTAATATATCATTAACCCTTTTGTACAATCACAGGTTTTGTAGGACAAGTAGCGCTGGCTGAGGTGCACTTCAAATGGCCCTGAATGTGTAGTTCTTTCCATCAGCTTGCAGCAAGAATATTTCTCTTGATTATTTTTACTAGCCCCTAGTTTTGGACAAAATGCATCACGGAGGTGCTGCTGAATAATTGCTGTAACTCCTCCATTTACGAGGAGCTGTTGAATGCTTATGTTTTCCCAGAGTTGCTGGATGGTTGTTGGGCTGTCTAATGCATTTAATTTCCAGATGAATCAGGTTGCCTGATGCAAGTCCAACCTGTGCTGTAACTTTTCAAGCAGTTAGTTTTAGAGGTGTCTCAAGGATTTTGAGTCAGATTCAGAACATTCTCCAGGGACCATCATGTACAGCTTGTGGAAATGGGGTGCTCTGAACATCGTCTTAGTATTGCAGAGCTTCTGGCCTGTGGCCTACAAGATTAGCGTCTGGGGCTGGATCATATCAGTTCTAGTTAGCTGGGCAGGTTGGGCTTGCTCAGTACGTGAATGTATGACCCCAAAGGCAAACCCAGCTTGCTGCAGGACATAGTACTGTAGATTGTATCAGTGACATTTTTCCTTCTGAGTTGCTGCTCAACCAATACCCCAACTTGGTGCTAAGGGGATGTTCCCATGAGAGTACTTCTTAATAAAGTGACCATGTGTCCTAGTTTTCATACATGGTCCAGGTGTCATAGGGATCTCCTGTGGGTCTTGCTCCTGGTATTGCATTTCACTTCATTAATCCAAAGCATTTGGGGGGGTGAGGGAGGCGGTTACGCTTCTTCAAGATGTATTGCTATTCCGAGTGCCATTTGCTCTGCGGTTACCAGAACGAAGTCGTCCAGTGGAATGAGTGCTCAGTGTGACAGCTGGTGTTTGACCTGAACAGGTGTAGATGTTAGCCATAGCACTTTGGCTCAAGGTTAATGTTGTTCAGTATATTGTAATAAACTCATCTTGACATTAAGGTTTAGATCCTCAAAGGTGCCTAATTCCCATTTGGTACTTAAATACCTTGGAACAGCTAGGCCTAAGTGACTGGAAAACATCCTCCACATTGAGGACTATGCCTGGGTAGCTGCACCAGCACACAGTTTATTAAAAGGACACTTTTGTATGAGTATTTCATGACCACAAAAGCGCCTCACTTTGTGACCTTGAAAACATGGGGCCTCGGGAGATTTGGAACTATTCTGATCCAGTTACACAGGTGCAACCCCCTATTGCAGGCATACTACCCTGGGGTGATATAGGATTTTCCCTGGTATGCCTGACCCTGTAATTTCCTGGAATTACTAAACTCCATCTCACAGCAGTGCAATGCATCTGCACCGGGGGTTTGCTTTGGAATAGGGACATTGGTGCAAAAAAAAACAACCCAGTACAGACAGGGCCTAAGACACAGCAAATCAGCCCACCAGCTGCAGAATCAGTGTTCATAGAATATTAGGGATCTCAGGAAATCATCTAGTCCAACCCCCTGCTCAAAGCAGGACCAATCCCCAACTAAATCCCCAAATGGCCCCCTCAAGGATTGAGCTTACAACTCTGGGTTTAACAGGGCAATGCTCAAACCATTGAGCTATCCCTCCCCACTTCTTGTGATATTTGGTGATTTTCATAAAGTTTATGGAGTCCTGTGATTGGGGACTCATCTTTCATTTTAAAAAGGTACGTTTCTAGTACTCTTGGTTGCAGAGAAAAACTTGAAAATGTGAACCCTAAAGGCTCTGATTTGAGAAGACAGCCCTCCACCCCAAAGTTTTTAAAAAATAGCTCGTAATTTTGAAGCCAGTTTCATGATTTGTGAGGGCCCAATTCATTATTTTGATTGCTTGGATTAGGCCATACTGAGCAGTGAATGGGTTGAAGGGGTCTTAGCTACGTTATTCTCGTAGCTGAAGTTGCGTATCTAAAATCGATTTTAATTCCTAGTCTGGACGTGGCCTTTGAAACACAAAGAGCAACTCCTATGTCTTAATGAAAAGCAAACAGAGCTGGGCTGTGCATAGTAATTAACACACTGCTGCAGCAGCTGCCTCTGGCCCCTCTCCATGAACTTTTAACTGGCTCTGACTCAGAGGATGCTGGCAGCTAGGGAGAGATGCAAAGTGCTGGCTGCTGAGTTGCTTTTCTTGCTCTTTGCATGAGCAAAAGAGACCCCCACAGCAGCTGTCAGCGACACAAACATCACTGCTTTAAAAGCATCTGTGTGGACTCAGCCACCTTGGAGCTGTCTGTCCTGGGGAGGGGAGAAGCCCTGCCCATCCATATATTATGACATGGCCTGTGACCTTGCATGATGGTCCCAAGCCAGCAGACAGCGGTGCCACCATAGCAGCTAGGTCCCTGCCTTTCATTTCACAGCTGCTCCAGCTCAGTGGATTTGAATGCTGCCCAAGGATCCCCTCTGGAGTATACCACACAGATAGCATAATGAGGCCTGGGAAAGAAACTTTTCAGAGTCCTTTAGCGCCACATATAAAAGTGGTTCTTTATTAAGTCACAGCGCTGTATTCAGCTCTGCACAGTAATTCAGCACAGGAGAGATCAGGTAGCCTAAGGACCATGTGCCAGTGACACCAAGGACACAAAATCTCCCCCTAAACCATGGTCAGACTTTTGAGGACTAGTGACCTTGAACATTCCTGGCCTGCCCTCCTCTTGGTTAGATAAAGTGTGTGCAGGGAAAGGAGACAGCGACAGAGCTTCTCATCCCTTGAGCTCACTAAAGTATCATCTCAACCTCTGGGCAATCACATCCGGGGGGTCAACTGGCCACGGTCACACAGTCGTGGAACTGAGACCTCACCCTAGTCTCCTGACCACTAGTGCGCTGGCTTTGCAGAGTGCTTCTGGGGATGCCCAGAGCATGGTTCCAGAGTACTGTGTCACCTCCTCCAAAGCCTTGATTGCCTTTCCCTTGCATGGGTTTGGGTATGGTGGCAAACTGAGGGTGAAGGCTGGACATGACTATAAGGTGAGTGTAAAACACCCTTCTTCTGGAGGCCCAGCCCATAACAGGAGGCAAAGAGTGATGGTTGCTGAGGGAAGCAACTGGCCCCAAGGACATATGCTCCAGTAGACCCTGGGAGTGAGCCTCTGGCTGCCAGACATCCCTCCTGCTCCAACTCTAGTACACTTCTCACCTTGGTTGCCACAACCCTCTCCCCTCTGGCCTCCCTATTTTTCACCTTATGAAGACACAGCTGTGGTCTTCTCAGCCCTCCCATCACTCTAATTATACCCTGCCTTCCTGTCTCTTCAGGGATGACCCAGTGCCCACTGAAATCAATAGAAGGATTGTCACTGGTGTCCAAAGGGTGTTGGATTTGCCTTTACTGCATCATGCTCCCAAGCCCTCTGCTAACTTACACCTCACTTTTGTCATTGCCCCAGGGCCTTGTCTTTATTCACCTGTCTGTTGTAGGAGCTCTGGTATGTGTCTTGCCATGTTCATTTACAATGCCATATAAGAGGTTTTTAACCTTTTAATGTGGTTTAATAAATAGCAATTAATTAATAAACAGTGCCAATATTTCTCAGCAGAGGAGAGACAAGATATTGTGACTAGCATGACTTGAGTCTCTTTAAATACACAAAAATGTCACCCTAGAGTGAATAATAAATCAATAAATTCCTCCGATCAAACAACCGAGGCAATGCCAATAGTTTAATAAGAGACGCTAGAATAATTGAACCGCAGTCTCCAAAGAAATCAAGTAACCAAGACGACTCCAATTACCTCAGTAAATCTTTTGGCTGAGGCACAAAGCTGAAAGTCGTGACTACTTGTGGTCTTTAAGGTAGCACTTCATACAATGGCAATGCTGTCCTAGACACATTCCAGGCTGGCTTCATTGCAGTTAACCCAGTCTGGAATTGCAAGCCCCCTGCAGTTGCAAATGTGGAAATTATCATTCGACCCCTAAAAGCTGTTCCTCATGCAAATTCATCCCCAGAAAGCAGGTGCACTTCATACATAGAGGAAGAGGTTAGGATGCTGGCCGTCAACTTGGTAGCCCTGATGAGTGTCTCAGGGTGTGTCTACACTGCACATTAAGCCCGGGCTCTGGCTCAGGTTTGAGCCCAAGCCCCGCTTCCATCCACACACAAATCAGTCTGACTCAGGTCAGCAAGCACTTAGGAGCTGGGTCTTAGGGCCTTGTTCTGGGAGGTGGGTCAAAGCCCCAGCCCCACTGTGACTCAGGTCCAAGCCTTGTCACTTTGCAGTGTGGATGCAGTTCAAGCTGCAGAGATGAGTCAGGAGTTCTGTGTGGTACAATATGTACCCATTAGCACAGCTGTGAGACCCATCTCCAAGTTTACGATGTGGCCAGGACACTCAGGCCTGTCTTGGAAACACCAGGCTCACAAGGCCAGGTCCCACAGACCCAGGTTTACAATACAGTGTGACTGGAAGCCTAAGGAAAAGCGAAAGGGCTTCCAGTGCAGTAAGAAACATTATCCAGACTCAGACTAAACGGAGCCTTTAATGGATTTGGAAAAAGTTCAGCTAACTTCCCTCTCTCCTTCTCTTCCCGCCAGGGCCAGCCCACAACATTTTGGCACCTGACGCAGGGAGCTCAAACGACACTTCCATACCCCCTCGCTTGGGCCAAAACTTTGAAAGGTCTCAGTTCTGCCTTATTCCTGTTCTACTCCTCTGACGGTACTGCTCTGCTACCTACCCCAATAAAGGAGAACTAACACCTTAAAATGCCTTGTTCAAAAAGTTTAAGTAACACTTAGCTTTCAAAAGCCTGCACAGAAAATGTAACTTTTCTTGTCTGCATAGTAAACACTGGCATTTTTATCTGTTTGAATAATCAAAGTGGTGCTTTTCGTGCCTTCTTGGTTGCAAAGATTTTAACTGCTTCCTGCTGAAGGTCCACAGTCTGAGCCAGCTCATGCTCTATTGGGATGATTGCAAGGCCGACCAGCGTCTCCTGTATCATTGTGGAGTGTAGACATGTTTTTGTTAACTTCAGCTTGGAGAAGCTGCGTTCTCCACTGGCAACTGTTACAGGAAATGTTAGAAGTATGCACAGAGCAACAGAAGCCTTTGGAAAGAGAGTGGTCATCTTATTTGTACACATATATTCCAGAACAGCCTTTGGAGTTGATCCTGCTGAAATGCATCTTGAAAGGGCTTTCAGTTCATCACCTAAATCACTTGCACAATATTGCACGTCATCATGTGTCAACCCTGTCTCCAGTGCCCTGCATTGCTGGTGTAAATCTTCTTCAGGTATAGTGAGGAGTTTTGAAATATCATACAACGTCCCAAATATACTCTGTGTTCCTTGAGCTGCATGAAACATTCTTCAACTGACTGTATTGCACAATCTAGCACCTGGTTAAAGTATTCACCTTTGAATCGTTGTTTGGGGTCTCTTATGGGATTGTCCCATGCCTTGTAATCAAAATATCTTCTTCTTTCTTGACTCTTGTATTCTTGAATGGGTGGGAAAATAGCTTCAGTGTGAAGTTCCTCTGCCAACTTCTGTGCACTCTTCAAAATGTTTTAAAATCCCTCATCTGACCAGTTAGACTGTAGGTATGACTTTGCTTTGTCCATTTGTTCCATTGCTCCAGATATATCAAGGTCAACACCTGGGATTCTCTTGCTTACAACATTTATTTCAAATGGTATGTCATGGCACAACACTAAGCCACACAGAAATTTGAAGTTATGTATGTTTCTGGTGATTCCATTTCCCTCTGCCACTCTTCTCCTAGGAACAGTTCCTGTCATAGCATTATCCTCCATAATGGCAACTATGGCATCATGTGTCTTCCCAATTTGGTGTTTGATAGGCTTTATCGCCTCCACTCGACTTTCCCATCATGTGGCACTCAGTGGTTTCAGTGTCAGAGAGGATGTTCCCAGATGTTGCTTTAAAATTTGCCATCGATGAGTTGATGCAGAAAAAAATACATAGATGCTTTGAATTACATTAAAAAATTCAGCAGCCTCACTAGAAGCTGATGCTGCATCACTGACCACCAAGTTCAATGAAGGAGAACTGCATGGAACAAAAACAGCTCAAAGGTTTAACTCTCGGATCCATGTCTGCACTCCTCTGTTCTTTCCTCTCATGTGGGCACCATTATCGTAGCCCTGACCTCTCATGTCAGCTATCGCAATTTCCGTATCTTCCAGCTTTTTAAGAAGCACATTTGTCATACCAGCTCCTGTAGTATCATCAATGTCAATAAATACTAGAAAATGCTCTGACAGTCACCATTGCAGGGACATTTTCACTAGATGTGACGTTATTTATATAATCTGGGACCATATAGAACATGGTTGCAACCAAGGTCCTCTAGTGGCACTAAATCTTATGTAAAGGGGTCATATAAGGTATTTAAGACCAGGTTATGGGTTGCTGGTTATGATTATGCTGTTTATATGCATGTATCTTTTTGCAGTTGAAGTTATGAGTACTGGCTCTATACGGTCTGTATTTCAAATTTGTGCTGTGCTTCTGGGTGACACCCCAGACAAGTTGGTGTTAGCTCTGCCTAGCCTGCTTGATGGCCTATTAAGGACCATCAGCTACACAGTTGACCCATTGAGAGAAGGCAGATACGCCTTGTAACTCAGCAAAGTATGCAGGGACTTGCCCATGTGACTCCAAATTCCATTTTGCTGTAATTTTCCACAGTGAGAACAAAGAAGTGTTCTTACACCTGGAAAAAGTCTATGAAAGGCTGATGCCTCATCTCCATCTTATCTTCAATCTGCTTCTTACCTCTGGAAGGACTTTGCTACAAACTGAAGCTCTGAACAAAGGACTGATGACCCATCCCAGTGGGGGATGTACTCCAGAGACTTGATTTGAACCTGCAGTTTACTCCATCACTGCTACAAGCCTGAACTAAGAACTTTGCCATTACTGCATGTAATTTATTCCATTTAACCAATTCTAGCTCTCATCTATATCTTTTTCCTTTTATGAATAAACCTTTAGATTTTAGATTCTAAAGGATTGGCAACAGCATGATTTGTGGCTTAAGATCTGATTTGTATATTGACCTGGGTCTGGGGCTTGATTCTTTGGGATCAAGAGAACCGTTTTCTTTTATTGGGGTGTTGGTTTTCAAAACCATTCATCCCCAGGACGAGTGGCACCGGTGGTGATACTGGAAAACTGGAGTGTCTAAGGAAATTGCTTGTGTGACTTGCGGTTAGCCAGTGGGATAAAACCAAAATCCTCTTTGTCTGGCTGGTTTGGTTTGCCTTAGAGGTGGAAAAACCCCAGCCTTGGGCTGTAACTGCCCTGTTTACGCGATTTGTCCTGAATTGGCACTCTCAGTTGGGTCCTGCCAGAACTGCATCGTCACACTAGGTTCTGCTGTTGTTACAGAACACACCATTAAAGTCATTTGTTCCATATGGCTGATGTCAAGTGTTTAGTCCAGAATAACAGAGTAATATCTTGCTGACTTCAGATCTGCCACAATCTTCTGTTTGACTTTTGTTGCCAGTAACTGTATGATCTTATTTTGAATTGTTTTTCCAAGGTAGTGGCGTGTATACATTTCTTGGGTGGTGACTCTTGTTAGATGCTCCTGCAGTATAGCATCGAACAGCCATCAGCTCCACAATTTTAAGGAAGTTTCCATTGTTTGGCACATACAGCTGATCTGAAGTGCCATGCAGTGCTATGTTTTGGGTAGCAAGCATTCTCACAATGGCAATGAGTCTTTTCAGAACATTTTGCCAGTAAAGAGACTCTGACGCAATCTTCTCTTGATGCTGATCATCTATGGTGGCCCTAGTCTCATCTCAAGTCCTTTCCACCTATGGAATGCTCTCTGGTGATTTGCTGCCTTCTCATGTCATGCCAGATTTCTAGCCAGATTTTTCCACTCCTTTGTTCCTGTAGAACCCAATGTGGCTGGAACATTAGACTGGAAGAGTTTGCAACAAAAACAATATGCAGCATTCTGGGTTTTTCAGTACATAAGCCATGGCCTCTCCACTTTGTCACCACTGGGGATTTCACGCCAGTAACGTGTTGGATGGAAACTTTTATTTTCATTTTCTTTGGGGAACATGAAGTTTTTCACTTGCTGTGGCCCATGCAGTACAAAGAAGTCCCCCAGGCTACTGCTCAAGTGAGTCCACAGTCCTGGATCATCTAGTCTTAAGGAACTAAACTCAGCAGCAGCTGTTTCGTGCGCCTCCACCACACTCTTCTCTGATCTACACTTTTCTTCAGGAATGTGCATGGATACATCCATTTGAAATGGAGATATGGATGCTGCAGTAGCTGCCAAGTCACCTGCACTCTGACTAACTAGAAGATCAGGCATCTCCTCACCACTCACATCCTCACTGGGGCTGGAAGGCTCACCATGAACATTTGTGTCTCTATATTTCAGGAGAGCGCCTTCCTGCTTAGATAGAAAAGCTTCCTTTCTTATTCTGAACGCTGCCCCAGAAGGGCGTTTTCTTTTTTCACTCATGACTGCTGTTCTATGACAGCTATAGTGGCTCTCAACACTCAGTTGAGGGACTGTGACAGACCTAGACCAGTGGGATACAGGAGTCTGGTAGAAGGCAAATACACTGGCCACTGGATGAACAGTTTTCTGTTCCCTGAGTGACCACAGCAGCAGCTGCCATAGAGCAATCAGGAACCTGCTAGAACCAATTAAGACAGGCAAGCTAATAAAGACACCTGAAGCCAATTAAGAACTTACTAGAATCAATTATGGCAGGCAGGCTAATCAGGACACCTGGTTTAAAAAGGACCTCCCATCAGTTAGTAAGGGGGGCGCTAAAGGAGGCGGGAGTGAGAAGGCGTACTGCTGGAGGAGTGAAGAGTTCAAGCGTGTTCAGGCTTCAGGAGGAAGACCCTGCAGTGAGGATAAAGAAGGTGCTGGGGGAAGGCCATCGGGAAGTAGCTCAGGGAGTTGTAGCTGTCACGCAGCTGATACAGGGGACATTGTAGACAGCTGCTATCCACAGGGCCCAGGGCTGGAAACCGGTGTAGAGGGTGGGCCTGGGTTCCCCCCATCCCCGCAACTCCTGATCAGACACAGGAGGAGTTGAGAGGAGTCTGTGAGAAACACCAGAAGGGAAGGCCTAATTTGGACAGGGATCTGGCCTGTCCCCGACCCACTAGAGGGACAAAGAGAATGCGGGGATTGTTCTCCATTTCCCCCATGCTGGCCAGTGACGAGGTTAGCTGAGTGAACGGCAGGTTTGAGCCTCTATCAGAAGCGGCCAGCCTGAGGGCTGCTGTGAACCTCTGAGGTGAGCAATTCTGCCAAAAAGCGCAGGACCCACCAAGGCAGAGGAGGAACTTTGTCACACTGTGTCAGCAGTGGGATTGGGTGCACCACATGGCAGAAGGAGGGTGTTTTAAAAAACAAAACAAAACAAAAAGAGGGAGAGGTTTGTTTTTTTTCCTTCACCACGATGGATGACATAGTGCGGGCACTGATACAAGCCACGGTGGCCCAGCAGGAGGCTTCCTGTGTCCAGGCAGCTGCCCAACAGGAGGCAGTGTGGCTGCAGCAAGAGACCAATCACCTCTTGATGGACCAGGCCGCTCAAGACCATGCTATGTTGCGGGAACTAGTAAACCAGGTGAAGGCTCTTACAGAGATGAACCACAGCCGTGATGGGATGTGGGTCATATGGGCCAGCCATTGGCTGCAGAAAATGATGCAGGAGGATGACTCAGAGGCATACCTTCTGGCCTTTGAGAGGACAGCCCTATGGGAGGCTTGTCCTCAAGATCAGTTGTCTGGCATCCTTGCCCCATTCCTGTGGGGGGAGGCCCAGAAGGCCTATTATGATATGTCTGAATCAGCTGTGGCAGACTACCCCCAGCTGAAAGCAGAGATCCTGGCCAGATGTGGGGTAATGACCATAGTGCAGGCCTAGTGGTATCATGAGTGGAGGTACCAGGAAAACAGAACCCCGTGGTCACAGTTATATGACCTCATCCATCTTACACAAAAGTAATGAACCGAGTCTCTGAGTCCAGAAAGATACTAGAAGCTCTGGTCATCAACCTGTACATGTGAAGACTACCACCAGACCTTCACACCTGGGTAAGCCAGATTGACCCCTCCACCTACAACAAGGTTGTTGCCATGGTAGAGAGGCAAAAGATGGCGAGGGAACTGACCCGACTAGTTAAAGAAGAGGTGCCTCAGGTTAAACTACTGGCACCGACCCCCAAATCTCAGGCAACTGAGCCCTCAGGAAAGCCCATGTGGAAAAAGAGAGGGAATGAAGGCCCACCAGAGGCCACCAAAAGTCAAAGCACTGAGGGTGAAGAGGATTGTGACGTTAGACTGCCCAAACCAAGAGACTGGGGAATGCCTAGGGCCCCATACAGATGTTATGCCTGCGGGGAGTAGGGACACATAGCTGCACAGTGCCCCAGTGCTGAGGAGTCTATACAATGTAACCTAGGCAACCGGGAAAGCTTATGCTCCCTAATTCACATTGTGGGGGTTGCACTAACCCCACACAAATATACCAGGCCATTGAGGTTAAATGGAGTAGAGATCACAGCACTGATAGATTCGGGAAGCGCCATCATGCTCATCTCCGGAAAGCTCGTGAAACATAGTTTCTACAGGCAAAACACGCAGGGGTGACATGCATCCATGGGACTGTTAGTTACTACCCCACCATCCCGATAAACATTGAAATCCAGGGGAATGCTACAGAGGTAGCAGCAGGTGTAGTGCCTAAACTCCCTTACCTTGTGCTCATAGGAGGGACTTCCCAGGATTTGATGACTTACTCCCATTAGGGGGATTGGAGAAAGGGGAGGGCTCTGAAGCTAGTGAGATGTCCAAGGTAGACTGTCAGCCCCCAACTTTCTCCGAAATTTTCCCAGACATTTTCTCCACTCCCGGGGGGGGCAGAAAGACATAAAAGGAAAGAAGGGCAGCTAAGGCCTTGGGAACCCGAATACTGACCCAAAGCCAGAGGGTTGTTCTAATAGGTAGTCAGACCCAGGCAGCTGAAAAGGAGGCCATCCAGGAGATAGAAGCACCTGAGCCAGAAATCAACCCTAATGCCTCTGAACTGGCAGAAGCAATAGAGACCAGTCCACTAGAACTCAGGCAAACCAGCCCCAGGAGGGAAAATTTCAGATGGGACCAAGCCGAAGATCCAAGGTACAACAACATTAGGAAGGAGGTAACAGAAATAGATGAGGTCCCTATGGAAGGGAAAATCCAGGGACCCAGCCCCTACATCATTATAAAGAAGGATCTCCTGTACCAGGTTGCATCAGTACCGAGACAGAAGGTAGAGCAGCTCCTAGTGCCTCACAAACACCAGAAGGCCATATTAAGCCTCACATAGCCATCTTTTTAAGAGGTATTTAGGGGTAGAGAAGACCCTGGCAAGGATCCCATGAAGGTTCTTCTGGCCTGGGGTGCACGAAGAAGTGCGGAGATACTGTGCCTCTTGCCCAGAGTGTCAGCTGCACAGTCCCCGTCCCCACTTGAGGGCACCTTTGATACCCCTACCCATCACAGAGGTCCCATTTGAGCAAATAGCCATGGACTTAGTGGGACCCCCTAGAGAAGACTACCCAGGACCACCAATATATACTTGTTCTGGACTATGTTACACAGTATCCAGAAGCCGTCCCCTTGCGGAACACAGCTTCTAAAACGATAGCCAAGAGCTAGTGGGGATCTTTGCCCGAGTGGGGCTACCAAAGGAGATACTGACCTCATTTATGTCAAAATTAAATGAGGGACCTATGTGACCTACTCCACATACATACCCTGAGGACTTTGGTCTATCATCCACAGACCAATGGGCTAGTAGAAAGATTCAGCTGCACCCTGAAGGCTATGATAAGGAAGGTGGTAAGTTGAGACGGGAAGGATTGGAACACCCTACTACCATGCCTTATGTTTTCTAGCCAGGAGGTACCTCAGGCCTCAACTGGGTTTTCTCCCTTTGAGCAATTATATGAGCGCTACCCTCTGCAGCATCTTGGATGTAGCCAAGGAAACTTGGGAGGAGGAGCCCAATGCGGGGAAGAATGTAATTGAGCATGTGTTACAAATGAGGGACTGGATAGGGTGGGTCACTCTCATTGTGCAGGAACAGCTAGAGATGGTGCAAGAGGCGCAACAAGCTCAGTACAATCGCCAAGCCAAAGTTCGGCAGTTCCAGCCTGGAGACTGAGTAATGGTGTTGATACCCACAACAGAGAGTAAACTTTTGATCCAGTGGCAAGGACCCTACAAAATAGTTGAACCCATAGGGGAGGTAAATTACAAGGTGCGACAATCAGGACATCAGAAACAAGAGCAAATATATCATGTCAACCTTCTGAAACCCTGGCACGCACAAGAGGCATGCACAGTTGTCCAAAAAGACCTACCCTAGGAAAACAAACCCTCAGAACAGACCAGAAGAATGAGGTGTCAGAGATGATCTTCTGGAACCAAGATGTGTTCTCGACAAAACAGGGTCGAACAACTGAGACATATCACCACATCGTCAAGAACCCTGGGGCCAGAGTAACAATGAGGCCCTACCAGGTGCCAGTGGCCAAAAGAGAGGAAATAAAAATGGAAGTAAAAAAAATGCTGGAGTTGGGAATCATTGAAGAATCCCACAGTCAATGGTCCAGCCCAATTGTGTAGTGCCCAAACCTGATGGCATCACAAGGGTTTGCAATGACTTCTGGCGACTAACCGAGGTATCCCAGTTTGACACGTACCCCATACCTCACATAGATGAACTAGTGGACCATCTGGGCAATGGCCGGTACCTGACTATCCTAGACTTGACAAAGGGGTACTGGCAGATTCCCCTTGCTGAAGGCCCATAAATCTGGACCATTGAGCTTAATTCTTCAGCTGGTGTGACTTGGCAGAACTCCATGGACTTCAGCAGAACGACACTGATTTACATCAGCTGAGGATCTGGCCCCTTGTGCCTCTATTTAATAACAACAAGGGCAAATTTGTATGAGCAATTTTGTTGCCAGCAGGTCGAGGGATGTGATCGTTCCCCTGTATTCAGCATTGGTGAGGCCTCATCTGGAGTACTGTGTCCAGTTTTGGGCCTCGCATTACAAGAAGGATGTGGAAAAATTGGAAAGAGTCCAGCGAAGGGCAACAAAAATGATTAGGGGGCTGGAGCACATGACTTATGAGGAGAGGCTGAGGGAACTGGGATTGTTTAGTCTGCAGAAGAGAAGAATGAGGAGGGATTTGATAGCTGCTTTCAACTACCTGAAAGAGGGTTTCAAAGAGGATTGATCTAGACTGTTCTTAGTGGTACCAGATGACAGAACAAAGAGTAATGGTCTCAAGTTGCAGTGGGGGAGGTTTAGGTTGGATATTAGGAAAAACCTTTTCACTAGGAGGGTGGTGAAACACTGGAATGTGTTACCTAGGGAGGTGGTGGAATCTCCTTCCTTAGAGGTTTTTAAGGTCAGGCTTGACAAAGCCCTGTCTGGGATAATTTAGTTGGGAATTGGTCCTGCTTTGAGCAGGAGGTTGGACTAGATGACCTCCTGAGGTCCCTTCCAACCCTGATATTCTATGATTCTATGACCTGCTTTCCACACCCAGGCCAAGGGCATAAGGTTGGTGACTCTATCCAGCCAGTCATCACTAAGGTTCCAATCCTGCAGATGCAAGGATCCACTGCCATGGAATTCATTGCAGGATCTGGGCCTTGGGAACCCAATTCTGTCAGCCTATTGTACGCCAAGGTTTATTTTTAAAGATAAGGCAGAAGGAGAATTGCAACAATGCACACCAGGTGACAAAGTGTCATTCTCCACACAGCCTATGCGATTGTATCTTGCATTCCCATAGGGAACATAAATTCAAAGGAAAGCAGGGAAATTAGCAGGAGAAGGAAAATAGATTAAAGGAGGGGAAAAAAAGTAAATCAATTTAAATATTAATTTTCAATTGCAAATGAAAACTAAAGGCAGCGAGGGAGGTGAATGCCTGACATTTTTCTGCAGGCTGCAATCCAGCAGGTTGGAACCCAAAGTTTTCTGTATTAATGAGAAAAATAATTGTATTACATGGTTTTCACACACCCTCAACCATCTTGGAAGATAAGAAGTTCAGGATTTAATCATAGTACAAAAATTAATTTCTTACTGTATTGAGTTAATATTGTTCCCCATCACTCAACACACAAGGAGCCTGATGGGCTGCACGAACTGGTCCCTTGAGCATGCTCAACACACTTTAGATAAGCCTTTTGCAGAGCTAGGAACAACTTGAGAAAGAAATGACCACATGCATTGCTCTGCCTCCCTCTGCTGCTTCTGTGAGAATGACAATTGTTACACTGCATTGAGAGGTGTTGTGAGCCAGTCACTGGGTACATCAAGGGGAGCCAGGAGATCTAGGCAAGCCACTTTAACCCCTCTGTGCCTCAGTTTACTCATCTGTAAACTGAAGATAATTATATTTACCCACCTATGGAAATACTCAAGATATAAAACACGTTGATTATTAGTATTAATTATTGGAATTAGGGGAGCAGATAGAGGCTGCAACCAGCATCAAGGGGCCATTGTCCTGGACACTTCAACTGCCCCAGAGAGCTGACAGTCTCTAGACAGCCAAAGGAATGAAGGAAGGAAGGACATTATTCCCTTTTACAGATAGGAAATGGAGAGTATGTCTAAACTGCAAAAAAAAAAAACCACGGCAACAAGTCTCAGAGCCCGGCTTTACCAACTCAGGCTTGCAGGGCTCATGCTTCAGCACCAAAAGTAGCCATATCTACATTCTCCCTCGGACTCTGCAACCCGGCAAGAGAAGCGGTCTCAAAGCTGAGCACGAATGTTGACGTGGCTACGTTTATTGCCGTAGCATGAGACCAAGGCTCTGAGATGCACTGCTTGGGGTCAGGTTTTGCAATGTAGATGCACTCTGAGGCACTGAGACGTGAGGGGTGCAGCACTCAGCAGCTCCCCATGAGAACAATGGGAACTGAGGTCTTTTGAAAAATCTGGCTCCAGCTGTGTGTGCTGCGGCCTTAGAAACTTCGCCCCAGGCGAGTTGCTCAAGGCCATGCACAGAAAATCTGTGGCAGAACAAGGATTTGAATCCAGGCCTCCTAAACTCCAGCCCAGCGCTTTTCTGGTACACATCCTAGTAGTGGAAGAATCCCAATCCTCCCTTCAGATCTTGTAACCTCATTGGAAAGTCTCTCTATTACAATTCCTCCTTCCTTTGGGCATGATTCTGCATTGACTAAGCTAGCAATGGGCCCAGCACAATGCTAGCCACAGACCTGGGGAAAAAACCCACTGGAAGACATCCCTTGGATGGTTTCTGGTGGGCTCAGGAAGGAATTCCCTATGTCCCCATCCTGTGGGGAGCTGCGTGTGCTCACTGGGCTCTCTGCAGGATGGGAGGGTGAGTCATTCTGAGGAAATCCACAAAGGAAGACTGGGTGTGTTTTCTATCCCCATGGTCCTGCCTTATTTGTTTTAGTGCAAGGGGGCAAACACATTCCCCAGCAGTTAGCATGTGAGCGTGTCTGCTTGCCTTGGGGATCCGTGCATGCCCTGTGTGGCTCGTCTCATTGGCCTGCAGCCAGCTGCTCTGCTAGGGTTCGTAAACGGATCAGCCACTTCTTGTTCAGTGGTGAGCATAAATGGTCCAGACCCCACTGGTCCAGATGCTGGCCTGACTTTCCAGCCTAGGCTCCCCCACAAGTCAGCAGCAGGAAGAGGGGCTCTGCACCAGCCCAGGCATTCATGTTACCTGCTGTCCACAGAGGAGGTGGCACAGCTACTTGCTGTCTGTAACTATGGGAAAGTTACACGCTCCATTACAAGCACCTCAGGCTTTCTCAGTAATCCTCTACCTAGCCACTGCTTTTCCAGTGTTCCCTAAAGGGAACACTCTCCTGGATCTCCACATCCACACACACAAACGGTACACGCGTACACACCCATACACTGCTCCCACAGCCCTTTCCAGTACTGTCCTCAGAAGAGTAAAGCCCCCAATCCCAAGTTTAGTAGTCCCATAACCGGAGCACGCTGAGGATGAGGAGAACTCCTGGTCTGCATATACCATGCATACCCATTAGCCAAAGGGATACAGCCTGACCTTAAAACCTTTCCAGTAGCCAAGTCCTCTGTTTCCTTTAAGCATTCCGCTCCCATTTGTCAAATCCAAACATGCCACCATCCCCTTCAATGTCTCCCTTCTGAGTCTTTTAGGATCCCTGTTTTGTTTCCCCTAAATGTTTCTGGTGGTTAAAACAAACAAAAACAAAACCAGTTTTTTGGAGGGTGCAGGGGGGGATCCAGACCAAGAAAATGGAGTGAGAGACAGGACATCTCATACACCTGCTTTTTGAAAAAGAGAAGCGACTTTTGTCCATGTTTTTCTGCTTGAACAGAAAAGGTAAGAGGAGACTAAAGGACATGGGGGATCGAGAGGCTGCCATCCCTCACAGAGAACAGAGACCATTTGTTCTGCATGGCTTGGGAATGTGATTCTTGGTGCTAAATGCAGAAGAAAGAGCTTAAATGGCTTGTTATAGCTGCTGGGGAGATAGGGAACTCCGCACAAGGAGGCGGGGGAATGTGGAAGGCTGCTGACTGGATTCTTATGGGATGAGAGGTGAGGGGTTAAATATAAGCAAGTAAAGGTGGTGCTGTGTGCAGGCACCTGGAATAGGACTCATAAAACCCAGGTTCAGTTCCAGGCTGTCTAACGGGGTGACCTTGGGCAAATCACTTCACTTTCCTATGCCTCAATTTCCCCATCTGTAGAAAGGGGATAATGATACTAACCTTTGCAAAACACTTTGGGATCTGCTGATAAAAAAGTGTTACCTAGGAGCTCAGTTCTATTGTTATTCCTAGCTCTGCCACTAACCTGCACTGTGACCCTGGTACAGTCACCTGTCTTCTCACCCTTTGGCTTTCGGAGTAACGATCCTGGGGGCAAGACTTAGGGATTGTCACTCCCCAAGGGTATGTAGAGCACCAGTGGGGTTCTGCTCTCTCTTGGAGCCTCTGAGCATTACAGTAATAACAACAGCAACATATAAATAAGGTCCAGTTCCTATATAGGC
This sequence comes from Gopherus flavomarginatus, assembly GCF_025201925.1. Taxonomy (NCBI): domain Eukaryota; kingdom Metazoa; phylum Chordata; order Testudines; family Testudinidae; genus Gopherus; species Gopherus flavomarginatus. The sequence continues at coordinate 47,440,653 of NC_066625.1, forward strand.
CCCACATCTCAGCCGACAAGACCAAGCTTATCCAAACTGCTCTGGGCTGGAAGTCTCATGACACCAGACGATTTCCACAGGTGGGATCAGATAGAACAGATGCCCTCAAGGCATTCTGGTGCTTCCAAGTCCCAGAGGGAACCTGGACAGATGCACGAGAACAAACCCATTTTCCAAACTTTTTTTTAATTTAACCAGACTTTGCAAAGCCTCCGAAAATGACTCAGTTCAAGTCAGGAGCAGAGGTTCAGGGTCAGCTTTCAACCCAGTACTGGGTAAGACGCTGAAGCGAGTCCCTGCTCACAGGAACAAAGGAATTGCCAGACCAGATCAGATCCCCATGTACAGCTTGTCCGGTGACCTGATTCTGACAGTGGCCAGCACCAGCTTCTTCAGAAGAAGGAAGAAGAACGCTGCAAGTGACAGTGGTGAGATAACCTCAACTCAGCACCAACTGGATGAAGTTCTCTAGCCTGTGATATATGGATGGTTAGACTCAATGATCTAACGGCCCCTGCTGGGCTTAAAAGACCTGGATCTACAAATTTGTCCCCAATTACAGTTTGACATAATCTCTGTGTGATGTGGTTAGGATACACCCAGGGCTGGTGCAACCATTTAGGCAACCTAGGTGGTCGCCTAGGGCACTAGGATTTGAGGGGGTGCCATTTTCTTTGGCAGCGACCACGGCAGCCGGCATTTAGGCAGAGGGAGCTGGGGCAGGGGGAGGGCCTCCTGCAGCAAGTAAGGGGGGGGTGCCGCATACAGGGGAACTCCCCGCCCCAGCTCACTCCTGCCCCACCTCCTCCCCAAGCACGCCATGGCTGTTTCACTTCTCCCGCCTCCTAGGCTTGCGGCACCAATCAGCTTAGGCGCTGCAAGCCTGGGAGGAGGGAGAAGTGAAGCAGCGACAGCATGCTCGGGGTGGAGGCGGAGCAGGGGTGAGCTAGGGTGGAGAGCTGCTGCAAGGGCGGCGGCCTCAGGACAGAGGGGGGAGCTGCCATGGGGGGGCCACCTCAGGGCAGGGGGGGAGGGCGCAAGGTGGAAGTTTCGCCTAGGGCATGAAACATCCTTGCACCAGCCCTGGATACACCATTGTGGTGCCTCCCACTGGTGACTCCGGAAATTAGCTTAGTCCAGGGGAGCACCCCCTCCTGGTGGTGTCCTGTCTGTCGTCTTGCCCTCAGTTGGCATGTGGACCCACGTTGCTCCCAACTTGCGGCATCCTCTTCGAGCCACTGCACTCCAGCACTGCCCCTTAGTCCATCTTCACCCCCTTCTGGGGGAAGAGTTAATCAGCTGTCTCTCTGCGCCCCAGCAAATGTAGGCAACTGCAACCCCAAAGTCACACCCCTCTTGGCAGGGAGTTGGTGCAGCCCTAGACGGCCACTCCCATTGGCCAGGTGTAAGGCAAGGGGGAAGGGAAGGACCCAGGCCTGCCCACTGCTCTGGGTCTCAACCCAGGGGCCCTCTTGTGGCAGCCATCCCGCCCTCCTTCTCTCCCTCTGTCCGTACACGTCCCTGGGCCACTTCCTCTTCAGCCCCTCACACCAGCTAGGCCCATCCCCTTAGGGCCTGCAGTCTGGCAGGCAATCTGACTGGAGTTCCCTTCTGCTCCCCCGGGGTTGCCCAGCACTGCGCTGTCCCAGGTGCTAATCTCCCAGCTCTGGAGTGTCGGAGAAAAACTTAGTTCTCACTTTTTGTTTGGGTGCAGCAGAGTCAGATGCTTTATTTTTTCTCAAGCAATTGCAGTTGAGGGAGGGAGTGCCCTAGGACAGAGGGCCGCCTCAGTCCCGGACAGGTCTCTCAACAGGTAAACAATTACAGCAAGCATTTATACTTTTGTTACAGACAATAATAAACAACAGCTGCATTTTGTTTATACATAGGTCATCCTGATATCTTGTTTTTCTCACTTAAGAGACTCCAGTCTACATTTTGTATTATCTGCACAAGGTCAAAACAACTTCTCACACAGTTCTTTTCCACTGGCCTCACACATTCCTAGCTTCTACAAGTCTCGCGTTATTAGGGTTACAGTTAGCCTAACTCTTGCTAACAAGACTGTCATGCATTAAGATCCCCTACAAATCCCTGTCATTTCTTTCACTACTTCCACAGGAGACATACCTTCCCCTATCAAAGACCTGAGACAGACTTCCAGCTCCCTCCCTGAGCAGCCTTTTTATAGGGCTGAGCCTGGCCCTGATTGGCTGCCTCCAATCTAGGCCCTGATTGGCTCCCAATAAGCCCTTTTCTTATTGGCTGTCCATCTGCACAGGCCCACTGGCCTGCTGCAGCCTAAATTCTCAGGGAGTGGGGCAGCTGCTGCACTACAGCAAGCAGCAGGAAGGTTTATAGCCTTTCCAAATTATGAGGGTTACATTTGCTTATTTTAATCCTTACTATTATAACTATGGAATTTCTCATTATCCATAGAAATGTCCAGTCTTGTTGGAATCCTGCTATGCTGTTGGCTATACAGTAGAACCTCAGAGTTACAAATACCAGAGTTACAAACTGACCAGTCAACCACACTACTCATTTGGAACTGGAAGTGCACAATCGGGCAGCAACAGAGACAAAAAAAAAAGCAAATACAGTACAGTACTGTGTTAAAGTAAAATACTTAAAAAAAGGTAAGCAGCATTTTTCTTCTGCAAAGTAAAATTTCAAAGCTGTATTAAGTCAATATTCAGTTGTAAACTTTTGAAAGAACCAGCATAATGTTTTGTTCAGAGTTACGAACACCTTCCATTCCCGAGGTGTAACTCTGATGTTCCACTGTAATAATATATTGTGGCAATGAGTTCCATGGGCTATTTCTGGGACAAATATTCCCTTGTATCAGTTTTAAGTGCTTTCCATGACAAGCCAGTGCTTTATCCACTATGCATCACTGCCTCGCAGGAGCAATCAAAGGTCTCTCTTCCTCAGGGTCTGATTGATGAGAGTAGGGAGTTGTCATGGTATAATTTCCCACTCTGAACCTTAGCGTCCAAAAGATGGGGTACCAGCATGAATTCCTCTAAGCTCAATTACCAGCTTAGTACTTGCAGCGCTGCCACCAACCAGGAATTCCAGTGCCTGGTACACTCTGGTCCCCCCAAAACCTTGCCTGGGGACCCCCAAGACCCAGACCCTCTGGATCTTAACACAAGGAAAGTAAACTCTTTCCCTCACCGTTGCCTCTTCCAGGCTTCCCCTCCCTGGGTTACCCTGGAAGATCACTGTGATTCAAACTCCTTGAATCTTAAAACAGAGAGGAAAATTCACCTTCCCCCCTCCTTCTCTCTCCCTGAGAGAGAAAGTAATCCTAACACAGAGAGAAAATTAACCTCTCTCTCCCCACCAATTCCCTGGTGAATCCAGACCCAGTCCCCTGGGGTCTCACAAGAATAAAAAACAATCAGATTCTTAAACAAGAAAAGCTTTTAATTAAAGAAAGAAAAAACAGTAAAAATTATCTTTGTAAATTTAAGATGGAATATGTTACAGGGTCTTTCAGCTATAGACACTGGGAAATACAAATTTGAACTCCTTCCAGCCAAATACACATTTGCAAATAAAGAAAACAAACATAAGTCTAACTCGCCTTATCTACCTAGTACTTACAATTCTGAGCACATAAGAGCCTGTATCAGAGAGATTGGAGAGAAACCTGGTTGCACATCTGGTCACTCTCAGAACCCAGAGAGAACAACCACCAAACACTAACAGCACACACAAAGACTTCCCTCCCTCAAGATTTGAAAGTATCCTGTCCCCTGATTGGTCCTCTGGTCAGGTGACAGCCAGGCTCACTGAACTTGTTAACGCTTTACAGGCAAAAGAGACATGAAGTACTCCCGTTCTATTAACCCTTAAGTATCTGTTTATGACAGGAGTGCATGAAGAAAACAAATTGGTTAACAGAACCAGAAGATAGAATGAAAACTCCACAGTTTGGGTTACAGCATGAGATTCCCTAGACCACTCGGTGTGGAGTTCAGTTCTCCCCAAGAGCTGGCCCCCTCTGATAGCCAAAGGGTTGTTACAGGGCCTGATCCAAAGCTCACTTAAGTCAATGGGAAACTTACTCACAGTCATAGTTTCTGTTAGTCTGTCAGAGAGATTCATAGGACCTGCTGCTCCACAACCTTTTTCCTTGGCCATCTGAAGGAGGTCTAGTCAGGAAGTTAAGCCCCTGCTTGCCAAGAAACAAGCAGGGCCTCTGGTCAGTCCCCATTTCCCCATTCCAAGATATTTTCACCTTCAGCAAAGAAGAGAGAAGAAATTGGTGTTACTCCCAGCATGTACTAATAACAGCTTGCTAGAAATGTTCTGGTTATGTTGTTTGGTTAAAGGAAAAGGGCATTTTTGGCAAACAGGAATTTTTTACTTCAAAAATGCCAATTTTTGACCAAAAATTAAGTTTTTTAATTAAAAAAAAGTGAAGATCAAAAATGTATAAGAAAACCAAAATCAATATTGTTTTTCAACAATATTTTTAAGGGGGGGGGGAGATTCCAAAACAAAGGTTGAGGGGGAAAATATGAAAAATGTGGGAAACCCCCCATATATAGGAATCATGATGCTTTATAAACATTCACTCACTAACCCACACAGCTCTCCCACCAGGTAGGTATCACTCACCCTATTCTGCAGGTGGGGAAACTGAGGCATATGGGGTGTAGTGACTGCCCTAGGCAGCTGAGAGAGTCATAGTCAGAGCCAGGAGCAGATCTCAGGAGCACTTTGTGCTAGTCCTGTGGATGTGATAGAAAGGGAGGTTGCTGGCTGGGCATACAGGTTAGCTAATGACAGTTAAGCCCCTGCCCAGACTCTCTTTCATGGCATTCCACACCTGCAGGAGCCTCAAGGTGAGGTTTCTCCCTTACTATGCAGGTGCCAGCGTCTGCCATGCTGAGACCAAGCTCTCCATGGCCCTGGGTTCCTGGGACCAATGGAGGGACATTGCCTCACCTAGCGAAGTCATCCCACCTACAGCGTTAGGGGTGGCAGATTGCTCCATCCCCGGGGTGCCTGTGCCCTGGGAGAGTGGTTCCTTTGGTGCTCTGCAACAGGAAGCAGAATTCCTACTGCCACCTTCAGTGTGGGTGGGCTCCTTGGGTGAGTTCAGCGTTGACTCATAAAGGGCAGGGGATGAGGAGTGATTTTTTTATTTCAAAGCAACTTCCAAAGAAAGGAGGGCGGACTTGAGCAAGGCAGAGATAATCTGAAGGGTGATTTATCTGACCTACTTTCCTGGCTTCACTAGTGCCTTGCCGTGTGCGGAGAGGACTGAGGAGGGCTGGTATTTTTAGCTAATGCTGGTGCCAAGCTTTAGCTGTTCGTTCAACAACATTGTGCCAAAGAAAGAACCAAGTAAATAAGAAGTGAAAGGGAAAGGGTGTGAAACAGGCCCTTTGCACCAGCAAAGCGTGCAGGCAGCAGCCTCGCATGTCCTGATTTCACATCCTCCCTCCCCTAACCCTTCCCTACGCATCTTAAAGAGCAGCTGGGAGAGTCTGAACAACATTCTGTAGAGAAAATTAGTCTGTTGGATGAGGCCAAGTTTCTCTGCCTCTCTCCTGCTCGCTGGGCCCTAGGGGCTCCATTCTCCCCCCCATGTAAATAATTGCTGGTGAAGAAGCTCAGTTGACAGCCCTGAAGAGCCAGAGCTTTGCTTCAGCCACAGAGCTGCTTCAGCAAGCTTTCCCAGGCTGCTCCAACACAGCTCCAGAGCGAGATGGATGTTCAGTCGCCATTGACCACGCCCTGCTTGACCTCTCTGCTGGCACAGCCATCAGAATAGGTTCTTAGGGGTCAGCTATGTGTTGGGGGGGGTCAGAATCGAAATTGGAAGCATGTTGGGGCTTTTTATTATATGTTTGTACAGCGCCAAGCACTACAGGACCCTAATCCTGACTGGAGCTGTTACTTGCCACCATAATACACTTAATTAACAACAATAATAATTGAGAACCCTCAACTCAACTTACTTAGGGGCCATGAATTGGCATCCATTGTGCCAGTGGATTACACCGTATGTCTGCAGGAAGCAGGCACAGACCCACCAATTCATTTTCCATGAGGGCCACCAAACAGCCCCCTTGGTCATCATGGACCTGCATTGGATTTGAGCTGGAAACCTTAAGGAAAAAAAGTTGATTGCTACCCCCCTCCCCTCAAGTCATATTCATATAGCCCACCCCAGCTCCTGTGGTTTGTTTGATTGCTGCCTGACAGCCTCTAAGCATTCCACCTAGTGTCATTGTTCATTTCCCCATCAGAAATCAGCCTCATCCACGTATTGTGACCACCTGCTCTGTTGCCGTGGCGATGTCTGCGATGTTACAGCCAGAGGATTATTACTTCCAGGTGTGTGGAATAAGCCTATGGAGCCAGTGACTGAAGGGAAGCCCCTGTCCATCCTCAGCCCCCTTCCATTGGGCTGCAAGGACCCCGCCCTCCGCCATGTTTGATCGTTCCTCTAGCAGATGCAGATTCAAGTACCGCTGGCAGCGTGTGACAGGGAGGCTCTGGAGGGGCCCAGAACCGGGTTTACTATTCTTTGAGGGAGACCCAGTGCTTTCTCTACCGGGCAGCCAGGCATGTCCCGAGTGGCTGCCCCCTGACCCAGCTTGGAGGGACATCTGGGACCCCCGCTACCTGGAAGGGCGTCAGCCCTATCATCTCCGGCAGCCCTGATCGCCCCATCCCTGGAGTTGCCCCTCCTCCATCTATGACCATTGTCAACTCTGCTTGGGCCCAGGGTAGGCCCCCCTGTCATGCCCAGATGAGTGTGCAGGCCCCGCCGCTGTGGTGGCAGTAGACTTGGGCCTGCAGAGGAGACGGTGGCAGGGCTGGTGGTGGGAATCAAGCGGGGCTTGCTTCAGGGGGAGTCTGTCCCTTTCCCTGCTGCCCTGCCCTCGTCTTCCCTTGTCCTCCTGTCATCACTCTCACTCCCTGGCTCTGACCCGGCTGCCCAGCCCCCCTCGTCAGGGAGCTGGGAGCTCACCAGTAGCTGGTGAGGGGAAAGGGACCCCATGTAAGACTATGAAGGGGGTTGCTGGTGCCAGGTTTTCCGCTGCCTCCCCTGCTGATGTTCACCAGCAGGAGTCGGCTGAGGTCACTGCAGCCATGGTGGAGGGTTGTACTACCTCTCTCCTGGAGTTCCTCCCTGAGGAGATTTTGGAAGGCGTCCCCCTTTCCCCTTCGCTATCTGTGCCCGCCGTTGCTGTCGAGGGGGACTTCCTAGGGGCAGGTGGGGACTTTGCCTCTATTTTTGATGAGATCAGGGCCCTGGGTTTGACCCCTACCACCGAGGGGGTGGAAGCCCCTTGTTAGAGGACCTCAGTCAGGGCGATTGTAATCTGTCGCCCCTGCCCCACCTTTTCCCCTACCTCAGGGTGTTGCTCCTCTTATTGCCTCTGTGACCCCCTGGGACCTGACCATCTGCCTGGCCTTGATTAGTACTCTGGCTAAGGCAGTCGTGCCCAGGGGGGTGATGGCTGATGCCGAGTGCCTGTACCCTCAGCCCAAGGGTGCCTTTCCTTTTGAGGCAGGGAGGCAGCCCTTGCCCACACCCTCCCCAAAGCTGTAATCAGGGGTGCTTCATTTAGCGAGGCACCTTAGCATAGCACTGTGAGGGTGCCCCAATCCCTTGCTGCCCTTCTAACCACCGTGCCCTGTCAAGAGGTGCCATGTCCTGGTGGCTTTGCCACTTGGGCCCTTGATTTTGTCTCTGGCCTTATCCCTGGCCCTGGCCCTGTCCTTGGTCTCTATCCTGCGCCTGTCCCTGACACTATTCCAGCCCCTGCTACTGTCCTTAACCTTTTTTCCTTCCCTCCTCCTGTTGCTGCTACCCCCAGGGTTGCCTCATTTAATTTTTTTTTGAGGGCCTCCATGAGGTAGGTTTTGTTTTTCCCTCTCCTGGTCCATCCGGAACTGCAGTTCCCCCTCTGGCATTGTCCCTAGTGCTGAGTGATAAGTCTGGTGGCACAGCGAGGATATAATCCCTGCTTGGCCATCTCAATAGGCCACAGGGCTGGCAGGAGTGTCCAATTAGGAGACATTCCAAGGACCGTGACCCTGGTCCCCACCGTGCAGTGGAACGAGCTGTGTTGTTTCTTGGAGGACACTCCTGGTCCTCGAACAGAGTGCATCTTGCTCTTCAATGCTGGGGCGATTTCCATCTTGTTCTCCAGACCATGAGGACCATTTTGGGGGAGGGCAAAAGGACCAGGAAGCAGGATGCAATAGCTTACCAGTGGACTCGCTGCTTCCGTGACACCCTGATGGCTTTTGGGGTTGGTCATGGTTTGCTGCAGGGTCCAATGGGCACCGCTAGCATCCCTGGCTGCAACAATCACCCCCAGCCCTCCTTATGTTGCCGTTCATCATTGCCATTTTGAACACTCGGGGCTGTAGAGTGGGTCTTCGCAGGTGTCAGGTGCTCTCCTTCCTTCAGGAGGGGGGATACTTGGTTATTTTCCTGCAGGAATCCCACACGGATCCAGCCACCAAAGCTAGCTGGCAGCTGGAGTTGGGAGACGGGGTTTACTTTAGCCACCATTCGGCTCATCAGGCTGGGGTGGCGACCCTGTTCTCCCCGCACCTACAGCCCAAGGTGCTGGGTATTACCAAGGTCATGCCGGGTCATCTGCTGCATCTCCAGGCTCGGGTGGAAGGGCTGACATTACATTGTGTCAACGTCTATGCCCCAACATCTGGCCCAGAATGAATGCGTTTCTTTCAGCAGGCGTCCACCTTCCTCAGTTCTTTAGATCCTCATGAGTGCCTGGTCCTGGGAGGAGATTTCAACTTCAGGCTCAAGGAGCGGGACTGCATGGGGATCGAGCCATGCCCAGCCACCGCAGACGTCCTCAGAGGGATTGTAGCTCATCACTCCCTGATGGACGTCTGACACGATAACCACCTGGACTCTATGTTCACTTTTGTTTGGGTGGAGGAACAATGGTCAAGCTACTCCTGGTTGGATCGCATTTATTTTTCTCGATGTCATCTTTCAGAGGCCCACTCCTCCAGCATTTGGCCAGCCCTGTTCTTGGACCACCATTTGGTGGCTGTGACGGCCTCTCTTGCTTTGGAGAGGCCAGGGCTGGCCTAATGACACCAGTAACAGCCTGCTGGAGGATGTGGACTTTGTGGCGTCCTTCCAGGAGTTCTGGCTGGCCTGGTGGGAACAGCCTTTCCCTCAGCGCAGAGGTGGTGAGACATGGGGAAGGTGCACTCCCAGCTCTTCTGCCACAGCCACACCTGGGGAGCCAGACAGTGGAGGGATGTGGTGATAGAGCAGTTGCAATGGGAGGTTTTAGAGCTGGAAAGGCATCTGGCTGCCAGCCCCAGGAATCCCTCTGTGAAGTGTACCGAGAGAAGCGGGAGGAACTCCAGGCCCTTGATGATCTTCGGCCTGGGGTGCCTTTGTTTGACCCCGCATCCATCTCCTGCAGAAGATGGATCATGGCTCCCGCTTCTTCTATGCCCTGGAGAAGAAGAGGAAGGCTAAAAAGCACATCATCTGCCTTTTGGCATCTGATGGTGCCCCCCTCAGGGATCCGGTGGAGATGCACAAGAGGGCCTGGGCTTTCTACTCTGGCCTTTTCTCCCTGGCTCCAACCAACGCCAATGCCTGCGGAGTGCTTTGGGACGAATTCCCAACAGTCAGCACGGATGACTCGGACCAGCTGGAGCTGCCTCTCACTCTGTCCGAGTTCTGAAAGCCCTCCATCTCATGCCCACCAATAAATCTCTGGGCATGGATGGGCTGACCGTGGAGTTCTCCTGCATGTTCTGGGACATCCTTGGCCTGGACCTTGCACCGTCTGGGCCGAGTTCTTGGAGAGTGGGGTCCTCCCCCTGTCATGCAGGTGAGTGGTGCTCACCTTGCTGCCAAAGATGGGAGACCTCCACAATCTCTGGAATTGATGTCCCATCTTAGACTCGTAGACTCATAGACTTTAAGGTCAAAAGGGACCATTATGATCATCTAGTCTGACCTCCTGCACAATGCAGGCCACAGAATCTCACCCACCCACTCCTGTAACAAACCTCTAACCTATGTCTGAGTTATTGAAGTCCTCAAATTGTGGTTTGAAGACCTCAACCTGCAGAGAATCTTCCAGCAAGTGACTGGTGCCCTATGCTGCAGAGGAAGGCGCAAAACCTCCAGGTCCTCTGTCAATCTGCCCTGGAGGAAAATTCCTTCCCGACCCCAAATATGGCGATCAGTTCAACCCTGAGCATGTGGGCAAGACTTACCAGCCAGCACTCAGGAAAGAATTCTCTGCAGTAACTCAGATCCCACCCCATATAACATCCCATCACAGACCACTGGGCATACTTACCTGCTGATAATCAAAGATCAATTGCCAAATTAATTGCCAAAATTAGGCTATCCCATCATATCATCCTCTCCATAAACTTATCAAGCTTAGTCTTGAAGCCAGATATGTCTTTTGCCCCCACTACTCCCCTTGGAAGGCTGTTCCAGAACTTCACTCCTCTAATAGTTAGAAACCTTTGTCTAATTTCAAGTCTAAACTTCCTAGTGTCCAGTTTATATCCATTTGTTTTTGTGTTCACATTGGTACTAAGCTTAAATAATTCCTCTCCCTCCCTAATATTTATTCCTCTGATATATTTATAAAGCGCAATCATATCCCCCCTCAACCTTCTTTTGGTTAGGCTAAACAAGCCAAGCTCTTTCAGTCTCCTTTCATAAGACAGATTTTCCATTCCTCGGATCATCCTAGTAGCCCTTCTCTGAACCTGTTCCAGTTTGAATTCATCCTTCTTAAACATGGGAGACCAGAACTGCACACAGTATTCCAGATGAGGTCTCACCAGTGCCTTGTATAATGATACTAACACCTCCTTATCTTTGCTGGAAATACCTTGCCTGATGCATCCTAAAACCGCATTAGCTTTTTTAATTACCATATCACATTGGCGGCTCATAGTCATCCTGTGATCAACCAATTATTCGAGGTCCTTCTCCTCCGTTACTTCCAACTTATGTGTCCCCAATTTATAACTAAAATTCTTGTTATTAATCCCTAAATGCATGACCTTTCACTTTTCACTATTAAATTTCATCCTATTACTATTATTCCAGTTTACAAGGTCATCCAGATCTTCCTGTGTGATATCCTGGTCCTTCTCTGTGTTAGCAATACCTCCCAGCTTTGTGTCATCCGCAAACTTTATTAGCACATTCCCACTTTTTGTGCCAAAATCAGTAATCTTGCTACTCAGCATGGACTATAAGGTCGTGGCAAAGGCCATCTTGCTGCGGCTGTGGTCTGTGCTGGTGGACATGGTCCATCCTGACCAGACCCTACACCGTCCCGGGCCATAGCTTCATTGATAATCTTTGTCTGGTCCGGGATCTCTTGGAGTTTGGGTGTAGGAATGGTCTGTTGTTCACTCTCCTGTCCTTGCATCAGGAGAAGGCATTCGACCGGATGGATCACGGGTATCCCCTGGGCACTCTGCGGGCATTCAGCTTTGGTCCCCAGTTTGTGAGGTTTCTCCAGGTGCTGTACGCTTCCTCAGAGTGTTTGGTCAGGCTCAGCTGGACCCTGACCACATCTGTCAGCTTCAGGTGAGGAGTGCATCAAGGCTGTCCGCCGTCAGGTCAGCTGTATACTCTGGCCATACTTTGTCTTCTTCATAAGAGGTTGACCAGGTTGGTGCTACGTGAGCCAGAGGTGCAGCTGGCTCTGGCCACGTCTGCTAATGATGTATTCCTTGTGGCAGGGCCGGCTTTAGGCCAATTCACCCGATTCCCCCGAATCAGGCCCTGTGCCAGTGCCTTTTTAATTTTTACTCACCCGGTGGTGCTCCGGGGTCTTCAGCAGCATTTCGATGGCAGGTCCTTGAATGCCACCGAAGACCCAGAGCAAGTGAAGGACCTGCTGCTGAAGTGCTGCTGAAGACTCAGAGTGCCGCTGAGTGAGTACGAATTGGGCCCCGCGCTTCAGGAATACATCACATCTCTCTATGTGAGACAGATGCATGTATATCTATCATTCTCTATAGAGATAGAAAGATAGTCATGTACCTTTATTTGCTATTTTTCTCACTGTCTCTGATACTATGGGATAGTATTAAAATGGAAAAAGGCAAGATGGTTATGAAGGAGATTAGTGAGATACAATGTCAGATAGTAAACAGTAAGTATGAAAGTTTTAGAGTTCACTTAAATAGCTGAAAGCTAAGAAATAAAAATGATGACACAAGATGACAAAGCGCCAGGTTTAATTTTTAAAGCAAATTTTACTTAACATTTTCTACTGATGCCCAGGCAAATTTCCGTCTATGCAGAGCCCTTCCCTTGTATGGTGACAATGAATGCATGATGTCAAGTAACACACAGACTGAAACAATGTTAATGTCAGCTTTTGCCTTTTGGCCTGGCTCCCCCTGCTGGAGCCCCGCAACCCCGTGGCCGGAGCCCCGCAATCCCGTAGCCTCGCTCTCCCGGCCGGAGTCCCGCAATCCCTCCCCCGGCCGGAGTCCCGCAACCCCACTCCCCAGCTGAGCGCAGCAAGTCCCGCGGCCCCGCTACCCCGGCCAGAGCCCCACAACCCTGCAGCCCTGCTCTCCCGGCCGGAGCCCTGGAACCCCATGGTCCCGCTCCCCCGGCCGGAGCTCCGCAACCTCGCAGTCGCGCTACCTCGGCCGAGCGCGGCAACTCCTGCGCCCCTGCTACCCCGGCCAGAGCCCCACAACCCCGCGGTCCCGCTCCCCGGGTCAAGCACAGCAAGTCCTGCAGTCCCGCTACCCAGGCCGGAGCCTCGCAACCCCGCAGCCCCGCTCTCCCAGCTGGAACCCAGAGGCCCCGCTACCCCGGCTAGAGCCCCACAGACCCGCTCTTCCGGCCGGAGCCCCTCAATCGCGGAGCCCCGCTCTCCCAGTCGGATCCCCACAACCCCGTGATCCCGCTCCCCCAGCCGGAGCCCCGCAACCCTGCGGTCGCGCTCCCCCGGCCGAGTGCGGCAACTCCCTCGGCCCCGTTCTCCCGGCCGGAGCCCCGCAGGCCCACAGCACTGCTCTCCTAGATGGAGCCCTGCAACTCCGTGGTCCCACTACTCCGGCCAGAGCCCCGCAAGCCCGCAGTCTCTCTCTCCCAGTTGCAGCCCGGAAAGTCCCGCAGCCCCGCTACCCCGGAAAGAGCCCCGCAGCCCTGCTCTCCTGACAAGAACCCCGCAACCCCGCGGTCGTGCTCCCCTGGCTGAGCGCGGCAACTTCCGCAGCCCCTCTACCCCAGCCAGAGGCTCGGAACCCCATGGTCCCGCTCCCCTGGCCAGAGCTCCGCAACCCCTCAGATTTGCTCTCCCGGCTGGATCCCCGCAACTCTGCGATCCCACTCCTTCGGCCGGAGCCCCAAAACCTCGCGGTCGCGCTCCCCAGGCCAAGCACAGCAAGTCCTGCAGCACTGCTCTCCCGGCCGGAACCCCACAACCCCGTAGCCCCCTGTCATGGTATAATTCCCCACTCTGAACCTTAGCGTCCAAAAGATGGGGTACCAGCATGAATTCCTCTAAGCTCAATTACCAGCTTAGTACTTGTAGCGCTGCCACCAACCAGGAATTCCAGTGCCTGGTTGTAGTAGAGCGGTGCCGGGGCTCAACCCTCCTTGTGGGCAGAGGGGAGCCACACCGGCCCACCGCGCGTCATCGACTTGGGGCCCGTCCCTTGCTGTGGGACGGAGTGAACCCACAACAGTTAGCAAGTGGCCCAGGCCATTAGGCAGGGCGGGGCAACACACACAGCCTACGCTCAGGCCTTTCAGCAGGGGCCGAGCGACAAGGTGGCAGTATATAAGTATGCCCAGGCCCTTGGGCAGGGCGGGGCAACACACACAGTCTAGGCTCAGGCCTCGTCAGCGGGGCTGAGCACAGAGAACCAGTATATAAGTACGCCCAGGCCCTTGGGCAGGGCGGGGCAACACACACAGTCTAAGCTCAGGCCTTGTCAGCGGTGCTGAGCAGCGTGGACCAGCATATAGCCTCCACAGGTCAGGGGAGAGGGAGTCTGCCCCTTGACGGGGTGGCAGGGGGAATGCAGGCCCTCCCACTCCACTGCGTTCCAGCCCGGGGCCCTAGCAGCAGTTAACGCTGCTGACGGTCAGTGGGGAATCCTGACCGAAACACACTGCCGTTGGCTCAGGCGAGCCTGCAGCCTGATTGGGATCGGCTGCCCGCGGGCCACTTCCAACCTCCCCCTCACCGGGTACCTGCCCTCTGCCAGCGCCGTCCGGGGGGTCGCAGACCATGGGTTCCTCAGGGTGTCCGGCGTCGGGAGGTCCAGTCCACTCGTCGGGGTATCGGGAGGTCCAGTCCACTCCTCGGGGTACTGGGCGTCGGGAGGTCCGATCCACTCCTCGGGGTACCGGGCGTCGGGAGGTCCGATCCACTCCTCGGGGTACCGGGCGTTGGGAGGTCCGATCCACTCCTCGGGGTATTGGGCGTCGGGAGGTCCAGGCAGCTCCTCCACAGGCCGAGCATCGGACCGCTCAGTCGGCTCCTCTGAGTACTGGCCCCAGGGGAGGTCAGGCCAGTACCCCTCCGGGTACCGGGCATGGGGTAGGCCGGGCCCAGCAGGAGCTCGGGCCCTAGCGTCTGCCTTCTCTGGCAGCCTCCTCCTAACTGAGCGCTGGGGCCGGCTTTTGTACTTCCTGTCCCGCCCCTTGACTTCCAGGGGGCGGGGACAGGCGGCGGTGTCCTTGGACTTCCTGTCCCGCCCCCTGACTTCCGGGGGGCGGGGACAGGTGGCAGGGGGCTCCGCCCATGGCCACGCCCTTTCTGGCCTGTTCTCCTCAGGAGCGTGGGGGAGTGGGGCCCCCTTTCTACACTGGTACACTCTGGTCCCCCCCCAAAACCTTGCCCGGGGACCCCCAAGACCCTGACCCTCTGGATCTTAACACAAGGAAAGTAAACCCTTTCCCTCACCGTTGCCTCTCCCAGGCTTCCCCTCCCTGGGTTCCCTGGAAGGTCACTGTGATTCAAACTCCTTGAATCTTAAAACAGAGAGCAAAATGCATCTTCCCCCCTCCTTCTCTCTCCCCCTCCCAGATTCTCCCTGAGAGAGACAGTAATCCTAACACAGAGAGAAATTAGCCTCTCTCTCCCCCTTCCCTCCTTTCTCCCCACCAATTCCCTGGTGAATCCAGACCCCCTCCCCTGGGGTCTCACCAGAATAAAAAAACAATCAGGTTCTTAAACAAGAAACTCTTAATTAAAGAAAGAAAAAACAGTAAAAATTATCTTCGTAAATTTAAAAAATGGAATAGGTACAGGGTCTTTCAGCTATAGACACTGGGAACACCCTCCCAGCCTAAGTATACAAGTACAAATTAAAATTTTTTCAGCAAAATATAAATTTGAACTCCTTCCAGCCAAATACACATTTGAACTCCTTCAAGCCAAATACACATTTGCAAATAAAGAAAACAAGCATAAGCCCAACTCGCTTTATCTACCTAGTACTCACTATTTTGAATCTATAAGAACCTGTATCAGGGAGATTGGAGAGAAACCTGGTTGCACGTCTGGTCCCTCTGAGCCCCCAGAGTGAACAACAACCAAAAAACTAACAGCACACACACAAAACTTCCCTTCCTCAAGATTTGAAAGTATCCTGTCTCCTGATTGGTCCTCTGGTCAGGTAACAGCCAGGCTCACAGATCTTGTTAACCCTTTACAGGCAAAAGAGATATGAAGTACTTCTGTTTTATTAACTCTTACTTATCTGTTTATAACACCCCCCCTCTCCCTGCCAGAGCCCCGCAACCCCGCAGCACCGCTCTCCTGGCTGCAACCCTACAACCCCATAGCCCCGCTCTCCCGGCCAGAGCCCCGCAATCCCGCGGTCCCGCTCCCCAGGTTGAGCACGGCAAGTCCCGCGGCTCCGCTACCCCGGCCGGAGCCCTGCAACCCCGTTGCCTCCCTTCCACCGCTGGAGCCCCGCAGCCCCGCTCTCCCACCGGAGCCCGGAGGCCCTGCTACCCCGGCTAGAGCCCCAGAGACCCGCTCTCCCAGCCGGAGCCCTGCAACCACGTAGCCCCACTGTACCGGCCGGATCCCTGCAACCCCACGGTCCTGCTGCCCTGGCCGGAGCCCCGCAACCCTGTAGCTCTGCTCTCCCGACCAGAGCCCCACAACCGCGTAGCCCTGCTCCCACAGTGGTCCCGCTGCCCTGGTCAGAGCCCCGCATCTCCGGAGCCCCGCTCTCTAGGCCGGATCTTCGCAACCTTGCGGTCCCACTCTCCTGGCCGGAGCCCCACAACCCCGCGGTCCCGCTACCCTGGCCAGAGCCCTGCAACTCCGAGGTCCCTCTCCCCCAGCCAGAGCCCCGCAACCCCGCAGCCTCGCTCTCCCAGCCGGAGCTCTGCAACCCCGCAGCCCCGGTCCCCCGCCCAAGAGTGGCAAGTGCGGCTGCCCTGCTCCCACAGCAGGAGCCCCGCAACCCTGCGGCCCCGCTACCACCACTGGAGAGCAAAAATCCGAAGTGCCGCCCGGAGAGTACATGCCCCACGAATCAGACCCCAAACTGGCTGAAACTGGCCCTGCGCACTTGCTAAAGCCAGCCCTGCCTGGTGGTCCAGGACCCAGATGACCTGATGCGAGTGGAGGCTTGTCAAGCTGTTTATTCAGCAGTCTCCTCCGCCCAGCTCAACTGGGTCAAGAGCTCTGGCCTGGTGGTCAGGGCTGGGTGGCAGGCAAACTCTCTCCCACTGCGCTTCAGGCCATCCGGGGAAGTGTGGGTCTGCTGCTCTATGTTGGCATTTACCTTTCTGCCACGCATCTGTCTCTGCTGGAGAACTGGCATGATTTAGAGGGCAGGGTGACTGGGCGGTTGCGGGGCTGGACAGGACTTCTCCGGTGCCTCTCCCTCTGGGGAAGAGTGCTGATGCTTAACTAGATGGTCCTGTCCATGCTCTGGCACCAGTTCAACACCCTGTGCCCGCCCCCAGGGGTTCCTGGCCAATCTCCAGAGGTTGGTTCTGGAATTTTTTTGGCAGGGGTTCTCCATCTTCCCCTGGAGGAGGGAGAGCGGGGCCTGATGTGCAGGTGGCTCCTTTATAGTGCAAGTGGCTTGGCATGGAGCATATTGGTGCATGCCTTCCTCCGCCGTCTGCAAGGGCTCCAATATGACCGGCAGCTCTTTTTTCTCCATCCAAGAGGTCTTCCGTGAGACCTCTCTGAGCTGCTGGTCTTCCACCAGGACCTCCTTCGTACCTAGAGGCTAGTTTCAGCAACCAGGTCCCTGCTGGCCACTGAGGGGTAGATCTCCTCACAGAGCTCCTGCTACACAATCCCCATCTTCGTGTGCAGGTGGCAGAGTCCCCCTTGGTGTGCCAGTGTTTGTCCCACCTCTCAATCCAGGCCCTCCGGATCTTTCCATTGGCCCCCTGTCCCCTGAGCCTTCCTAGTAGGGTGACCATATTTCTCTATGCTGAATATGGGACACTTGGTAAAATTAATCATATTTAAGCAAGTTCAACGGCAATCAGTCAGAACTAAGCAGTACAAATGTTCAAATTATCATCAAGTTGACTGAGCCCTTGTTAAAAAGAAATACTGCGTAGTTGGATTCTTTTTATTTATCTTCTTATCTTTAGGATTCACACGGGGAGAGGTGACACACACACACACACACACACACACACTCTCATATACATCTCTCACATGAGGGGGAAGGGTGACCGACCGACTGTACCTGTCGAGTGCTTTCCGCCCTCCATGCCTGGCTGGGCACCTGGGACAGACCCACCTCTCCTAGTACCTGGCACCATGTCTTCCTGAAGCAATACGAGGGGAGGAGGGGCATGCAGGGTCACATGCCCCTCCAGATTTCTGCCAAGGTTCACACTAAAATGTGGCCAGCAGCAGCCGTTTGGTGTTGTGTGGCAGGGAAGAGATGGGAGCTGCTTCCAGCTGCCAGGAGCGGCGCCAGGGTTTTTGGCACCCTAGGCGGGGGTCCTTCTGCATTCCCAGTCTTTGATGGCAATTCTGCGGTGGGGGGGTCCTTCCGCACTCCCGGTTTTCGGGGCACTTTGGCGGTCCCGGTGAGTCCCGGAGCGAGTGAAGGACCCGCCGCAGAATTGCCACCTAAGACCCGGAGCGCGGGAGCACCCCCCGCCGCCTAATTGCAGCCGAGGACAGCAAAATGCCACCCCTGCAAATCCTGGTGCCCTAGGCGACCGCCTAGGTCGCCTAAATGGAAGCACCGGCCCTGCCAGCTGCAGGGGAGGAGGCAGGGGTGAAGGGATGACCTGACCCCTATATATGCAGAGCTCATTTCCTTCTCCCCCCTCCCCTGGAAGCTGGAAGCAGCTCCCTTCCCTTCCTGCCCGCACGGTGTCAAAAGTCAGCTAATACCTCCAGGCTGTTGCTGGCCACGGACATAACCCAGCAGTCTCCTGTCCCCTGGCTACAGTGCAGGCAGGAAGGGGTTAAGCCCCAAGGATGCATCCTGCACCAGGACCTAGGGAACTTGATTACAGGGGCTTCAACAAACCTTGCCAGAGAAGTTGCTCAGCACGGGAGGGTGCTTAGGTGATGGAGCAGCCCCTCGCTCCCTGCAGACAGGACACAGGACTGGAGGAGGAGGGAGGTGAAGAGGGTTCTGTCGAGCCTGCAGGATCAGGGCACGAACAGGGTGGAAATTACTCCTCACCCGCTACTTCAGAGCTTAGCTGAGGGGCAGAGAGGCTTCCCCGTACCAGCGCTGTGCGCGGCTTTGGCACATGCAGGGCTCGGCTCCTCCTAGCCAGTGCCCCTGGCCAGAGGGTCTTGGGCTTTCCCACTGCAATGGCCCAGCCAGAAGCAGTTGAGGAAGGAAAGAGCCTTTCTGCCAGGCTGTTGTTGAGGTGGGTGCTCTGACCAGGGCTGGTTTTCTGCATAGGATTGGGAGTGGGATGCACCCCACTGGAGGGCGGGATATGGAGGAACAGCAGGGCTAGCAGGGTGTGAAGGGGCAAAGCAGAGAGAGGACGGCGACAGGGGGAGCATGTAAAGGGCCGATGGGTGGGCAACAGAGGTGACACATAACTGGCCACTGCCTAGCACCTGCCCGCAGTCACCAGCCACCGTAGCTCACAGCACACAGCCAGTGCCTAGAAACAGGATGAGGATGTGGGACCCTGCTGGCCCAGAGCCGGCATGCACCAGAGGCTGCGCAGATAGACCAATTAGGGGAGTGGCCAGCTCCACATGTTGAAACTTTACCCTGCCACCAGCCTTGTACACCCACTCCCATCGTCGACCACTGGACCCCCCAACTCACCACTGGTCAGCAAGCAGCTGGCGAGCAGGGATCTGGCCAGCAGCAGAACCTGCCAGTACTGATGAGAGGGGAGACAGAAAATAAGGGACAATTTGCCCATTTTTAAGAAAAAGTCAGGACATCTGCAGGAGGACTGAAATACAGGACTGTCCCTTTAAAAATGGGATGTTTGTTCACCCTACTTCCAGGCCTCCCCCTCCTTGTACCCTGAGCCAGCTGCATGTCTTGCAGATGGTTCATTTTTGAACCACGCCAAGGGACCATCTATATGCGCTCATGCTGCACACGCTTCATTTCCCCACCCTCGTGTCCCGCCTAGATACCAAGTGGCTGGACCTTTTACAAGCAGTGAAGGGTGGGGAACCCCAGTGGGCCAGCTTATATTCCATTTTAGTCCCATGGCCTGCTGGGGATATCAGCTGGCAGCTCCTCCATGGAGCCGTGAGCACCGGCGTGTACCTGGCGTGGTTCACCGCTGTCCCTGAAACCTGTTCCTTCTTTGGCGTGAGGGAGACTCTGGCGCATGCGTACCTTCAATGCGCCAGGCTGCAGCCCCTCTTCTGGCTCCTTCAGAACCTTTTATTGAGGTTCTGGCTGCACTTTTCCCCGCACTTGTTTATTTATACACGCCCGATCCAAGGCCCCACGAAGTCATGGGACCACCCCATCAACCTCCTGGCCTTGGCCAAGGTGGCCGTTCATAACACCAGGGAGAGGAGGTTGGCAAAGTGGGGGCCCTGCGACTGTGAGGTAGTCTTGCACTCTTTTATCCATTCATGTATCTGGGCAAAGTTCCTCTGGACAGTGTCAGCTGACTCTGCTTGGTGTTCCCTTCTGGTTCCTTAGTTTTGACCTTCTGACCCCCATGCCTGTTCCTGTTATTGCATTTGTTGTCCCCAGAACTTGGTTGTGTTCTGGGTTTAGTAGCTCCTCCCTAGGCTAGGGGAGGGGCTTTTAGCAGTGGGTGAGCTAGCACCCACCTATGTCCTGGGCTCAAAAAGACCACTCTGCCACTGCTCCCTGGCACTCCTATATCACAGTACACAGAAGAGTTCATTGTAGCTGGTTCTTGAAGGGATGCTCCAGGGAATCCCTCGGGTGTACCACCCCCAAATCACAAGCATAACACGCTCCCGGAATTACAGAGGCTTAACCCATCCCCGAAGGGAATGAGACGGGGGCAGAGCAGGGAGGGACAAAGGTCATCGTGCGCCATAACTTGCATGTAGGTGTTCAAATTTATTTATGCAACCAGCAGTCCAAGGCTACTACAATCCCTGTCCTTGCTCCCCAACTTCCCAAACCATAGCAATCACTTCAAACCACACCAGACATTGCCTATTACTTATATTTTGCCCATGTAAATGTCACTAGACTCTACTTGTGCCAAAGGCATTGTTTCCATAGTAACTAATGGACATGAAACTGGGGCGGAGGGTGGGGACTGGAGAGGATTTTTTTAAAAGGCCAGAAACCCAAGTAGATAAATAAAATCTATGATGGCCTGATGGGCTCTGAAGTTTTAGTGCTGCAGGTTTGAGGTGGCCTGCATTCCTCAGGAATGCCTGGGCCCATTTGTGAGCTAAGGTGGCCAACTCAAGCTTGTGGCAATAAAAACTTTAGAGCATCATGCATCACCTTATATTTACGCTCTGTCTCTCTCTGCTTCTCTAGAGCAGCGTTTCTCAAATGCGACCACCGTGGCCACCTGCGGTCACCACCAGGAGCTTTTCTTACAGCCACAGCCTCCTGGGCTGTGACTTGGGTGGGGGAGAACAGTGGACCCTCCCACAGGGCGAGCAGCAGGCTTGGACCCTGACCCCTTGTGGAGCCACAAAGACCACAGGAGCAGGCAGCCAGTGAGTTCCCAGCTTCCCAGGGGCAGTGAGACTCCAGCTTCGGGCTTCAGCTCTGGGGTGGCAAGCAGCAGGCTTTCTTAAAGGAGCTTTATCTCACCCACGTGGCAGCAGGTGCTGGCCCTTGGTTCACCATCACCTCCTCCTCACCCTTGCCTCCCGCTGTCTCCCTACTCACCTCTCCATCCAGGGCTTAATATGGCCCTGACTTGCCAAGTTTGAATAAGTCTGCTGTGAAAATTGATATTTGTATGTTTGTTAATATCACTTTTCACAGCCTCCCAGCTAGCTAGTTAGTCTGCTGTGAAAAGTGATATTAACAAATATCAACAGACTTGCTAGCTAGGAAGTCTTTTTTAAAAAGCCCCAAAAAAGCAAAAGAGACAACAACAAAAAGACAAGAATGTGCAAAGCATCTTATTTATGTTTTTATTCTGTTTAGATCAAATAAAAAATAGAGACAACTGTGCGTTATGATTATTACTGAGTCTGCAAAAAGAAACTCTACATAAATAAATTACTATGATTTGGACATGTATATTTGAATATTTATTTGTTTTTCCTAAAGTTAATTACTTTAGGAAAAACAAGAGTCAATGGCTACACTCTGAGGCCTCCAAAAAAATTGTTATGAGAACCCCCGTTCTAGACAGAATATCAGGGTTGGAAGGGACCTCAGGAGGTCATCTAGGCCAACCCCCTGCTCAAAGCAGGACCAACCCCAACTAAATCATCCCAGCCAGGGCTTTGTCAAGCCTGACCTTAAAAATCTCTAAGGAAGGAAATTCTACCACCTCCCTAGGTAACCCATTCCAGTGCTTCATCACTCTCCTAGTGAAAAAGTTTTTCCTAATATCCAACCTAAACCTCCCCCACTGCAACTTGAGACCATTACTCCTTGTTCTGTCATCAGGTACCACTGAGAACGGTCTAGATCCATCCTCTTTGGAACCTCCTTTCAGGTAGTTGAAAGCAGCTATCAAATCCCACCCCACAACTTCTTCTCTTCTGTAGACTAAACAATCCCAGTTTCCTCAGCCTCTCCTCAGGAGCAGCACCAGAGTTTCTGGTGCCCTAGGCAGAATTCGGGTAGTGGCATTTTGTGCACTCCCCACGGGGCACGCGGGAGCTTCCAGTTCTGCTCCCATCGCGCAACCGAAGAAGGACCCTCTGCTGCAATGCCGCAGGAGACAGTGGCTGTCATTGAGCTGCTCAATTGCCTGCCGCTGTTTTCCACAGCACGTCGGCAGAAGGTCCTTCTTCAGCAGAGCAATGGAAGCGGAACCAGAAGCTCCTGTGTGTCTCATGGGGAGCGCACAAAATGCCACCCCCCGAATCCTGGTGCCTTAGGTGACCGCCTAGGGTCACCTAATGGAAGCGCTGGCCCTGCCTCTCCTCATAAGTCATGTGTTCCAGCCCCCTAATCATTTTTGTTGCCCTCAGCTGGACTCTTCCCAGTGTTTCCACATCCTTCTTGTAGTGTGGGGCCCAGAACTGGAACCCAGTACTCCAGATGAGCACTCACCAATGTCGAATAGAGGGGAATGATCACATCCCTCGATCTGCTGGCAATGCCCCTACTTATGCAGCCCAAAACGCCGTTAGTCTTCTTGGCAACAAGGGCACACTACTGACTCATATCCAGCTTCTCGTCCACTGTAACCACCGGGTCCTTTTCTGCAGAACTGCTGCCTAGCCATTCAGTCCCTAGTCTGTGACAGTGAATGGGATACTTCTGTCCTAAGTGCAGGAGTTGAACCTCATCAGATTTATTTTGGCTTAAACCTCTCATTTGTCTAGAACCCTCTGTATCATACCCTTACCCTCCAACGTATCTACTTCCCCGTTTAGTGTCATCTGCAAACTTGCTGAGAGTGCAGCCCAAGCCGTCCTCCAGATCATTAATGAAGATATTGAACAAAACCGGGCCCAGGACCGACCCTTGGGGCACTCCGCTTGAAACTGGCTGCCAACTAGACATGGAGCCATTGATCACTACCTGTTAAGCCTGATGATCTATCCAGCTTTCTATCCACCTTATAGTCCATTCATCCATCCCATACTTGTTTAACTTGCCGGCAAGAATACTTATAAAAGCTTTTCTAAAGTCAAGGAATAACATGTCCACTGCTTTCCCCTCATCCACAGAGCCAGTTATCTCCTCATAGAAGGCAATTAGGTTAGTCAGGCATGACTTGCCCTTGGTGAATCCATGCTGACTGTCAGGGCCGGCTCTAGGAATTTCGCCGCCCCAAGCACAGCGGCACGCTGCGGGGGGCGCTCTGCCACTTGCCGGTCCCGCGGCTCCGGTAGACCTCCCGCAGGCGTTTCTGCGGATGGTCAGCTGGTCCCGTGGCTCCAGTGGACTTTCCGCAGGCGTTTCTGCGGAGGGTCCGATGGTCCCGCAGCTCCAGTGGAGCTGCTGCAGGCGTGTCTGTGGAGGGTCCGATGATCCCGCGGCTCCAGTGGAGCTGCCGCAGGCGTGTCTGCGGAAGGTCCACCGGAGCCGCTGGACCAGCGGACAGTCCGCTGCCATGCCTGCGGCAGCTCTACCGGAGCCGCCTGCCACCCTCCCAGCAACCGGCAGCGCGACCCCTGCGGCGTGCCACCCCAAGCACACGCTTGGCGCTCTGTGGCCTGGAGCCAGCCCTGCTGACTGTTTCTGATCACTTTCCTCTCCTCTAAGTGCTTCAGAATTGATTCTTTGAGGACTTTCCCTATGATTTTTCCAGGGACTGAGGTGAGGCTGACTGGCCTGTAGTTCCCCACATCCTTCTTCTTCCCTTTCTTAAAGATGGGCACTACAGTTGCCTTTTTCCAATCATCCAGGACCTCCCCCAATCGCCATGAGTTTTCAAAGATAATGGCCAATGGCTGTGCAATCACATACTCCGACTCCTTTAGCACCTCCAAATGCACCGCATCTGGCCCCAGGGACTTGTGCTTCGTTCTCTACAGAGGGCTGGCAACCTCCTCCCCATGCTGTGCTGCCCAGTGCAGTAGTCTGGGAGCTGACCTTGTACGTGAAGACGGAGGGAAAAAAGCATTGAGTACATTAGCTTTTTCCACATCCTCCGTCACTAGGCTGCCTCTCTCATTCAGTAAGGGGCCTACACTTTCCTTGACTGTCTTCTTGTTGCTAACACACCTGAAGAAACTCTTCTTGTTACTCTTAACATCTTTGCTAGCTGCAACTCCAAGTGTGATTTGGCTTCCTGATTTCACTCCTGCATGCCTGAGCAATATTTTTATACTCAGAGTCCTCCCTGGTCATTTGTCCAAGCTTCCGCTTCTTGTAAGTTTCTTTTTTATGTTTAAAATCAGCACGGATTTCACTGTTAAGCCAAGCTGGTCACCTGCAATATTTATTGTTCTTTCTACACATTGGGATGGTTTGTTCCTGCAATCTCAATAAAGATTCTTTAAAATACAGCTAGCTCTCCTGGACTCTTTTTCCCCTCATGTTATTCTCCCAGGGGATCCCACCCATCAGTTCCCTGAGGGAGCTAAAGTCTGCTTTTCTGAAGTCCAGGGTCCATATTCTGCTGCTCTCCTTTCTTCCTTGTGTCAGGATCCTGAAATCGACCATCTCATGGTCACTGCCTCCCAGGTTCCCATCCACTTTTGCTTCCCTTACTAATTCTTCCTTGTTTGTGAGCAGCAGGTCAAGAAACCCCTAATTGGTTTCTCCAGCACTTGCACCAGGAAATTGTTCCCTATGCTTTCCAAAAACTTCCTGGATTGTTTGTGCACCACTGGATTGCTCTCCCAGCAGATATCAGGGTGATTGAAGTCTCCCACAAGAACCAAGGCCTGTGATCTAGTAACTTCTGTTAGTTGCCTGAAGAAATCCTCATCCAACTTATCTCCCTGGTCTGGTAGTCTATAGCAGACTCCCACCATGACATCACTTTGTTGCTCATACTTCTAAACTGAGACCAAATCAAAACCATGGATGCAAACAGCCCTCCACTGTGGGATGATTAGAAATGCAGATGTAGCGATGCGGGACTCACCCTAGCGGCACTTCCTGCTGGTGTCCTGGGAATTAGCTTTTTTTCCAGCCTCCGGAGCAACCCCTGTTGGCAAGTGTTGCACTACCGCTGGCCACCGTGTCCCTGCCAGACCCCGGGTGACACTTTCAGTGAATGCTGTCCCCTGACAATACCCCCACTATTTCTCTGGGTCTCCCTACTCAGGGGAACCCCCACCCCCATCACCACCTCACCTCAGTCGTAGGCTACTGCCAGTCACCAACTAGCCCCCACGCCTTAGGGAAGACTGCAGTATAAGCCACTCATCACAGGCAAGGTTGGGTTTGGACCTGCTGCCTTTCTCTGCAACTCAGTGCCTCTACGGGGGCCTTGGACAAGGCCCTGCAGCCTGGGGAGTTGCCAGTCTGGAGCTCCCTAGCCTCTCTGGCCTTTCCCCAGCCCTGCCTCACTCTAGGTACCCTGAGCTTCCCAGCAACCAGGCCCCTCTCCCTCTGCAAGCAGAGAGAGACTGACTACTCTCTGGTCTACTGCCCTCTTATAAGGGCCTGCTGCAGCCTGATTGGAGCATGGCCAAGCTGTGGCTACTTCCCCAGTCAGCCCAGGTTTCCCCTACCCTGGACCTCGCCAAGGGCTGTTTTAAGCCCTTCAGGGCAGGAGTGTGTGACCACCTGACTACACCAGACCTGGGTCCCCATTTTGCTAATGGACCCTATCTTTCCAATAGAATTCATAGAAATGTCTCAAATTGTGGTGGGGAGAGGAAATTCTCCAAACTGTATATTTGATTTTAAAAATCTGAATGAAAATATTCCTCTCTTTAAAATCAAATTCTAAAAATTGAGAAAAAATCTCAACAGTTCAAAACATCTCCACCAGCTCTACTACAAAGAGAAAAATACACATTTTCATTCCCTTTTATCCTCAGCTCTTCTCTGTAATAAGCTGAAACAAAACCACAGTGCTAAATTTTATTGGGTCTGAAATCCAAATCCAGATACTAATATTGCAATGTGCCCATCTCTAGTGATGGAAGTTCTGTTCAGTTTGCCTGTTACTATGAAATTCCTCCAAGCTAACCAGATCTCTCAGGAAATCTAGCATGAAATTGGAGAGGTTTTCTCTTGATATTCTCAGCACGCTGTGCCCAAAGTACCACCCTAGAACCCCCATATTTACCACTGTCATACAATTATATGTTTTGTACAAAGTATGCCTTGTGGGATATTATTTTAAAAGTCTTGATCTGTTGAACACTAATATTCTGTTGGCTTGTACGTGCTATTATTGTATGTGCAGTTATAAAGTTTGCTATCTGTGTGTTACTGAAATATGTTGTGAAGTTGAAAACACCCACAACCAGCATTTCAGGTACAACAATGAAGAAGGCAGACAATGTGACTGGCCCATTAAGGGGAATCCACACTACCAAGAATTATCATAGGATCTGTATAAAATGAAGACTTCTTAGAGGAAGCACATAGACAATGGACACTGCTTGATTTACGTCATAGCAAAAGATTTTTCCAGCAAGCTGAAAGAACCTGTAAAAAAGGGGATGTGACATCATTATTTGGCCTTCCCCCCACCTCCCATAACTCAACACACCTGAAAACATATCTGGAGGACAAAAACTGCACTGAAGAGGTGGTCCCAGGCTGAAGGAGAGTTCCAGCCTTTGTATGGAAGATCTGTAACCTACTTTTCTTCTTCGAGTGCTTGCTCATATCAATTCCAATTAAATGTGCGCACGCCGCTTGCACTTTCGTTGGAAGATTTTTACCCTAGCATCACTCGGTGGGTCAGCTGGGTGCCCCCTGGAGTGGCACCGCAATGGCGCCGGATATATACCCCTGCCAACCCAACCGCCCCTCAGTTCCTTCTTACCGCCTGTGTTGGTCGTTGGAACTCTGGAGTGCGGTTTTACTGACCTCCACCCCCTAGTTACTCGTAGTTCTCTGGTTACTTTTTGTGTATATAGTTCAAAGTTATATAGTTATAGTTAATTCTTATCATTCATAGTTAGTGTTATACTTAACAGGGGTTCAGGGATTAGCCCCTTCCCTGCACCCGGTGCTGGGGCCTATGCCTGGTTCACCAGGTTTCAAACCTTGCTCGGCCTGTCACAAGCCAATGCCAACAGGAGATCCACATGACTCGTGTCTTAAGTGCCTCGAGGAATCTTACCTGGCAGACAAGTGTCGCATTTGCAAGCCCTTTAAGCCGAGAAGAAAAAAGGAGAAGGACTTGCGGCTAAAACAGCTCCTCATGGAGCCAGCTCTTACCCCTCCGCCTTCGGCACCAAGCGCTGGACAATTGGTGGGCAGAAGCACCTCCTTGGCACCAGACAGCGCTGGTACTGCCAAGGCCTCTCGGCACCGGCCGTCACTGGCATCAAAGTTGACTCTGCACCGCTTCCTCTCCCCAAGGTTGAGAAAGCCTAAGACTCCTGCTGCTTCCATGCCACCTGCACCGCAGCCAGAGAGCTCGTCTAAGTCAGATCGCCTGGCACCGACACCTGCCGCGGCACCGACGACGTCGGCACCGTCGATTCCGGTCCCATAAGGGCCGTCGAGGCCGGTGCCTGTCAGCTCCCTGGCACGAGCCATGATTGAGCTTACTATTCCATCCACGCCGCAGACATTCTCAAAGGCGAGGGCTCTGATTGCCATGACAGAGTCGGCGCTGCCTCAACCCCCGGCACCGCCCGTGCGGGTAATACAGTCTATCGGCAAGCCTGCCTTGATAAGACCATCCTCTGTCAGCACAGCAGAGCAGCACCATTCACAATCATGGTCCCGCAGATGTTCTAGGTCTCTTCGGTGCTCCAGCTCCCGACGCCACTCGCAGTCCCGGCACCGTTCACTTCCTCAGTACTGGTCGCACTCGCGGCACCGTTCAGTATTCGGTTCGCCGGCCTGCTACTCTTGGCACCACTCCAGCTCCCGGCACCGCTTCAGGCACTGTGACTCCCATAGCCGTTCCCGACGTCAAGCCTCGAGATCTCGGTTGACCTCCCGGCACCGCTCTGGTCGCAGGTCCCGATCTCGTTCCCGATCTCGTTCCCGGTATGCCTCCCAGTACCGGTTCCCGGTGCTGAGTAGAGCAAGATCCGCTAGAGACAGAGTCTCTGCCCAGAGCTTTTCAGCCCCTCCATGGCCATCCAGACACACATCAGTGTCGTCCCACGCGGACAGCTCTTATGCACAGGACCACGATTCCGATGTGCCCACCAAAGTCTTCCAAGAGGCCCAGGCCCAGGACCAAGGCCCCCATCAGTGGTCATTCTGGACATCTTGGGCGTACCACCAGGCCCAAGGCGTACCAGTAGTTCCATCCGGCTCTGTCCCATCAGAGCACCGAGTGCCAGTGGCGACAGTTAGCTGTCCCCCTCCAACTGCTACGGAGGAAGCCCCAGTTCACCCACCAGACTCCCAGGTTCCACTGGAGCAGGAGGTCGCCCAAGAGCAAGAGGCCACACAGGACCCGCTCGTCCCTGGCATCCCCTCTTCCTCTTCTCCAGATGAGGTGGTGGCAGGAACATCCTCCTCGGGCCCTCCTCCAATCGACCTGAGACCACATCAGGACCTCCTGAGGAGGGTAGCACTCAATATGAACCTCCAGGTGGAGGAGGTCCCAGAGGAGAGGACCCAGTAGTGGACATTCTGTCGGCGGATGTCCCCACCAGAGTGGCCCTACCTTTTACTCAGACCATCCAGGCCAATGTCGATTCTATATGGCAGTCTCCAGCCTCTATCCCTCCTGCAGCCAGGGCAGTGGAGCATAAATACATGGTGCCCTCTAAAGGGTAAGAGTACTTGTATGTCCATCCTCCTCCCTGCTCACTAGTCGTCCAGTCTGTTAATGAGAGAGAACACCATGGCCAGCAGGCACCAGCCCCAAAACTGAAGGAGGCTAGGCGAATGGACTTACTCGGCTGCAAATGTACTCGGCAGGTGCCCTACAACTCTGGCTGGCAAATCAACAAGCCCTGCTTAGCCACTATAATTATAACACCTGGGCGGCGGTGGGAAGTTTATGGAGCTACTCCCTCAAGACTCCCGCCAAGAGTTCACTGTCCTCTTGGAGGAAGGGAAAAAGGTGGCCAGAACTTCCCTCCAGGCTTTGATGGATGCAGCCAACTCAGCAGCCAGGACTCTGGCCTCGGGTGTTGCCATGAGGCGCATCTCATGGCTTCAGATTTCAAGCCTCCCACCAGAGCTCCAGTATGCCATTCAGGACTTGCCATTTGATGGTAAAGGTCTCTTCTCGGAAAAGACTGACCCCAGGCTGCAAAGCCTAAAGGACAACAGGGTCATAATGCACTCTCTCAGCATGCATATGCCGGTGACCCAACCCAGGCCTTTCTGTCCCCAGCCTCACCACCCGTACTCTGCGCCTAGACAAAGATAGGACTTTGGCAGGCGGCGTGGCCGAGGTGGTAGCAGATGATCATCAGGACCCCAAGGGGGCCAAAATCAAGGTCCCTCGAAACCACCAGTGGGACCAAAGACAAACTTTTGAAGGTGCGCCCGAGGGCGGCATACCAGTTACAGGCCAGGATCCTTCTCCTCCCTTCTCCAACCATCTCTCCTACTTCCTCCTGGCATGGTCCCAGTTAACTTCAGATCGCTGGGTCCTACGCACAGTGGAGTATGGGTACCACCTCCAATTTATTTCAACGCCGCCCTCCCACCCTCCAATCCCGTCCCTGTTTAGGGACCCCTCTCACCAAAGGATGAAAGGGGCAAGGGGTTTTACTCCCGTTATTTCCTAATCCTCAAGTCGAAGGGAGGTCTCAGGCCTATCCTAGACCCGTGAGAACTCAATCAGTTTATGATAAAGTTGAAGTTCTGCATGGAATCCTTGGGGACCATTATCCCGTCCTTGGATCCTGGAGACTGGTATGTCACCCTCGACAAGAAGGACGCGTACTTTCACATTGCCATTTTTCCTCCGCACAGGAGGTACTTCCGCTTCATAGCCAACCGTCAGCACTTCCAGTTTACGGTCCTGCAATTTGGCCTTTCTGCAGCCCCAAGGGTATTTACAAAGTGTATGGCTGTAGTCGCCGCCTATCTCTGCCGACGTCAGATACACTTTTTTCCGTATCTGGACGATTGGCTCATCCGAGGGACCTCTGAGACACAAGTCACCCAGCATGTGGGCATCGTCAAGGACCAATTCATACGTCTAGGCCAGATGATCAATATAGAAAAATCCACTCTGGTTCCCACGCAGAGGATAGACTTCATAGGAGCTATCCTGGACTCCAATCTAGCCAGGGCCTGCTTACCACAGCCGCAGTTTCAGGCGATGGCAATAATCATCCGAGGTCTACAGAATTTCCCGAAGACCTCGGCTCGCACTTGTCTCGGTCTCCTGGGTCACATGGCTGCCTGCATGTTCGTGACCAAATACACCAGGCTTCGCCTCCATCCTCTCCAAGCTTGGCTCAACTCGGTATACCGCCCGGGCAGGGACCCAATAGACATGATAATCACCATTCCCCAGAGCACCCTAGGCTCCCTAGACTGGTGGCTGACTCCCTCCCTGTTGTGTACTGGGCTGCCGTTCCATCCACCCCAACCCTCAATGTCCCTGACGACGGATGTGTCATCTCTCGGCTGGGGTGCTCAGCTCTGACACCTTCGTACTCAAGGCCTTTGGTCATCTCAGGAGCTGGCATTACACATAAATGTCCGAGAACTGAGAGCAGTCCACCTGGCGTGCCAGGTGTTCCAGCAACATTTACAAGGCCATTGTGTCTCAGTGTTTACAGACAACACAACAGCCATGTACTACATAAACAAGCAGGGAGGGACACGATCCTCCCCCCTTTGTCAGGAGGCCATCCAACTCTGGGACTTTTGCATAGCCCACTCGATAGACCTGGTGGCGTCCTTTCTCCCAGGGGTTCGGAACACTCTGGCAGATCGACTCAGCAGGTCCTTCCTGTCTCACAAGTGGTCGATCCGCCCGGACGTTATTCATTCTGTTTTCCAGAAGTAGGGATTTCCCCACATAGACTTGTTTGCTTCCAGCGAGAACAGGAAATGCCAGATGTTCTGCTCCTTCCAAGGTCTCTCCCCGGGATCGATCTCTGACGCTTTCCTGATGCCGTGGAAGAGCCAGCTGCTTTATGCCTTCCCACTGTTCCCGCTGGTTCATAAGGTCCTGCTAAAACTCCGCAGGGACAGAGCGCGCCTAATCATGATAGCTCCAGCGTGGCCCAGGCAGCACTGGTACACCACGCTGCTCGACCTGTCGATAGCCAACCCAATTACCCTGCCACTCCACTCAGACCTCATAACTCAGGACCACGGCAGACTTTGCCACCCAGACCTGCAGACCTTTCACCTCATGGCATGGCTGCTGCGTGGCTAAACCAGTCAGAGTTACTTTGCTGTGCATCAGCACAACAAGTTCTCCTGGGTAGCAGGAAACCTTCCACCCAGTCAACGTATCTGGCCAAGTGGAAGCGTTTCTCCTGCTGGTGCGAAACGCATAATCTTACTCCCACTGAGGTCCCGATTCCCTCTATTTTGAACTACCTCTGGTCTCTCAAACAGCAGATCCTAGCAGTATCATCATTGAGGATACACTTGGCAGCCATCTCTACCTTCCACCCAGGGGATGGTGGCCCCCGTGTTCTCACGCCCTATTGTTTCCAGGTTCCTCAAGGGCTTGGAGCACTTATACCCCCAAGTACGCCGCCCAGCCCTGACCTGGGGCCTCAACCTGGTTTTAACCAGACTTATGTCTCCCCCATTCAAGCCTTTAGCAACCTGCTCGCTACTCTACCTGTCTTGGAAGACAGCTTTCCTCGTAGCCATTACATTGGCCAGACAAGTTTCCGAGCTTAGGGCTCTTATGGTGGATCTGCCGTACAATGTGTTCCACAGGGACAAGGTGCAGTTGTGACCACACCCAGCATTCTTCCCTAAGGTGGTTTCGGCATTTCATGTTAACCAGAACATCTTTCTCCCGGTCTTCTTCCCGAAGCCACACTCAACGCGACGGAAGCAACAGTTGCACTCCCTGGACGTCCGTAGAGTGCTCACATTTTATATTGAGGGGACAAAACCCTTTCATAAAATGTCCCAACTCTTTGTCGTGGTAGCGGACCGAATGAAAGGCCTACCTGTTTCCTCTCAGAGGATCTCATCTTGGGTGACGGCATGCATTTGCACTTGTTATGATTTGGCTTATATTTCCCCAAGTCACATCACTGCACATTCTACCAGGGCTCAGGCTTCATCTACCGCCTTCCTGGCTCGTGTACCTTTGGTCCACATTTTTGCTTCACATTATGCTCTGGTTCAACAGTCCAGAGATGATGCAGCCTCTGGCTCAGCAGTTTTGCATTCTGCAACATCTCACTCTGACCCCACCACCTAGGTAAGGCTTGGGAATCACCTAACTGGAATTGATATGAGCAAGCACTCTAAGAAGAAAAGACGGTTACTCACCTTTGTGACTGTTATTCTTCAAGATGTGTTGCTCATATCCATTCCAAACCCGCCCTCCTTCCCCACAGTCGGAGTAGCCGACAAGAAGGAACTGAGGGGTGGTTGGGTCGGCAGGGGTATATATCCGGCGCCATAGTGGTGCCACTCCAGGGGGCGCCCAGCTGACCCACCGAGTGTTGCTAGGGTAAAAAAATCTTCCGACGAACGTGCACGAGGCGCGCACACACCTAATTGTTATGGATATGAGCAACACATCTCGAAGAACAACAGTTACAAAGGTGAGTAACCATCTTATATTATTTATCAGGATGACACACTGCTTGATTCAAATCCTATCTAGTTTATAGAACTCACACTGCAATTCTACATTTATTTCTTAGGTCTGTATGCTTACTATTGGTAATCACTTAAAATCTATCTTTCTGTAGTTAATACATCTATTTTATATTTTACCTTAAACAGTTGTTTTGGTTGAAGTGCTTGGAAAATTTGCTCAGTGTACAAAAGCTGACGCATGTCCTCTTCAAAGTGAGGGAAGGGCAGATGGGGTTATAAACTTACACTGGTCAAACTTCTGACCAGGGCAAGACAGTACAGCACTGAGGTTCTAAGCTGCGGGAATTGGGTGAAGCCTCTCTATTGTTGGCTTATAAGTGGCTGGCAAAATTCATGTAACTCAGCTAGGTGTGTCCCTGCCTGTGGATGTCTGTGTAAGTGCAGTACCTGGAGGGGTTTGCAGCATGTCACAGCATCACAGTACGAGAGGGAGCCCTGCTTGGTAAGCCAGAGGGCTCAGAGGTACCCCACTTCCAGGTTATACCCCGGGGAACCCATCACACATTCCCAGTATATCTTGTCTTCCTTTTGGCTGAAAATACACCCAGGGCAGCTTCGGATCCCATGAACATCAATAAGAGTGATCAAAGCACCAAACTGAATATTTTCAAACCTTCTGAAAGACTGCCACTGTGGTTCATCTTTGGGGGGAAGGCCTGGTTCTCTTCTCATTGCTTCCAAATTGGGTCACCCATTCTCACTAATGTACAATGCATAGCTATGACACACACAAAAACTATGTTAAAAGAAAACTACGAAGCTTGAAAAGTCAAGCTCTCAGTGGTAAGGAAATCCCAAATCAAGGTCACTTGTGCAACCTTAATTCAGCCCAATAGTGTGTATGCATTATGATACTATCTTTAGTTACATGATCACATAGGATTTTTTCTACAGCCCCCTGTCCTATCCAGTGCACAGGATAAATACTGCTCACTGAATGAGCAGCTATTCAATATTTCATTTTCTTCATGCTGTTCACTGCATGAACCCTGGCCTTATTCACAACACACAAGTGAAACGCTGCTCTGTAGACATCATCCTTAATTTTCACAGGAGTGAAGTCTGAGTGCTGTCTCACAACTACCCCGGGAGCTGAGGGGTGCGATTATCCCCATTCCCTGGATCGGGAGCTGAGAGGGGCTATAATCCCTATTTCCCAGATTGGGAGTTGAGAGCTGCTACTAGCGCCATGGCCCAGATCGGAAGCTGAGGGTTTCCATTATCCCTGTTTCCCAGATCAGGAGCTGAGAGATGCTATTATCCTCATCTCTTGGATCAGAAGCTGAGGGATGCTATTATTCCCATTTCCCAGATTGGCAGTTAAGGTTTGCTATTAACCTCTATCCCAGGTCAGGAACTGAGGGGAACTATTATGACCATCTCCCAAATTGAGAGCTTAGAGATGCTATTATCCCCATTTCCCAGATCAGAAGCTGAGAGGTGCTATTATCCCCATTTCCTGGGTTGGGATCTGAGAGGTGCTATTATCCCCCTCAGGAGTTGAGGGGTGCTATTTTGCCAATCTCCCAGATAGGGAGCAGAGGGGGTTCCTTTAAAGGACCCCTTGCCTATTAAACTTTAAACTCTTGGGGGATCTATGGGTTTGGGGGAGCCAAGTGCCCTGGTCTTTCAGGGTGGGCATGGAGGCTCCTCTGCGCTCACCAAAATAACTATCCATAGAAACTGCATGGAAGACATGACTGAATTTCTTCCCCTCCCCATGGGAATAGCCCATGTAAGGCACAGAGGGTCCAAAGGTAGTCAGCTGGATTTCCTGATGTGGCTGAGCTGTGTTTGGAACATGACTGGTGATGTGGGTGGTGTCAGCTTTGTGGCCCCCAGATTCAGGGGCTGGCCAGGGACCAATCCAGCCCCCAACAGCCTCTTCAAGTGTGCAGCCCAGCCTGAGTCCCTTTCCCCACAGGGTGCAGAGCTGCTCCACCAGTGCCCGGCCATGCAGGGTTTCTCCTGGCAATAGAGGGATCCCCAGGTAGGCAATAAGCCAACTTTGCAGTTGGGGGGGGGACATATGCAGAGCAGGCACCGCTCAGAGAAACAAAGAAAGGTAAATGCTTCCCAGCCACACCAATACAGCCCCTGCAGAACTGCAGAGTCATGGCACCTGCCTCTGCCAGCTCCTGGGACAGCACAGCCTCGCCGCCAGGTTCAGAACTGGCGTCACACAGCACTTCAGAGGACTGGGCCCATGATGAAGGGTAGGGCAGGCTGCTGAGTCAGCACCTTCTGCACAGAGGGGCCATGAGATGTAGTGAAGCGATAGATTCCCAAGAGCTTTGGAAAGCTCACCTTATTGGGAACACACGTGATCAGCCACTGATGCATCATTACGGCCATCATCTTATATGGCCCCCATTACTGAGAATCTGAGCATCTCCCAAGCTGTAATGTATTAACCTCACACCGCCGCTGCATGGCATGGCAGCGCTATTAGAGTAGGAAAGACTGAGGGGCAGAGCATCACCCACAGTCACCCAGGATGTCTGCTGCAGAGCCCTAACCACTAGGAAATGCTTTCTCCATGTGTCCTCTTGTCCATCCACAGGCAGGCTCACCTAGTAGTGTGGGAGAAGTATTGCCACAGGCCCAGCCCCCAGTCTTTCCATTCACATCCTTCCTCCACTGGGCATCCTGCCCCCATGAACATCAGGCCACATTCTGAGTGACAGCCATGCCCCAGGTCTATGAGGCCAGGAGGGGATGGAACCAGCCACCTATGCCAGTGAGAAGAGAGCGGTAGTCTGCTGTTCACTTGGTCTGTTCCTTAACCTTCTGGGCTCATTTTACCTGCCTCAGGAGCTAAATGATGTGTTTTCAAAGGGAGCAGCTAGTCTCTTGCCTCTGTTGATGGATAGCCTCTTGTTACATGTGTCCCATTGCTGCTCCACACTTGAATTACTGCGAGCAATGTATCAATGCCCTACACAATGCGTCTCCTTTATAGCTCTGCCAGGAGCTTTCCCCCAGCATTCCTCAGCATCCGTTCCCTGCCACTGCCACTGGCCAGACAGCAGGGGAATGATGGCTTCCTCAGAGCCAGGAATTCATTCTGATCTAGGGGAGGGCACTGTGTCTGCATCTGGGGCATTTTGTTCCCTCCGTTCAGAAGGGGCCTATATGCTGGACCACATGGGAAGCCCTTATAGTATGGAGACACTTTCCATCTGCTTTGCACTCACGCCCACCTGAACCACAAGAAGAACCTTTGAACTCTTGTGGCACTCCAGATTAATTGCTGGCCCCACACAACGGAGGGGATAACCAAAATGCCTTCTCACCTTGATCTCCTCTTTCTCATGCTCTGCCTGCCCTTTTCTTTCCCCCACCCCCAGCTCTCCTCCGGCAGCTCCCTTCCCTACACTCCCCTGCAGCTGCCTCTCTTTCCTAGCCATTTGGTTGCTCTACATGTTCTGTCTTGTACAAGAAGCAGCAGAGAGACATGGGGAAATGAACAGAGTTGAGAGGAAACAAGTTTATTATGTTCTAAGTCACTGTATAGTGCAGGTTACAGGACATGGCTAGGAAAAGGGCTGACTAAAGCAGCACTGTGCTCTGACTATTCCCACTAACTGGAATGGCCCTCAGGGCCAAAGACAACTGTGTTTAAGTTAAAGCAGCCTTTGAGCTGGTCTAGCCTATATCAGACACTAGAGTGGTCTCTACTGGGCCAAGAATTTAGGGGCCGCAAAGACAGCTCAGACTCTGGGCCAATCACTCTGTATTAAGACACAGAACTAGGTGGCAAATGTATTGGTTTCATCTGGCTTGGCTGGACAGCTCCACAGTGCTCTCCAGAAGCATCCTCTGACTCCTTGCCAAGCATGTAGCTGGGTCTGGTTTGGTTGTTCTAAAGTCCTGGCCAGGATCCGCAAGAGATCATCCCTTCCACTGCAAAGTCAGGCCCCACTGAAGGGTTGCAGGCAGGAGCTCCATGGCTATTTTGGGAGTCAGTGAGATGGGGGGAAAACCCCTGGACAGTCGAGTTTGGCTGGTGGAAAGGGCGAAGGTTCAAAACGATGCTAGTTTGGTTGGACTAGTTGATCCAGCTAAGCTGCTGTAGTTTTGTATTGTGCAGCTTGAGAGCCATTAACTGTAATGATACACAGACCCAGGGAATAGGAATGGCTACAAGGGATGATGTCTTACAATACACAGCTCTCTGCAGGGTTTATCCTATCTTCACTTAGTGCATGTAAGCTCCATTAACACTAAGGCAAGCTATACAGATGCTATTTCCAGATGAGGTGCACTGAGATGCAGTGGTGAATGAGACATAAAACTGAGGGCTCCCTGATTGCTGAAGATCCTGGGCACCATGCATTATTATTAATTTGTGTTACCATAGCACTAAGGAGCCCCAGTCATGAACCAAGGCCCCCTGGTGCTAGATGCTGTACAAACACTCTGGACAGAATAACCCTATAGGTCCTGGCCCATATCCAGTTTTGATAATAACATTCCACCTACACACACACACACACACACTACCATTCTTCACTAGCTGCTCTGAGTTTTTCTGCAGTGTTGCTGCATGGTGCTAAATGACTGGTGTGTTTCACACCAGAAGTAGGGAAGGTGAGTTCTTTGCAAGGGTGTGCATGCCTGCGCATGTGTGGTGTGCATGTATGTGCATGGGTGTGCCTATGTCTGTGTGCACTTCGTGGGCTATATTTATCCTGACTTATGCAGAGATGTCAAACCTGCACCTCCTAGTGGCATTGGGGAGCTAGGGGAGATCAGGAGATATATCTGTTCCCTTCCCTTTGGGGCTTATGCTGAGAGAGGACAGACTGAGTTTCCACTGGGAGATATGCAGAGTCCCATCCAAGAGAGGCTGCAGTGAAGATGCACTGGGTGAATACATTCATTTAGCCATCACGCTGGGGGCTACGCTGGTCTTTGGGGGCTACGCTGGTCCCCTATGGGCACCCAGGGTGCAGTTGCCTTGTGCTATTGTCCACTGACTCCCCCCAGAGGACTTTCTGCCATCAGGGACCTGGGCACAGAAGCCAGCATTAGCCTGGATTCAGTCTCAGCCTGTGTATATATAAGATTCACTATGTCCAGAATTTTGCAGAGTAATTACATTTTCATTTACTTCAGCTCACACCACGAAGCAGAAAACAAATATTAACTTCTCAGTCAGGATCGGCACTAGAGTTTTTCGTGCCCTAGTCACACGGCCATTTCGCCGCCATGCGCTCCGCTCCCACGGCTCCGGTGGAGCTGCCGCAGCCATTTCTGAGGAGGGTCCGTTGGTCAGCAGCTCCGGTGGAGCTGCCGCAGCCGTGCCTGCGGGAGGTCCACCGGAGCCACGCGGGACCAGTGGACTGTCCGCAGGCATGCCTGCGGCAGCTCCACCGAAGCCGAGGACCAACGGACCCTCCGCAGGCACGACTGTTGCAGGTCCACCAGAGCCGCCTGCCACCCCCCCCGGCAAAATGCCGCCCCCCGAAAATCCTGGTGCCATAGGCGACTGCCTAGTTTGCCTCAATAGAAGCGCCAGCCCTGTTCTCAGTCCTGCTGCTGAGCACTTGAGAATTAATTACTCTGTAAAAGGCTCCATTCTCAGCTCATTACCCCAGCACTGGCCTTTCATTCATGGTCTAGTCATGGTCTCCTGGCAGGGAAATGAGATTCTTTGGTGATGCAATGGAGCATGCCACATTGGCTCAGTACGTGAACCTCTATACACATCATAGACTATCTCTTTCACAGCCCTCTGTGCCCGTGATGTGAGTGCTTGGTGCTGAGGGGACATTGTATTATTAGAGAACGGAGGCCTGGGGTGGGCATAGGGGGCTTCAGCACTATCCTGGAAACTGAATGTCCAAATCCCCCTCCCTCCGTAATGTTCCTTTCCACCAATATTCATTACTGGGCTCCGAAATCCCTATCAGAGCTCCATGACCTCACAAGGTCCAGTAGTGCTATTCAGGGCAAAGTACTAGGGTGACCAGACATCCTGAAAAAATTGGGACTGCCCCGATTTTGAGGAGTTTGTCCAGTGTCCGTGACCAGAGTATGGTTGGGACGCCATTTGTCCCAATATTTTGTTTCCTGGTCTTCGGCAGCAATTCGGCAGCGTCTTTCAGTCGCGGACAGTCTTTGGCGATATTTCAGCAGCGGGTGCTTCTGTCTTTGACGGAAAGGTTTATTACCCCCCTCCGAAATACTGCCGAAGACCGTCCACTACTGAAGGGCTCTCTGCCAAATTGCCATAGACTCCCAGAAGGGTGAGTGTAACCAAAAAAAAAAAAAGCCTGCCCCGCAGCAGTCATGATATTTTCCCCTTAACATCTGGTCACCCTACAAAGTACATCAGAGACTTCCAGGTGGCTAGGAATAGAGTACAGCAGGTTTGGGAACTTATTGAAAACAAAAACTGTGTGAAACAGGACTGAGTTTGGCTATCTCCCCCTTAAACTGTCGGTGGGAGAAATAGTTGAACTGGACAATTTTGGTTTTTCAAGGTGAAAGAGACTTTTCATTCCAAACATTTAGTAAAGACAGACTAAAGAAAAAAAAAGATTAAAAAACAAAACCATTTCAAAAATATTTCAAGTGACCTGAGCCAACTATTTGTCAGTTCATGAAAGTCATTTCAAGATTTCCATCCCAATTCGGAGCAGGAAACATATTTCCAAAATCTCAAAAACTCTCCCGGGTGGGAAAACTGTCTCTCAACCAGCTCTGTTCTAGGGTTATTTCTGGAAGAAGGCTACTCTTGCTGTTATTCTTTCCTACCGGGGAGCTGATTTCAATGTATTTATTAACATCTCTTCCACTTTCAAATGTAAAAGAAGCATCTGAAGCCATCTCCACTACGAGCGCTACTGAGCACAACTGGCATTACTCCACCTCCCCAAGCGACAGATGCTAGGTTCTTCCATTGACCTTGTCATGTCTACATTGAGGGTTAGGGCAGCTTAACTATGGTGGTGTCACTGAGGTCAGATTTGGTCACTGAGACAAGAATTTGGCCCAGACCATGTTTTAAATGAGGTCTGAGAGTTCATATTTATATGCTGGGCCTGGCACCAGTCTCAAGTCCCCGCCAAGCTTGATATGCATAGGAGAGCTTGGCACAGTATGGAGATAGCAGGATGTGCATACTGCCCATAAAATAAAAGGGCAGGGAGAAGATCTCCCCCAGCACAGAGCAGAGCTTTGGAGGACCTTGCCTTCTAGGGTCCCAGTGTTGTTTCTCATAGGTTTCTAAGCCTTGGATCAAAGGACTCTTCACTAAATGTCTTGTCCCCATGTGGCAGCTTCATCAGAGATGCCTTAATCAGCAAGCGACCTATTGACTGCGATGGATTTACGGTACAGACGCATTTGATCCCAAGAAGGAATGGCCTTTTCACCCTTCAAAGTGAGCCTTCTAGTTGCAGGGCTGAGGCACATCAGCAGGAGGCAGCACAGTACTGTACTGTACTGTACCAATATCTAGGCGTTACCTCTCCCCAGTGCTAAATTTCCAAAGCCACCGTATGCTCTCACAGCAGGAAACAGGGTAGGATGACCAATAGAATGCCACAGAGCTGGGGAATGCCTATTAGATCAACCACTCCCTCTGCCTGCCAGTGCGGGATTGGGCCATAGAGCCCATTTGCTGGGGCTTTTGCCACTGTGGGTGCTGCTGGATGCAACCCAGATCCAGAAGCAAACAGGCCACAGATGGGGATGGGGGGCTAGGGGAAGCATAGCTGTAGCTGGGAAGTCCTAAAAGGTAATGTAAGGCAATAAATTACATGCTTGGTGGGAGTTCTTAGTAATTGGATCCCGATATACAAAAATGAAACTGAGCTCCTGTAGTGGAGCAACTTCAGACAAAACATTAATCGCACTTCAGATAAATAATTCAAGTGTTTAGACTTCAGTCCAAGGCCATAAATAGAACAGCTGCTATGGCATGCCTGTTTGCATGGGATAAAGATTGGAACCAGACAAGAGAGCTGCAGCTCAGCACCACAATATAGACATCTTGGTGCTGAAGGAAGGGATGAGTCCTCATGACAGGGGTGTGCTGGCTGAGTAGCTCAAAGCCAAGCTTTGGATGTGATGTGGGGCTGAGAGAATACCAGGGCTGGAAGAGCCAGATAGGAGCCCCTGGGGGGGTTGTTATCCAGTGATCTGCACCACATCTCTGGACTCTTGCTTCCATGTGAGCCTGGAGTGTGCTGCTGGGGGAGAGGCAGCAATCTCATGGGCTGTAATTGTGACAGATGCCATCTTAGCTGAAACTGGGGGGACTGAACCAGGCACCTCCAGTACAGTAGTGCTTTTTGCCTGTCCTCCTCCCCTCTGCTCTGCTTTCCTGCCCCAGGACAGGCCTGTGTGGAACTGAGCTGGGGAGCCTGAACCATTGTGGATGCTGCATGGACCCTCCAACTACCCATGGTGCGGGGGGAGGGGAGGCTGAGAGCACCCCCAGCCCATGTCCCCACACAGTTCTCCCAGGGACGGGGCCTCAGAGCTGCAACCCAGACATGGTAAGAGCCAAGCAGGCAGCTGTGGGCAGCTTCAGTGGGGACCCTTCACCTGCCCTGGGTGGAGGTTCCGGGGGGATGAGGAGATGGGCTGGGGGCTGCTTCCAGCTTGGCCAGACAGGGGGGAAGAGGAGGGGCAGGGCCTGGAGGCGCAGGGGCCCCCAGCCGCCATCTTCCCCCCTTTTGGGAAGGCTCTGACACCCTTAACTCCAGAGTTAAAGGGATGAGCTGGCAGAGCTAGAGAGATGGTGTGGAGAGCAGGGTACACATACAGATTGAACCAGCTGGGGTGACAACCATCACACCAGCCTGACACTGCGAACATCTCTGCTTCCAGGCCTTGCAGATCTGGCCACCTTCCAAGTGTGCAAAAGGCACTGAGAAGAGATTGGGACCAAGAGAAGGAGAAAGAGGAAACAGTGAAGGTAAAAATAGGGAAGGGGAGAAATACTGACTCAGAAAAGAACAACGTCCCAGAGAGGGAGCAGTAGAAGGACCGAGCCAAACTGAAAAATTTAAAAGGATGAGAACAAGTGTGAGCAATAAGACACTGCACCTTACTTCTGTCAAGAGATCTGGATGCAGCACTTGGCTTAGGGGAAGCCTTGAATCCTGTCTGCCCCTATGCTTCACTCTAGCTTGCTACCTTGAGATACCTACCATGGTGAGGACACCAAGCAAGGCTGAAGGAAAAAGTACCAGAGACTGATGGAAAGGAGTATTGCCAATGCTCATGATTTTTTCCTCAAGTCTCATGATATTTGGTGCTTTTTCTTACAGCCCCAACTTCTGGAGTCCTGGGATTCCAAGAGAATCTCAGCTTTTGTTTTTTAGCAAGTAACTGTCTAGCCCTCATGGTTGCAGAGAAAATGCTGTGAAATGGGGAAAATGTTACCCCCAAAGGCTAGGACACCAGAAGACAAATCAGTTTTCTTAAAACCAATCTCCTGATTTTGAAGGCCAGACTCGTGGTTTTTTATCACTTGGGGTTGGCAATATTGAGACAAGGAGGAAAGAAATGGGCAAGCAAGGGTGGAGGGGACTAAGGGAAGCAATGGCCAAGCAGTCTGAGATACTGGATTTAGGTGTCAGGCTCTGTAGGGGCATGGCTGTGAATCTCATCAGTAGCAGCCTTCAGTGAAGTATAGTCTGCAGGTTGGGGCCTTCACTGAGGCTATGGGTTCAAATCTCTGCTCTTCCTTGAAGAAGTTACTCATCCTTTCTGTGCTTCAGTTCTCCACATGCTCAATGGGGATAAGAACCCAGACCTACCTAGACTCATAGGTCAGAAGGGACCAATCTGATCATCTAGTCTGACCTCCTGCACAAGGCAGGCCACAGAACCCCACCCATCCAATTTTATAACAACCCCTATCCCAGGACCGAGTTATTGAAATCCTCAAAAATGGTTTGAAGACCTCAAGATGCAGAGAAACCACCAGCAAGCGACTCGTGCCCCACGCTGCAGGGGAAGGCGAAAAACCTCCAGGGCACCTGCCAATCCGCCCTGGAGGAAAATTCCTTCCCGACCCCAAATATGGCGATCAGCTAAACCCTGAGCATATGGGCAAGAGTCACCAGCTAGCACCCAAGAAGGAATTCTCTGCAGCAACTCAGTACCCATCACATCCAATATCTCCCCGCAGACCATTGAGCAGACCTGTGTGGTGGTAATTCAAGATCAATTGCCCAAATTAACGATCCTATCATAACATCCCCTCCATATACTTATCAAGCTTTGTCTTAAAGCCAGGAAGGTCTTTTGCCCCTACTACTTCCCTCGGAAGGCTATTCCAGAACTTCACTCCCCTAATGGTCAGAAACCTTCGTCTAATTTCAAGTCTAAACCTCCTAATATCCAGTTTATACCCATTCGTCCTCGTGCCTACATTAGTACTAAACTTAAATAATTCCTCTCCCTCCCTAACGTTAACCCCCTTGATATATTTATATAGAGCGAGCATATCCCCCCTCAGCCTTCTTTTGGCCAGGCTAAACAAGCCAAGCTCTTTGAGTCTCCTTTCATAAGGCAGTTTTTCCATTCCTCGGATCATCCTTGTAGCCCGTCTCTGAACCTGTTCCAGTTTGAATTCATCCTTCTTGAACATGGGACACCAGAACTGCACACAGTATTCCAGATGGGGTCTCACCAATGCCTTATATAACGGTACTAACACATCCTTATCCTTGCAGGAAATACCCCGCCTGATGCATCCCAAAATCGCATTTGCTTTTTTAACAGCCATATCACATTGGCGACTCATAGTCATCCTGCTATCAACCAGTACCCCAAGGTCCTTCTCCTCCTCCGTCGCTTCCAACTGATGCGCCCCCAACGTATATCCAAAATTCTTATTATTAATTCCTAAATGCATGACCTTGCACTTTTCACTATTGTATTTCATCCTATTTCTATTACTCCAGTTTACAAGGTGGTTCAGATCTTCTTGAATAGTATCCCTGTCCTTCTCCGTGTTAGCAATACCCCCCAGCTTTGTGTCATCCGCAAACTTTATTAGCACATTCCCGCTCTTTGTGCCAAGGTCAGTAATAAAAAGGTTAAATAAGATCGGTCCCAAAACCGATCCTTGAGGGACTCCGCTGGTGACCTCCTTCCAGCCCGACAGTTCACCTTTCAATACGACCCTCTGGAGTCTCCCCTTTAACCAGTTACTTATCCACCTTACAACTTTCATATTCACTCCCATCTTTTCCAATTTAACTAACATCTCCCTGTGCGGAACCGTGTCGAACGCCTTACTGAAATCTAGGTAAATTATATCTACCGCATTTCCTTTATCTAAGTAATCCGTCACCTTCTCAAAGAAGGAGATCAGATTGGTTTGGCACGATCTACCTTTAGTAAATCCGTGTTGCAATTCGTCACAATTACCATTGACCTCTATGTCCTTAACTACTTTCTTCCTTAAAATTTTTTCCAAGACCTTACATACTACAGATGTCAAGCTAACAGGCCTATAATTACCTGGATCACTCTTATTCCCTTTCTTAAAAATAGGAACTACATTAGCAATCCTCCAGTCATACGGCACAACCCCCGAGTTTATCGATTGCTTAAAAATTCTTGCTAACGGGCTCGCAATTTCACGCGCCAGTTCCTTTAATATCCTCGGATGGAGATTGTCCGGGCCCTCCGACTTCGTCCCATCGAGCTGTTCAAGTACGGCCTCTACCTCAGTTGCGGTAATATCCACTTCCATATCCACATTCCCGTTTATCATCCCTCCATCATCGCAAGGTTCCTCACTAGTCTTAATAAAAACTGAGGCAAAGTACTTGTTTAGATGTTGGGCCATGCCTAGGTTATCCTTAACCTCCATTCCATCCTCAGTGTATAGCGGCCCCACTTCTTCTTTCTTTGTTTTCTTCTTATTTATGTGGCTGTAGAACCTTTTACTATTGGTTTTGATTCCCTTTGCAAGTTCCAGTTCAATGTGGCTTTTAGCCTTCCTCACTTTATCCCTACATGTTCTGACCTCAGCAAGGTAGCTTTCCT
Source organism: Gopherus flavomarginatus (assembly GCF_025201925.1). NCBI lineage: Eukaryota > Metazoa > Chordata > Testudines > Testudinidae > Gopherus > Gopherus flavomarginatus. The sequence continues at coordinate 47,485,638 of NC_066625.1, forward strand.
TACTGATCCTGCCTTCCTTCCACTCCCTGTAAGCTTTCTGCTTTTGTCTAATCCCCTCTCTGAGTTGCTTGCTCATCCAGTTTGGCCTACAACTCCTGCCCATGGTTTTTTTCCCCTTTCTCGGGGTGCAGGCTTCCGACAGTCTCCGCAGCTGTGACTTAAAGTAATTCCAGGCCTCCTCCACATTTAAATCCACTAATTCCTCCGTCCAATCCACTTCCCCAACTAATTTCCTTAACTCTTTAAAATTAGCCCTCGAGAAGTCAAAAACCCTAATCCCAGATCTACATTTGTTTATCCTTCCATCTAGTTTGAACTGAATCAGCTCATGATCACTCGAACCAAGGTTGTCCCCTACCACCATTTCTTCTACGAGGTCCTCACTGCTCACCAACACCAAATCTAAAATGGCATCCCCTCTTGTAGGTGCTTCAACTACTTGATGAAGAAATTCATCCGCTATCACATCCAGAAAAATCTGACCCCTATTATTCTTGCAAGTACTCGTCCTCCAGTCTATATCCGGGAAGTTGAAGTCCCCCATAATCACACATTTCTCCTTTGTGTTTACTTCATTGAAGACATTAAAGAGGTCTCTATCCATATCCCAATCCGATCCCGGCAGTCTGTAGCACACCCCAAGCACTATCTCAGGGGAAGCTCTAGTTGCTTTTTTACCCAGTGTGATTTTTGCCCAGACAGACTCTGTCTTATCCATTCCATCGCTTCTTATTTCGCTACATTTAATTTCATCATTGATGTACAAGGCTACTCCACCACCTTTGCCTTTCTTCCTGTCTTTTCTAAACAGCACATAGCCTTCAATACCCGTGCTCCAGTCATGAGTACTATTCCACCAGGTTTCGGTAATCCCTATAATATCCAGCTTCACTTCCTGCACCAGTAACTCCAGTTCCTCCATCTTGTTACCTAGGCTCCTCGCATTAGTGTACAGACCTTTTAATTTTCGGCATTTGGTGTCAGTGACATTCTTTCCCCCGTCGTGCACAAACTTTCTACCACCAGCATCACCCGTTACTCTGGTTTCTACTCCACTATTCCTCCTTGGATCAAATCTTGGGGCCGCAAGGGTATCCCTGCTCACTTTGTTTACTTCCCTCTCCAGGTTATATTCTGGCGTGGAGATCTCCCGAACATCTCCCAACCATCTCCCCCAACTTCCTAGTTTAAAGCCCTCTTGATGAGGTCGGCGAGCCTCCATCCTAGAATTCTATTTCCCTCCTTGCTGAGATGAAGTCCATCCTGAGCGAACAGTTGTCTATCCGTAAATGCTTCCCAGTGACTGTACATCCCAAAGCCCTCCTTATAACACCACTCCCTGAGCCATCTGTTGATCGCCATAATCTTGTCACTCCTTCGTCGCCCCGCTCTAGGAACCGGCAGAATCCCACTGAAGATCACCTGAGCCTCGATGTCTTTAAGCCTCTTCCCCAGTCTGGCATAGTCCTCCTTGATACAGTCCAGCGAGTAACTAGCCGTGTCATTCGTTCCCACATGAAGGATAATCAACGGATTCTTTCCCGCTCCCGCTAAGATCGTATTCAGCCTCAAGTCCACATCCTGTATCTTAGCCCCTGGCAGACAGCACACTCTTCTGTTCTCCCGATCAGGTCTAGTTACAGGCCTGTCTACTCTTCTCAGTAAAGAGTCTCCAATCACGTAGACTTGCCTTTTCCTGGCGACAGTGCGATTCTCCGGTCTATCCCCCACAGCAGCTGGCTGCGATTCCTCTCGATTTGTATTCGCCCTTACAATCCTCCTAGGGCTCGTACTTGATGTCGCCTCCACTGACGGCTCCCCTCCTTCTGCAGGACTAGCTGCTTGCCTCTTCTTCCTCGCCCTTTCTCCTTCAGCAGCCTGCTGTGTTCCATCTTCATTTCCCAACTCAGCAAACCTATTCCTGAGTTCTATTTGTCCATCGCTGGCCCGTCTTTTCCTCTGCCTGGTTCTCCTAGTGACATGCTTCCACCGTCCACTTTCCTCACCCAGCAGTCCCTCCTCAGAGTCCTTAGGTCCTGCTTTTATCTGCTCGCCTGAGCTTGTCCCCTGTGCCTCATCATGTCTGTGTTCCATCATCTGCTCAAATCCCCTTCTAAACTCAGCCAGAGTTTCCACTTGCATCTCCAGTCCCCTTACCTTTTCCTCCAGCAGCTCTATCAGGAGGCACTTCATGCAGATGAAACTCCTTTCAGGTGCTCCCTCTAGGACCATGTACATGCCGCAGCTACCGCACCCAGTCATCCTCAGTGTGTCTGCACCTGCTGCCTCTGCCTCCATCGTAGCGCTGCAACTCTGTGCCTGGCAATCCACAGCTCACACTGCACCGCAGTCCACCGACAAGCGCAGGGCTGCTGGCAGATCCCTGCCTCTTCCCTAGTCTGCCTTCCTGGGTCCTCTGCCTTGGTCTCCCCTGCAACCTCCCCCTGGAAACTCCCACTGAAACTCCCCTGTTAGCCGCTCTGTTCGCCGCCTCCTGTGCCGCTGCAGCTGACTGTGCCGCTGCCTGAGTACCTGATAGAGACACTGATAGTAGGGATTGTGAGCTGCTGAAACACTGTGGTGAGGGGGGCCAGATAAGGCCCTTAGGATGATATCACAACAGGGCTGAACTATGTCCTGCAGTGGCTACCTTTTAGAGAGCAGCTGCTACACAGTGTTTTAAATCAGGAGTTCTCAGCCTGTTTACACCTGCAATGCTGACATGCCTCCCCATGAAAGTGTCCCACTCTGGACCCTCTTCACCTGCCAAAATACTTCCTGGTCCCCCTAACCCCTCCCTGAACTGCCCAACTATCCCTGCCACTCTGCATGTCACACCGTTACCCCAGAGCGCTCCATGGAGACACTCTTGCCCCTCTTTCCTAATCCCATTGATATCTGTACCCTAGGTAGAGCATAGTCATCATTCTCTCTGCCCTTCTGGGCATGGGCCTAGCTGGAGTCTTTCAGCTCCAGTCCAGCTGTTACCAGCCAGGATGCCAAAACCACCTCCATTTTTCTCCCCTGAAAAAACACAACCTCAGTCTTTTATTTATTGCTACTCATTTGTGGCTCTTGTCATTGCTGGGAGAACTTCTATGGCTTCATTGTGGGCAGGAAGATGTCCCTTCTGCCTTGGAGTCTATGATGTTGTGCCGTTAACCCCATGTTACAAGCGGGGAAGCGAGGCACAGAGAGGTCAAGTGACCGGCTCAAGGTCATACAGGAAGTCTGTGGCAGAGCCATGAATAGACACTGGATCTCCTTGTTCCATGCCATCATCAGGCTCACAGCCACAGTCCTTTGGGCTCTGCTTCCCAAAATGCTTTGGTGCAATTTTGAGGGAGGAGGAACTGCTGTTAATTCATAATGAGGCTATGAGGTCAGTGGAGTCACGCCACCATAAAACTGCCTATCGCCACAGGATCCAAGCACCTCTCCGCTTCGTGCAGTCGTACTCACAGTAGCCCCTGAGAGTGATAAAGGGTCATATCTCCATTTTATAGGTTTAGAACTGAGGCCTAGAGAGATCAAGGGACTCTCCCAAGGTCATTTGTCAGTCTGTGCCAAAGCCAGGAATTGGAGCCAGCTCTGATTCCCAGCCCTGTGCCCTCCCACATACCCTCCCACATCTCCACTTTAGCCACAGGGACATAGTGCCACTCAGGTTTGGCCCATCCACCCCTCCATCTCCATCTAGGAAGGGGCAGACAGGCCAAACCTTCTGCCCTCCCTTCCTCCCGCAGAAGCTCTCTCAGTGCCAGGAAGGCCAGGGCTGTTGGGAGGTCTGCCCATCTTCCTCAGGCCCACTCATTTCTTTCTTCACATTCTGTGATCCACACAGCATGTGGCCTCCCATCAGCATTTTGTGCATATTAATGTGACAATTTCACATTTTAAAATACTCTAGCAAGAAGGATACACCAACACGTTCCCACTGAAAATTTCATGAAGTGCACAGTCCCCGATCCTGAAAATTTCATGAACCGCGCCTTCTCCAGTGCTACAAGCAATTAACCTAATTACTCTTGCTAGTCATAGTCAAAGTTTTCCTCCCAGCCAGAAGAGTTAGAAACATCACTTGCTTTTAAAGGGAACTTCCATGCTGTGGAAAGTTTCCCGAGCAAACAGCTTAATGACCCACCGTGGGAATGCCACACCGAAAGAGGGAGAGACTGAGTCACTGGTTTCAGTTGAGGAGTTCATTGCTGCTTGGCTGTTTCTAGCAACACAACAGATCTGAATGTTTTGCTAGTGTTGCAGGACACCATGAATGACATGCATGGAACATGCCCTTAACTAGGCAGCAGGCTGGGCTGAGAGTGCCCCTTGTACAAATTCCCCATGGGAGGAAGGTTTCTCTCCTCTGCCCTGGCCCCTATATGCTGAACTAGCAGTGCACAGGGCAGTAGATGCTGCAAAGGTCCAGGAATGAATTCCTCCAGTGCGGGGCATAAATCAGCCCTACACAAGCTTGGGCACAGGGGACATGCTGGGGACAGGAGCAACCAGAACACTCCCCAGTGCAGGCAGGCATTATGGGGATTCCAGCTGCTGGCACCACCCATAGGCAGCTCACAAGAGGCTGCCATAAATTAGATCAAATCCTAAGGCTGCTCTAATTTAGATTGGGGGCCACACCAGCAGCCCTAAGCCAAGGGGGCAAAAGAGTGACTGAAACCCATCTCCAAGAGACACAGCAAAGGATCAGACTAAGGGTATGGCTACACTTACATTTGTGCAGCGCTGGAAGTTACAGCTGTGTTCGTACAGCTGTGTAGGGACAGTGCTGCAGTGTGGCCACACTAACAGCTACCAGCGCTGCAGTGTGGCCGCATTTGCAGCATTTGCAGTGCTGTTGGGAGTGGTGCATTGTGGGCAGCTATCCCACAGAGCACCTCGTCCCATTTTGGCGCCGTAGGTTGTGGGAAGGGGACGGAAGGGTACGGGTCATTCCGCTTCCTGTCCCAAAGCCCCGTGGTGCTTTGCTACACATTCCAAGCAGTTTGGCGCCATTGTGAGTCTGCAGCGCAATTTCTATTACAAATGGAGCCCGAGCTGCTGAGGACCTTGCTGATGAATGTTGCCAGCACATCACGTTTGGCAGTTGAGCTATTCCTTCAGCTCCAAAGTGACAGTGAGGAGTCAGACGATGATATTGATTCGCCTGACGCGCAAGACACTAGATTGCTTGTGGCAGTAACGAACCTGCTCAGCACCGTGGAACGCCACCTTTGGGCTCGGGAAACAAGCACTGAGTGGTGGGATCACATCATCCTGCAAGTCTGGGATGATGAGCAGTGGCTGCTGAACTTTCGGATGAGAAAAGCCACTTTCATGGGACTGTGTGAGGAGCTCGCCCCCACCCTGCGGGGCAAGGACATGAGATTGAGAGCTGTCCTTCCAGTGGAGAAGCGGGTGGCTATTGCAATCTGGAAGCTGGCAACTCCAGACAGCTAGCGATCGGTCGCGAACCAGTTTGGAGTGGGAAAGTCGACCGTTGGAATAGTGTTGATGCAAGTTTGCACAGCTATTAATCGCACCCTGCTAAGAAGAACCCTGACTCTGGGGAACGTGCAGGACATTGTGGATGGCTTTGCCAATTACAGAACCAGTTTCTCCTCTCTTGGTTTTCACACCTCAACTGCTAGAACAGGGCCTCATCCTCCCTGATTGAACTGACCTCGTTATCTCTAGCTTGCTTGCTAGCACACATATATATACCTGCCCCTGGATATTTCCATTACATGCATCTGAGGAAGTAGGCATTCACCCACGAAAGCTCATGCTCCAAAACGTCTGTTAGTCTATAAGGTGCCACAGGATTGTTTGCTGCTTTTGCACAAATGGGTTTCCCTAACTGTGGAGGGGCGATAGATGGGACGCATATTCCTATTCTGGCACCACCCCACCTGGCATCCAAGTACATTAATCGCAAGGGGTATTTCTCTGTGGTTCTCCAAGCGCTTGTGGATCACCGTGGGCTTTTCACTGACATTTACTCAGGATGGCCTGGAAAGGTGCATGATGCACGCATCTTTCAGAACAGTGCCCTGTTCAGGAAGCTGCAGGCCCGGACTTTTTTCCCAGACCTCAAGATCACAGTAGGGATGTCGAAATGCCCATTGTGATCCTTGGAGACCCCGCTTACCCTTTAATGCCTTGGCTCATGAAACGGTATACAGGGAAGTTTGACAGGAGCAAGGACCGGTTCAACTACAGGCTGAGCCGGTGCAGAATGACTGCGGAGTGTGCTTTCGGCCGTTTAAAGGGATGCTGGAGGTGTCTTTATGGGAAGCTAGATTTGGGGGAAAGCAGCATCCCTGCTGTTATATCCGCATGCTGTACCCTCCATAATATTTGTGAAGGGAAGGGTGAAACATTCAATGAGGAATGGACCTCCGAGGTTCGACGCCTAGAGGCTGAATTTGCACAGCCAGAGAGCAGGGCTACTAGAGAGGCCCAGCAAAGGGCTTCAAGGATTAGGGATGCCTTAAGGGAGCAATTTGAGGCTGAAAGCCAACAGTAATGTTTGGTGCCTTGCACGGGTGTGAAGTGCAGTGGTTACAATGATTTGCTGTGCCTGTTTTTCCCTTGGGGTACAGTATTTCTCACTTTCTGCAATAATAAAAAATGTTTTAAAAGCCAAGAAATCATTTATTCAAAATACAGTACATAAAAGGACAGGGGGTTAGGGTGCTGGACTGTACATTCAGAGGTTTGAATGTGTCCTGCCTGGATTGCTGTGCAATGCCTGCTGCACTTCAGGATTAATATGCTGCATGGTGATGGGGGTTGAGTGCATAGGGTAAGGGTGGTAGTTCTCAGGGCTGGTAGGTGAACGTACAGGTGTTGGGGGCAGCTGGTGGTGGTAAGAACCAGGCTGCTGGAGAAAGGTGTTTTGAGCAAACACTGGGACACAAGGGAGAGAGCTTTGGGAGTGGGGGGGGTTAGCACGATACTGATCTGCCTGCATGGCTACGAGAGACTGCATACAGTCCATTTGGCGCGCCAGGAGCTGCTTTGTGCTTTTCTTGGTAGCCAATTCCTTTCTCCTGCTTTGTGTTTCCCTCCACTCATGCATTTTCTCTCTCCAGTCCTGCAGCCTCTTGCTCTCTCTGGCAGACTGATTCATAACTGCTTTCACCAAATCTTCTTTGCTTTTCCTTGGTTTACACCTCAAGTTCTGTAATTTTTCAGCAGGCTGTGATAGGGCCGGAGGATTCAAGGACACTTAAAAAAACAGAAATAGAAACATTTAATACACAGGCTGCATTGTTTATTATCACAGTGAAGGAGTTTGTAGACTATTTGTAGCATCATTTACACATAGCAAACATAGCACACAGAGGCCACAGCAGTGAAGACATGGTGAGTAATGGGGTGAGTGTTTCTGCCGCGACTCTCCTGGGAAGGGGAGCTGCTTGAGTCAGGGCTCACTGGGGTTTCTGTGCATTGGGGAAAGCAGAGAGCAGCTGGGGGGAAAGAGCAGTGAACACCACCCCCACAATTGCCACAGCAGTTACTCCTCTGGGAAGGGGAGCTGCTTGAGTCATGGCTCACTGGGGTTTCTGTGCATTGGGGAAAGCAGAGAGCAGCTGGGGGTGGACCTGCACTGAATACTATCCCTAAATTTTCAACAGGATTTTCTACTCCCAGATATATCACTGCTGCGTGTTACCTGGGAAGAGAGGGAGGGTCTTCTACAGCAATGTGGATTCCGCGCTGGTCCCTATGCAGCTTGTCTGTGTGCAGCAATGGTCCCCCCACCCCTCGCGGCACAGTGGCGTGGACGCGTTAGCCTTACTGGGACAAGGACCACAGTGGCTCTCCCTATAAACTTGCGCAAGCTCATTGCCCACGCTCTGGCTGAAACTTTTGAAGAGATTACAGAGACCGATTACAGAGACGTGATAGACCAAATCAATGGGCTATTCCACATCTAGGCATGCATGCATGCATGCAGCCATAACCCCGCCCCCCCTCCTCCTCTCCCAAAACATTTCCATCCTTAAAATAAAAGCTGCTTACCAGGAACCCGCTCCTCTGCTTCTTCTTCACCAACAAGTTCCAGCTGCTGCCACTGGCTAGCTTCCTCCTGGCTTGAGAAGAGCTCCTGGCTGCATGCCTTCTGGGACTCTGGGGTGTCTCCCTCTACCCCAGTAGCCTCACTCTCGGCTTCCTCTACACCCTCCCCCACTTCTCCCTGCTCTGAACTCTCCATCGTGCTCCTTGGATTGGTAGTGAGGTCACACCCAAGTATGGCATCCAGCTCCTTGTAAAAATGGCAGGTCGTAGGGGCAGCTCCTGAGCGGCGGTTTCCCTCACGGGCTTTGCAATAGGCACTGCGCAGCTCCTTTACTTTAACCCTGCACTGCAACGCGTCCCGTTCATGGCCCCTTCGCAGCAAGGTCTTTGATATCTGCCCATAGGTATCATAATTTCTCCGGCTGGAGCGCAGCTGTGACTGCACAGCTTCCTCACCCCAAACACTGATGAGGTCCTTCAGCTCGGAAGTGTTCCACGCTGGGGCTCGTTTGGGGCATGGAGGCATGGTCACTGATTGATTGATTGACTCACTCCACACCTGGCTGAGCAAACAGGAAGGGGATTTTTAAAATTCCCAGGGCATTTAAAGGGCGGGTCACCTGAGCCGAGGGCAGTGGAGTGTGAAACGATGAGCAGAGTGGCTGAAAAGGTACACTGGGACACCTCCTAATACCCTGGAGGCCAATAAAAGCGCTTTTGGCGGCCACACTTGATGACCAGCGCTGCATCACCAGCACTGGATTCGCTACACCCCAAGCAGACCAGGTGTACAGCCAGCGCTGCAGCCAGGGAGTTGCAGTGCTGGCTGTGCTTTGCAAGTGTGGACATAGAGTGAGTTGCAGCGCTGTAACCCCATCACCAGCGCTGCAACTCTCCAGTGTAGCCAAGCCCTCAAAGACTTCGCTGCGATCTGAGGGAAAGGAGTAGGGGAAGGCTTGGCTACACTTGAGAGTTACAGTGCTGGTGGTGGCTTTACAGCACTGTAACTTACTCCCCGTCCACACTGGCAAGGCATATAAAGCGCTGTATCTCCCTGGCTACAGCGCTGCATGTACTCCACCTCGATGAGAGGAATAAAGAGAACAACGCTGCTGTTGCAGCGCTGGGGGGCCAGTGTAAACAATGATTAATCTTACTACGCTGTAACTGACCTCTGGAACCTTCCCATAATGTTTTTAAGTAAAGATAACACTCTTTGTTTTGTTGTGAACTTGGGGCTCCCGGAGCTGCTTATCTAAAAACCAAACACAGCTACTGTTTGCAGTGAATGAGCAGAAGCAGGGGGATCCCTTTGGAATGTCCACAGCTAGTGTTTGCTTGAGGAGAGAAGCAGCACGGAGGGGTCCGTTTCAGAGCAGCTGCTTATCTGGTCTGTGAGGAAAAAAACAAAGAAGGCTATTTGCATTTAGTGAATGAGAGAAGGGTGAGGGAAGGGGCTGGAACTTGCAAGGCAGGGAGCTGACACAGTGTCAGCTCCAAAAATCCACTCTCTCTGTCTCCCCCATGCTCCCTGTCACACTCCACCCCGTTGCAGCCACTTGAATGCTGGGATAGCTGCCCATAATGCACCACTCCCAACACCACTGCAAATGTGGCCACGCTGCAGCACTTTCCCTACCCAGCTGTACGAAGACAGCTTTAACTCTCAGCGCTGTACAGCTGCAAGTGTAGCCAAACCCGGAGACAGCAAAGCTCATTTAGACACACCGCTCTGGTCATTCCTGTCCGCAGTGACCCAGAAGTTGTTTGCAATGACACACACCTGGGCAGTCAGTTGGGATTTGGCTCTGTTTTAAAGTTCAGGCTGGAGTGACAGTCCCTGCTCCTCCCCTGACCCCACTTTCAAACCCTACTGCATAAGAATAAATAAGGCCAGCAGCTGAATCTCATGCCCTGTTCCCATTATAACAGCAGCGCAGCACTGGGGCTCTGGGCCACCTATAAATGGACTTTTTAATGAACTTCTGGGGTTGTTGGAGCTGACTGGCCTGTGGCCTCATGCTTCCTGATGTGCTGATGTGTGCGTTAATGGCTCGTTAATACACTGCATCATGTCTTGTTGCCCAGTTCATGCCAGGGTGTTGTTTATTACTCATCTGGTGCTGCACTCACCATACAGTCTCCTACTGCCAGGGCAGAGGGGAAACCAAAATTGCCTAGCATCAGCTTAAAGCTGCTCTGGGAAAATGGAGGTTACCTAGGAAGTAGTGTTTGCTTTCAGTGTACAGCACGTTCTGACTACAGGGAAGTGCACAGCCCCCAAGTGTCCTTCCTCCCTTCCTGGAGTGGCTACCTGGGAGAGATGGGATAGGCAGCACTAGAAGACAGCCAGCTCCAGTGGAGCCAGGAGGAGAACTTCACCTGCCCACTCTGGCCAAAAAGACAGGCTGGCCCATTCATGGGAGGTGGAAGTGTGTTTCCCATACCCGCAAATAAGCTTTTCTCTCTTCACTACTGCAGGATCTGGTGTGCCACTTGAGGACCCATAGCTGGAGTAAGGCAGAGCCTCATAGGCCCACGCCTAGGTCCCAGCTCCTGGAGTCATGCAACTATATCAGAAGCTCAGTTTGGCTTTTTTCCCAACAAAGTACATTTCTAGCCCTCGTGGTTGCAGAAAAGCTTGAAAAATGGCAACCTCAGCTTGAGTCACAACTCTCACAATATTCTCTTGAGCTAGGGTGACCAGATGTCCCATTTTCAAAGGGACAGTCCCGTATTTAAGCCCTCCTGCAGATGTCCTGACTTTTTCTTAAGAACGGGCAAATTGTCCAGTATTTTCTATCTCCCCTCTCATCAGTACTGGCAGGTCCTGCTGATGGCCAGATCCCTGCTCACCGGTCGCTCGCTGACCAGCAGCGAGTGGGGGGAGGAGTGGTCCAGTGGCCGACGATGGGGGTGGGTGTGCAAGGCTGGTGGCAGGGCAAAGCTTCAATATGTGGGGCCAGCCACTCCCCCAGCTGGTCCATCAGTGCAGCCCCTGCTGCATGCCGGCTCTTGGCCAGCAGGGTCCCATCCCCCCATCCTGTTTCCAGGCACTGGCTGTGTGCTGTGAGCTACGGTGGCTGGTAACTGTGGGCAGGTGGCCAGTTATGTGTCGCCTCTGTTGCCCACCCATCTGCCCTTTACATGCTCCCCCTGTCGCCGTCCTCGCTCTGCTTTGCCCCTTCACACCCTGCTAGCCCTGCTGTTCCTCCATATCCCGCCCCTCAGCGGGGTGCATCCCACTCCCAATGCTATGCAGAGAACCAGCCCTGGTCACAGAGCTCAGATCACCAACAGCCTGGCAGCAGGGCCAGATCTAGCCATTTCACCGCCCCAAGCACAGCAGCACGCCGCGGGGGGCACTCTACTGCTCACCGGTCCCGCGGCTCCATTGGACCTCCTGCAGGCGTGCCTGCGGATGCTCCACCGGAGCCTTGGGACCAGCGGACCCTCCGCAGGCACGCCTGCGGGAGGTCCACCGGAGCCGCCTGTCGCCCTCTGGGCAACCGGCAGCACGCCCCCCGCTGCATGCCACTCCAAGCACGCACTTGGCGCGCTGGAGCTTGAAGCTGGCCCTGCCTGGCAGGTAGGCTCTTTCTTTCTCCAACTGCCTCTGGCTGGGCTGGTGCCCTAGGAAAACCCATGACCCTCTAGCCCAGGGCCCTGGCCAGGAGGAGCCGAGCCCTGCATGTGCCAAAGCCGCACACAGCACTGGCACAGGGAAGCCTCTCTGCCCCTCAGCTAAGCTCTGGAGTAGCGGGTGAGGAGTGATTTCCAGCCTGTTCGTGCCCTGATCCTGCAGGCTGGACAGAACCCTCTTCATCCCCCTCCTCCTCCAGCCCTGTGTCCTGCCCGCAGGGAGCAAGGGGCTGCTCCATCCTCTAGGCACCCTCTCCTGCTGAGCAACCTCTCTGGCCAGATTTGCTGAAGCCCTGCAGTCACATTCTCTAGGCCCCAGTGCAAGATGCATCCTTGGGGCTTAAGCCCTTCCTGCCTGCACTGTAGCCAGGGGACAGAAGGCTGCTGGGTTATGTCCATGGCCAGCAGCAGCGTGGAGATGTTAGCTGCTCTTTGACACTGTGCAGGCACGAAGGAAAGGGAGTTGCTTCCAGCCACTGGGAGTGCAGGGTGAGATGAGCTCTGCAAAGACAGGGGCCAGGTCATCCCTTCTCCCTCTCCTCCTGCCCTGCAGCTGGGAGCAGCTCCCATCTCTTCCCTGCCACGCAACGCCGAACGGTTGCTGCTGGCCACATTCTGGTGTGAATCTTGGCAAAAACGTGGAGGGGCATGTGACCTAGTATGCCCCCCACCCATGTATTGCTTCAGGAAGACATAGTGCCAGGCACCAGGAGAAGTGGATCTGTCCTGGAGGCCCAGCCAGGCAAGGAGGGCGGAGAGCGCTGGTCAGGGACTGTCGATCGGTCACCCTCCATATGTGTGTGTCCTCTCCCCGTGTGAATCCTAAAGATAAATAAAAAGAATCCAACTACGCAGTATTTCTTTTTAACAAGGGCTCAGTCAACTTGATGACAATTTGAACATTTGTACTGTTTAGTTCTGACTGATTGCCGTTGAACTTGCTTAAATATGATTAATTTTACCAGATGTCCCATATTCAGCCTAGAGAAATATGGTCACCCCATCCTGAGCCCTTCGGTTTCACAGCTCTAGGTGTGGCTTCCATCCTGTAAGTCAAGATTTCTTCCAGGGCAGATCTCAATGCTGCATCACTGGACGGCACAGTTTGGAGACTGATCAACAGGTTTTAAACTGCTGGTCCAGCTGCCTCAGTGAAGGCAGCTGCTTTGCTTGCTGCATCCTGCCACAGAAACCTGCCTGTGCAGAGAAGGGAACTGCAGGCCTTGGTGCAAGCAGACAAGTAGGGAGCTAGCTAGGAACAGCTTTGCCCCATCCACTCACACTCTCCAGCACTAGTGAGGGTTGGAGAAGCATAGGCCAGAGACAGGTTGCTACAATAAGCATTCGGAATTGATCCTCTGACTTTTCACAGACCTTTTTCTAGCCCTGTTAAAATGGAAATCCTGGTGCCACCTCTCCTATAGCACAACTGTGGCCCCTCTCTGGTCTCCCCTTCCTGGTCTGTCACTGGGAGCAGGCCACAGTCTAATAGCACTTACATAGCACCATCTGCCCAGGGATCTCAATGTGCTCTATGAACATCTGTTACGTGTCCTGCAAGGGAAGTTACTGAACAGCATTCCACCCATTCTCCTCAGCTTCTGGCCCCCCCAGTGCAAGCTTCACCACTGACATCATGCGACCAGGGCTTGATGTAGATGACTTGCCCCAGGCCATGCAAGGAATCAGCAACGGCACTAGGAACAGAACTCAGGTCTAACTGACTAGGAACAGAACTCAGGTCTAATTGACTAGAGGGGGCTTACTCACAAGCTCAGCCACCAATGTCCAGCAAAACACTCAACACACCCTGAGTGGGTAAGCTCCTGGGTCCACTGTGAAGTAACTGAGGGCCAGATCCTCAAAGGTACTTAGATGCCTAACATTCATGGACCTTTGAGGATCTGGGCTTAAATTTCCAATGGAGGCACAGAGTAAATGAGTCACCTACCCATAATCACACAGCAAATCACTGACCCATTCAGGAACCTTGGCTTTGATCAATGGATAACACTCCCTCTAAGTGCAACGTTTCTCAAATGCAGCCACCGTGGTTTCATGCGGCCACCAGGGGCTTTTCGTGAGGCCACAACAGACTCCTGGGCGGTGATGGGGATGGCAAAGCATCAGCCCCTCCCCTTCCCTCCTTGTTGCTCCTGGATGCTCTGCTCTGCACTGCCTCTGGAGAGAGGTGGGGCGCAACGCTACAGGTGCAAGATGAGTTCTTGACCCACATTGGGGGGAGTGGGTTTGGGCAGCAGGATCCAGCAGTGGGACTTCAGGAACCTGGCCATGTGGCCCCTGGCTCTGATCGCAGGGCAGTGGGTACTGGACATCCCTCTCAACTCTGACCACATGACCCTGGCCTCCAGCTGTGTGGTAGCAGGCGCTGGCTCCCGGCTTCCAGCTCCAGTCTTGGGCTCCAACTGCACAGTAGCAGGCGCTGGCCATAGACACCAACCTCCAGCCACAAGGCAGTGGGCTCCAAGGATGAGGCTTTGGGCATCAACCCCTGGCTCTGGCTGTAGGGCAGCAGATGCTGACCCCTGGCTCTGGTCATGAGCTTCAGTTGGACTCTGGCCCCCAGTTCCAGACATGTGGTGGCGGGCACTGGCCCCGAGCTCCAGCCACATGGCCCTAGCACCTGGTGCTAACCCCCTGTCCCAGCTGCCTGGCAGCAGGTGCTGACCCACAGCTCTGTTCCCGGGCTTGGCCATGCACTCCTGGGCTCCGGCACCCATCTCTGGGTTCTGGCCATAGATACTGAGCCCTGGTCACATGGCAGCAAACATCAGACCCTGGCTCTGGCCATGCAACAGTCGGGCTCATCACCACCCCATCGCCCCTGTATCTATCCAGGCCCCTGCTGCTTTCCACAGCCGGGAATCCATCCCCCACCCAGGACCTTGCTGCCTTCCTGGCCTCGCATCCAACCTCCCCATTGCCTGTGCCCCCACTGCCTCCCCTGGCCCTGCATCCATCCCACCATTGCCTCTGGCTCTTGCTGCCTCCCCCCATCCAGCTCTTAATAGGTTCTGCTGCTTGCTGAGAAAAGCAATATTAACAAACATGCAAGTATAACTTTTCAAAGCAGACTTACTAGCTATCTGTGAAAAGTGATACATGTATGTTTGTTAATATCACTTATCACTTTCATAGCGTGCCAGGGAGCTACTAAGTGTGCTGAGATATTAACAAATATACAAATATCACTTTCACAGCAAGCCCCGGAATCCACTAAGATCTGGATAGGGGGGCTGAAGGGGAAGGCAGCATTATTTTGTCAAGGCTGATTCCCTACTCCGGCACTTCGAGTGCAGAAGGTGGGGCCCACAAGGATTTTTAAAAATTAATACTGGACACTCCAGGTTTGTATTACACTCCCAAGGTTACAGCTTTTCTCTGACCTTGGCTTGGTAAACGCTATCACCACCCAAATGCAAAACCCCTTTTTTTTTGGAACCCAGGAAGGCGCACTTGGGAATTCCTTCCTGTGCGGTACCCTCAAGCCATTTCAACCCCCCACCCTACCCTCAAGGGAAGAGCTGAGAAATAAAACAGTAAATTTGCTGTTGCCACCAGCTAATTAAACAGCATATGCACAAACCTCTTAGGACACAAAACTCCAATCTTGTTCTTAAAAAAGGTAAATTTTATTAAAAACATAAAGAAAGAAAATACATCTGGAACGTAGGCTTTTGCTAGATTTTAAAAGAGCAATTCTAAAAATTAAGCACCCAAAATACCTTTCTTGGGAGTTCAGCTTGAAGGCTACAAGCAAACAAAAGCATCTGGCATTAGCACAGAGGAGTCCACTAGCCATAAGAAATAAATTGTTAGGATATAGATATTCAGGCCTGTCTGTAAAGGTCTATACTTTAAGAATTTAAGTATGTGTTTATCATTAAGCTAGTTATAGAGATATAAAAGAAAGAATCAAAATCACAGTCTGCCTGTGTAAGGGCCTTCTCTCATTGTGACAGTCTGAGGCCCTGTTCTTAAGCTAAGGCCTTTGGCTAAACAGTGGGAGCAGCCATAAACTGGGAAGCGTATGGTCACATCCTCACATTCCGAACTAGTTGTATTGAAATAAGGCGATCTGGGGCTGTTAGAAAGGTGATCCAATCTATTACCGCCAGATAAAGGGAAGAGCCTAGGAGATGTAAAATGAAATTTAGTTTGATAGTTTTCTGTTTAGTAAGAACTCACTTATCAGTAGACACAGCTAGGAAATCCTTATGTCTTTATAGATGTAGTTGTGAAATCCTTACTTCTGTATTATTTTGTCACTATAGTTCCTACCTTGCTATTGTTTATTTGCAGGTCTTTGTCTGGTTCTGTGATTGTTTCTGTCTGCTGTATAATTAATTTTGCTGGATATAAACTAATTAAGGTGGTGGGATATAACTGGTTAGCTAATCATGTTACAGTATGTAAGGATTGGTTAGATAAATTTCAGTAAAATGTTTGGTTAAGGTATAGCTAAGACTATTGCTATATAAATTAGGGGGAAACAGGAAGTAAGTTGGGATTTGAAAATAAGGAAAAAGGAACTTGAATTTAAGCTTGCTGGAAGTTCACCCCAGTAAACATCGAATTGTTTGCACCTTTGGACTTCGGGCATTGTTGCTCTCTGTTCATGCAAGAAGGACCAGGGAAGTGAGAGAATGAAGGAATAAGCCCCCTAACACTAATCACACATGATCTGATGATCTATGCTCATACCTGGCTTAAAGCTTCTCATAGCATAACTGCTCCCTGTTCCCCTCTTTCCTGGAGAACAACAACTGAGACCAGGACCGGCGCCACTGTTTTTGGTGCCATAGGCACGCACGCCCCTAGGAGCCTAGGTCACCTAAATGGAAGCCCCGGCCCTGACTGAGACAAAAGGGAAGTTTTTCCTCATTTTTAAAAGTTCCAGCCTTCCCATTGGTTCTTTTGGTCAGGTGCCCACTCCCTTTCCTTTACATGGGGGACTTTGTTAACCCTTTACAGGTAAAGCAAGCAGAAAACAGCCACCAAGAGAAGCTTTATAGCTAACTGGCTGGGTGTCCATAAAGGGAGCTCCCCTTCCCCCCCCCCCCACCGGCTTCATTTATCACAATTTTTGTTACTGAGTCTGCCCCAAAAACCTACAAATATACATTACAATGATCTGGATGTGAATCGTGCATATTTAATTGTTTTTTCCTAAAGTTAATTAAGTATTTTAGGGAAAAAGCGTCAGTGCGACCACGAGTGAGAGTTAGTGACTGCACTCAGAGGCCACCAAAATTTTTGTTATGAGAACCCCTGATCTAATGTATTTACTCCTACCTCTTTTAGAATTCTCTCCTTTTCCAAATATAATCTCTGCTAAGGGATTGTCCTCTGGGAAGGGGCCTCCCTCCACATCTAGTTAGACTATAAACTCTTTAGTGTAGGGACTGGCTGTTCTGTGTCTGAACAGCACCCAGCACAGTGGAGTCTGCTGCACCTGGATGGGTTGGTGGCATCAGGACTTGAACCTAAGTAGTTTCAGCTTCAATTTCCCCAACTTCTTTGCTGCTGGGAGCTACTATTCTAAAGCCCCCAGAGTAGCAAGCAGGCCACAATAATACCTGCACATAACAGGTCTTTCTTAGGTCCTGGTCCCCAACTTTTGCCCAAAGAAAAGTGGCAGAGACAATTTACCAGGAACCTGCAGGCCATCCTTAATAAGCAGCAACTGAGATAGCCCTCCCTGCTCCACACCTTCCCAGTGACCTGTAAAGACTACAACTCCTAGGATGCAATGTGTGAAGCTGCTTGGATGAGGATCCACCATGCATGCTGGGGCCTGTAATCTGCATTAGCCATGCCAACTTATTAAAAGGCAGACACGGCCATGGGCTGCATTGTAGAACTCAGGGGCCACCCCCTGCTATGCAGACTCCCCACCCGAACAGTGAGCGCTGGGCTCTGGGGAGCAAGTCCATGCCAAGAGGAAGTCTCATTTCTTAATAAGTTATTTGAGTCGCTGTTCTCCTCAGCATGCCCTCCAGCACCTGCCTCCCCCTCAGATGGAAGGCTGAACTTTCCCTGACCCTCTGTGAGAGGAGAAAGAGACAACACCAAAGACAAAGCTGCTTTAAAAAGAGACCAGCTGGGACCTGCAATGGGCTTGTAACAGAACAGAACAGAACAGAACAGAAGATCCCCCAGCCCTAGCCTTGTGCTTCTGCTGCTAGCAAGGGAAGGGGAAGGGGTAATGCCCTTTCCCCCACCCAGAAGGGATTTTACTGTGAGCTACAGGAATGGGTAAGGCTAGGGTGACCACACAGTAAATGTGAAAAATCAGGACAGGGGGTAGGGGGTAATAGGAGCCTATATAAGAAAAAGACCCAAAAATCAGAACTGGGACAACTGGTCAACCTTGGTAAGGCTGACCAGTCTGAAGAGGTATGCAGTTCTCAAGAGCTCATTAGCACAAGGCAGCACTGACCTGCTGGTGCAGTCAATAGGAGTCTAAGGCCCTGATTCAGCACAGCACATAAGCTTATGCAAGTTAAGTGCATCCTTAGGTGCTTTGCTGAAGAACAGCCTTAAGAAAGACAGGTCCATTACAGAGAGGAATGCCTCAAATCTGTGTCTTGTAACTCTTCAGGGCAGAGACTGTCTTTTTGTCCAGCTCCTGGCACCATGGATCTGTTCCGACTGTTACTGTAACACTGATGGTGATCACTGTAAACGGTTTCTAGCGACACTTGCTGGTAGAGGCATGGAGCGGGACTGCCTTGCTTCAGGTGCAGGAGCGGCCAGATCTCCTTCACTGGAGAAGTCCCCCAGGGGAGTAGGGGAATATTGAGAGGGGAAATGAGACTTACGAGTCCACCTCTCCCACAACTTGACTCAAATTCAAATGATGTTAATACTATAAATTTTCCCAATCCAGGAGCTAGCAGTCATGGAGTGATGGGTCTTGAAGAAGGCTGTCAGACCCAGAAGGTGACAGCACGTTTAGACCCAGATGGGGTCTCATGCATTGGTAGAATGGCACCTGCATCAGAGATCAGTCTGGCCCCCAGTAGACACATGTTGACTCTGAACTTTGCAGCACAACACTGTAAAGTCCAGGCACCCCAATCTCCATGTCTGCTCTGCACTGGTTATTAGGAAGCCTGTCTATGCAGGGTCATGCAGGGCAGGGACTGTGAAGAGTGAAGTCATGATACTTAAAACACAAATCCCTGTGGCTGCAGCTGCACTGCCTGGGGCGCTGAGCTAGCTCAGCAAGTTGGGCCCCGCTCAGTAGCTCAAGAGGAAGCTGCAGCAAGGGGGGTGCCTCAGGGCGGAGGGGGGGAGTTGCCGTGGGGTGAGGGGCGCCTCAGGGCAGGGGTGCGGGGGTGAGGCGCAAGGTGGAAGTTTTGCCTAGGGTGCGAAACATCCTTGCAGTGGCCCTGGCCCGGGGGAGGTAGTGAAGAAAGGCTTCAGCAGTGGGGAGCTGCCAGAGCCTCTCCCCATTGCCTCCTCACTTCCAGTGCTTTACATGGCTGCTGGAACCTTTGCTGTGGGAGGTAGAACAGCAGTGTAGATGGAGGAGGTGCTACTTGGGCATGTAGGGAGCCATGTAGGGTGTGTACCCTGAGGTTCAGGCATGGCTTTTCTCACCTAAGCCATGCCTTACAGTTTACACTGCTATTTGTACCCATGCTGCAGGGGTGTACCGCTGAGTACTCTCCATGCTACTGTAATATTTGTACAATGTAGCCATAACCTCAGAGCCAGGCCTCAGTCAACACCTGCATGCACCCAACTGTGAATAGTTTGGCCCTAGCAAAATGTTGGGTGTATGCATAGGTGGCAAATTAGCCCACATTTTGGCCCTATGCATCCTGCATGATTATCATACTCTGCCTTAACCACCAAGTCTGTTCTGTAGCAAGATGGAAAACAGCAGCAAGTAATTGCTATAAAAATTAGCACAGCACAGGAAAGGGGGAGCAGGTTGCTGAGCTGTGCTCTGCTTCCAGATTGGCTTTGTAAGATTCATTGAATGTCAGACCAGATACTTTATTTCCCAGTTATGGGGGCCCTCTGCCTGTTATTTTAATGGGAGCCACCAGCACTGTTCCCAGAGAGAACACAGCTGGGAGGAGTTCAACAGAAGCTAGCTGGGATTTTCAATGGAGTGAGGCACTCATCTCAGTGGGATTTGAGCACCTAACCCCTATAGGCTGTTTGGAAAAACCCAGCCTGAAGGCCTCTTTTCCAGAGCCCAAGCCACCCTTTAAAAACCAACAAAGAAACCCATCCCCATTCCTCAACTGTGAAAGCAGAGACAATTATTCAGTGTAAACGACAAGGGGCTTAAATTATGCATGGAGCTATTTGCATTGAAGTGCACCTTTTAGAAAAAGTCATTACAGTGGCTTCCACAATCCCGCGGCTGGCTGCACGCACACCATAGTGATGCCATGTAGCTCTCCACACATGGAGACAGATCTCTGTCGCTTCCCCCAGCTTCTATAATGAGAGTGTTGACTGGCACGTCTCCTGAGACTGCCTTCCCCAAGTGAGCTCCCTCAAGCAATATCATGGTTGGATGCTACTCTCTCGCACACTCAGTGGTTTTTCACATGATGTCCCAATTCTCCTTCTCCCTACAAGAAGAGTTACAGAAAGCAACCTCAGCTACTGCCAGGTAGATTTAACCCTTCCTTAGCTAGGTTAGTCTTGTAGATGATTGGAATCAAAACTGGATTGGGAAAACCATACCTATGGAAAGCAGCTGTATGTTCTATGCTCCCTCTACTGGCTGGTGCACATGGAGGATGACAGCCTACTACTGCCATTAGCTAATGGAGTTACTTCTTCAGCTCCCATGATATAATGCAGGGTTGCTAATGATCAGTGGGTCAAAACCTGCTGATGACCTACAGGGGTTACACTTGCTTCTGGAGGCGCTAGAAAGCACAAGAGAGTGGCTATCAGACTAAAGGAAACAGAGCCTGACTGAAATAGCCCATGCACTCTCCAGCCACTTCATTGTGTGCTTATTAAAGAGAGCCCCATGCCACACTTGAGACTAATCAGAACCTGTGTGCATGGAGCAATAGTAATTAAAACTGAGGGCAAGTTAGCACTGATGAGCAGCCCTGATGACTTCCTGGAATTACAATACATTTCTAGTGCCCAAAGGGGTTTGAGGGATTCAATTTTGCAACTGCAGGGACATAGTACATAGATTTACTTTGGAGTATCACAGCTTGTAATCTAGGGACTCAGAACATAGGAAGAGTTGGAGCATCCTAGATCATTAGAAGAAATACAGCAAACTGTATTTGATTGGAAAGGTTGTTTCCCCAGCATATGCAACCACATTTTGAATCTGATCTGTGAACTTTACACTTTGATCTATGAAACAAATGAATGGTCACACTGGATCCAACCGTGTGTCTATCTAGCCCATTACCCTGTCACTGACAATGGCCAGCAGCAGATGGCTCAGAGGACAGTTCAAGAAACTCATAGTGAAGTTATGGAGTAACCTGCCCAGGGGAAAGTTTCTTCCCACCCTAAGGGAATTGGGAGGTGGAAGCAGGTGGGTTTTATGGCTAATCCAGAACTCCTGAGGATTTTGTTTTTTTTGTTGTTTTTTTTTATTTCTCATGTAGCTCTGGAGGTTTGCTATCCACATAAACATCCAATCTTCTTTTTAAAAAAAAACTCCTGCTAAGCTCTCAGCCTCAGTGATGTCTTGTGAAGAGTTCCACAAACTCATTGCAAAAAATATTTTCTTCTGTCAGCTGCTTTTCAGTTCCACTGAATGTCCTCTTGTTCTTGTATCAGCCTGAAAAGTTTTTCATGACAAGAATGTTACATGGCTCAGGTTTGCTTTATGGTAAATTGTCAACATTTTAGTTGAATTTCCTTACTTTGGGCTGTTTTCAGCTTGTGATTTATGGTGTTCTCCAGCTGAGATGAGACAATCCAAATAACCTCACAGCTTCATCCATCTTGGATGAGCTGTAAGTAGACTATTAATTTGGCCCTAACGCCCAGATTGACAAAAGTATTTAGGCCCCAAAATGAAACATTCATCTCTGCATCTTCCCAGGTGGTGATGGGGCCTCCTGAGAGTTGTAGTTCTGGTTCCCTCATACCCCCATTCTCCTATATGGGCCCAGCTTCCTCACTGGACTACAGTCCATCATGTCACCTCATGCACATTGTAGGTCTGGCTCCCTCACACTCACCCTTCCTCCGCTATGGTCCTTGCATCTCAGCTGGACTATATCTCCTGTCACAGTGCGTCACTGGCGTTTGTTTCAATACTAAGAAAGGGCCTCACACACTCACCTCTTATTGTGGTGTATTAATTCTCACTCACTTAAGGAAATGCACACACACAAACCAACACCAAGGAAACAAAGCACAGAGAAGAGTTTGGCTTCCTGTAGGCACAGGATGAGGAGTCCCCTTATCAGTGCTTGGGAAGTCTCCCCTGCTAAGCGGTTGAATCAGACTCCTTCATGGGAAGTTACTGAAGACAAGGTGGCTTTAATTCAATGGTTTTGTTTCTGCTTTGATTGGAGGGAAATAAACGAATGCAGCTGAGCCTGAAAGCCCATGCACTCCCCATTGGCTCCCATCAGGCCTTCAGGCGGGTCAGCATGGAGACATGTTGGAAGACATGCTCTTCTTCTCCCTAGCAGTGCAGATGTTACCTACTGTTAGAAGGTGTTATATCCAGCACCATGCCTCGGGCCACAGAGGATGTGGCTCATTTGCAGCCACCAGCTACAGGAACTGATGCTTTGACTCAAGCTGCAGATTTGCAGCCTTTGAGGTACCTCATTCAATCCCCAGTGTTGCCGAAGATAGGAGATTTCACACCAGCCTCCCTCTTGCCCTTGTGTTATCTACATAGTGGGTGTTTTTTACCATTGGGAAGCTACCTGTCTGTCTTGATTCCTTGGGGAGCAAGGGCAGAGCTGTTCCCCCTTCTCCAATCCTGTTGGCATCTTCTGCAGCAGGACTCTAAACCTTTCTGTGGTATCTCACCAGCCCCAGGGAGATCAGTGGACAATCACTGAGGTGACTTGTCCCTCTAGCTAAGCCCCCAGTTTCATAGCACCAACCATCAGAATGACCAGACCAGCACAGAAAAGGTGCAAGGTAAAGGGAACCAGAGGGGACAGAGTAGTACTTATCAGAGGGGTGTATAAGTACTCTGTTTATCATCGTCCACACCGATAGCCTTTCCAAATACATTTTCTTATCTTTAGGCCAGTCCCAATGTCCAAAGGAGGCAGCCTGTGACCCACCCTCCCCAAACTCACCTTGTGCCCCACCCTCTCCAAACTCAGTACATTTTCACTACAATGATTGTCTCTCCTCCTTGCCCTTTTTGGAACTTTTTTCCCCCTGGCACCACAGCTCCTTGGATACCTCACCTCCTCTGCATCTGGAATGAGCTGAGTCTAGCTTATATAGCCCCCCAGGCCCCGCTCACTCCCAGCAGCCTCTGAGAGGATTGGTTCATTGAAGCCAGATAGCTGGTTTTTTTCTTCTCACTCTCACACAGTCCCAGGTCCTTTAAAACATCCAAGAGCTGAAATGCCCCAGAATGTAAATTCCCCATTCTTGGGTCTCAGCCCCAGAGCATTTTAAAGGGTGAGTAACAAAGGGGGTAAGACTCCCCCACTCTCCTGGCCAGCCCTCCCACCACCAGTAGCAGGAGAGGGTCAGAGGACTGGCCAGCTATTCCCAGAAGATGTGGAAGAAGGTCAAAAGCCAGAAAGTATCTTTATTAGCCTTGACAATAACAGAGCCCCACCTATGCACAGGGCCCCATTGTGTTAGGTGCAACACAGACATGTGTAAGCAGAGTCAGGATGAGCCCTACCCTGACATCTGGTGGTGAATTATGGCAAGTGTAGAAAGGAATTTTAGGTATTTGC
The DNA here is from genome assembly GCF_025201925.1 of Gopherus flavomarginatus. Lineage (NCBI taxonomy): Eukaryota > Metazoa > Chordata > Testudines > Testudinidae > Gopherus > Gopherus flavomarginatus. Next base: position 47,509,232 of record NC_066625.1, read on the forward strand.
ATTGGCACACCCACCCCACCTAGCATAGCCCACGGCAGCCTGGGATGGTTATTTTGACAGCTCTGGGATCCCCAATTTCTTTATTTCTCCTGCCCCAGTAACAAAATGTTGTCACCCTGATTATGTGAATGAGGAACTATGAGACTGCTTTATGACAGAGATGTCTCAATATAAATTAAGTGACACTTGCTAGACAAGGGACATGGGTTCCAAAACCCAGTAAATTGAGAGAGGCTGGGGATTGGTGTGTGTATTTGATGGTATGGGCCCTTTTGAGGGCCTAGAACACAAATTGTACATCCTCCTCTCTCCACTGTTAAAGAGTAGAGCTAATTTTGATTCCATTAGGAGTCCATCTGAAGGCTGCTGAGCTGAACTCCTGTTGGGCCAATGGTGCACCAGCACTAGGGCTCCCCTACTATGAGCTGAAATCACTGAGTGCTGTGTTAACTAATGGGGGAGCCTGAAGACCTATTGCTAAGCAGCTGGCAGAGTGGAGCAGTTTGCAGCATGTTGGAGCAGCCCATGGAACAGTGAGCAGAGTGGAGTGGTTTGTGGGGATGGCTGGAGTGGCTTGTAGGTTGGTTGGAGGAGCAGCACAGCTGGTGTAGTGGAGCTGGTTGTGGTGAAGGCTGCAGCAGAACTCCACGGAGAGATGGAGCAGTTGGCCTTGGCCCACTTAAGGTGCCCCTTACCACCCCGTGTGGGCCCCCCCCATTTCCACCCAGGCTGAGGGGGGTAAAACTCTGCAGATAAACTTTTGAACTCTGAGGTGGCACTGACCAGAGACTTTTGGGTTGTTGGACTTTGGGGTGATTGGACTTAAGACCCTAAGGGGGAAAGGACATTACCAAATGTACTTGGAGGTGGGTCTTTTTGCTTATGGTTTGTGTTATAATCCTGTTTGTGGTGTTTCTCCAATGTGATGCCACATTGTTTCCCTCCTTTATTAAAAGGATTTTGCTACACTCAGACTCCGTGCTTGCTAGAGGGGAAGTATTGCCTCCTAGAGGTGCCCGGGAGAGGGGTGGTATGTAAGTGTCCCAGGTCACTGGGTGAGGGCTCGAGCTGGTTATGCATTGTGTTATTGAAACGGAACCCGTGGATACTGAACCCGGCTCGTGCTGTTGCCAACTCAGAGGGGCAGAAGGGTTACACATGTAACGAGAGCTCCAAAGAGCTTCTGGTCTAAAAAGATAAGACAAAGGGTGGGAGTGGAAACACTTTGCAGAGCCAGGAACAGCACATGGGTCTCCTAAGTCCCAGTCTAGTGCCATGGCCACTAACCCAGGCTGCTACGCAATGTACATCCCGTGCCAAGGACAAGGCTGTGAGGTTTGTGTGCGGGCGGGGGTGCACATAGGTTGGAAGGACAAAGGCTGCGTGCACAGAAGGCCAGGCTGGCTGGTCACCCAGGTTTGGGAGGAAAGGGGTTGGTGCACCAAAGGCGTAGAGAGAGCAATTAATGAGGGTCTATTTACCAGAACTGAACCCAGTCTGCACTCATTCCACCTAGCACTTTCCCAGCCCCCAGTCGACGTGAGGGGATTCTGTTGTCTCTTTGAGTTGTTCTTCCACTCCAGCCCAGGGTGTCCTGAGCAGAATCCAGACAAGGCTGTCAGGGCGGCCTAATCGGAAAAAAACCCTTGTCACTTGCAGATAAACTCCCCCCTACCCTCCCCATCCCCCTTCATTCTGCTCTCACAAAGCAAGGCTGGGGAGTGGGGGCTCAAAAGCATCAAAGAGCGAAAGGCATTAAAGTGTGGTTCTAATCTGCAAGGCCTAGCAGAGCCTACTGGGTCTCACCAGCCAGTGCGGGGAATGCAGGCAAAGCAGCTATGTGTCTTTGTAACAGAAGATAAAATTGAAGGTTTCATGTGGAAGGGACTCAGCACTCAAGGGGAGGAAGGAGATGCTTTATGTGCTCTTGTTTATTCCTCACTCCCTGCCATCTCTCAGCATGTACCTGTTCCGTGGTGAAATGATAGCTCCAGCTATCTCTGATCCAGCCACTGATATGTGTCCCCAGGGCAGAAAGAGACAAAATGTCAGTGCCGTCTTTAAAAGCTTCTGTTTTATAACCACAAAAATTGTTGCAGCACAGAAAAAATAAAAGTAGTTGAGAAATAACAGGAGTTGAGGGCAGTGCAGTTACCTGCACCATGGGGAGCAGAGATGCCAGAAGTGCAGGGGCAGTGCCACTACCTGCACCAGAGGAGCTGAGGCACCAGCAGTGCAGCGGCAGTTCAGCTACCACACCAGGGGAGTCGAGACACCAGCACTGCAGGAGCAGTGCATCTACCTGCACCAGGGGGTTGAGACATAACGCATGGCCCTTCAACTCCAAGGGGAAGCCAAGGCACCAGCAATGCAGGGGCGGTGCAACTACCTGTACCGGGGGAGCCGAGACACCAGCAATGCAGGGGAAGTGCAGTTATGTGTACCAGTGGGAGCCGAGACACCAGCAATGCAGGGGCAGTGCAATTACCTGTACCAGGGGGAGCCGAGACACAAGCAATGTAGGGGCAGTGCAGCTACCTATACCAGGGGAGCCGAGACACCAGCAATGTAGGGGCAGTGCAGTTACCTGTACCAGGGGGAATCACGGCACCAGCAATGCAGGGGAAGTGCAGCTACCTGTACAGGGGGAGCCCAGACACCAGCAGTGAAGGGGCAGTGCAACTACCTGTACCAGGGGATCCGAGACACCAGCAATGCAGGGGCAGTGCAGCTACCTGGACCAGGGGGAATCACGGCACCAGCAATGCAGGGGAAGTGCAGCTACCTGTACAGGGGGAGCCAAGACACCAGCAGTGCAGGGGCAGTGCAACTACCTGTACCAGGGGATCCGAGACACCAGCAATGCAGGGGTAGTGCAGCTACCTGTACCAGGGGATCCGAGACACCAGCAGTGCAAGGGCAGTGCAGTTACCTGTACCAGGGGGAGCTGAGATGCCAGCAATGCAGGGGCAATGCAGTTACCTGTACCAGGGGGAGCCGAGACACCAGCAGTGCAGGGGCAGTGCAGTTACCTGTACCAGGGGGAGCCGAGACACCAGCAATGCATGAGCAGTGCGGCTACCTGTACCAGGGGGAGCTACGGCACCAGCAATGCAGGGGCAGTGCAGCTACTTGTACCAGGGGGAGCTGAGACGGCAGCAGTGCAGGGGCAGTGCAGTTACCTGTACTGGGGGAGCCGAGATACCAGCAATGCATGGGCAGTGCGGCTACCTGTACCAGGGGGAGCTGAGACGCCAGCAGTGCGCCTCTGAAATGGGATCACATTCCTCTGGCTGTCCATAGATCAGTGAGTTTGGTCTAGCAACTGAACTCTGGGAGCCATGAGTGCCCCATAGCATTGCCCCTTCATTTCTAGGAGCCTTCCTCAAGGGGCAAGGGAATCTGCCGGGCATTGCAGAGGACCAGGCTTGATAGTGGTGGGAAGGAGGGGGTAGGGTATAACAAGAGAACTCCATGTCCAAACTCCGTGATGGCTTGAGACCTAACCGCACTTTACTCCTGCAGCTAGAGACCACGTCCCAGGCTGCTGGGTGGCGATCCCCGCCCCAAGCCAGCACTCACTGTGGTTTGTGCCGAGTCCAGTTTGGCTGAAGATGGGGAGGGACTGTGCCAGACCTTGCCCAAGAGTTGGGGCAGGGAGTACCCTCTTTTGAGGGTGGGATATGCCATGGAATGTGTTTGTAGAGCCTAGGGATTGGGAGGTGTCCTTTATATAGCTTGGGTGCCCTCTCCTGAGCCTGCCTCTCTTGTATGATAGAAGCCACCAGACCCAAACCCAGCAGCACTGTACATCTCTACCCAGGCCTTGTGTGTTTGTGGTCAGCTAATGATCACAATCATTCAGACTGGGGCTGTTTCCTCATGCTGAGAATGTGTGAAAAGAGCAAAGTCACACCAGAGCTCCAGGTCCTCAGAGAAAATCAGCACAAGAAGGAGCCATTTTGTCAAAACATTCTTGCAGAATTCTAAGGGTTTTCATTGAAAACCAATTTTGGGGGTTCTGACCAGCCACTGTCACGTTTTGACAACTCACCGGCTTTTGGTTTTTCAATGAAACCCCTCAAAATGTTAACCAAAAAAGGGACATTCTTCAGAAAAATGAGAATAAATATATTCTGCCAGCCACAGTGTCAAGAATAAAAATGGCTCTGACTAAAAGACCTTGAAAGAGTCACCAGAGGCCAGAACCCTGTAGGGGAATATCACAATGTCTCTCCAGGCAGTAACTTTTATCCCAGTTACAAATGGGTCTTTTTTCTGTTAGACCATCGGGGCAACCCTAGCAAATCCAGGCAAATGGTGCATCCAGTCCAGTATCTCTAATGATCACCAGTCCTGGATCCTTCCATCATTCGCTGATGCCTCAGGCACTAAACACACTGAAAAAAATTAAAGAGAAATTTCAAGAGTTTGTGAAGAACTCCACCCACCCACATTCCCGGCTCACATCCCCGCCCCCGCATTATCACCACAGCACAGAGATTCACGCTCTGCTCTAGCGCAGACATTCAAAAACAAATGTCCCCTTTTTTTACAGCTGTTCCTTTCTTTCATTTACCATTTTTAAAAACATATTTATTAGAAACTAGGCGGCAGTTCAAAGCCCGGAGTTTGATTGAATTAGGTTACTCATCTCACTCCTTTGAAAAGCCGACAGCTGATGAAATATTTATTCTGTTTCCGGCATTCTCAGACTTTTTATCCCCTCCACAACATTTCAGAAACTGCAATCTAGCAAAGTGGCCTTTTTTCTCTTTAAAGAGTCATAAAAGTGGGAGGGGGAATATTCTCTCCTACATTTGATTCCCCCACCTCACCCCACCCTGTAGCTGAAGGGCAGAGCCCCTAGCCCCAGCACCTGCCATGGGGCTAAAGCCTGGCACTCCAGCATCATAGCTGGGCAGAAGTCAGGAGTGGCACCACGGGGCTGAAACCCAAACCCAGAGCCTGGCACCTCCACAGGTCTAAAGTCCAGAGCCCCTGTGCCCTCATGCTCCCGTGGGACTAAACCCCCAAGCTCCCCCCCAAGCCCCAGCACCCCACATGGCAGAAGCCCCAAGCCTTCCTCCCTGGCCCAGACCCCTGAGCCCCTCAACAGCCAGTGGCTGAAGTCCAGAGCCCCAAACCTCCTCCCTCCCAGACCCGGAGTTTTTATAGCATGTTGGTGGGAGCTCAGAAAGACAAAGGTTGAGAACCCTGCTCTAGGCTACCTGTTGAAACACTGTTTACACATGGCACAAGGCAGAGGGAGCCACTGGCTGTGGTAGGAGTTCGTGTATCTCCTCTGGAGTGGTGGCGGGCGGATGTTCCTTGTTGAAGTGAAGCCCCTTTTACTTGCGAACCAGTTCCGTGAACTCGCTGACTCAGAGCCCTCGCTGGAAGGTGGAGCTGCTTGTGGGTCTAACACTGGAGAGCATCGCAGCCTGATTGGTCCCACCCCTACATTATTGCCCTACCCAGAATCCTGAGCTTGTCTAGTGATGAAGACCAGGTAGTCCTGTCTGGGGAATGGAGAGCCACAGCCATGTACCCCAGCTCCACCCTCGGGTGGGAATGCATAAGGGGCCTTCTGTATAGCTGTGAAAGTGGAGGTTACAGTCCGATCGTACATTGGACGTAGCAGGTCTGAAGCTGAACTCACACCAGTGTACATTCAGGAGCAACGGCACTGAAGCCAATGAGCCTGATCCTGGTCCCCACTGTGGCTCCTTTGCTCTGTCTGAGAGGCACAAATCTACCCCTCCCAACCTAGCACCAGGGGCTGGAAGGGGAAAGCTAAGGGCGAGACAGTGCATGACTAGCACGCACTGTGCTCCAGCAATCCCTACCAGTGTGGTGGCCACAAGGGCCTATCACAAGCCAGTCCAGGCTAGAGTAGCTCTAGCTTAAGTCAGGAAACAAACTGGAACCTCTCCACTCCAAGATCCAGGAATTGCTAAAGTGTCTACTGGCTTCACCACCACCACCACCACCACCCACCTCCAGAACATAGATCTGGGGCAGCTGAGGGTCTGAGCCAATAGGGTAACGTGGGGTGAGAGCTGACACAGGCCCCGGGGCTGAAATACTTCAATGGGGACACAATTCCTCTGCTCAGGGCAGTAGAAAGGAATTCCAGTCAATCCCCAGAGCACAAGTCTCCTCATACCTGTCCCTGCCTGCACAGCAGCAGCTCACGTGGTGGCTGCACAGCAAGCCGCCCTTCAGCTGTCCTTTCCATGGAGCATTGCCAAGGCACCAGCCCTCCGTCGTCCAGCCCAATAACGCTCGCTGTTGACACAGCTGATGTTGAGGAGCTGGGCTGTGCATTCAATTTCTCATAACATTACTGCAGCTCCACAGGCTCCAGTTCATTTCCGATTCCACTGCAGTGGAGCAGTATTTACTACGCCAGCTCTCTCACACACATTCACACTCGCCCCCACCCACATTGGCAATGGGACTGTGACACTCTGTACCTTGGGGGAACACTCTGCACCCCCAAGTTCATCCTTATAATATGATTGTGTGGTATCCAATGTAAAGTTTGTCATATCGGGTGTCTACAGAAGGATCATGATGCACTGAGCATTGCTGTTATAGTAATGTTATAGGTTGTAATTTCATATATATAGTTATGAGGCTGAAAATGTGTCCTTGTGGCTTAAAACAAGCCCAGGAAAAGCTCTCCAGGAGCACAGGGGCAGTTCATATCTCATCAGGGCATGTATGGGACAAACCCAGCCCAGCCTCAGAGGAACAAATGATGCTGGCCTAGGCAGCAACAAAGGATCTATTCGATTCTTGGGTGAGTCACCCTTTTTCCCTTGGTCAGTTTGGGACTATGATGAGGTAATGCTCACCTGACTCTGAAGGGGTGCAGGGGGGTGGGGCAAAGCCAAGAGGGAAGAAAGAACATGATAAAAGGGAGAGACATTTCCCATGCTCTCTCTCTTCTACCTCCACCTACAGACACCACCACCAAGTGACTGAAGCACTGATCAAAGGGGAGAGCCTGGCTGAAGAGCAACCAGCCAGCCTGTGGTGAGAAGAATTTAAGTTTGTAAGGGCACTGAAAGTGCTAAGATCAGCTTAGAATGCATTTTGCTTTTATTTCATTTGACCGAATCTGACATGCTGTGCTTTGCTTACAATCACTTAAAATCTATCTTTATAGTTAATAAATGTGTTTGTTTATTCCTGCCTAAAGCAGTGCATTAGGTTTGAAGCGTGTCAGAGACACCCCTTGGGATAACAAGCCTGGTACATATCAATTTCTTTGTTAAATTGATGAACTCATATAAGCTTGCAGCGTCCAGCGGGCATAACTGGACACTGAAAGATGGAGGTTCTTAGGGTTGTGTCTGGGACCAGAGACATAGACTAGTGTCATTCGGTTGCACAATCCAAGCAGCAGCTGGCCAAAAGCGCTCACTCACCTACCTGTGAGCAGCTTACATGCTAGAGTCCGTGCATGAACAGCCCAGGAGTGGAGGTTCTCACAGCAGTGCAGGGTAAGGCTGTGTCATGGTATAATTCCCCACTCTGAACCTTAGAGTCCAAAAGACGGGGTACCAGCATGAATTCCTCTAAGCTCAATTACCAGCTTAGTACTTGTAGAGCTGCCACCAACCAGGAATTACAGTGCCTGGTACACTCTGGTCCCCCTAAAACCTTGCCCGGGGACCCCAAGACCCAGACCCTCTGGATCTTAACACAAGGAAAGTAAACCCTTTCCCTCACCATTGCCTCTCCCAGGCTTCCCCTTCCTGGGTTACCATGGAAGATTATTGTGATTCAAACTCCTTGAATCTTGAAACAGAGAGGAAAATTCACCTTCCCCCCTCCTTCTCTCTCCCCCTCCCAGACTCTCCCTGAGACAGACAGTAATCCTAACACAGAGAGAAAATTAACCTCTCTCTCCCCCTTCCCTCCTTTCTCCCCACCAATTCCCTGGTGAATCCAGACCCCATCGCCTGGGGTCTCACACCAGAAAAAAAAACCAATCAGGTTCTTAAACAAGAAAAGCTTTTAATTAAAGAAAGAAAAAACAGTAAAAATTATCTTTGTAAATTTAAAATGGAATAAGTACAGGGTCTTTCAGCTATAGACACTGGGAATACCCTCCCAGCCTAAGTATACAAGTACAAATTAAAATCCTTTCAGCAAAATACAAATTTGAACTCCTCGCAGCCAAATACACATTTGAACTCCTCCCAGCCAAATACACATTTGCAAATAAAGAAAACAAACACAAGCCTAACTCGCCTTATCACCTAGTACCTACTATTTTGAATTTATAAGACCCTGTATGAGGGAGATTGGAGAAAAACCTGGTTGCACGTCTGGTCACTCTCAGAACCCAGAGAGAACAACAACCGAAACTAACAGCACACACAAAAACTTCCCTCCCTCAAGATTTGAAAGTATCTTGTCCCCTGATTGGCATCTGGTCAGGTGACAGCCAGGCTCACTGAACTTGTTAACCCTTTACAGGCAAAAGAGACATGAAGTACTCCTGTTCTATTAACCCTTAACTATCTGTTTATGACAGGCTGGCTCCTAGAGTCAAGGATTGGAGTGACCTAGCAGATCGCCGGTCCAGATAAACCAGAGGAACATCACAGGGATGTGCGAAACAACAGGGACAAGGGACAAGCAGAGGGAGAGGGGATGTGCTGGGTTTCCACTGGGTTCAGCAAAAGCATTGCGTGTTTCCAGGAACGTTGGATTCCTGACCTTCAGACCTCGGCCCTGAATGAGTTTTTCATGGTTTCCCCTGAAAGAAAAGCTCTCTGCGTTTTATCCCAAAATGTCCTCAAGGCCAGGGGGGTGTAAGACATGTGCTGAGCTGAGCCAAGTTGGTTATTAGTGGTCTGATGTAGCACTAACCCAGACCAGGCCCCCATTGTCCTAGACACCGTTCATTGTAAGAGACAGTCCCTGCCCTCAAGAGCACACAAGATGCAGGAGACAAAGTGTCATTATTTGTATTTTATACATGGGAACTGAGGCCCAGAGTGATCAAGTAACTCAGAAGAAACCCACAGCAGATATAGGAGTAGAACCCAAGACTCCAGGATACCAGTTTTAGCCACATAACCCTCCATCATTCTCTGAGAGGATCAGTCATGCTGGCCGTCATGCTTCCATGCTTGTACCTGTTTCCTCTCACAGGGCAATGCTGTTACATCCACCCTCACATCCTGCCCTTGCTTCCTTTGCCCAATGACAGGCAAAATCCATTCTGATACAATGCAAAGTTACCTGAAACTCAGGCCCAAATGCAAAGCAAACTGCCTGGGATTTTGGTAACAAATTAACCCTGGGGGACATCATAGGGGAACATGAAGCCACCAGACACATTGCCTGTCACAAAACAGAAGCACTCAGTGAGGTGGGGCAGAAGCCAGAAGAGTGAGGTACATGGGACTCCAGAGAAGAGGGCCACACAACTGAGGCCTAGCACTGATGTGGAAGGAGACAGAATGGATGAGAGAATGGATGGATCGTACAGAGCTGATCAAGAAATGGATTTTTGTTCCCACCAAAAATTTCAACAAAAACAACATTTTTCTTTTCATCAAAAATTTCCTCCCCATTTTGGGAGTTTGCCAGCAAAACAAATGCCTCATTCACAGGGAGATGGCCAGATTTATTCCCTTTGGGAAACAAAACCATTTTCTGAGTTTGAGATTTTTGCTGCAAATCCCCCAAACTGTCCAAAATTAGCATTTCCTGCAGAAATGTCATTTTCACCAGAAGTTTAGGCCAGCTCTGCTCTTGTATAAGGGCAGATACAGTGTTGTGAGAGCGCTGCACTCATGGTGACTGGCAGTGATATGGTTGGATACACAGAGTAAGGTGGGGAAAAGCCATAGAGTCATAGAACTTAAGGCCAGAAGGGATCCCTGCATTATCCAAGTAACCCTAATGGCCCAACACAATTTGTTCCATGCATACAAATGCTGCCCTTGGCTTCCTGCTTCCTGTGCAGTGGCAGGAGCTTTCTCTACTCAGCATTCACTCCTTGACCTGCAACTGCAGAATGGAGAGGTGTTAAAAGGATTGTGCCCGCCCAGCACTAATCTGAACCAGAGAGGAGCTCTCTGCTCAGACTGTGAGGAGCTCCTGGACTCCTTTGTGAGCAGAGCGGGCTGAACTGAGCCTGGTCGGACACCAGCACAGGGTCCATTGGAGCCAGAGGGGCTCCAGACAAGGGCTTGGATCTAATGACAGGACTGGGGTCCTAGCCCCCACTCTTCTTGTAAATTGTCCATGAACCTGATTTTCATCAAGCTGTTCTTCAGAGTTCCTTCAATGGGTTTGGAGGGATACTTTTCAGCCTATGGAGTATTTGTTCTCTTTGACTCCTGTTGTTATCATTAGCTATTATTCCTGTTGTGGTCCCTCCCCAGGGGCCCAGTCCTGGCTCATGACCCCATGATGTGAAGCACTGTACAAAGACAGGGCGAAAGGACATTTCCTTGACATGCTTACAACCTTACTAACTCTTCCCTATTCAGGATGTGTGATTGGCTGCCTACATCCCATGAGATTGCTTCTGCTCCCTGACTGAATGGCTGAAACATTTTCATCAGGATAATAACAATGGAGAAATAATGACAAGTGACATCACACACTTTCAACCTGCCTACAGTTACTACGCTGGCTTGGTGCCTGGATCGTGTCTCCCTCTAGGCCAGGGGTGGCCATCCGGCTTTTCAGAAGACAATATGTGGCTTCTGCTAGAAGCCAACTCTGGGGGGAAAATGGTGGGTGCTCAGCACCCATCGACAGCCTTATCAGCCCCCGCTCCCTCTCCCTTGCCTCCTGCCCACTGCAATCAGCTGTTTCGCAGCATTCAGGTGGCTCTGCGAGGGGAAGGGCGGAGGAGTGAGGATGTGGTGTGCAGCCCTCCTCCCTCCTCTAGTGCCTCCTGAATGCTGCAAAACAGCATGATCAGCTGTTTTGAGGCATTGAGGAGGCTCTTGGGGGGAGGGGGGAGGGGAGAGGAGAGAGGACACGGTGCACAGCCTCACCCCTCCCTCCCCCAGTTCCTCCTCCTCCCTCCCTGTGCCTCCCGCCTGCCATGATCAGCTGTTTTGCAATGTGCAGGAAGCTCAGGAGAGGGGAAGGAGTGAGAACACGGCTCACTAGGGGGAGAGGGCGGGAAGTGGCAGGACGGAGATGTGGGTGGGGACATGGGGAAAGGGGTTGAGTGGGGTTCAGGGCCTGAGACAGAGCCAGTGGTCCAGCAGCCCCTGGCCAGCACCAGTGTCTCCTTGAATAAAGCACACGGTGACTAGCTGGTATGGAAATTTTTAATCAAAATTTTTCTTACACCATCTAAGAATGGAAGGCAAATGCAAACAGAAAAGAAAATACACAGATGAAAATTGAGGCTTCTGACAGGAATGGGAGAACAAGTACTTTTTCGCTGAATGTAAATGGTGAGGCCATGTGTCTTCTTTGCCAGACGTGTATCTCTCAGGTCAAATCTTCAAACTTGCAATGTCATTTTGCTTCTAGCCATATACATATGGATCAAGAATTCCCACAAGGTTCTGAAATCTGCACTTTAAAACTGAAAACTTTGAAAAAACAAACAGATGTAGAAGCCCAGTTCTTCACCATATTTGCCAGCCAATCGCAGACTGTAACATTAGCCTCCTGTTACGTGGCCTGGCACAGAGATCACATGAAAAAGCCCTACTCTGAAGGAGAGCCTATAAAAACATGCCTCACTGGTGTGATTTCAATCCTGTCACCAGAGAATGAGAATCTACAGAAGAAAATTTCTGGCCTGCAGCTTTCATGCCACCCAATAGAACACGGAATCTCCAACCCGAACAGTGACATCGAATCACAACTGGCTTTGTAAGTCTGATGAGAACTTTCCTGAATTTTGGACATTTCATTATATTCATCAGAGCAACTGGTATTGAAAAATCTCACATCTGATCACGTCATGAAACCTGTCTTTCACATTATGAAATTCATTCTCTCAAATGCACTCAATCACAGACAATTTCAAAATCTAACTGAAGAACTGGATGAAGACGACTCCCCTGACGATTTGCCATTTTGCAGTGCAGTTCGATGGCTCTCAGAAGGTAAAGTTATTTCCTATTTTTTGAGCTTCTGGAACCGGTAAAATTGTTTATGGAGGAGAAGCACAGAATACACCTCAAGCTTACAGATTCTGGATGGGTTCTAGACTTGGCATTTCTTACAGACATGCTGCTGCATTTGGATAAACTGAATCTTATATGGACTTACATGGAAAATTCCGGTTGCTGTCTGATCTAGTGCAAGGCGTGTTTGAGTTCATGAACAAATTGCAGTTGTTTCCCAGACAAATGCTTGAGAGAGAGCTGACACACTTTCCCTCAATATCACAACTTTAAGCCAGATCAAAAGACGATGCAGCAGAACCCCTCAAATGGAGCACAACTAGGTATGCGAGCGTGACTAACGATCTTAAGGACAATTCTGAGGAAAGAGTCCAAGATTTTCAGCAGAAAAGACCTCAAATCAGATATCTGATTGACCCTTTTAGTGCTGAAGCTGATTGTCTGAAGTCCCCTTTAGTCACTGATGAAGCAACATCCCGGATCGAAATAATAGAACTTTTGGTAGATGACAGATTGAAATCTGTTCAGAAGACAGAGCAGACCCTTACTTTCTGGAAATCTATACCAAAAGATAAATACCTCAACATCAGAGATGCAGCCCTAAAATCAATCTTGATGTTTGCCTGATCTATCTATGTGAGTCTGTTTTCTTGACACTCAAACATGTGAAATCCAAGCACTGATCCGTTTTGACAGACAGCCACTTAAGAGAACTGCTGCATGTGAGCATAACTGAACACAAACCAACTTCAAGGGAATTGTTGAAAGCAAAGATTGCCAGAAGTCCCACTAAGTAAAAGATTGTTATTATCATTAACTATACATTATAACTTTATAATAAATATACATTATCAATTTATATAATGATTGTGTGTGTGTGATTATATATATAGTGATAGACCCAGGCCAGTTGGGAATAGCAGAGTAGCAGAAGGCAGATATACTGGCCACTGGATTAACACTTTTCTGTTCCCTGACTGATCAGAGCAAGGGCTGCTCCAGACTAATGAAAACACCTGACTTACTGCAAAGAGTCAAGTGAGGCCATTAAGTGAATGTGACCACTTGACTCTAATTAAGGCCCCTCTGATACTATAAAAGTACTCACTCCAGTCAGGCAGAGGAGAGCTGGGGAGCCAGAGGAGAGGTAGTGCAACTGAAGGGCTGGTTAATGAAGACACCCTCAAACCATTGTTAAGGGAGCCCTAAGGTAAGGGAGAAGCAGGAAAGCTGTGGGGAAGTGGCCCAGGGAAATGTAGCAACTCTGGCAGTGAAAGGTTGGCTGCCAACAGCTGCTACCCTTAGGGTCCCTGGACTGGAACCCAGAGTAGAGGGCGGGCCCAGGTTCCCCCAACCCAGCACTACAGAAACACCTCCTAGGAGGGGAAGTCAGGCCCCTGTCAGGACAGGAGGCTAAACTATTCTGAAGCAATCCCCTAGGGACAACAGAGACTATAGGAGTTCTCTCAACAACCTCCTTGCTGGCTGATGATTAAAAGTGCTCAGTAGACTGTAACCCTGGCCCTAGAGAGAGAAGGGCTACGTGGAGGGTTGCAGTGAGCCATTGAGGCTAGCATATACCACAGAGATAAGGTCGGAGCTCTGCCACAATATATAATCATTACATATTACTGTGGCATTTTGTCAATGTACACTGGTAAATTCTGGCTCCTTCTCAGGCTCAGGATGGCCATCTCTGATATAATGGATTATATTTTCTGTCTTATTATCTATCCCCTTCCTAATGGTTCCTAACATTCTGCTAGCTTTATTGACAGCCACTGCACACTTAGTGAATGATTTCAGAGACCTATCCACAATGACTCCAAGATCTTGTTCTTGAGTGGTCACAGCTAATTTCATTTTGACTATATAGTTGGGATTAGGTTTTTTCAATGTGCATTACTTCACATTTATCAACACTGAATTTCATCTGCCATTTTGTTGGCCAGTCACCGAGTTGTGTGAGATTCCTTTGTAACTCTTAGCAGTCTGCTTTGGACTCAACTATTTGAGTAATTTTATATCATCTGCATTCTTTGCCACCTCCCTGTATACCCTTTTTCCAGTACAGATCCCTGGAGGACCCAGCTATTTACCTCTCTCCATTCTGAAAACTGGCCATTTATTCCTACCCTTTATTTCTTGCCTTTTAACTGGTTACTGATCTGTGAGAGGACCTTGCCTCTTATCCCATGACAGCTGACTTTGCTTAAGAGCCTTTGGTGATGAACTTTGTCAAAGGTTTTCTGAAAGTCCAAATACACAATATGCCCTGGATCACCTTTGTCCACATGTTTGTTGATCCCACAAAAGAATTCTAATAGATTGGAGAGGCATGATTTACCTTTTAAAAAGCCATGTTAACACTTCCCCCAAAAAAATCATGTTCATCTATGTGTCTGATAATTCTGTTCTTTACTATAGTTTCAACCAGTTTGCCTGGAACTGAAGTATATATATTATATACCTATAATTGACAAAATCTGGAGCCTTTTTTAAAAATTGGTGTCACATTAGCTACCCTCCAGTCATCTGGTACTCATCAGTGATTGCAGTGGTTGCAGATGCTTGGCTGCATTTGTTATGGATGTTGGAGCAGCTAATCTACTGTTATGGTGGACATTAGCAGGTGACACTGTTGCATATGATCCTGCAGGTTCTTTTTCTTAGTGTGCAAGTATGGTTCCATCCTTGAGGAAATACCCTACGGCTGTTAGGTTCTTTTATGGAGTTTCTTTTGGGGGGAAGCCATTGGGCAGCAGGGGAATTTGTTCTCTGCCTTAATCTCACTAATAAGAATCAGTTCCAGGGTAGAGCTGCTGCCTGGGATCTGGACACTACCTTCTTGGGCTGCAAGCCCTGAAATATGGGTTTTCAACAAAAATGACATTTTTCTTCAAAAACAATTTTTGATTAAAAATTTCCAAGCAGCTCTAATGCTAATTGTCTGTCTCTTTGGCCTGACCCTTGGATCTGACTGCATTGCACTCAGTGCAAGCCCAAGGGTGGGGGCAGGGATAGAGAAGAAATGCTAAAGTGCCTTTTGCATTCCCCTCATAGTAGGTCTTGGCAGAAGGCCAGTTTGGCCACTGGCACAACCTAGAGCAACCCCAAGGGAGCTGTTCTTGTTGTGGGCAATAGGTGGAATACACTGGTGCTCTGACCTATGCCCCCTGCACTCGAACCTGAAATGGGGGTTGCAAAGAGTTGACTATGCTGACTCAATGCAGGCCTAGGAGTCCCCCAGGGCTAGGGAAATTAAGGAAATTAATGCCAGTTAAGCTGATGTTCTGGTCCTTTGTGCCATGAAGGCAGCACAAACGAGCTATAGATCCGGTCCATCCTCTCCCTGTCTCTGTCCATTACAAACACCAACCTCATCATTTAAAGCCAAGGAAGTTTCCCCTCCTTCCCCTCCTTCCACCAACCCAGCTAACGAGATCAGCCAATTTCAATGCAGCTAATGAGATTGGCCAATTCCAATCCAGCTAACAAGATTGGCCAATTTTAAACCTAGGAAGCCAGTGGTCCCTCTTGCTTAAGTGAACCCAGGTCCTTCAACTTCACAAGCACAACCCTCTCCCCTGACTTCATGTGCTGTACTGAACCGCAGGCTGTTTGAGTGACTGGAGCAAGCCAGGCACTAAGCCCTAGACCCCCAAAGTGCCTGTATCCCATGAATTTCAGTGGGGTTCATTGGCTATCTAAATATCTGTGACAAACCAGGCCCAACCAGCATGGTACATGTGGTGCATCCAGCACAGCCGCACCTACACAGACGCTCTGCAAAATCAAGCTCTGCATGATTCAGATACCAAGTAATTTTGATTATTATTAAAGACATATTTATTTAGGCTCAAACCCAGTCAGGGGCACATGCTAATGTATCCCCAAAGGCAGCAGACAAGCCCCAATTCAACAGTACATCCCTGTCGAGCAAACCATTTAAGCACATGCTTAATCTTCCTGGATATAAGATTAAGCACGTGCTCAAGCGCTTTGCTGAACTGGGGATGAGAGTAGGATACAAGCCGCCCTGCTCATCTGATGAGTGTGCAGAAGAGCAGAATTCAGATCCCCCAGTGATACTTTCAACATTCTCTAAATCTGCCAGGCTAGGTGGGTCATAGTTGGGACCTAGTTTGAAAATGAGTGCTGTGAAAGCAACATCTTCTAGCTCATCCTCTGTGGCCTCGTTTTGTCCCCGGGACCTAGTTTGAAAATGAGTGCTGTGAAAGCAACATCTTCTAGCTCATCCTCTGTGGCCTCGTTTTGTCCCCATGCTGCAGTTGTGTAAAGGAGAAGTAAACATCTCCCTTCCTGACCCTGCCAGCAAAGGAAGGAAAAAATGAAGAGATGGATTGCCTTGTATGCTAATAGCGATAAATATCATTGCCCCTCCATTTTGCTTGGCAATAAGCCGATTCCCTTCTTGTGATAAACTACTCTGCCTTCAGCCTTGCAATTTATCCACTCAAGAATTGGATTACAGCCTCATAAAACAGAGGGCCAATGATATTATCGCTTAATTAAACCTCATGCTTCGGACAGGCGTTTGTTGCGGGTAGGGATCAGGAATGGATGTTTCCCCCACGTACGCCAGGGCATAATTGGCTGGAGGCTTCATGAGGTTTTCTGATGAAATGTAATAACCATACTGAGTGCTTGGGATGTGCTTGCATGAGGTGAGGGAAGCATGGCCTGGTCACTGAGTGCACAAGTTGTTTCAATGTCTCACTTGGTCCCTGCATGCTTTGAGCACATCTTGAGAAGACGTCAGAGTGGTGGGATGGACCCATGGTTAGGTCACAAGCTGGGGGCTTTGGAGACCTGTGTTCCAGGCTCTGCTTGGCCACAAATTTCCTGTGGCCTCTCAGGCCAGTCACTGAGCTCTGTCTATGCTACAGTCACATGGTGTGAGTGCAGCTTGAGCAGATGTGCCCAAGCAAGGGATGCCACCTCTGAGGTGCCAGATAAAAGGCTATGTGGGATGAGCCAAAGCCTGTCAAATTGGCCAGCTGCCAGTGTTTCCTGACAGGTTTCAGAGTAGCAGCCATGTTAGTCTGTATCCACAAAAAGAACAGAAGTACTTGTGGCACCTTAGAGACTAACAAATGTATTTGAGCATAAGCTTTCATGGGCTACAGCCCACTTCATCAGATGCATGCAGTGGAAAATACAGTAGGAAGATAGATATATACACACACACAGAGAACATGAAACAATGAGTGTTACTATATACACTATAAAGAGAGTGATCAGTTAAGGTGAGCTATTATCAGCAGGAGAGAAAAAAAACTTTTTGTATTGGTAATGAAAATGGCCATTTCCAGCAATTGACAAGAAGTTGAGAGGAACAGGGGGAGGGGGAGGAATAAATATGGAGAAATAGTTTTACTTTGTGTAATGACCCATCCACTCCCCCTCTTTTTTCAAGCCTAATTTAATGGTGTCCATTTTGCAAATTAATTCCAATTCAGCAGTCTCTAGCTGGAGTCTGTTTTTGAAGTTTTTTTTTTGTAATATTGTGACTTTTAGGTCTGTAATTGAGTGACCAGGGAGATTGATGTCCCCTGACCATCATGG
This sequence comes from Gopherus flavomarginatus, assembly GCF_025201925.1. NCBI lineage: Eukaryota > Metazoa > Chordata > Testudines > Testudinidae > Gopherus > Gopherus flavomarginatus. The sequence goes on from NC_066625.1 coordinate 47,526,958, forward strand.
GACCTAATTACATCAGCCACACTATTAGAGGCTCATTCACCTGCACATCTACCAATGTGATATATGCCATCATGTGCCAGCAATGCCCCTCTGCCATGTACATTGGCCAAACCAGACAGTCTCAATGCAAAAGAATAAATGGACCCAAATCAGACATCAAGATTTATAACATTCAAAAACCAGTCGGAGAGCACTTCAATCTCCCTGGTCATCTGCATCTGATGAAGTGGGCTGTAGCTCACAAAAGCTTATGCTCAAATAAATTTGTTAGTCTCTAAGGTGTCACAAGTACTCCTGTTCTTTTAGTGTTTCCTGAGCCTCTTTCATATTCCTTGGACAGCTACCTCAAAACAGAGCCAATCCTGAGAATACCTGCCCAGGGGGCAACCATATCCTGAGCTAGCTGGGTGCCAGCCGCAGCAAGCTTGTTGTGCGCACTGGAGCTAGACATCAGCTGAGTGTCTCTATTTCTCTACTCCCTGCCTGTACAATGGGGAGGATGACACTGCCCTGTATCCCAGGGGAGGGAAGAATAAACACATTAAAGATGGTGAGGTGCTCCAGTATTATGGTGATGGGGCAGACGTGGCTCATAGCTAGATCTGCACAGCGGTGCTTGTCGTATGGGGATGTTTCTAGCATTTCCACACATGCCAACATCTTCAGGAGCTGCTCTCCCGCAGCACTCAGCAATGCTGCAGCTTGCATGGGCTTGAGGGTCATTTTACCATGCCTGAGCACTGCTTTGTAGGAGGGCCTGAGGACTGGCTGATCTGCAAAGCTTATGGCTTCCTGCTCATAGAATCAGAGAAATGTCAGACTGGAAGGGGTCTCAGTAAGTCATCTAGTCCAGGCCCCTGCGCTGAGGCAGGACTAAGTATTATCTAGACCAGCCCTGACAGGTGTTTGTCTAACTGGCTCTTAAAAATCTCCAGTGACAGAGAGTCCATGAGCTCCCCAGATAATTTGTTCCAGTGCTTCACTGCCCCTACCTTACAAAGTTTTTCCTAATGGCCAACCTAACTCTCTCTAGCTGTAATGTAAGCCCATTACTCCTTGTCCTGTCCTCACTGGCTACAGCTGCACTGGCAAGCTTACATCTCTCACAAGCACCAGGGTAGCAGCCACCATCAGACCCGGGGACCTCCAGAACAAAAAGCCCACACTACTACAATGCAGGAGAAAGCACCCTGCCCAGGGCTGTGACAGACTCATAGTCATGGTGGATTGGCTTCAGAAGAGAACCTGTAACATACAGTCACCAGTGGGTCACACTAGCACTAATGGAGCTGCCCCACTGGGGAGTACGGGTCTCAACATTGCCAGTGTAGATGCATCTTTGAAGGACTTGGAAAAGCCATTGTAGACAATGCCAGTCCAGCTGGACTTGAGCTGAAGACCTGCTCCCATGTGCTACAACCAGCAGCAATAAGCAACACCCTGAAATACCTGAGAACAAAACAAACCCCAAACAACAGCCAACCCTGGGCTGGGACTCAGTAGACCAGCATTCTAGTCCTGGCTTGGTCACTGGCCTGTTAAGTGATCTTAGGAAAATCACAGCCCCCTCTATGCCTCAGTTTCCCTATCCGTAAAATGGGGGTTATAACATTCATCTTCTTTGTAAAGTGCTCTGAGATGGATTGATGACAGGCACTATGTAACAGCTGGGATTAGATCTAAGGCCCATGGATGCTGTCCGAGGGGGGCAAAAGGACCTTAGTATAAATGAGAAGCAGGCCCCTAGTCCACAGAACGACACTGACGTTAATCCTCAGCAGCGAAGATACTGAAAGGGGACTCCCCCAGAGGACAGGGTGGAGGCACATGAGCTGACTGCACCCTGCCCTGGCATTGCCCATGCTGTCCCACTCCACAGCTAGAGAGAGAGAGACCTCAGTCCTCTAGCACTCCATCTGTCCAGCACCTTCATAGAGAGCTGGATTCAGAGCGGGGGGGGGGGTTTTAAAAAATGTACTTGTCTGTATCATTAACTGACCCCCATGCAATCATCACAAACCATAAACATCCTGTGGAGGGACAGCATCGTCCCACCAAGAACTCAGCAGAGATGCCAGCCAAAGCTCACTGAGAATGAAGGGCTTCACCAAAGCTGGATTTATTACATTAATATTTGCTGGTAATGAAGTTAGATAGCACTTCGAGTTCCAATCAAATTAGGAAAGCTATAATGAACAAGAAGTGGTGCATTAATTCATTAGGAGAGAATTACACTAAATTATCTCAGCAAATAAGGCAAAACTTCAATTTACTAGCACTATTTTCCAACCGCTTCCACTCCTCCATTTCCATTTACACTGCGGCACACTTTTTATTACAGGCGATGGAATGAAGTGAATTAACCAAACTCCTTCGGGAATCCTTGCCTCCTGGATGCAAATCGCTGCACAGAGCCAGCTGGCGGCCACTTTTCTTTTTTCAAGGGCATCTTATTTTTAAGAATCATTCACCACATCAACAATCATCAGAAATAGGCCCCAGCATTAGGCCTTTGCACTTCTACTGCAAAGCAATGTTGACAGAAATTGCAGCCTGGGATTTGAACTTTTCACCCAAGCTGTTTGGGTGAGTTCCAATCCTAATCTATCTCTAGGCATATCCGATGATAGGCCTAAACCACAAGAGTTAGATCCCAATCTGGAACTAGATCAGAACTTCCTCAAAGTTCAGGGAGGAGGGTTCATATCTGAGGGTCTGATCTGAACTATTATAAAGAAAAAAAGTCACCTGCAACATGGGTTCCATCCATCCAGCTCCAAACCATCTCAAAGTTTGGGAGCTCTCAGCTCCGAATGGTGGGTTGGACTTTCCCTTTTTCTACATTGCCTTTCACTGCAAAGAAGCACTTTACAGGCTATCCATCTGCCACAGTACTGCAGTGAAACAGGACAGCTATGCTGTGCCAATGACTTTACATACATTTAGGATAGGACTATAACAGCGTTTAAAAGAGAACTGGATAAATTCATGGAGGTTAAGTCTATTAACAGCTATTAGCCAGGATGGGTAATGAATGGTGTCCCTAGCCTCTGTTTGTCAGAGGATGGAGATGGATGGCAGGAGAGAGATCACTGGATTATTACCTGTTAGGTTCACACCCTCTGGGGCACCTGGCATTGGTCACTGTCGGTAGACAGGATACTGGGCTAGATGGACCTTTGGTCTGACCCAGTAGGGCCGTTTTTATGTTCTTATGTTGAAGTGAAGAGTAACCTAACTGAAATTGGTGCGGGCAGGGTTAAGTCCTAACTCACTCTCTCTAGTTCATTTTCTAAGTGCTTTATATGATGCTTATTATTGAGAGTTCACCATCTGTCAGCAATATAACATGCTCCCTTGCCATACTGGCAGAGGCACTAAGTGACTTGCCCAAGGTCACAAAGAGATTCTGTGGCAAAGCAGGAAACTGAAGCCTGGTCTCCCAAGTCCTAGCCTGGTGCTCTAACCAGTGAGCCATCCTTCCTCCATGGGCCAGCTCTGGCCAGGGTTATCTCACTAATTTATAGAAGTGTGAGTATCTTCTCCTATAGCTAGGACATCTTTTCCCATGGATGTCTGACTGGAACCACTGCAGCTTCAACAACCCTCTTGTGACTGGATTGTTTATCCTTCTTGGTCACTTGTCCAGAAGGTACATGACATACAAACAGACACTGGGTCCCACCCAAGCGAAGGTGGAAGCCAGGTCTCAGCAGCAATCCATAAACATCTTACATGACACAAGCACTAGAGGGCGATAATGACTTTTTCAGTGTTGTTTACTAATAGTGGAAACAAACATTTCAGCCTAGAAGGCTGTTGACAAACTGTTGTCAGCTATTCGTGGCATGTCATTGTTCACCTAAAGGCATATGGTATTACTTATATTTCCTAATTGGATAGCTGGGACTTTTAAAACAGGAGAATATTGAGTTAAAGCGATGTAAATAACAGTTCGCTGGCAATTCCAAAAACACAGTTTTGTTTCAGGTCAAACCGAAAACAGAATTTTCAGTGAATTGAAAAGTAAAAAAAAAAAAGTTTCCACCTGAACAAAGCAATCTGTTTCAATGGTGAGAAGGATTGTTTTTAAGTTTTTGCATTTTTAAAATAAGATTGAAGGAAATTCAAAAGCAAAAAGTTGTTTCAACCAGAACAGTTGAAACATTTTGTTTTGACAATGTCAGAATAAAATGTGAGAGACACACGGTAGGTGAGGTCATATCTTTCATTTACTCGAAAGCTTGTCTCTCACCAACAGAAGTTGGTCCAATAAAAGATATAGTCTCACCCACTTTGTCTCGCTCATATCCTGGGACCAACATGGCTACCAACAACACTGCAAAAAACCAAAATGTTTCAGTTCTGCATTTTTTCCCCCCAAGATGAAGAATTCAGTGAAACTGACATGAATTCGTGAACCATTTTGGTGTTGCTGAATCTGGATTTCTTGCCAAAAAGTAGTTTTGACTGAAAATGTTCACTCAGCTCTAACATAGGTGAAGTATTCTGGGACACGATTTTAAGCAAAACCTTTAAGCCTCTGATTGCCAGATGCTGGGGCCAGATAACAGGGGATGGATCACTCGATAAGTGCCCTGTTCTGTTCATTCCTTCTGAAAAACCTGGCATTGGCCACTGTCAGAAGACAGGATACTGGGCTTTGGACCATTGGTCTGACCCAGTATGGCCGTTCTTATGTTCAAACAAATGCTAGTGCTAAAATGTGGGCCAGGGCACCGATTCATGGAAAATGTCATGCATACCTGGAAATTGCTTGAATGCTCACAAGTAGGGCGCAATTCACCCATTGGACAGAGAGCCAACACAAGGCCTAGGAACCTAACTCTTTTGGTTCTGTGTACAGGAGTGAATTTCAGACACAACAAATGAGATGATCTCCAGGACCCACACTCACAAACATGCTTGAGGAGATCACGCACAGTAATAATTCCACCAACTCAAGCCCCAGGCTTTGAAAAGAATGTTTTGCTTTGCTATTAGCCAAAAAAACCCACTGTGTAGTAATTTGCTCAAACCTCATGTGTAGCCACCATCTTAATAATTTACAGCTATTGGAGATTATCGCTAACACAGAGCTGCCAATTGGTACATGTTTAACACATAAACATGTGCATAAAAGTTTAATGTCCTCCTAGCCTGGTAATCACTGCCGTTGCCTCATAGCATCTATAAAGGGCTCAGTTTTGTCTACACAGCACCTTCACTGGAGCATAATCCTATTGAATTCAGTGGAGTTACACCTTATTTGCACTGGCAGGGGGAAAACCAGGGCCTTAATTTGTAAGGACAGTGTTGCCAACCCCAAGTGTTCAAAACTTATGTCAGCCCCGCTCGGCCCCCAAATCATGCCATTGGCTTTAAAAATCATAAGGTTTTACAAATCACAAATTGTCAGTTCTTTTTATTTGCCTTTGTCTTTTCCAGCCTGTAGCCCCCTGCAGTGGGGTGGTCATCCCGCTCCTGCCTGGAAGGGCTTGAAATCAGCCCTTGGAGAAGGATGGGGCAGGAGAAGCGGGGCTGATTGGGGAAGCAGCTGCAGCTGGGCCATGCCCCAATCAGACCTCAGCTGGCCCTATATAAGAGACTGGAAGCCAGGAGCTCAGTAGATTCTCTCTGCCTTGGGTGGCGCGGGGAGCTGGCTGCTGGGAAACTCAGGGTGCCTAGAGGGAGGCAGGGCTGGAGAAAGGCCAGAGGGGCTGGGGAGCTCTGGGCTGGCAAGTCCCCAGGCTGCAGGGCCTTGTCCAAGGCCCCACAGAGACACTGGGTTGCAGAGAGAGGCAGCAGGTCCAAACGCAACCTTGCCTATGATGAGTGGCTTTTACACTGCAGTCTGCCTCAGAGAGCAGGGGCTTGATGATGACTGGCAGTAGCCCAGACTGAGGCAAGGTGGGAATTAGAGGGTTGGGGATTCTCTAGAGAGGGGAGACCCAGAGGCAGAGTTTAGGGGTATTGCCGGGGGAAGCACCCCAGATAAAAAGGCACTGGGGTCTGAGAGGGACATGGGGCCTGCAGCAAGTGGGACACTGGCCTGCAGAGGGGGCTCTGGAGGCTGGATGAGCTAATTCCCGAGACAACCAGTGGGAGGTGCCGCAGGGGTGAGTCCCACCCTCATGTTTCCAGACTTCTTCCACAGCCATTTATATATAAATGAAAGCCAAGATTCTCACACAGTCACATGATTCCAGGAGCTGGGGCTTTAAGAAAAAATACCACATATCATGACACCTGTGATACATTTGTAAGAGTTGGGGGCCACACCTGGTTCTGCACATGGCTTAATTTTGGGTAGGGTTGGGGACTGGAGGCTGAACTCATGTGAGAATCACCCCAGTAAAAACTCCATCACCTGGACTGGGGTTACTCCTGGGATCAGCAGAATCAGGTCCTTGATCCTGAACTTTTCAGCTTAGGCCCATTGCCGATTTCTTCCAGTGCTTCTCCACCATCGGCAAGACCCAACAGTATGGGATTCATTTACAGCTAGTAGCAGCTCCTTTTCACAAGAACCTAGGCACAGCCTCCCTGTTGGAGGGCTCAGTGTGCACCATATTTTGGGACCCATGCTTGATCTTTAGGACCCAAGGTGAGCACACAAAGCACCTGCTTGCAAATGAAGATAAGGAATCTAGGGACTCCACCCAGAAGGTGCTGAGTGATTTGGCTCTGATCCAGCAAAGCACTTAACTTAAAGCACCCGAGTTATCCCATGAAAGCCTCACATGTGTTTTAGTGCTTTGCTGAATCAGGGTCAAAGTGAGGGCCCCATGGAATCAGGGATTTAAGGCATCGCAGCACCATACACACTGCTATGGAGGCCAGGGGTAGACTCAGAGTCAGAAGGGACTACAAGGGTCATCTGGTCTAACCCTTGACAAGATGCAGAATTCATTGTGTCTGAACCATCCAAGACTGATGGCTGCCCAGCCTCCTTTTGAAAACCTCCAGTGAAAGAGCTTCCACGGTCTCCTGAGGCATCTGTTCCATGTTCTACTCGGTTTACAGTTAGGAAGTTTTTCCTCAGATTTAATCTACATCTGCTAGGCTGTAGTTTGAACCTGCCTCTTGTCTTGCACTCTGTGGTGAAAGAGAACAATTTTTCTCTGCCTTTTTTATGGCAGCCTTTCAAGTATCTGAAGACCACTATCATATCCCCTCTTAATCTCCTCTTTTCCAAAGCGAACTTACCCAGTTCCTTCAGCCTTTGCTCACATGGCTTGTGTTCCATCCCTCTGATCATCTTTGTCACCCTTCTTTGGATCCTTTCCAGTTTCTCTGCATCCTTTCTATACATTGGTGACCGAAGTTGGACACGGTACTCCAGCTGAGGCCTAACCAGAGCTGAGTAGAGTAGCAAATTGCATTGGCATTTTTTTTTTTTTTTTGGTAACAGCATCCATTGCTGACTCATCTTGCAGTTGTGATCCACCACAACTCCCAGATCCTTCTTGACAGTGCTGATGCCAAGCCAGCTTCCCCCCATTCTGTATTTGTGCATTTGGTTTTTCTTCCCTAAATGTAGCACCTTACATTTGTCTTTGCTGAATTACATGTTGTCTATAGTCCAGTTCTCCAATTTATCATGATCCCTCTGAATTTTAGCTCTATCCTCCATAGTGTTAGCAACCCCCACCCCAGCTTTGTGTTATCTGTAAACTTGATTAGTATGCTCTCTATACCTACATCTAGGGCATTAATAACGATGTTAAACAACACTGGGCCCAGAACAGATCCCCGGGGAACCCCACTTGAGACCTCCATCCAATCTGATATCATACTCTGTGGTTGTTTAACCAATTATGTATCCATCAATTAATGGTAGTTCTATCAAGCCCACATTTCTCCAGTTTACTTATCAGAATATCATATGGGACTGTGCAAAAAGCCTTGCTGAAGTGCTGGTATATTATGTCCACTGCATTCCCCCATCCACCAAGCCAGTTAACGGCAGTCTGCAGGGAATGGTTGGGAAGGGTTCAAAGGCAGCTGAGAATGTGACCCTGTTTGGGATTAATGAGCTTAGTCCCTGAGAGATGTACACGAGTCAGGTGCTTTTATTACCACTATTTATATTACAACTAGGCCGTGAGGCCTCAGCTAAAATCCAGGCCCCATTGTACTCGGTGTTATGCATACACTTAAGGCTCAATCTCAAGTCCATTGAAAGCAATGGGAGGCTTCCCACTGACTTCAGCTCAAACTGCTAGTGCCAGCATCTGCTGAGATCACCACCTGGCAAGCTGGCTGGTATTGTCTCATTGGTTCTTTGTGCACCGCATCTGTCTGTATCCAGCTGTTGTCTGATCTCTCACAGAGTGTCAGCTCCCTGGGGCAGGGACCATCTCTGTCCTGTGTTTGTACAGCACCTGGCACAGTGGGGTCTGGTCTGTGCCTGAGCTCCTGGGGCTACTGCAGTACAACTTACCCTCTCAAGCAACAAGCCAGAAAGGAGCTACCTCCTTACACAGATGGGGAACTGAGTCTCAGGGGGAGTGAGTGACTGGCCAGGATCTGTGGCGGCTGCTGCCAGAACAGAAGCTAGCTGTCCTGCACCTTAGTCCAGTGCCCAAGCCTCAGGATCACCCTCTTGCCCTGCTTGTGGTGGAAGTTTGTCAGGGAACTTACCGAAAACAAAAGGTCATGTGACCTGCAAACTTAACAGGCACCAACAGCTGTAATTGTTCGATTAATGGGTGTACATTAAACATGGCATAGTTGTGACTACATCATGCCCTGCTTCACCTCGTGGGGGACCGTGCTGAAGTACTGGCAGCTCCCACCCAAAGCAGCTGGGATCAAGCTGGCTTGTTTACACACACACACACACACACACACACACACACACACACACACACACACCCCTACCTACTGCTAGGTCATCATATTGCAATGAACAGGCTAATTTGTAGGTGTGCTTGCATATGCCTCTGCCCTGTTTGTCATATGCCTCATTACTAACAGCAAGCAGAGAGTCTCCTTCAGTTCAAGCAGAGGGGCCTGTGCTTTGGGAACTAGAGCTCTATTTCTGATGGCCCCATGAAATTCTGAGTTACCATTGTATGTACCACAATGACAATCAAGAAGTGCCAGGGCTCAGGAGTTGAGCCTGCCCTTCCTGGCGCAGGGTGATGTCTGAGTTACTAAATGCTGCAGCAGAAGGCAGCCATGACTCCACAGCAGCCCCTTCACTCAGCATCATCATCTCTTGCTGAAGCTCAGAAGAAGTGAGACCCTGCTTTGCCCCCTGAGCTGCCTCAGTCCTGAACTACCCTGGGTCACTGTACCCTCCTGAGACCAGTAACAGCCACAGCCCATGGGTCACTCCACCCTTCAGAGATTAACAAGAGCCACAGCCTGTGGGTCACTTCACCCTCCAGAGAGCTGAGAGAGCCGCAGCCCCTGGATCACTACACCCTAAAGAGATTTAAGAAAGCCACAGCCCGTGGGTCACTGCAACCTCTGGAGATCAGTGAGAACCACAGCCCGTGGGTCACTGCACCCTCCAGAAAGCTGCCACAGCCGCAGCCCATAAGTCACTGCATCCTCCAGAGATCAGTGAGAGCTACAGCACATGAGTCACTGCACCCTCCAGATCTTAACAAGAGGTGCAGACTGTGGGTCGCTGCACCTTCCAGAAAGCAGCCAGAGCCACAGTGCGTGAGTCACTGAACCCTCCAAAGAGCTGTGAGAGCCGCAGCCTGACGGACAGTGCACCCTCCAGAGAGCAGCCAGAGCTGCAGTCTATGACTCACCGCACCCCTCATAGAGCTGCGAGAGCCACAGCCCATGGATCACCGCACCCTCCAGAGATCAGCGAGAACCACAGCTTGTTGTTCATTGTACCCTCCAGAGAACCACAAGAGCCATAGCCTATGTGTTACTGCATCCTCCAGAGAGCTGAGAGGGCCGCAGCCTGGAGATCACTGCACCCTTCAGAGAGCTGCAAGAGCTGCAGCCTGTGGGTCACGGCACCCTCCAGAGATCTGAGAAAGCCTCAGCCCATGGGTCACTGCACCACCTGGAGATCAGTGAGAGTCACTGCACGCTCCAGAGATCGAGAGCTGTAGTGCAAGGGTCACTGAATCCTCCAGAGGCTAGAGAGACCCGCCTCCCTCCCACCTAGTTTATCGTTAGGAAGCTCACTTTTCAAGCAACCCCATGGAGAGGAGCATAAATATAAATATATCGATGAACAGTCAAGTTTGGAGCAAGCCCCGGGCTTGTTTCAGAGTGAAGCGAGCAAGAGCGCCACTTGCACTTCCCCAACTCACCCTCCTTGAGGCGCTCCAGAGCCCAGGCAACCCCCATCCAGCAGCAACGGGATGCAGACAGGGAGGTCAGGGGACCTGCCCTGGAGTACCTTTGCTTTGGGATAAGCAGTTCTGCCCTCCTACCTGGGGGATGATCTGGAACATCAGCTCACCTCTTCATAGTTCCTCCAGCCCCAAACCCTGTGGAAGTCACTTTGCCTGCTGCTGGGATGCAGCCACCTCTCGTGTGGAAGGACAGCAGCCAGGAAACACAGCATTGTTGGCTAAAAGGGAGGAAGGGTTGGCCAAGGATACCAGTGGCACCAATTAGGGGGAGCACACACTCCTCCTCCCCCACCCCACATACATTTGCACTTACTCAAAGCTGCATAGGCTCCAGAGCTGGGGGGGCCAGGGCCCAACCTCTTTGAAGCAGTGGCCCCATGTTAAAGGAGCACGGCTCCCTTGGAGCAGACTGGAACATGCTCCAGCTGTATGGGGTGGCCAGGCCAAATGGCATCATGGCCTGGCACATGGGAGCCTGGTCCTGAGTCTGCCAAGAACTTGACTCCAGGCTGCACTGGCTCATGTGCTGGGTGGGTAAGGGGAGGAGACTCCCCAGCCAAGGGTGACCCAGTGTCCCTGTGGTGGGGAGGGGGGACGAGATGAGCAAGGACTGGAACAGGGTCCCTGTCAGGGGGGAAAGGGGAAGGGGACTGGAATTTGTTGTACCACGCACACCCCCACCCTCCCCAGACATTGGCACCACTGAGGAGAGGAACTCCTACAAAGCTGTCATGGAATCTGCACAAGAGCAATCTAGTAAACTCTGCTCTGAACCCCTCCCCCCAACACACACACACACACACACACACACACACACACACACACACACACACACACACACACACACACACACACACACATATAATTGGCATGAGACTCGATTAATCGGCCAAAGAAGGATGGAGGACTGAGCCAGTCCCAGCAGGGCTCAGATCTGGGCTCCCAAGGGAAACGAGGTAAATCACTAATCATCCCCTTGTAGCACTGTATTCAGAGGTGCTGCATCCTGCTGGGCAGTGTCCCTGCCCCCCACACAGGGCCTGAGCATGCTGCTGCCTGACCATCACTCCCAAAGTCTTTCCAGCAAGAGGCCAGTTATTGAGCCTGGTCTCTTATATGGAACCCAGCCCCTGCGTGCCACCAGGTCTCATACATCTGTGCAGGGCAGTGCTCTGCTTTCCCAGGTCCTTGCCAGCTAGGAGAGGCCACAGGAGTGCTTTGCTGAAGGACACCCTCCAGCGCTTTCAACAACAACAGACACAAGCCTGCAGCTGACATTGAACCATGGTGCCAGAAGCGTGGCATCCACAACGTATGTCACGTGATTCCCTCCACCTCCGCACTAGCGCTGCAAATACCCCAGCAATTCACCCACTGAAACAACAGAACCCTCATAATCATCTCAAGGGCTTGGAATAGCAAGGAATCATATCGCTCACCGCTGCAGTGCAGCCACCTCTGGGTCAGAACATGAAAACTGGTCAATGCCACACAGCAACACTACACAACAGGTTCAAAGAGCTGAAAGGACAGCCCTCCCCATGGTTAAGGCAGTGATGTGTATCCCACAAGAGTTCGGTTCAGTGCCTGGATTTGCTATAGGCTCCCGATGTGACCCTGGGCAGATCCCTTAATCTATCTGGGCCCCATCTGTAAAATGGGGATAATACTTCCCACTACATTGTATGTGTTGCAGAACAGGGACTGCCTTTTGCTATGTGCAGTGCAGGTGCTAATCTGAGCAGGGCTGTAAGAAGTGGGCACGCTGGCCTTTGAGTTGCAGCGGGTAGAGCTTTAGGTAACAGCAGGGACAGTTTCTTATCTCTGTTGACTGTAGGCATCTAATTGTGATGTATATGTGTAATTTTGATGTGCATGTGTCTATATTACCTCCTGGGTGGCCCTTAGAGAACAAACCGGGCCTAGTCCTATATAAATCGGAGAACACAGCCATGAAATGACACCTTGCCCCCATGATCCAGCTAACTGAATTCCACACTAGGAATGGGATTATTATTCTGCACAAAATCATACACATTCAGCCCTCGGAACCTGCCTCTCACCGAGAGCATTTGCAGGTCCAATGCCGTTACAGCAGCAAGCCCTGGGAATGTGAAAGAAACAAAACACGATAAAAGTCACCCATGCTTCACAAGTGCCCATTTCTTTACAGTGCTTTTCCTCCCCCTAAAATGCGACATCGTACAGGGGAGGGAGATTATCCATTGAGATCTGGAGTTTTAAAAGAACCTAAAGGAGTCAAATGCCCAAACCCTGTTGATTTTCAATAGAAGCTGGATGCCTAACTTTGAAAACGCCAACCCCAATTCTTTTATAGCCACTATTGTCTGCCAAGGTGATTCATGAATTCTGCACAGACCTTGTCCTAAAACTACTATTTTCTGAGGCCATGTCTACATCTAAAATTTTGCAGCGCTGGTTGTTACAGCTGTATTAGTACAGCTGTATAGGGCCAGCGCTGCAGAGTGGCCACACTTACAGCAACCAGCGCTGCAAGTGGTGTTAGATGTGGCCACACTGCAGCGCTGTTGGGCGGCTTCAAGGGGTTTTGGGGAAGGCGAGAGCAAACCGGGGAAGGAGACCAGCTTCGCCGCGGTTTGCTCTCGCGTTCCGCGAACCACCCTGCAAACCGCAGGGAAGGAGACCTGCTTGCTCGGGGGTTCGGCGAACGCGAGAGCAAACCGGGGAAGGAGACCAGCTTCGCCGCGGTTTGCTCTCGCGTTCCGCGAACCACCCTGCAAACCGCAGGGAAGGAGACCTGCTTGCTCGGGGGTTCGGGGAACGCGAGAGCAAACCGCGGCGAAGCTGGTTTCCTTCCCCGGTTTGCTCTCGCCTTCCCGGAACCATCCAGCAAACCTCAGGGAAGGAGACCTGCTTGCTCGGGGTTCGGGGAACGCGAGAGCAAGCCGGGGAAGGAGACCAGCTTGATTACCAGAGGCTTCCTCAGGTATGCTGGGATACCTGCTTATTCCACGGAGGTCAAGAAAAGCGCTGGTAAGTGACTATACTTGATTACCAGCGCTGGATCACCAGCGCTGGATCCTCTACACCCGAGACAAAACGGGAGTACGGCCAGCGCTGCAAACAGGGAGTTGCAGCGCTGGTGGTGCCCTGCAGATGTGTACACCTCCTAAGTTGCAGCGCTGTAACTCCCTCACCAGCGCTGCAACTTTCTGATGTAGACAAGCCCTGAGACCCTGTGCTGGCGTAGATTGGCATGGAGCCAGTAAAGGTCCCTTCAGCTCATGGAGTGCAGAACTTGCAATAGCAGGCTCAGGGCGGCCTGTTTGCTTGGAAGGTCAGGGAGAGAAATCAGTCCTCTGTCTTGGAAGAGTGAAAGAAAGAAGCACATTGCCACCTTCTGGGCTAAAGTCTCTCCCTAAAGTTCCCTCTTCACTTCCAGCGGGTACATCAACTCATCTAGATCAGTGTTTCTCAACCTGGGGAGGCATGACCCCCAGAGGGGTTGCAGGATGAGTGGGGGTGGGGTCACAAGTGCAGGGCTGGTGTTATGGGGTGACAAGCAGAGTAACTGCCGGGGCCCCATGCCACAGGGGGTCCAAGCTGTCATTTGCTTCAGCCCCAAGCAGCAGGGCTCAGGTCTCAGACTCCAGACGGGTACAGCAGTCAGGAAAGACTGAGAAAGCACTGACCTAGTCTGTTCTGTAGGACAGTGATTATGAAATAATAGCCTGAAACCTGGACCTAGGGTAAGTTTACTGAAGCCAGAGCATTGATTTCCCTACACCCTCCCCGAATTTCCCCAACACCCCCCCGTTTTGTGAGCTAGTTACATACCAATTCAGTGACTGTTTGGAAATCTTAATTTAAACTGAAACATTAATACACACTTTAAAAGCTTATACAGTGTATGATAAAATATGTGTATCTGAAAAAGAATAGATTTGGAAAGTATGAACATAGACTAGCTTCCTTGCTTCCTTATATAGCTGTTTTTTATGATGCCAGTGCATTCATTTCAGTGATGTTGGCCAACCTAATAATTTCAAATGATGATTTGTAAGCAAAGTCTAAATGAGCTCTCCCTGACAGCTAGTGATGAGCTGGGGCTGCGGGGAAAGGCTTCAGGGCCAGATTATATTTACATTCACACCTAATCTACCTAGGATCCAGCAAACAAAGCTGTGTTGTCCAAGTGATAGATTTTGACTGGGGTTGGGTTACAAACCACTTGAATGTGGGGGGAATGGGGATGAAATGTTGTTCTTATTGTATGAGTAAAGGGCAGTAGAACTGTAGCCTATGATGATTCGAAGACATCAAGAGAGAGGATGGGGACCTGTCCCTCTCCACTGTTTAAAGACAGAGCTGATTAGGCTCTATAGATAGTCTTTTGTTCTGTTAAGTGACCACTGCAGTTTAAATCACTGACAATCAAGTCTAAGTGCTTAGTCCTGTTGTGGGGACAGTGTTCCTGTGGGTACAGTGTTTTTGTGTAAGAGACAACCCAGACTGCACTAGCAGCGAGTGACGTTCCCACACTGAGAGCTCAGCTGAAATCACTGAGAGCTGGTGGAACCTCAAGAGACCAACTCGCAGAGGTCACAGGGGCAGGTGGCAGCCGAAGGTGACTGTGCAGGGCCATTGGCAACAGAGTGATGGAGTGAACGGTGGCACAACGAACAGACATGGCCAGAGCAAACAGTGAGCAGCTGGAGGAACAAGCAAACTGCCTTCTTGTCCCCCACCTGGAAGGTGTACTCACGTGAAAGCACCTCTGAACTCTGAGTCTCCACTGACCAAGGACAACACTGGTGAGTGGAGTGCAGTGGAGGGAAAAGTGAGGGGCATGTTAAATAAACATTTGTTTGTTGGACTATATTTTAGTTACTTTGCTCCAGAATGCTAGATTTGTGGCTGGGAATGGAAACTTATATAAATATGTTTCCTAGTAGGCCAAGATTTTTAAAATGCATTATTTGCCAAGGTTGTTGTCTCACATTGTTGCTATCTTGGGAGGTCATTATATTGGGGAGTTTCTGTACTAAATATTTTTATTATTATAATTAATTTTTACATAAGAATGGTCATACTGGGTCAGACCAATGGTCCATATAGCCCAGTACCCTGTCTTACAACAGTGGTCAAGGCCAGGTGCTTCAGAGGGAATGAACAGAACAGGTAATCATCAAGTGACCATCCCCTGGTGCCCATTCCCAGCTTCTAGCAAACAAGTTAGGGATACTCAGAGCATGTATTGCATCCCTCCCCATCCTGGCTAATAGCCACAGATGGACCTGTTCTCCAGGAATTTATTTAGTTCTTTTTATAATCCTGCTATAGTTTTGGTCTTCACAGCATCCCCTGGCAAAGAGTTCCCTGGGTTGACTTTATATTGTGTGAAGAAGTACTTCCTTTTGTTTTTTTAAAACCTGCTGCCTATTAATTTCATTGGGTGATTGCTAGTTCTTCTGTTATGTGAAGGATTAAATAAAATTTCCTTATTCACTTTCTTCGCATCAGTCAAGATTTTGTAGACTTCTATCATATCCCCATTAGTCATCTCTTTTCTAAGCTGAAAATTCCCAGTCATTTTAATCTCTCCTCCTGTTTCATACCCCTGATCATTTTAGTTGCCCATCTCTGTACCTTTTCCAATTTCAATATATATTTTTTAGGATGGGTGACCAGATCTGCATACAGTATTCAAGGTGTACATGTACCATGGATTTATATAGAGGCAATATGATATTTTCTGTCTTATCTATCCCTTTCTTAATGATTCCCAACATTCTGTTTGCTTTTGTGACTGCTGCTGCACATTGAGTGGATGTTTTCAGAGAACTATCCACAATGACTCCAAGATCTCTTTTATGAGTGTTAACAGCTAATTCAGATGCCATCATTTTGTATGTATAGTTGAGATTGCTTTCCCATGTGCATTACTTTGCATTTATCAACATTGAATTTAATTTGCCATTTTGTTGCCCAGTCACCCAGTTTTGTGAGATCCCTTTGTAGCTCTTCGCAGTCTGCCTGGGACTTAACTATCTTGAATAGTTTTGTATCATCTGCAAATTTTGCCATCTCACTGTTTACCCATTTTTCCAGATGAATATGTTGAACAGTACTGGTCCTAGTACTGACCCCTCAAGGATACCACTATTTATCTCTCTCCATTCTGAAAACTGATAATTTATTCCTACTCTTTGTTTCCCATCTTTTAACTAGTTACTGATCCATGAGAGGACTGCCCTCTTATCCCATGATGGCTTACTTTTCAAAAGTCAATTTAAATTAAATACATTTTTTTTAATTTTTTTTTTTTAGAAATCTAGATCTGTTATGTGTTTTGGTGTAACCTGCATTTTCCTTATGTTAAATTTGCATAATCCTAACAAAACATTTACTTTATTCATATCTCTTTTATATATCTCATTGGACCTGACACCACCCCCCCTGTAAATTCGAACACCCCCACTAATTTCAATTCCTGGGGAAACCACTGAGCCAGAGGCAGTGCTCAGGCCTAAGGAAAGTAAATCAGACTTAACTTGATGAAAGCCATAATCCATAAGCATAATTACATTTGGGTCCAGACTCTCACGTCGTCTCCCCTTGCCAGAACTGGCAGTTGGGAAAAGTTGATGCTGCACACCTTGGGGATAACAACTTACACTCCACCAGCTGTGGGGTGACCATTCCCCCTTTCCAGCCACCATGCATGAAGGTCAGGGATATCCTGCGATGGCCAGGGAGTGGCACTAGAGGATGAAGGGAAGGCCCAATCTGTAAGAGATAACCCTTCTTGCACAGGTCATTACTAGAAGCAGACATGATTTCTTTCCCCCTCCTTTGATCCTCTGCTTTGCAGAACTGTCATTCCTGCCCCTGAGTTCAAACTCACCTTCTAAAGCCTGTTTCTTCACCCTTGTTAATGTCTATTCACACAAACAGGCCATGGAGACTAGCCCACACAAGAAAAGAGGGCTGAGTCTTAACTCTTCCCCACCAGGCTTGGGGCCTAACAGGAGGTTGCAGAGAAGAATGGAAGAAACACCTGCCCTGCAAACCCTCTCCTTCCTTTCCCATGTCTGGCGCCTTAGCGCTATGCTGCTGAACAGTCTTCACGCTGCATTTATCACCCACCTTGCTTGTTGCCATCACTGCTGCATGTGAGCAGACAGCAGCACCTGGCTGCGTTGTTGGGGAGCAGCATGCCTACCTGTAGACCAGGCCAAGGGGTCAATTCTCAAACCCCAGCTGGACAGTCTTGTCTTCTGATGCTGCCTGAAGGGGATTGCCATCTGGAGATGTTAACATGAGGGAAAGAGCAGGAGGTGCAGGGGGGTGTCCTGGGCAGGGTTCTGTCTCTGCAGGAATTGTTGCTTAGCAAACAACGTTTGCTGCTTTTGCTGCATGCCTGTGGGCACAGTCAGCATCTATGATGTCCTTAGAGCCCAGCCTAGTACAGGACAATGGAGCATCTGAAATGGGGTCAGTACTGAAGGGGCTATCCCGGGGTTTTCCCCATGCCCACTGCATTAGGAGACGAGCTGTCATTTGCCTGTCTAGATGCATCCATCCCACCCTTCCCCCCACAACTGGATTCAATAAAGCTGCTGCTTCTTTGAGTCTCAGGGATTATTCTAGGCTCTCAACCACCTGAGACACAGCAGCACCTAACTCATGGCTTTAGCCAGCATCCTGTGGAGTGTTTGATTAAATATCTAACATCATTGCATCCGTATTAAAGGTCCCTGTCAGCTCATGGACACCACAAACACTTCATAAGATTTAGGGACCTGCACCTTTTTGAGCTCCTTCCCTTTGCTGCCCTCAGGTGGCAGATGGCGGGATGAAATCTGGCCCTATGTGGGTGTGGAGCCAGCTTAGGGAACGGCTGCAGTGGGGCAGGCTCTGGCAATCCCCAGCTGGCAGACAGTTCGGGGGACACATGCCAGCTGGCCCCCAGGCTGCTCTAAATTCCACCAAAGCCAAGGCTGGCACAGAACCAGGCAGAGAAGCAGGGAGCCATAAGCAGCTCCCTCGTCTTCAAAGAAGGGCGCGCTGGCCCAGCAGAATTGGTGTCTGTACAGTTCTAGGCATTCTGCGCTACATCCACGCAAGGTGCTCAGATGATATAGGATCCCCAAACACTCTGGGTTGCAACAGCTCAGCATGCAATGTTTGCCATTGCCTCCCCAGATCCAGTCCATCCTGCTGTCTCTTTCCTATGCATAGCTTTCCTGCTATCAGTCCTACACAGCCAGAGAAATGGGCTGCTAAACATGCCCTTTACATTACCTGTCCATAGCTTGTCCCTGCTGGCAATGCAATACCCACTGAGGCAAGGAACCTGACTTCCTGGTTCCCTGTATTCCACACACACACCCTGGTTATTGAACACCACGTTGCTGTTGGCAATGAAAGACTGACTGTGACAAAGACAAATGTGTTGTGATTAAGTGACGCATACTTCTTCAGGTGACTGCTGCCTAGTAGCATTTTCTCAGCACCAAGGGTCCGGACCAGCCAAAGGGTGCTTGGCCTGGTCCATTTGTTTCCAGAGCACCCCCATGGCTGGCAAGACCTTGTGCATTCCTACGTGCTCCCCAGTCCAACAAAAGGTCCCATCGTAATCCACACATCTCCTCTCTCCCACTGGCTTGTAAATCACACTCCTGTATTCTTAACTTCTGGCTTATTAAACACTCTTCTAGCTTGCATCTTTCTGGGATATTTGCACGTTAGAAGGCTTTTCGCCATCACCTCCCTTGCCTCTCTCTGCATTCTCTGGCCCATGCTATGCAGGAGGTCAGGCTAGATGAGCTAATGGTCCTTTCAGGCCTTAAACGTCTCTGAATCAATTGTTTCTCTTTCATTTTTAACTCCTGCCTCTTCCTCTTTTCTGTGTTCATCCCTTTCCCTTTCTTTCTCCTGCTTTCAAAAGCACAAGGAGTTCCCTTTATACCTGCCTTGACATTTTTTGATTTATCTCCCGCATCTGTCTAGGGTACCAAACGATTCTCTTTAACACACACAAATGTTCTCCATCCCTCTCTCCTTTGTTAAAACAAGGCAGAGGAGCTTCTGCCAGCACAATTAATCACATTAAAAACCAATCTCTGGGCCTTGCATTAATCAAGTGAAGAATATGAGGCAGTAAGTTTAGCACACTCTAGTCATTGTCAGAGCTTTGCTCAGTGGCTAGGGGGCTGTACAATCAGGGTTTACCTCTCCCCACGCTGAAAGTCTCCATTGGGCCTGGAATGGTCTCTTCCCCGAGACTTTTGGCACAGTCAGAAGTAAACATAATCCAGCATTTTGACATAAAAAGCCCTTCTATCAAAGGGGACAGGAGGAAAAAGCACTGAATATTAAAAGCAAAGCCAGTGGCTATTAAACATCACTTCATACCTTGGCTAGTAAGCTAGAGTGAATCAGAAAAAGCAGCAAGAGCTTATTAGCTGCTAGTGTAATGAGCTCATCTTCTGTTGGCCACAGGCCTGTAAAGAGGATCTTAGCACTGACGGTGCGAATAGCATCTGTTCCAAGCTCTCCAAAGCCTCCAATTTCTAGTCCTGCTCAGAACCCAAAATCAGGGTTCAACTAAACCAGAAGTCCCAGGTCACTGGCAGCCAAATTGCTTAGGTTGATTGCTGACGATGTCACACTGCTAGCCAACCAGAAGGCAAATGGCCCCATCTTTCAGTGCTGGCCATCACCCAGGCTATGAATTGGTGGGTTTCTACTGGCCAAGGAGGATCCACACATCCTGTCACAGCTGTTAAAAGCTTGATTCAAGAAGCCATTTCCAATGCATAACAACTTCATTGAAGTTACTGATTAACAAACAAGACAATAAACCCTGCTTTTATCTGCCAATGGTTGTCGCTCATTAGAAGCTGTTATAGCTTGGGTTAAACCTAGCTTAAGCTGTCTTTCATTAAGTGTAAAAACTAA
This sequence comes from Gopherus flavomarginatus, assembly GCF_025201925.1. Taxonomy (NCBI): domain Eukaryota; kingdom Metazoa; phylum Chordata; order Testudines; family Testudinidae; genus Gopherus; species Gopherus flavomarginatus. The sequence goes on from NC_066625.1 coordinate 47,547,243, forward strand.
CTGAGGTCTTTTGTGGAATAGGATAGTTGATACCGTAAAAGCCACCTCCCAAAGCACAAGCCCATATCCAGGCTTGAGTAGAAACTGAACCATGTGAACAAAGCAGTTTTCCTGGAGGCTAATATACCAAATGCAGGGGCCTGGGCCTGGATTGGTGGAGCTGTCCATGTGTGAGAGAGAGAGAAGCAGAAGAAACCCAAGGACACAGCTAAGAGAAAAAAAGCTAAGAGAGAGCTTTTGGGCCAAGTTCTGCCTAGAAAGGGGCTTGGAACTGTGAGGAAAACTGTCTCCAGTTGTCTGATTCCTCCTGTGTTCAAGGAAACAGGGCATTGTACAGTCCTCTGTAAATAAACAGGATTGCATCAAAGATATAGCTGACTCCATCATCAATTTCTCTTTCTAATGGAAACAACCAGCTAAACCTTGAAAACTGGCTAACTCTTGGGTGAAAAAAGGGTCAGTTACTAACAACGTTTGCTAACTGCTATACTATATTCTGTATTAACTTATGGGACCACCACCATTGTGAATGTGAAACCTGGGATTGGACCTGAACCCTCTACAGCTAAACCCATCACTTCTCAAATTGAGAGCTGTAACAAATCCATAGCCTCTAGGGATCAGGGTGTAGTCTGACATGCTCTGCCCAGCGGATCATAATAGCACAGATCCTCAAATGAAGCAGCATATCTGACACTGCATAGAAAATACAGCCTTATGATTTGGGCCCTACCAAATACATGGTCCATTTTGGTCAATTTAATGGTCATAGGATTTTTAAAATTGTGAATTTCATGATTTCAGCTATTTACATCTCAGATTTCAAGGTGTTGTAATTGTAGGGATTCTGACCCAAAAAGGAGTTGTGGGGGCAGGCGTTGCGGTACTGCTACCCTTACTTCTGCACTGCTGCTGGCAGGGGCGCTGCCTTCAGAGCTGGGCAGCTAGAGTGTGGAGGCTGCTGGCTGGGAGCCCAGTTCTGAAGGCAGATCCGCCACCAGCGGCAGCGCAGAAGTACAGAGAGCATGATATGATATTGCCACCCTTACTTCTGTGCTGCTGCCTGCAGCACTGGGCCCTCTGTCAGCAGCTGCCACTCTCTGGTCACCCTTTTATGGCAGCAGTGCAGAACTAAGAGTGGCAACACCATGACCTCCCCTAAAATAACCTTGTGACCCCCCTGAATCTCCTTTCTGGTTCAGGACCCCCAATTTGAGAAATGCTGGTGAAATCTGGTCTTTTGTGTGCTTTTATCCAATACTATACAGATTTCACAGGGGGAGACCAGATTTCACAGTCTGTGACACATTTTTCGTGGCCGTGAATTTGGTAGGGCCCTACTTATGATTCATGCTAACTTGGGGCAGTGACCAGCTGACATTCCAGCAGCTAGGATTCCTCCCCCTTGGGCTGAACATAAATAACCTATTTGAAAAACAATAGCATAGATCCCAAGTGGAGTGACATGGTTCCTTATAAGGCACAGCCTTACGATTCACGTCAACTTGTTCCGGTAAAAGAAAGAAAACCACATGCTTAATTTTTGTAGCTAAAACATGAACAGTCTAATCCTTGAGCTAAAAAGATTTTAGCCCAGGAAGGGCATGTGGCTTCTGCATTATTTCACCTGATTTATTTTTAATTTTTAGCCCAAATGCTTAATTCTAAAAGGACATAACCTAGAATTGACAGTCTTATGAGCTCAGCACTAGGCCCTTAACATCCCATCCGGTTGTGGGGGTGTAGGGAGGGAGAAGCATTCCTGCCTTTGCTGTCATTACAAGGTGCTTTACCAGTACAAATGAAGAATCAGTCCCAGAACAGCAGCAATGCACCAGTTTTTGTAACAATACCACCATAAAATCAGCACCAGCCACCGGAATACGGACTAGATTGTGAATGCATTTCAAGATCACATTCTAGGAGTTAGAACATTATGGGCTGCATGTTCTCAAGAACAAAAAGGAACATTTTCCAGCAATCCATAGACCCATTTGGGCCACCTAATTGTCATTAGCACTCTTCAGAAAGCACCAGCAAAGGCTAATGCTACAGAGATCCCTCATGCCTGTTTACATTGTTCTTTAGGATGGCTGCACAGCTCTGGCTGCTTTATTCTTCCACATCTAGCACCAGGCCTACACCGTCTCCCTGATTCACCCGGTCAAGGAAGGACCTGACACAAGCATCATGTCTCTGCAGGGAGGAGGCAAAACCAAGTGCATGTGCTTTAAGGACACTAAGCAAAACAGAAAGCTGGAACTGAGCAGGGAGCATTGGGAATTCGTTTTGGAGTGTGTGAATATAACCAGTGCTGGTCTGGACAAAGAGTTACACTTCTGACAGATCCCCTCCCTCTTACTGCTGTCTTGCATTTCCCATGGGCATGCTATCCCTACAATGTGTTGAACTCTATTGCTATGCTATGCATCTATAGCACCAAGTGGAGAACGGCCCTATTTATGAGAATACAGACAGCTGGGTCAGATTATCTTTGCCATTCAAGCATCTGAAGTACACAACACACCAGTGACACCTTCACCACTAACGTGCATTGGGGTAGATCTACTATACAAAAGTATATCCTGTAATGGCAAGTTTTCAACTTAGTGTCACATGGGAGAACCGTTGTATAATTATAAGAACATATACCTTTTAAATACAGTCAAAGAAATGTAGTCAAGATACTTATTATGGGATCTTTGAGCTATTATGCCATCACCTTTAAGCCCACAGAGGTTGGATCAGCTTCACATTAGGCACTGTGGAGTGGTGCATCTGAAGGACATCACAGAATTCGGGTTGTTTGGGTTAGGTCATGTCACTAAAGAGGAGGCCCATGGCTTGTTTGGCAAATCAAATAGCAAGGAGTCTGCTGGACGTGGGATCCCTGGTCATGGTCCAGGAACCAATGGCATTGCATCCCTGAGGATTTTGATAGCCCTTTTAAAGATTTGTGAGCTGCAAAGGTTGCCCAAAGTGGTCAGGCATCTGTGAATAATGATTGCCCAGCCTATCAGCAGTTGTATGCACCCTCCAGTTGCCATGACCAATCTGAACACCAAGTAAGCAATAACAGAGCTCAGCTAAGTCTCATGAGTCTGAAGTTTTTCTGAAGACGTGTACAACATCAAATCTGGCCACCCCATCCAGTCACCAAGAGCTCAGCAGAAATAGACATTCAAGCAATTAAACAAGCCTTGGGTTCTTCACAAGGAGCATTTCTTCATGAAGATCAAGATAATTTATCACCATACCAAAATGCAACTAGAACTACAGTGCCACCCCAGTGAATTGCATAGTCAGGAGGCAGCGTAAGCCCTGTTGCAGATTGCTGACATCTCCAAGGATGGCATACATGACCCAGACAGGAACACAAGCAGGGTTAGAAACCAGGACAAGCAGCATAAACTTATGACTTTATTGCAGGGACTAATGACTGCCCAGCGCAACAAAAATAACCCTACTCACAGGATCACCGGCTTGGAACTCTCTGCTTTATTTATCTGTATCACAAGAGGAGGTGGGGCAGGATGCACAGCCTAAACAGAAAAAAGGGGTGCTGCGTGGCTCCACCCCACAATACTCTGGGCTACCCAGGTAACCCTATCATTACCACTTTACAACAGTTCCTGCTGTAGCTATTGCTAAGACACAAGCAGTGAACACACAACATGGTACACATGGTGGGGAGATGTATGTCAGCCATTGAAAATGCCTTCAGTGGCTGAATCAGACAAAGCTTTGAGCGTTTCATGCAGAGAACAGCTTGACGAGGCACTTCTGTGCCAGATCCCTCCATTATGAGCCATTTCAGTAGAGGCTCATCCCAGGCCAACTGCTATTTCCATGACTACTCATTTCAGCAGAGGAGACCAGGCCAACAGCTGTTTCCAGATCAGTCCCTGATTTGCCATGATGTCTATCACACCAGGCACTGATGAAGAAGATCAAGCTCCCCATCATCCTGCTGGCATTTGACAAAAGACAGACAATCATTTCAGCCTATAATTAGGAGAGTTGACATTCATGTCTGAGGGCAGAATAATCCCTGGGCTGAGCCACCATTTGAGGTTGCCTACCCTCATTTTCTAGTCAATACAGCATCAATGCAGGGAATATTATAGGTTTAGCAGGTAGTAATTCCTACTGTTAAGACTGCAGGATGCAAGTGTTTCATGGGGAGAACAGCATTAAGAAGAACCTTTCTCCCATTCCAAAATGGGGGGGGATCTCTGGGGCTGGAGCCTTTGGACCCAGTGAATATGATGTTAAGCCATATTTCCAATGAGGTGGGTTCATGCAGGACACAGCAAGTCCGGGAACAGAGAGATGGGCAAGGTAATTTAACTAATACCTTTCAAATGCTTCTTTGTCTTGCATCTTTGAAGCTCTGAGCTTCAGACCCTGGATTAAGCTGGAGTTTCAATTCCGTCATTTTTCTTTGCTGATAGTACTGTTATTCCCATAAATGAAGGAGCCAGTATTTGAGTGGCATTTCCTGCTGAGTTCCCTTTCTTTCCTAACAAGCTCAAGTTACCTTGTACTGACCCTACCCCTACAAGTTGGTCTTTGAATTTAGTGACAAAACCATAAGTTACAGAAGGTGCCTTCAATTACCACCACCCTAAGCTAAATAACTGGGGCAGAAGACTCCCTTTGTTACCTCACACCACTTGAGTCATCCCTAAAACCTCACTCCAAGGCTGGCTTTGGACAGAAATGAAGTAGGAGGGCCGAGCTTAGCTGAGTTCCATGAGTAGATGCAGGAGTGGTCTAATTTTCCTTGTTGTGAGGCTCATGGGCTGGGACAGGAGCCACTGTAAGTTGCCAACCCAAAGCCTCAAACTGCTCTCAACAGCAGCAGCCTTTTGACAGTGTTACCCAGTTGGGAGCCTTAGCTCAAGCAGCTCATACCTTTAGCACTAAATGGCCCCAGTGTCCCAGCCATGGCCCCAGAGAAAGTTGTTACCTTAGCAACATACTGGAAATGACATGGAAGTGCCTCCATCAAGCCAGCTGCACATGCTGCTCTCTGACATTGTAACTGCATGAGAGCAGTATGGCTTCTGAGGTAACCATGCCACTGCAGGGCCAGGTGCTGTCAGAGCAGCTTGTGAGGATGGGCCCAGGGAAAAGGAGAGGGCAGTTCAGAGTATATTTGGGGAACTCACTTTATGGGAGCTGGGCTAGTCTCCCCCTCAGGGCCAAACCCTTATGGATAATGGAAGCCAGGTTAGATCTGCCCATTTTATCAATGCCAAAAATTAGCCTGATATTCACACTCCATGCACTTGTCTTGGCCAATAGCACAAGGGTCCAATGACTTAGAAGCCTTTTCCCATAGAACCTCTTCCCCTCCCTAGAGGAGCCCAAGAAGATGTAAGGACTAGCTGGAGGACTCCTCACAGAGGGGGTGCATGGGAACATTACATGTAGTTTCCATACGTGAAAAGGTCTGGGGACAGACTAGGCATCATTACCCACCCCCAAAAAGAGTCACTTAATTAGATCACAGCTAGAATCAGTTGCAGCAGCCCTTAAAATTGTCTCAGCCCTGTCTGCTATCTTCCATCAAGCACCGTTAAGTTCCTATTATTGGTGACATCTCAGCCAATCAACCAAGGTCTGACCGCGATCCTAAAATCCAAAGCCTGCTGGAGACATTTCATGTTCAGGATGAACATAGTCTCATTTAGTGGAGAGGGCCAGAGGGTGTTGCTGTGCCCAGAAGATGCATCATTACATGAACTGGACCTAGCATGCATTCGTAACCCAGCAATTTCTACACCGCACTCCCCACAGGGAGAGAATCAGCAGAACCATGACTGAAAGTGCCACCTAGTGCAGCATCCTCACTTCAGGTGGTGTGGGAGAGCCAATGGATTTCTGCTGCCCCCTCATCTGACCAAAAATATTCAGTCTTGATTTTCCACTGCCCCAGGACTACAGATGGCTGGTGGTATGAACAGTGTAAATACATGGGGCTTTTCTTCCCTGAGCAGATTACAGCTGACACCACGAAGTGTCCCGTGTGATATTAACTGTCTTAGACAGACTACACCCTACCTGTGAAACTGCTGTGCTATGACCCAAGAACATCAGCATCTCTTCACACCTCATGGGGACTAGGGGTCTAGGTCAATAGACAACTGAGATTAAGATGGTATCACTGTCTGGAGCTAGATCAGATATTAGCCATAGTAGGAAACAATAGTTGTAAGCAGATGTAGTAATTCATTAGCAGTATCCATGCTTCAGTTGTTTGCTTTCATTTGTAAATACAAGCCATCCCCTCATTAGAATTGACTTTAAAGGGCGTGGCCTCTGTGTTTAGGAAGGCTTGCATCAGAGGGTGTTGTACATGGCTGCCTGCAATACACGCCTGCAGCGAGCCACCTGAACAATTGAATGCATAGGGAGAGGTTTTTGAGGCAATGATGTTGCTAATGGTGAGGAGTGCAGAGGGAGCCCACATTGGGTCTTGAGGGCTGCTTTTGCTAGAGCAGAGCACAGCGCTGTTTCAGAAGCAGCTATGAGAGCAGGTAGCTTTTATGAGGGAACAGCAGGTAGCAGAAGGACTGCAAGCCTGAGTGCTCCAGCAGGGCCACCTAGGGAGCCCCCGTCAGTAAGTGCTATTCCAACCTCAAAAAGCAGCAAAGACTCCTGTGGCACCTTATAGACTAACAGATGTTTTGGAGCATGAGCTTTCATGGGTGAATACCCACTTCGTCAGATGCATGTAGTGGAAATTTCCAGGGGCAGGTATATATATGCAGGCAAGCTAGACATAATGAGGTAGTTCAGTCAGGGAGGATGAGGCCCTGTTGTAGCAGTTGAGGTGTGAAAACCAAGGGAGGAGAAACTGGTTTTGTAATTGGCAAGCCATTCACAGTCTTTGTTTAATCCTGAGCTGATGGTGTCAAATTTGCAGATGAACTGAAGCTCAGCAGTTTCTCTTTGAAGTCTGGTCCTGAAGTTTTTTTGCTGCAGGATGGCCACCTTAAGGTCTGCTATAGCGTGGCCAGGGAGGTTGAAGTGTTCTCCTATAGGTTTTTGTATATTGCCATTCCTAACATCTGATTTGTGTCCATTTATCCTTTTCCATAGCGACTGTCCAGTTTGGCCGATGTACATAGCAGAGGGGCATTGCTGGCATATGATGGCGTATATTACATTGGTGGACGTGCAGGTGAATGAACCGGTGATGGTGTGGCTGATCTAGTTAGGTCCTGTGATGGTGTCGCTGGTGTAGATTCATAGATTCTAGGGTCAGAAGGGACCAATGTGATCATCTAGTCCGACCCCCTGCACGAAGCAGGCCACAGAACCCTACCCATCCACTTCTATAACAAACCCCTAACCTAGATCAGAGTTATTGAAGTCTTCAAATTGTGGTTTGAAGACCTCAAGCTGCAGAGAATCCACCAGCAAGTGACCCATGCCCCACGCTGCAGGGGAAGGCGAAAAACCTCCAGGGCCTCTGCCAATCTGCCCCGGAGGAAAATTCCCTCCTGACCCCAAATATGGCGATCAGCTAAACCCTGAGCATGTGGGCAAGACTCACCAGCCAGCACTCAGAAAAGAATTCTCTGCAGTAACTCAGATCCCATCCCATATAACATGCCATCACCAACCACTGGGCATATTTATCTGGCAATAATCAAAGATCAATTGCCAAAATTAGGCTCTCCCATCATACCATCCCTTCCATAAACTTATCAAGGTTAATCTTAAAGCCAGATATGTCTTTTGCCCCCACTACTCCCCTTGGAAGGCTGTTCCAGAACTTCACTCCTCTAATGGTTAGAAACCTTCGTCTAATTTCAAGTCTAAACTTCCTAGTGTCCAGTTTATACCCATTCATTCTTGTATCTACATTGGTACTAAGCTTAAATAATTCCTCTCCCTCCCTAATATTAATCCCTCTGATATATTTATAAAGAGCAAGCATATCCCCCCTCAGCCTTCTTTTGGCTAGACTAAACAAGCCAAGCTCTTTGAGTCTCCTTTCATAGGACAGGTTTTCCATTCCTCGGATCATCCTAGTAGCCCTTCTCTGAACCTGTTCCAGTTTGAATTCATCCTTCTTAAACATGGGAGACCAGAACTGCACACAGTATTCCAGGTGGGGTCTCACCAGCACCTTATATAACGGTACTAACACCTCCTTATCTTTGCTTGAAATACCTCGCCTGATGCATCCTAAAACCGCATTAGCTTTTTTCACTGCCATATCACATTGGCGGCTCATAGTCATCCTACGATCTACCAATACCCCAAGGTCCCTCTCCTCCTCTGTTGCTTCCAACTGATGCATCCCTAATCTATATCTAAAGTTCTTATTATTAATCCCTAAGTGCATGACTTTTCACTACTAAATTTCATCCTATTACTATTACTCCAGTTTACAAGGTCGTCCAGATCTTCCTGTATGATATCCCGGTCCTTCTCCGTGTTAGAAATACTCCCCAGCTTTGTGTCATCCGCAAACTTTATTAGCACATTCCCGCTTTTTGTGCCAAGGTCAGTAATAAAAAGGTTAAATAAGATTGGTCCCAGAACCGATCCTTGAGGAACTCCACTAGTAACCTCCTTCCAGCCTGACAGTTCACCCTTCAGTATGACCCGTTGTAGTCTCCCCTTTAACCAGTTCCTTATCCACCTTTCAATTCTCATATTAATCGCCATCTTTTCCAATTTGACTAATAATTCCACATGTGGAACCGTGTCAAATGCCTTACTGAAATCAAGGTAAATTAGGTCTACCGCATTTCCTTTGTCTAAATAGTCTGTCACCTTCTCAAAGAAGGAGATCAGGTTGGTTTGGCACGATTTACCTTTAGTAAAACCATGTTGTACTTTGTCCCAATTACCACTGACCTCAATGTCCTTAACTACTTTCTCCTTCAAAATTTTTTCCAAGACCTTACATACTGCAGATGTCAAACTAACAGGCCTATAGTTACTCGGATCACTCTTTCTCCCTTTCTTAAAGGTAGGAACTACGTTAGCAATTCTCCAGTCGTACGGTACAACCCCTGCGTTTACTAATTCATTAAAAATTCTCGCTAACGGGCTTGCAATTTCATGTGCCAGTTCCTTTAATATTCTCGGATGAAGATTGTCCGGGCCCTCCGATTTTATCCCATTAAGCTGTTCAAGTATGGCTTCTACCTCAGATGTGGTAATATCCACCTCCGTATCCTCATTCCCATTTGTCATCCTTCCATTACCCCTAAGCTCCCCATTAGCCTTATTAAAGACTGAGGCAAAGTACTTATTTAGATATTGGGCCATGCCTAGGTTATCCTTAACCTCCATTCCATCCTCAGTGTGTAGCGGTCCCACTTCTTCTTTCTTTGTTTTCTTCTTATTTATATGGCTATAGAACCTTTTACTATTGGTTTTAATTCCCTTTGCAAGGTTCACCTCTACTTGGCTTTTAGCCTTTCTCACTTTATCCCTACATGTTCTGACCTCACTAAGATAGCTTTCCTTGCTAATCCCACTCTTCTTCCACTCCTTGTAGGCTTTCTGCTTTTTCTTAATCACCTCTCTGAGATGCTTGCTCATCCAGCTTGGTCTACAACTCTTGCCTATGATTTTTTTCCCCTTTCTTGGGATGCAGGCTTCCGATAGTTTCTGCAGCTTCGACTTAAAGTAATTCCAGGCCTCTTCCGCATTTAGATCCACAAGTTCTTCAGTCCAATCCACTTCCCTAACTAATTTCCTTAATTCTTTAAAGTTAGTCCTTTTGAAATCAAAAACCCTAGTCCCAGATCTATTTTTGTTTATCCTTCCATCTAGTTTGAACTGAATTAGCTCATGATCACTCGAACCAAGGTTGTCCCCTACAACCATTTCTTCTATGAGGTCCTCACTGCTCACCAAAACCAAATCTAAAATGGAATCCCTTCTTGTCGGTTCTTCAACTACTTGGTGAAGGAATCCATCAGCTATCACATCCAGAAAAATCTGATCCCTACTATTCTTGCTAGCACTTGTACTCCAGTCGATATCTGGGAAGTTAAAGTCTCCCATGATCACACATTTCCCATTAGTGTTTACTTCCTTAAAAATATTAAAGAGGTCTCTATCCATATCCAAATCAGATCCCGGCGGTCTGTAGCACACCCCAAGCACTATCTCAGGGGAGGCTCTAGTAGCTTTCTTTCCCAGTGTGATTTTTGCCCACACAGACTCTGTCTTGTACATTCCATCACTTCTTATTTCTTTACAGTTAACCTCCTCATTGATGTACAATGCTACTCCACCACCTTTGCCTTTATTTCTATCTCTCCGAAACAGCACATAGCCTTCAATACCTGTACTCCAGTCATGACTACTATTCCACCACATTTCTGTTATCCCTATAATATCTGGTTTCACTTCCTGCACCAGTAGCTCTAATTCCTCCATTTTGTTCCCTAGGCTCCTCGCTTTAGTGTACAAACATCTTAATTTTTGCCGTTTGGCTTCACTCACATTCTGTACCCTGTTAGGCACGGACATTCTACCACCAACATCACCTGTTAGTCTGTTATCTACACTACCCTTCCTCCTTATGCCAATTCTTCTGTCCATGGCTGTATCCCCTCTGACTTTGTTTACTTCCCTCTCAAGGTTAAATTCCGGTGTGGAGATCTCCCGAACATCTCCCAACAATCTCCCCCAAATTTTTAGTTTAAAGCTCTCTTAATCAGGTTGGTGAGCCTCCATCCTAGAAGTCTATTTCCCTTCTTGCTCAGGTGAAGTCCATCCCGAGAGAACAGTCTTCTGTCCGTAAATGCTTCCCAATGGCCGTACATCCCAAAGCCCTCCTTATAGCACCACTGCCTGAGCCATCTGTTGATCGCCATAATCTTGTCACACCTTTGTCGCTCTTCTCTAGGAACCGGCAGAATCCCACTGAAGATCACCTGAGCCTCGATTTCCTTAAGCGTCTTCCCCAGTCTGGCATAGTCTCCCTTGATACATTCCAAAGAGTATCTAACCGTATCATTCGTTCCCACATGAAGGACAATCAACGGATTCTTCCCCGCTCCCGCTAGTATCCTTTTCAGCCTCAGGTCCACATCCCGTATCTTAGCACCCGGCAGACAGCACACCCTTCTGTTCTCCCAATCAGCTCTAGTCACAGGCCTGTCTATTCTTCTCAGTAAGGAGTCCCCAATCATGTAGACCTGCCTTTTCCTGGTGACAGTGCGCTTCTCTGGTCTATCCCCCGCACCCACCGGCTGCAAGTCCTCTTGATTCCTATTCCCCCTTGCAATCCTCCTGGGGCTTATATTTGGTGTTGCCTCCATTGACTCCTCCCCTCCTCTTACAGGACTATCAGCTCTTCTCTTTTTCCATGCCCTCTCTCCTTCAGCGACCACCTGCTGTGCCCCTTCTTCATTTTCCAACTCTGCAAACCTGTTCCTAAGCTCTATTTCTCCTTCACTGGCCCGTCTTTTCCTCTGCCTGGTTCTTTTAGTCACATGATTCCACCGTCCACTTTCCTCCCCCAGCAGTCTCTCTTCTGAATTCTTTGGTCCTGGTTCCATCTGCACATCTGAACTTATCCTTTCAGCCCCCTCGTGTCTGTGCTCCATCGTCTGCTCAAACCCCCTTCTGAACTCAACCAGAGTTTTCACCTGCATCTCCAGTCCTCGGATCTTCTCTTCCATCAGCTCTATCAGGCAGCACTTCATGCAGACAAAGCTCTTTTCAGGCGTCCCCTCCAGGATCATGTACATGCCGCAGCTTCCACATCCAGTCATCCTCATTGTGTCTTTCACTGCTGCCTCTGTATCAGTCATGGCCTTCCCACCTGACGCCTGGTAGTCAACACAACACAAGCCCCCAGCAGGCACCAGACCACCACCCTATCCCTTGACTTGCTTGTCGGTTCCTCTGTCTTAGTCTCCCCCTGGAAACTCCCACTGAAACTCCCCTGTTTACAGCTCTGTTCGCTGGCTCCTATGCTGCTGCAGCTGTCTGATATGTGGGCAGAGTTGGCATCGAGGTTTGTTGCATGGATTGGTTCCTGAGCTAGAGTTACTATGGTGCGGTGTGCAGTTACTGGTGAGAATATGTTTCAGGTTGGCAGGCTGCCTGTGGGCGAGGACTGGCCTGCCACCCAAGGCCTGTGAAAGTGTGGGATCATTGTCCAGGATGGGTTGTAGATCCCTGATGATGAGTTGGAGAGGTTTTAGCTGGGGACTGTATGTGATGGCCAGTGGAGTCCTGTTGGTTTCTTTCTTGGGTTTGTCTTGCAGTAGGAGGCTTCTGGGTACACGTCTGGCTCTGCTATGTACATCAGCCAAACTGGACAGTCGCTACAGAAAAGGATAAACAGACACAAATCAGATATTAGGAATGGCAATATACAAAAACCTATAGGAGAACACTTCAACCTCCCTGGCCACACTATAGCAGACCTTAAGGTGGCCATTCTGCAGCAAAAAAACTTCAGGACCAGACTTCAAAGAGAAACGGCTGAGCTTCAGTTCATCTGCAAATTTGACACCATCAGCTCAGGATTAAACAAAGACTGTGAATGGCTTGCCAATTACAAAACCAGTTTCTCCTCCCTTGGTTTTCATACCTCAACTGCTACAACAGGGCTTCATCCTCCCTGATTGAACTATCTCATTATGTCTAGCTTGCCTGCATATATTTACCTGCCCCTGGAAATTTCCACTACATGCATCTGACGAAGTGGGTATTCATCCACGAAAGCTCATGCTCCAAAACGTCTGTTTGTCTATAAGGTGACACAGTATTCTTTGCTGCTTTTACAGATCCAGACTAACACGGCTACCCCTCTGATACATTCCAACCTCAGGTCACTGACCAGAAGGTCCTATTGTCCTGCCCATAGCTGTCTGGCAGGCATTGGTTTAGAACAGGGGTGGGAAAATTTTTTGGCCCGAGGGCCACATCTGGATATGGAAATCGTATGGCGGGCCATGAATGCTCACGAAATTGGGGTTGGGGGTATAGGAGGGGGCAAGGACTCTGGCTGGGGGAGAAGGCTCTGGGATGGGGCCAGAAATTAGGAGTTTAAGGTGCAGGAGGGGGCTCTGGGCTGGGGCAGAGTGTTGGGAGGGGTGAGGGCTCTGGCTGGCGGTACGGGCTCTGGGGTGGGGCAGGGGTTTTGAATGCAAGGAGGCTGAGATTGATGGTTTTGGAGGGCAAGAGGGGGATCAGGACTGGGGCAGTGGGTTGGGGCCTGGGAGGGGATGTAGGCTCCAGGTGGCACTTACCTCAAGCAGTTCCCGGAAGCAGCAGCATGTCCCCCATCCAGCTCCGATGCAGAGGTGTGGCTGCACAACTCTGCATGCTGCCCCATCTGCAGGCGCCACACTTGCAGCTCTCCATTGGCTGCAGTTCCCAGCCAATGGGAGCTGCAGGGGCAACGCTTGGGGTGGGGGCAGCATGCGGAGGCCCCTGGCTTCCCCTACACGTAGGAGCCGAAGGAGGGACATGCCACTGCTTCTGGGAGCTGCGCAAAGCACCTCCTGACCCTGCTCCCCAGCTGGAGCATGGGAGCAGGGCAAGTCCCAGATCCCTCTCCCCAGCAGGAGCTCGAGGGCAAGATAAAATCGGCTAGTGGGCCGGATGTGGCCCGTGAACCATTTTGCCCACCCCTGGTTTAGAACGAGGAGTTAGATAAGCATCCACCACAAAATAACTTGGAAGGAGTGCTCAGAGGGACAGAATGGCTGCATGACAATAGCACCTGTGTACAAGCAGAGCTAGTTCTGTTGAGGGCAGGGGCGGCTCTAGGCACCAGCAAAGCAAGCAGCTGCTTGGGGCAGCCCAATTGCAGAGGTGGCTGCTGGCCGGGATCCAGCCTGGGAGCTGAGAACCAACAGAGGGCCCTGGGAGCTGTAGTTCCTTGGTTAGCTCCCTGCCTATAGAACCAGCCCTGAAGCAGGGAAAGAACTATATTTCCCAGCATTCCCTTGGCCACAAACAACAGGAAAGGGAGGGGGAGGGAGCATGGTAGTTGAAACCTCATGCTGTAGCTTGCTGTGAATGGAGAGCTCACTGCTAGAGCAGGGTGGCACTGTGAATGAGGAACAAGTGTGCTCAAGGAGTAAAAGGCTTTGGCCCAGATATCCCCTTCAGAAGACATCCCCAGACTGGATTAGGGATACTGGTGTGACCTCACCTTGCAGCTCCCAAAGAAGGAATTGGGTGGACTAAATGAACAGTGCCCCTCTCTATTTGAAGCCTTGCAAGGGAGGTATGTGGATCCCACTAGAATTTAAAATGAAAAGTAAGGGAGGGGAGGCTCTGGTCCTGGGCAGCTTTAGATACAGTACCAGGCACTTAGGAGGATTTCCACTTCTGAGCCATGGAATCAGAAATTTACTTTTCCTTTTCAGATTTAGCTAATATTCAGAAAGGGAATCTAGCATCTGCCTTCCAGATTTGAACACCTCAAAATTCAGGAGTGCTCAAGCTCAATTTGGGCAGCTGTTACTTCATTTCTCCCAAATCAAATATACTGATCCACTGTAATTTGCTGTAGAAAAAGTAGGATAAGATTGAGCAACAAATGCTTCCCAGTGGTTTTTAGGACTGGAATTGCTATTTTCAACAGCCATTGTCTTTGTTTCATTTGAAGTTTTTACTTTATAAAAACACTAAGATTTAAACAAAGTTGTTTTGAATAGAAGTTATTTTGAAAGTGTCAGAACCAAATGTTTTTATTTTATAGTTTTTGTTCACTGAATTGTTTGGCAATTTGCTGAATTGTTTGTTAGTCCAAGTTCACGTTTTCAGCAAAATCGTCTTGGCTGAAAAAAGTTTTGTCCTGCTGTGATCAGATTAGCAGGCTCAGGAGAGAGAGAAAAGGCATCTCACCAAGTTGCTGGTATCTCCTGCAAACCTGAATGCATCCACCATGAATTTCAGCATGGTCTGCCTGGGCCTGGGAGATAGGAAGGCTGAGATGGGGTCATCTGATCTCCCATCCAACAGGCAGCTGGACATAAGTGTCATGGTCAATGAGGTGCTAACCAAGCATAGTCCCTTACCAGGTATGTTGGTAAATATCCTCTAGAATGGACACCCCAACTCTTACTCATTAAAGTCATGACAGCATATAGGGGAGAGGAATCCCTGTCTGGGCCCAGGAATCCCTTACCTTGGGGCAAGGAAATAATGAATGGGGATTTGTGCCTCCTGGCAGTCAGGTCTAGAAGAGCTGCAGGTCTCCCCAGGCCTGGCCTTACCATGAGACGAACTGAGGCAGCTGCCTCAGGTGCCAGACTGTGGGGAGGAGGGGCACCACTAGGACCCAGAGTGTAGAAAATTGTGTCTGCAGCTGGTGCATATGTATTCTCTATGCTCTAGATGCACAGAGATGGTGGAAGGAGGGCACAAGAGACATGGCAGGCAGGTGAAAAGGTGAGAGGGAATAACAGAAAGCAGCAGGAGCTGCAGGGAGAGAGAGGAGGAGGAGCCTCTTATGTACCTCTCTAGCACCCCCAGGAGCCTGGATGGATTAACACCTCCTCAGGCCAGGAGATGCTCTCTGTCTTTGAAACAGGTAACAGATTACAGAAACCACAGATTGACTCAGTCAGTGCAGCAAGGTAGCACAGGCAGGGAGGAGTTATTGGGGGTGCCCAAAGACTGGTGCCACTGAGCATCATCAACATCAATTTATAAGGTGGCCAGTTTAAAGGGGATGATCGCACATGTCCTATCCTCATATCTGCTTGAAAATATCTTCCAGATTCTAAGGCTAAGAGTCTCAAAGCTGCCTGAGGGATTTGGACATTGCTGAATTAATGGTCTCAATGGCTAAGCAGAGTTAGTACATGAATGGGATTCCACCTACAGTAGAGGATACAGGAAGTGTTATAGATGAGTCAGCAGGAGGTAACTGTCATTTAATGCTGAAACATGCCCCTGCCTGGTGCTAGGGGTGCCAGGCTGCTTGAGTCCCTGATCCTGCAACTAGTTCCGAGTGGGTGGATCCTAGGTGATCACAGGGGTTTATCTGAATGGAGTTTGCTGCAGGATTGGGTCCACATCTGGTCACTAATAGAACATTCCAGTGACTATTAAGCAAGACCAATTAACCATGGGAAGAGAGTGGACTATTTCCCTTCACCTGGAGTTTTTACATTGGGACTGGATGTCTGTCTAAATGATAGACTGTAATTCAGCCACAAGTTATTGGATATGATGCAAATCACTGGGTAAGATTTCATAGCCTGTTTTAAGCAGGGAGCCAGACTAGACAGAGGATCATCAAAGAATTGTTTAAGTGGAATGATGATCCAGTGGTTAAAGAAATAGTTGGAAACTTGGCTGACCTAGGTTCAATTCCTAGCTCTGCAGCAGACTTCCTGCATAACATTTTGGCAAGTGATTCACCTGCCCTGTGCCTCAGTTTCCCCATCTGTACAATGGGGATGATAGCACTGCCAGGCCTCACGGGGGCGTAGTGAGCATCTTTCTTGCCTCCATCATGTCCCACCAGTTGGGGTCACCAGCTCTTGGTCTTTGTCTCCAAGAGTTCTTGTCAAGAGCGTCTTCCCAACTGACACCAACCTTCTTCATGTCCCCCTACAGAGTCTCAAACACCTTCCTCATGGCCTTTGCTCCATGACTACTAGCATTTACAGTCTCTGGATAGCATGGCCCCCATCTCAGCAACTCACATGACACAGCCAATTCAGGTGATACTCCCTTATCCTTTCCATGATGGAGGCTACTCTCATCTTACCCAGTGTCCACTTGGGCATTTTCATTTCAGCAGTGTACAGCGGGGTGCTGGAACAATTTGTATAGTGGGGATGCGGAAAGCTATTGAACCAAACTGTGAACCCTGTCTATGAGGGAAACCACTTCAAGCCAGGGAGTGCAGCAGCACAGCCAGCACCCCTAGTTCCAGCACCCTGGTGTGCAGTGGTTGTTCTTCGCTCTTCCTCATTGACCAGCATTCCAACCTGTATGCCATGGCTGGTCTAGTCATGATTTAGATACTTTTCTCTTTAGCTTACTTGGCATATTCTTATCACAGAGAATTCCCATCAACTTCCTTCCATGTACACCAAGAGCTCTTCATGCAACTCTCAACATTCACATCCACATTCCCACCATGACTCAAGTTGAAAGGATAAATATGCCGAAGACTGTGAAGTGCTCAGATCCTATGGTAATAGGGGTTGTATAAGTATCTAGGATGGTACAATATTCCTTCTGGCCATCAATTCTATGAGCACTTATGGAGGAACTAGAGATACTGGTCCAGGAAGTGAAACCGGATATTATAGGGATAACAGAATTATGGTGGAATAGTAGTCATGACTGGAGTACAGGTATTGAAGGCGATGTGCTGTTTAGGAAAGACAGAAATAAAGGCAAAGGTGGTGGAGTAGCATTGTATATCAATGATGAGGTTAACTGTAAAGAAATAAGTGATGGAATAGATAAGACAGAGTCTGTCTGGGCAAAAATCACACTGGGAAAGAAAGCTACTAGAGCCTCCTCTGCAGGACCGGCGCTAGAGTTTTTCGCGCCCTAGGCGCACGACCATTTCGCTGCCCCGCACGCCGCTCCCATGGCTCCAGCTGCCGCAGCCATTTCCGTGGAGGGTCCGGGGCTCCGGTGGAGCTGCCGCAGTCGTGCCTGTGGGAGGTCCACCGGAGCCACACAGGACCAGCGGACAGTCCACAGGCATGCCTGCGGCAGCTCCACCAAAGCTGTGGACTAACGGACCCTCTGCAGGCACGACTGTGGCAGGTCCACCGGAGCCACCTGCCACCCTCCAGCAAAATGCCGCCCCCCGAAAATCCTGGCGCCCTAGGCAATTGCCTAGTTTGCCTCAATGGAAGTGCCGGCCCTGCTCCCCTGAGATAGTGCTTGGGGTGTGCTACAGACCACCGGGATCTGATTTGGATATGGACAGAGACCTCTTTAATGTTTTTAATGAAGTAAACGCTAATGGGAATTGTGTGATCATGGGAGATTTTAACTTCCCAGATATAGACTGAAGGACAAGTGCTAGTAACAATAATAGGGCTCAGATTTATGGATTTCTTCACCAAGTAGTTGAAGAACCAGCAAGAGGGGATGCCATTTTAGATTTGGTTTTGGTGAGTACTGAGGACCTCATAGAAGAAATGGTTGTAGGGGACAACCTTGGTTCGAGTGATCATGAGCTAATTCAGTTCAAACTAGATGGAAGGATAAGCAAAAATAGATCTGGGACTAGGGTTTTTTACTTCAAAAGGGCTAACTTTAAAGAATTAAGGAAATTAGTTAGGGAAGTGGATTGGACTGAAGAACTTGTGGATTGAAAGGGTGGAGGAGGCCTGGAATTACTTCAAGTCGAAGCTGCAGAAACTATCGGAAGCCTGCATCCCAAGAAAGGGGAAAAAAAACATTGGCAGGAGTTGCAGACCAAGCTGGATGAGCAAGCATCTCAGAGAGGTGATTAAGAAAAAGCAGAAAGCCTACAAGGAGTGGAAGATGGGCGGGATTAGCAAGGAAAGCTACCTTAGTGAGGTCAGAACATGTAGGAATAAAATGAGAGAGGCTAAAAGTCATGTAGAGTTGGACCTTGCAAAGGGAATTAAAACCAATAGTAAAAGGTTCTATAGCCATATAAATAAGAAGAAAACAAAGAAAGAAGAAGTGGGACCGCTACACACTGAGGCTGGAATGGAGGTTAAGGATATCCTGGGCATGGCCCAATATCTAAATAAATACCTTGCCTCAGTCTTTAATGAGGCTAATGAGGACCTTAGGGAGAATGGAAGGGTGACAAATGGGAATGAGGATATGGAGGTAGATATTACCACATCTGAGGTAGAAGCCAAACTTGAACAGCTTAATGGGACAAAATCAGAGGGCCCAGACAATCTTCACCCAAGAATATTAAAGGAACTGGCACATGAAATTGCAAGCCCATTAGCAAGAATTTTTAATGAATCGGTAAACTCAGGGGTTGTACCGTACGACTGGAGAATTGCTAACATAGTTCCTATTTTTAAGAAAGGGGAAAAAAGTGATCCGAGTAACTATAGGTCTGTTAGTTTGACATCTGCAGAATGTAAGGTCTTGGAAAAAATTTTGAAGGAGAAAGTAGTTAAGGACATTGAGGTCAATGGTAATTGGGACAAATTACAACATGGTTCTACAAAAGGTAGAACATGCCAAACCAGCCTGATCTCCTTCTTTGAGAAGGTGACAGATTATTTAGGCAAAGGAAATGCAGTAGATCTAATTTACCTCGATTTCAGTGAGACATTTGACACGGTTCCGCATAGGGAATTATTAGTTAAATTGGAAAAGATGGGGATCAATATGAAAACTGAAAGATGGATAAGGAACTGGTTAAAGGGGAGACAACAACGGGTCGTACTGAAGGGTGAACTGTCAGGCTGGAAGGAGGCTACTAATGGAGTTCCTCAGGAATCAGTTTTGGGACCAATCTTATTTAACCTTTTTATTACTGACCTTGGCACAAAAAGCGGGAATGTGCTAATAAAGTTTGCGGATGACACAAAGCTGGGGGGTATTGCTAACACGGAGAAGGACAGGGATATCATACAGGAAGATCTGGATGATCTTGTAAACTAGACTAATAGTAATAGGATGAAATTTAATAGTGAAAAGTGCAAGGTCATGCATTTAGGGATTAATAATAAGAATTTTAGTTATAAATTGGGGACACATCAGGTGGAAGTAACAGAGGAGGAGAAGGACCTTGGAGTATTGGTTGATCACAGGATGACTATGAGCTGCCAATGTGATATGGCCATTAAAAAAGCTAAGGCAGTTTTAGGATGCATCAGGCGAGGTATTTCCAGCAAAGATAAGGAGGTGTTAGTACCGTTATATAAGGCGCTGGTGAGACCCCACCTGGAATACTGTGTGCATTCTGGTCTCCCATGTTTAAGAAGGATGAATTCAAACTGGAACAAGTTCAGAGACGGGCTACTAGGATGATCCGAGGAATGGAAAACCTGTCCTATGAAAAGAGACTCAAAGAGCTTGGCTTGTTTAGTCTAACCAAAAGAAGGTTGAGGCAAGATATGCTTGCTCTTTATAAATATGTCGGAGGGATTAATATTAGGGAGGGAGAGGAATTATTTAAGCTTAGTACTAATGTGGACACAAGAACAAATGGGTATAAACTGGACACTAGGAAGTTTAGACTCGAAATTAGATGAAGGTTTCTAACCATTAGAGGAGTGAAGTTCTGGAACAGCCTTCCAAGGGGAGTAGTGGGGGCAAAAGACATATCTGGCTTTAAGACTAAGCTTGATAAGTTTATGGAAGGGATAGTGTGATGGGATAGCCTAATTTTGGCAATTGATCTTTGATTATCAGCAGGTAAGTATGCCCAGTGGTCTTTGATGGTATGTTATATGGGATGGGATCTGAGTTACTGCAGAGAATTCTTTCCTGGGTGCTGCCTGGTGAGTCTTGCCCACATGCTTAGGGTTTAGCTGATCGCCATATTTGAGGTCGGGAAGGAATTTTCCTCCGGGGCAGATTGACAGAGGCCCTGGAGGTTTTTTGCCTTCCTCTGCAGTGTGGGGCATGGGTCACTTGCTGGAGGATTCTCTGCAGCTTGAGGTCTTCAAACCACAATTTGAAGACTTCAATAACTCAGACATAGGTTAGGGGTTTGTTATAGAAGTGGATGGATAGGATTCTGTGGCCTGCTTTGTGCAGGAGGTCAGACTGGATGATCATAATGGTCCCTTCTGACCTTAAAGTCTATGAGTCTATCTGCTTATCGTCAGTGATGATATTTTTAAGGCCAACACAAAAGCAATGTGGCATGTTCTCACACTTCTTTTCCTGGCTAGCCTCCAGCCACAGTTAGGTTACAAATGATGTACCCATTCCTGTACCCAGAGCTCCCACTGCATTCCAGGAAGACAGAACTGGGCCCATTATTCCCTGAGCTGTAGCAACCGGGATGGTGGCAAACAAAGACGTGAACAACAGGGGAGATCAGTGAGTGCTGAAGCCATAAGAAAGGCAGGAGGGGAAATGTCAGCAGGTCTGAGGGTATGTCTACACTGCAATTAAACACCTACGGCTGGCCCGTGCCAGCTAACTCAGGCTTGCAGGGCTCAGGCTAGCAAGCTGTTTAATTGTGATGTAAACACTCAAGCCCAAGCTCTAAGACCCTGTGAGGTGGGAGAGTCCTCAGAGCTCAGCCAGCAGCCCAAGCCCAAACGTCTACACTGCAATTAAACAGCCTCTTGGCCCAAGCCCCGCAAGCCCAAGTCAGATGGCACAGGCTAACCACAGGTGTCTAATTGCAGTGTAGAAATATCAAGAGTCACCATTGATGATGCAGGTGAAAAAAACCTTATTACACGTCCCTTCACCAGTGAGGGCCCCTAAGACCCGAGGGCAGGATGGTTTTGTACCTCCCATAGGATCTCTGCCAACTAGAGGAACAGCAGTACTTTAGAGCCGGGGAACCAGAGGAGACTGCTGAGGGGATGTGCCTCATGAATCCATTTCCCCATTGGCCCCAGCTCTGTCCCTTCCCATGCTGTGCCAGCTGGTTGGTGCAGTGGCTGGATCCCCACATCCCCGTGGTTGTAGGGCAACTTCCCCCACTGAAGCTTCACTCCGAGTGGTCTTTCTGCCTTGGGTGCCTCTGTGATCCAGCAGAGACTGATGTAAATCCAGGCCAAATCCAGCCCAGAGGAACGTGGCAAGATCTATATGGAGACCTAAGTGCCATTTTCTAGAATGACACAGGGCACCACAGTCCAGCATGTCCTACATACCCAACCTTTAACCGTGCAACTCATTTGGCTCCACATGCTGGTAATCTGTCCGCATTAGATTTCATGGGTATCAGCTCCAGGTAATTGTATATTGGTAATGAAGGAATCATAACTTAGTTATTTGCATAGCAAGCAGAGGTACAAAAGCTGATCTTGCCATAATAGCTTCAGAGAAGTGAATGGCAGGCATAGTCAAGAGATTAGCTGGCCTTTGTGTGTTAATTTTATGTTAATTGGTACAGCTGCTAGTACATATTGTACAAAGAAAAATGGCTCTTTGGCACCAGGCTGTAGAAAAGGTTGTGGTCATGAGAAAACATTTACTGAAGTGGCACACACTGTACTCGTGTTGTCACTTATGTTTCCCTGTGCACAAAGAGCAAACTGGCCATTTTTTCCATGGCCATTATTGTAGATAACCCCTGCTCTACACACACACTGGGTATAGGTAGGGGTATGATTTGTTACTGATATAGTTAGACCAGTACAACCCCTAGTGTGGCTGCAGTTACACTGGTATAAAGCAGGCTTATACTGGTGTAGCTGTGACGTTATTGACATGAACTATGATCATATAGATCATTGTTGCAACCGTGGTCCTACAGTGGCACCAAATCTTGTAAAAAAAGGAGGTCACGTAAGGTGTCCATGAAAAGGTTATAATTTGCTGGTTATGATTATGCTGTCTGTGTGTGTGTATCACTTTTATATTTGAAGTTATGAATATTGGCCATGTACTTGTATCTCAATGTGTTTGATTCTAAGTAGCATCAGTGAAGCATTTCATCAGCTTCTTGAGAAAGGACTATTTGAGTAGGGCCCCATCAAGAAACACTTAACTGACAATGGACCTTGGGAGACTCCAATCCCTATCTGAGAAGCCTTCCTGGGACATTCATGGTAGCATATGAGCAATGGCTGCCACCTGCAAACTGAGTCATGCATGGACATGGACTTGCCCATGTGACTCCAAACTCCATTTTCCTGCTCTGATTTTCCACAGTAAGAACAGAGGGGTCCTTCCACATGGCAGTGGATATAAAGGGCCCTGGAAACCCCTTCATTTTGTCTTCAATCCTGCTTCTTACCTCCGGAGGAACTTTGCTACAAACTGAAGCTCTGAAGAAAGGACTGAATGACTCATCCAAGCTGTGGATGTGCTCCAGAGTCTTGATTTGAACATGCAGTTTATTCCATCACTGCTACAAGCCTGAACCAAGAACTTTGCCATTACTGTATGTAACTGATTCCATTTAACCAATTTTAGCTCTCATCTATACTTCTTTCTTGTTATGAATAAATCTTTATATTTTAGATTCTAAAGGATTGGCAACAGCATGATTTGTGGGTAAGATCTGACTTGTATATAGACCCGGGTTTGGGACTTGGTCCTTTGGGATCAGAAGAACCTCTTTCTTTTACTGGAGTATTGGTTTTCATAACCATTTATCCCCATAAGGAGCAGTGCTGGTGGTGATACTGGGAAACTGGAGTATCTAAAGGAATTGCTTGTATCACATCTGGTTAGCCAGTGGGGTAAAATTGAAGTCCTCTCTGTTTGGCTGGTTTGGTGGGTGCCTTATTAATAAAGGACACCCAGCTTTGGGCTGTGACTGCCCTGCTCTAAGCAATTTGTCCTGAATTGATATTCTCACTAGTTTCCCCCCAAGAGCACGCGTTGTTACAGTAGCTCATTCCCCTTCTCATATAGGAATAAACTAGACTGATGTAGGCATCTTTCTACCACTAGGGGAGGCTGTATGGCTTTAGAGTTGATTCAGTACAACTTGTGTGGATACACAAGGCCTAAGACACCAGCAAAACATGGAAGAGAACCCAGACTATGTGTAACTTGGTGTTCTGCCCTGAACTGACCACAAAATGGCTGCCTGGCTCTGCAGAGCACAGACTCCTTAGAGATTGGACACATGGTTATAACAGGTACGTACTAGGCTAAAATTAAAGGCTCAATACACCACAGTTATCGTCGTTACCAGCTGGAAGTGTGCATGCGACAAGGAAGCTTGAAAACACAGAGACTCCAAACAACAATCTTCACGGCAATGGGAATTAACTAGAGCCAGGTCTCAAGGATTCCAAAGAGCAAAGACACTGAGAAGGTCCATATCCTCTAGATAGTTGGGTGCCTACCGCTCATTGATTTCAATGGGAATTAAATGCCTAAATACTTCTGATGATCTGGGCCAATTAACTAACCTGTGCAAGGTGGGATCTTTCACTGGCAAATGAGAGAGATGTGGCTGAAGCTTTACTGCTTGATGCTCAATACTTCCACGTGCTGACTTCCTGCTGTGAAATACTGAGTGCCCATAGTTCCTATGAACTTCAGAGAAAGTCAAAGCTGCTCAGCCCCTGGGAGGATTGGGTCCTTAGCTAGGAAAGAAGCTGGAAAATGTTCATCAACGAGCAAGACCTCTTCTGATGAAGGAAGCCAACTACTTGTGAGTTAAGAATTCTATGTTTTGCTACAACTATCGTGGCTGGCTACAAAGACGGACAGTACAGCGTCGGGCAATAGTGTAGGAACAAGTAAGTTGCCAATGAACTTCCTGCACCATTGCAAGTTCTTCCAGGTGTCATGCTCTTGTGTTCAAACGCGTGGTAAATTCTGATACCGAGCACAACTGTGCCTATATGATGTGCTTACTTACAGGGGGCTTTGATACTCTGTGTTTGAGCTGTGTTCAGGACATTCAGCTGGCAGATAGTGCAATAATTTTTCTGTCTGCTAGCTGGGTGTCCTGGATACAATTCAAACCATAGGGCGTCACAGTCACATTTAAGAAGATGCACCCAGTCCTTTTTCTTGGCCAAGTTGTTGGTATCACCGATCCAGGAAGTCACCCCTAGGTTTGTTGAATTGGTTGAATCCATGTGGGAAGCAACTGAAAATCCACCTCATCCTGTTTTGAGTGAAATGCATTGGTAGGGTTCAGTCCAGTTGCCAGTGTCCAGATCCTTAGCTGGGGTACATCAGTATAGCTTCACTGAGGTCCATGCAGCCACGCTGATTTACTCCAGCTGAGGATCTGGCCCTAGATGTCCATGTCATGTTAAATTGCCATGATAATGGGCACTCATTGGTGATTGCTAGAGAGCCCCAGGACTAAAAAGGCCTGGAGACTGAGCTAACCTAGCACTTCTGAAAGAGTTCCTTCAAGGTCAGAGTTGACACTCTATGAACCAAGAACAATGAGCTAGGTGGAAGGGAGGAGGAATGCACTGCTACTACCCGACTGCAGCTGATTGATGAAAACATAAAGGATGTCAGCCTCCAGGGCTGCGAGGCCCACACCTTTCATTATTGATGTTACACTGGCACCCACATTGATGGCCAAATGCTCAGTGAGATAGTCCCTGCCCCCAAATGCTTACAGTCTAGTGAGATGGAGATGCAACTTTCCCCAAGGTCACCCAGTGGGTCAGTAGCAATCAGACGCAGAACCCAGGGTTCTCAAGCTCCCATTAGCACTGTGCGGCAGCCACCATTTCTGTTTGGCAGGAAATTCCACTCTTTTGACCTTTGTAATCATGCTAAAGTTGAACGAAAAGAATGAATGTCAAAAAGTACTGCAAAACAAAAAACATAAAAAAAATGAGTCGTGGGTCAATCCAAATGTTTTGTTTTGATCAAATCGAACCGATTCATTTCAATTTTGACTTCTTAAATTGTATATTATAATTTGAAATAAAATAATTTACAGATTGAAGAGTCATTTCACAATGAAAAATCAAAATGGTCTGTTCTTATTGGGCCAAAACAACCTTCTCAAAATGTTTCATTTTTTTATTTGTTTTCCCAAAGCTGAATTTTGTCGAAATTGTCACATTCCCACACCTGTTTGATTTTGACGAATCAGCATTTTCAGACGGGAAAACGTTCCACTGGGAAATTGTTAACCAGAGCTAGTCTCATTCTGGTTCCAGATCCACTCAGCTATCCTGCCTCTCTAAGTAGCCCTGCTCACCAGCACTCATCTAAAACTGACTTCATAACATCGACTCAACTAATCTAGGCAGGAAACATGCCTGCTTCAGCAGAAAGCCCCATTCTTTAGAAGGAAAATCACATCATGGAGTTCCTTTTTGCTCCCCTCATTTCTGTCTCAGAGCAGGGCACATCTCCAGAGCATTTTGGGCCCCTAATGCATAATAAATATGCAGTAAGAGAACTTCTCTTAAGTGCTTATCAGGCCACTGCTTCCCTGCCACACTGTAACCTCAGCTACAGAGTGCAGTGTAAGCTCATCTCGAACAAGGGATGGCCACAGCATTAACAGAGAGGAAAAACAGGGTGTAAAGAACACAAGTTTGCTCACAGGGGTTTCCAAGTGAATGATGATAAAACCAGTGGCATGTATCTCCAGCCAAGAGAGGCAACAGTAACTGTGTTTGCAATCCCTAGAGACACCACCACCCCATGCCTTTCCTTTCTCTATGGTCCTTTTGTGCCCAGTGTGACAAAGTTCCCTCTCTACCTTGGTGGGTCCTGCGCTTATTGGCAGATTTGCTCACCTCAGTGATCTTCCCCACAGTCTGGATCAACTCCTCCTGTGTCTGATCAGCAGTTGGGAGGTTTCGGGGGAACCCAGGCCTGCCCTCTACTCCAGGTTCCAGCCCAGGGCCCTGTGGATTGCAGCTGTCTATAGTGTCTCTTGCAACAGCTGCATGACAGTTACAACTCCCTGGGCTACTTCCCCATGGCCTCCTCCAAACACCTTCTTTATCCTCACCACAGGACTTTCCTCCTGGTGTCTGATAACACTTGTACTCCTTAGTCCTCCAGCAGCGCACCCTCTCACTCTCAGCTCCTTGTGCCTCTTGCTCCCAACTCCTCACATGCACTTCCTCTCCTCTGGCTCCCCCTTCCCTGACTAAAGTGAGCTCCTTTTTAAATCCAGGTGCCCTGATTAGCCTGCCTTGATAGGCTGATTAGAACACCTGCAGCCAATCTGCCTTAATTGGGTCTAACAGGTTCCTGATTATTCCAGTGCAGCCCCTGCTCTAGTCACTCAGGGAACAGAAAACTACTCAGCCAGTGACTAGTATATTTGCCCTCTACCAGACTCCTGTACCACACTGGTCTGGGTCTGTCACACCAGAAAGCCATCAGTAAAACATGAACAATTCCCCACACAGACTCTCCTGCTCCGAGTAGATCTACATGTCCTGGAGTTGCTCCCTGACATTTTTAGTAACAATGAATAAATTATGCAACAAGAAAAACCTTTTTGGTGGTGCGGCTGCTCTTTATTAATTCAGGGAGAGATATAGACAATCTAGGCACCCCAGCACATTGGCAAAGCCTGCCTGGGGTAGCTCTGCCAAGTTACCCGGCTAAGACCTATGTTGAGTGAAAGATCTTGACGCATCCCATTCAGTTGTGCTGCTCAAACTCACAGCAGAGTTAGACTGCAAAACTGGACAAAGAGTCACGCAATGCACTCTCTTGTGCACTAGACTGCATGCAGCTGAGTGCAAGGAGAGACATGATGGTGCACTAGATCCTAGCACAGAACTTCATCATTAAAGCAAGGAGAGTGAACTCAGAGTACAGGTCATTGAAACCTGAAGTACCGTTGTTGATACATATACTGGTGGTTGGGAACAACCAGGCTAGAGTGCGTAGGAGAATGTGTACTAGGAGTACAAACCTCATCACTGCTGTATATATTTCATAAAGCTTATTAGTGAGCAGAACCTCATATCTCAGTACTTGAATGCAGGCAAGCATCTTTCCAGTCATTTTGCAAATAAGTTAACTATGAGGCAGCAAACATCAATTTCTGGCAGTGCTCGGACTAGACCCCTGCTTTTTAATAGGGCAAATTAAGTCTCACCCACTTTGTCACATTGCTTTTCAGAATGAATGTACCAAATCTGTGTCCTTGACTCTCTTGCCTGTAACCACTGCTCTAAGCACCTTCCCCTCCCATTGACAGGAATAGAATCAGGATTCTTTAGTTCCTAACTTTTTTATAGCTGCCTCGCAAATGGTTGTATAAACTCACTGGCAAAGTCTATGTCAAGTCCCCTCTAGTGGCTGCTCCACATGAAAGAAAAAGGTTATGCAATTAAGAGGCAGAGGTCTGTACTGGGGAGCCGAAAACCTAGTGTTGAAACCCTGCTGATGTCGCATGTGACAAGTCCTTAGGGTTGTTTTTCCACTTTCTTATTAAAAGCCTGGTGTATTGCATTGGTACAGTGAGAACTGAATCTTAACAAATGGTTTTATAGTTAAACGCCACAAACTGTCAGTTATGACACAACTCATAGCAAACTCCAGGCGCTCTCTATGTCAGTGCACTGTCAAACACACATTTCTCTTGCTCCTAACATGCACTGGCAGGATTGAAGCTTTAGAAGCATGATGGATATATTTATCAATATAAAGTTGTGGGAGAGAAGGTTCCTGTGTGTAAGTGCTGCTGGGTCTTGACAGGGCTGAAGAGGATGAAATTTTGAGGGGAGGGGAGTGTTAAATCCCACACTGGTGCATTAGCAGCTTGTGATCAATAAGCAGCAAACCTCACTCACCATTTCCCAGCTCTCTCATTGCTGCTAATGCAGGATTCATCACTGTAATTGCTGGTGTTTAATAGCAATAGAGGACCAGCCCTTTCTGTTTGTGAAGTGCTCTCATTATGTATCTCCCCTGGGGATGAATGAGAGCTGAGGGCAGCTCCCTTCTCATTCCTGGCTGTGATCTCTCTTTTTCTGGGCTGACAGGAAATCAGGCGTGGGCTGCACATGTGCCGACATCCCCAGCTGCCATCCACCAGGTCGCTCTGTAGGACAGGACTGGAGGGAGCCATGGACTATGCTGTGTGGATGGTGGAAGAGCACGGCCTCTTCAGGCCTGGCACAAAGTCCGCTAAGGGCTGGCAATTCTCCCATCAGAGCCAGTTTCTCTTGAGCTGCAGGCTGATGGGGCAATGGTCCCAAGGATGACTCCAGGTGAGGGATGGAGCATGGTAGGCAGGAGTGAGGAGTGTCCCAACAATCTGTGCCTTATTCCGCACTTTACAAAAAAATGTTCTGTGTCTCACTGGGAGCTTCACCAAAGGATATTGCAAAAGGGAAGGTGGGTCCCATCCCATGATGAGCTGCAGCTAATGCTATCATTCAGTGGTCAGGAGAGACCTTGCAATGGACACGCGGTGGGGCTGCAGGTCATGACAGGGGTGTGCTGTACTGGCAATATGGTGTGAGGTCTAGGACTGGAGTAGAAGGTGCTGCAGAGTTTGGAGGCAACAATTTTTCCTGCCTCTTCTCTGGCATCTTTGCCTGGTCTTTTCCTCTGGCCTGAACATCTGCTAGGGTTCTGCTCCCCACTGTGCTCTGCTGACATGTTCCCTGCATTGATGTCATAGCCCTCTCACCTGCATATGACAGGGACATGCACTGACATCTCTGAAGAGACTCCCAGTTCCCTCTCGGCAGCAGATCCATAGTTCCACTGCTCCTACCACTCAGCCAGAAAATTCTCAGTGAGTATGGCCCAAGAGAGTACATCTCTGCTCATCACACAGTCCTTAAAGTCCCTGTTCTAAGGGGCACGCTCACCACCAGAGCCCCCCCTGGAGCCACGATGTCGCACTTCAGAGGTTCTCCCACTCTAGCACCATTTGTTGTCAGCCAGTTTGGTTCTCCAGCAGGCTGTATCTGTCATGGCCCAATCTTCCAGCCAACTCACCTTTCCAATTCAGTTTCCTTCTGGGAAAAGCCAAAAACCATCCAAACAAAAGAGTTCTTCTGCCCCTCTTAGGCTACATTGATGTTCCTGGACCTACACCCCAACTCCTGGGCCCTGCAGAGGCTGAGCATGGCCTCCCAGGGCTTTCCCATGGAGGCTCTTTTCCTCCTAGCTGGTTTCCACTGCCTCCCCTTGCCAGGAACTCTGGCAGCTTCTTCTAGGGACCTTCCTCCTTCCTCAGGGCCTCCTGCAGATGCCCACCTGCTTCCCAGGCTTCCCTTCCCTGCAGGAGTGTCCCCTTCTCTGCAGCACCCACCATGACTTTCTCCTCCCAGCTCTGTTCTCTCAAGCCTTTTTCTGAGCCCTCAGTGCTCTCCATACTGAGCCCAGAAGTCCCACCTCCTCAGAGTAGGAAGAAGCTAATTGTGGCTCAGAGGGGGCTAATTGATCTGGACTGGTTGGCCTAAGATCCTGTCAGGGTTCCCTCCCCACTCTGAACTCTGGAGTACAGATGTGGGGACCTGTATGAAAGACCCTTAAGCTTATATTTTACCAGCTTAGGTTAAAAACTTCCCCAAGACACAAATTCCTTTCCTTGTCCCTGGATGGTATTGCTGCCACACAAAAATTCAGAAAAGGGTCGCTTGGAGTCCCTATTCCCCAAAATATCCCCCCAAGATCCTTCACTCCCTTTCCTGGGGAGGCTTGAGAATAATATACTAACCAATTGGTTACAATGTGAGCACAGACCAAACCCTTTGGTTTTTAGGACACTGAAAATCAATCAGGTTCTTAAAAGAAGAATTCTATTTATTAAAAAAAAAAAAAGAGAATCACACCTGCAAAACCAGGATGGAAGCTAATGTTACAGGGTAAATACAAAGATTTAAAACACATAGGATTCCCCTCTGACTCTGCTTCCCAGTTACAAAACAGGAATGAAACTACCTCTTAGCATAGGGAAAATTCACAAGCTAAAACAAAACATAATCTAATGCATTTCCTTGCCCTTACTTACAATTTTTGTAATCTTAGCTGGTTCATTTCAGGTATGTTTTCAGGAGATGTTTTACCTGCCTAGTCTTTTTGAGGAGTGGGGAGGGAACAACAAAGAGAGCACAAATAAAACCTCACCCCTGCCCCAGATTTGAAAGTATCTTCTTTCTTTATTGGTCCTTTTGGTCAGGTGCCAAGCAGGTTATTTAAGCTTCTTAACCACTTAAAGGTAAAGTGATTCAGTACCTCTGACTGGGAAGGATTTTATGTTACTGCATACACAAAGGTTGTTACCCTTCCCTTTATATTTATGACACACACACCCCAAATCACAGACGGTGCTGGACAGCCTGTTCCACGTTGGCTGTGATTTCTTCCTGGAGCTTTAGGAGAAAACAGAGTTAATAAGACACATGCATCTCTAGACATACTACTGAATATATAAAATCTAACAATATTTTTCACAGTTTAAGGATGATTTTAACAAGTTGATTCTGGGAAACGTTCACAGGAGAATGCATCAGCCACTTTGTTAGAAGCCCCTGAAATGTGTTGTATTTCAAAATCTCAGAGAGCTAAACTTCACAGAAGACGACGTTTTTTGTTATTTTCCTTGAAGGTATGAAATCACTTCAGCGCAGCATGGTCCATCTGCAGGTGGAAATGCCATCCCCAAACGTATGGGCATAGCTTTTTCAGAGTGTGCACAATGGTGTAACATTCCTTTTCAGTGATGACCCGTGGCTTTCCCTCTCAAACAGTGTTTTGCTGAGAAACATGATAGGATGGAATTCTTGATCTGGTCCTTCCTGCATTAAAATTGCTCCCACACCACGCTCGGATGCATCTGTGGTTACTAGGAAAGGTTTGTCAAAGTCTGAGGCCCTTAGCACAGGGTGAGACATGAGTGTCACTTTAAGCTGGTTAAAGGCCTTCTGCTACTCTTCAGTCCACTGAAATGCATTTGGCTGTTTTGGGGGCGTTTTTTGGTCAGGTCTGTCAATTGGGTGGCGATTTGGCTGTAGTGCTATATAAATCACCTGTAATAACCGCCCAAGCCTAAGAAGGATTGGACCTGTTTTTTTCACTTTGAGACAGGCCACTTTTGGATAGCATTCACTTTGGCCTGTAGGAAGTTGATAGTTCCTTGACCCACCTGGTGTCCAAGATTCATCGCTCTCTTTAGGCCTATTTGACACTTTTTAGCCTTAATAGTTAGTTCTGCCTCCCTTATATGCTTGAAGACTTTTTTTAGATGCTCCAGTTGGTCTGCCCATAAATCAGAAAATATGGCCACATCGTCAAGGTAGGCAACTGCAGATTCTCCCAATCTTGCTAGGAAATTATCTTTTATGGAAGGTGGCAGGTGCATTTCACAGCCCAAAAGAGAGCACATTAAATTCATACAGCTCATTATGAATGATGAAGACTGACCTTTCCTTGGCAGATTCATCTAGCAGTACTTGCCAGAACCCCTTGGTTAAGTCTAAGGTAGAGATGAACTGAGCACGCCCCAGTTTCTCCAATAGCTCATCTGTGTGTGGCATTGGATAATTGTCTGGGCGAGTTACAGCATTTAGCTTACGGTACTCCACATATTTCTCCATCTGGTTTGGGAACTAAAACCACTGGAGAGGCCCATGCACTTTCAGAGGCGCTGATTACACCCATCTGTAGCATGTCCTGGATCTCCCATTCTATAGCAGTTTTGGCTTGAGGAGCCACCTGGTAAGGTTGGGCTCTAATTAGGTGAGCATTACCTGTGTCAATGGAGTGGTATGCCTGTTTGGTCCATCCTGGGATGGCTGAGAACATCAGCGCAAAGCTAGTGTACAGCTTCTTGATCTGCTGCCACTGTATACATCCAAGGGTCATGGAGAGATTCACCTCTTCCACACCACCATCACTTTTTCCTTCATAGTAGACACCTTCAGGCCACTTAGCATCATCTCCTCCCTGGGCTGTAAACTAACAAACTTTTAATTCTCTGGAATAAAAGGGCTTTAAAGAATTAACATGGTACACTTTAGGTGGGGGATGTTAACAGCTCCCAGGTGCTCTTGGACTGTAAATGGCCCTTCCCACGATGCTTCCATCTTATGGGCTTGGAGCATCTTCAAGACCATGACCTGGTCCCCTACTTTGAAGGAACGCTCTCTGGTATGTTTATTACCAGGCCTTTTGCTCTTTCTGAGCATTTTTTTGGTTTTCTCTAGCAAGGGCTAAAAAGTTTCGGAGGGTGTTTTGTAGGTTGTTTACAAAGTCCAGAATATTAGTTTCTGGAGAAGGCATAAACCTCTCCCATTGCTGCTTCATCAACTGTAATGGCCCCTTAACCTCGTGGCCATACACAAGTTCAAATGGTGAAAAGCCCAAACTGGGATGTGGTACAGCCAGTAGACAAAGAAAAGCTGCTGCAACACAAAGTCCCAGTCAATGGAGTTCTCATTTATGAATTTACATATCATGGCCCCCAAAGTTCCATTAAACATTTGTTTGATGGTGGTAAGGGGTGGCAAACAAGTGGCTCACCCCATGAGCTTTCCACGGGCTTTTCATGGTCCCTGCAAGGAAATTAGTTCCTGAATCCATAAGGATGTAGGAGGGCCAACCTACCCTGGCAAAAATGTCTGTTAGTGCCTGGCACACACTTTTAGCCCTGGTGTTGCTTAGAGCTACTGCTTCTAGCCATCAGGTGGCAAAATCCATGAAAGTCAGTATGTACTGCTTTCCTCTGGGTGTCTTTTTCAGGAAAGGACCCAGAATATCCATAGCTACTCGCTGAAATGGAACTTCAATTATGGGGAGTGGCTGGAGAGGGGCTTTCCTGATCTTTGGCACACCTCACAAGACCAGACATAGGTAGAAACATCCTTGCCCATTCCATCCCAGTGGAATGACCTCCCCAAACGGTCTTTGGTCCTGTTCACCCCAGCATGGCCACTAGGATGATCGTGGGCTAAGCTTAAGAGCTTTACCTGCTATTTAGTTGGAACTACCAACTGTCTCTGAGGATGCCAGTCTTCCTTGTGCCCACCAGAAAGAGTTTCCTTGTATAAAAGTTCTCTTTCTACAACAAACCAGGATCAATTAGAAGAGATGAGAGGCGGTGGGTTGCTCCGTGCTGCCGTCCAAGCTCCCTGGAGGCTTTCATCTGCTTCCTGCTTGGCCTGGAACTGTTCCCTTGATGCTGGACACATCAATTCCTCACTGGATTGTGGACTTGGGCTTGGAAGCAATGTAGGTGATGGGGCTATTTCTGTTGACTGTGAACCACTCTCCACTGGTGCACTATGTTGTATTTCAGGCTCCAGCTGAGCCTCTTGTCCAGGTTTAGCTGCTGCTGCCAGTGCAGGCTCAGTGGTGCCCTCTGGTGTTGGAGTTGTAGATGGGGTTGCAAGCGCTGGATTCAGTGCTGGCAGTGGTTCTGGTGCTGGTTGCTCTGCCCATTCCGGTTTTGGGACTGGTTCTCATTGGGTCTCTGGGACTGGATTCACTACTGCTGTTGCAGTCATTGGCATGGGGACTGGTTCTACCACCTCAGTCTGGGTCTCTGGTAACACAGATGGGGCCCTTGTAGAAAGCTCAGGAACAGGGCTAGGTGTGGAGGCTTGCTTAGCCTGGCTGCGGGTGACCATTCCCATCCTCTTGGCTAGCTTCACATGGTTGACCAAGTCTTCCCCCAGCAGCATGGGAATGGGATAATCATCATAGACTGCAAAAGTCCACCTTCCTGACCAGCCCTTGTACTGGACAGGCAACTCAGCTGTAGAGAGGGTCGTAGAGAATCCGAGCGCCATCCTTTGCCTGGGCACATCTGCCTGTCCTGGAGGCCAAGAGTGGTAATTGTTTAAGCCACTGTGACAGCTCTAGTCGCTCTGAGGATTCCCCATGGCCAGAGGGTGAGGTGGAGAGGGGACAAGGATAGGGAGTTACAGGAGTAATCCCTGATTTTCATTCAGCACTAGCAATTGAAGACCTCCCCAGAACAAAGAGAGTGAGGAACATAAGCCCAGATCCTCAAAGGTATTTGGGCTTCTAATTTACATTGATTTCAATGAGTGTCAGGAGCCTAACTACATCTGAACATCTGGGCTTTAAAAAGGAAAGGCAAGGTTTGCCCTTACACCTTAAGGGTTATTTGCCCATCCCCACACCCCGTTCTCCATCTCAAGCAGCTGCTCACATGGAACCTGCAACCTTCAGTGTCTCTTGATTTTTAGACCCAATTTATTCAAATCTGCCCCCAGCACTACTTCTCCAGGAGGGTTACACACAAGGAGCAGTGGGAACACATAAAATAGAGTTTCATGCTCCTCTCACATACACTGGATTTAGACTAGGATTATCCCCTTGCCTTCAGTAGTGTTACTGCAGATTTATGCGAGGGTGAGAGGAGGATCAGATCACAATTTGTTTCTTAGCTCTGGCTTCCCACAGAAAGTATGAGGTGCTACATTTTAAGGGGACTTGAACTCAAAGCAGCTCAGCCAATTTGCCTTAAGCTTTCCAGATAACTCTATTGTGGCCTGAAAGAAGCATAACCATTTCCAGGCCAAAAGTAACTGGTATTTGTTTTTGTGGTTTTTTTTTTTTTTTTTTTGGGAGAGGGGGGGACGGTGGATAAAAAAGATAGAGTCTGATCCTGCTCCCACTGAACTCAACAGCAGATCTCCCCATGGGAGCAGGCCCTTACAGAAAAGAAAACAAAAAAAGAACTTATATTGGAAGCCTGCTTGCAACTATAGCTTCATAATTCCAGGGACTTTATTTCTAAATTCTGCAGCACCAAGTATTGTTGGATCAAACCTTGGGGGCTAGAGCCCCCGCTGCTCCCATAGCCTGCAGGAGGCCTTCTGAGTTCTCAGCAACTCTCTGCATTTGGCCTGGCTACACCAAGTGTGAGGACTCTGACATGCAGTTCTGTAGCCACTGTCCTACGGTAGGTCATGTCTGTCCGTGAAGCTGGGCCAGTGCATTTGGACAATGCCTCTTTCCATTGCTTTCGCAGGAGTTCTCAAGGATAGGCAGTAAGTACTTGAACTCCTTTAAGGATGTATCTGATCTAGCGATTTTCAATGGGCCAATAGCAATGGTATCCACAGAAAAAAGACTAACCCATCTGTACCTCCCACTACAGGTCGCAACTTGGTGGCCTGTGCAACAGTCTGCCAAGTTCTCCAATCCCTGGCGGGTCAGAGACTCTCTTTCACGGCTGTCCTGCTTGCAGTGTCAGCAGGGAGTGCACCAGTCTGCCTTAGTCAGTCACGTATTAATTCAGAAATAGGGTCTGTGAACCTCGTGAGTGTCTGTCTCTCTCCTCATTACAGCAGCAATTTGGCAGCCAGCCTCTAAAAAAAGACCTGTCAGTGGAGGAGAGTGTCCTGCTTCAGCACTGAGCAGCCATGTGCCTCTTGTGGTTTCTAATAGGCCTGGCCAATGGATCAGCAAAGACCCAATGTGTGAACCCCACCTCACGTGAAGGTAGCTTTAATTGCCAAGGTCACTAGGAGGCTCCTAAATCCTAAGACCTCAGTAGGTCTCTTCCTTACATGAAGAGCAAACCACATGCTTTGAGTCTGACGGGCTGTTGTTTTGGATGAAGGAAAATAACCACTACAAGAAAGTACAAAAGCAAAGGTTCCATGAGCGAGCACAGCATATGTGCTCCTTTGTAGCAGGCTACAGCAACCATGACACCTAAATGGCAACTGTCTGTGGAGAAAGGCAATTTGTAGAAATATTTAAAGGTGCAACACAAGGAACATTCGAACAGCCATACTGGCTCAGAGCAATGATTCATCTAGCCCAGGATCGTGTCTCCATCAGTAGCCAGTACCTGAGCTTCAGGGGGAGTATATCTAACAGAGCAAGTTTGGGGAGATCCGCCTCGGTCTTCCCCTCCTGGCTGTCAGAGGTTTAGGATTACCCTGAGCATGGGTTTACATCCCTGACCATCTTCTCTGATAGTCATTGACCATATCTAGTTCTTTTTTTACCCCAGTTATACTTTTGGCCATCACAACATCCCATGGCAATGAGTTCCACGGGTTAATTGTGCATTGTGTGAAAAGGTACTTCCTCTTGTGTGTATTAAACCTGATGCCTATTCATTTCATTGGGTGACCTCTGGTTTTTGTGTTGTGGGAAAGGGTAAATAACATTTCTCTATTCACTTGTCCATAGCATTCATGATTTTATAACCTTTATCCTATCACCCCACCCCCACAATAGTTTCTTTCCTAAGCTGAACAGCCCTAACCTTTTAGTCTCTCCTCACATGGCATAGTATGTTCCATACCTTGATCATCTTTGTTACCCTTCTCTGAACCTTTTCCAGTCCCACTGTATCCTTTCTGAGATGGGGCAACCAGAATAGGACACAGTATCCAAGGTGTGGCTGTACCATGAATTTATTTCAGTCTTATTTTCTAACCCTTTCCCAATGGGTCCTAACATTCTGTTACCCTTTTTTGACCATTGCTGAGGGCTGAGCTGAAGTATTCATACTGGCTCCAAGATCTCTTTCCTGGGTGGTAATGGCTAATTTAGACCCCATCATTAGAAATGTGTAGTTGGGATTATTTTTTTCCAATGTGCATTACTTTGCACTTAACAATGTTGCATTTCATCTGCCATTTTGTTACCCAGTTTTGTGAGACAAAGGAGTTAGCATTTCAAAGTTGCTTACACCACTGCCTTGCGAGTGAGGTGGGTAAGCAATTAGCATTATTGAGCCTGTCAGCGCTGAGTGAGCATTCACGCAGCTATGACTAAATTCCCAAAGTCCACTCCCAACATGCATTCATAGGGCCAGTGTAAGAAAACCCAGGATGGCAGCCTCTTTGGTCTCTGCAGAGTCCCATTCAGCACTCTAGAGGGGATGCAGCCGGGCTATTACAGCATCTGGAGATTTTGAAAGCATGAATGAACTTGATTTGACCTCCACCAAGAACCTGTGCACAGGTGAAGGCCATGCTGTATGTCACTGGGATGGTTATTTCCCCCCCACTCTCATATGAAGTCTAGAATTGTGACCTGTTCACTCAAGGCTGTGGATAGCTGGACATTGTTGGTTTACCCAGTACTCAAACTTCACTCATGCAGAGACCCTGATTTCTACATGTGTGCTGGAGGCTTCCTCATCCCATTCACCAAATCACACTGTGCCTCCTTCTGGATTAACTGTGGTAAATCATAGCCGAGAAAGCAGCAGGATGATTGACACCTTTTAGCCCACATCAGCCAATTAAGGAAAGGCTTTGCACTCCATAGGAGAGCCACAGCCACTCCTCATTGGGTGGGAGGAAGGTGACTGTGAATTGGGATACCATGATGAAGACACTAGGGGTATTAAAGTCTAGATAATACAAGAGGGACTGTGTAGCACATCCCTTGTGTCTGGATATAGTGATGCAGCAACTCTACCTCAGTTTCACCACTGTCCTTTCACCTACTCTGGCTATAGGAGTTACTTGGC
Organism: Gopherus flavomarginatus; assembly: GCF_025201925.1. Lineage (NCBI taxonomy): Eukaryota > Metazoa > Chordata > Testudines > Testudinidae > Gopherus > Gopherus flavomarginatus. The sequence goes on from NC_066625.1 coordinate 47,585,215, forward strand.
TCTCCAGCCAGACAACTTGACAGAATCTAGCTCCTTACAAGGTCACAGAGTTCTTTACCGAAGTTCAAGAGAAACAGATAAACACTCAAACCTTCCCCTTGCTCAGCTGGCCACCACCTTGTTACAGGCATGCTTCCACTGCTCCAGGCTGTCCTCCTGCCTAACCACAGACTCCTGTGCCTCTTTCACCTCTGTCCCCTTCATCTGGCCACACCCTTCCAGCCCCCAGGGGCAGTCATGCTCCCTTAGACCTGGGTGGGGTTCACACCATCACAGAGTGCCATAGGGGTTGTGGTACACCCCAGGGGAAACAAACCAGCCCTATCTTATGCCTGTGTGTCTCTGGAACCCACTGCACAGTGTGCTACAGGCCTCCTCTGTGCCCACAGCACACAGAGCATGAGTCTATTAGAGCCCGGCCTTGGCACTTTCACTCATGCTTTTAGCTTTGGAGGGCCCCAGTACAATCCCCAGGGTGTGAGCCAAGATGGCTGCACTCACCAGTTTGTGTATTACATCTCAATGCTGCAGCGTAGGAGGTGTCCAATGGTACCATCTCCTCTGGTCCCCTAGCAGGTGCAAAGCACAGACAGCAGATCAGTACTAGTCAGAGCTGGGATTGCACCCCTAGCTGAGCCTTTTCTCTCATGACTCCATATTCTTGTGCAGCAGATGGTTGGTGGGTGGAGCTTGTGGTGCTGACCTGATCTCATAAAGGGCATGGGTGGAACGCGGTGAACTACTGTTCACCAGCCTGTGGGATAAACACAGGAGCAAGGTTACCACCGCAGTCTATGTTCAGCATGCCTTTTTTCAAAAGGGTCTGGGGGGTGGTTAGGAAGTATGTGGAAGCTCTGTTTAGTAACCACAGATAAAGAGCTCTCTGATCTTCACTGGAATCTCTCTCCTTCCCCTCCTCCCCCTTCACCACCTGTTCCTCATACCTAGCTAGCAATAACAGATCAGACTAGCACCATTACATTAATCCAAATTAAACCTGCTGGTTTCCAGGCTGCAAGATGGGTGGAGAGTGGAATGGGAGGGCACAGAGTTAAATATGAGCAGTGTCTCCACTTTCTTCCCCTCTGTAATTAGGTCAATAGAAGAAACGGGTGACCTTTATTTCTTATTAATGGAGGGAGTCAAGCCTCCATTGATCTGAGCCGGAGAGCATAGCCCTGGTGCTTTCAGAACTAACGCAGCAAATGAGAGGTTTGTTTTGAAGAAATGAGGCTGTTTGGGTAAACTCTCAGCCTCACCTGCCCCTCCAGAGTCTGCATCAGAAAGGGAAGAACACACACAAGTGAACTCTACCAGCTGAACTGCAGCCAAGATTTCTGGGGGCTTACCCTTCACTCTGTGCTCATGAATAGCATTAGCCTCTCCGCTGCTATCTCCATAGCAGCCATGAGAACCTGTGCTGGACTCTCCTGCTAAAAGGGGTGGCACTGAATGCAAGAGCTGAGCTGAGCTGAGCTGAGCAGCTGCTGTGGGTGTCCCTGCACCAGCTGTGGCACATGCTGCTGGCTACCTAATAAATAGCAGGGTCTTCTTTTCCTTGACAGCCCACCCGCTCGTTCCTCCTGTATTGCCTCACCCAAAGAGACACACACCCTAGCCAAATGCTCCCCCCCATGGCACAAGCATGTATGGTACCTGTTATTACAGGTGCACACTGCCAATGGTAGTTAGGGAATTGTACTAGTGGGAGTGTTGCATTTGGGTCTAACGGGTCGCATGTTCCTTTTCCCCATCAGTAGATAGAAGGAATGGGTGCTCCAGACTCTCTGAGCTAATGCCACAACTCTCTCCCTCTACTCGTCTGGGTTTGGATCAGATCAGCTGGGCATGCAGTGGAGCCCCTGAATCAGACAGAGAGCCAATGAAGAACTGTGTGACCCTGGCCTTTCCCTGCAGAAGGCCATCCCCTCTGGCTGTGTTTCTGGGCTCCTCTCTATAGCAGCATAGGTCTCTTTGGATCTGTTATTGCCCCTGCATCACCTACCTTCAGGCCTGCACCCCCCCACCTCCAAGCCTTCACCCCATCCTTCCTTGTGAAAAGCAATACTGGGAGCAGAGAGGAATCTGCCTCTGAATTCCTTGACTGTGCAAACCTGGGCAGGTATCTCAGGAGAGCAGCTTTCTGACTCTGCCAGGCCAGGGTAGGGCCAGGAAGGGCAAATGTTCATTAGAAAGAAATAATGGTGAAAAATTATCCCAATAATGCTGAAAGATGGAGAAAAGTTGTTCTCTTGTGCCAAAGAGGGCAGGACAAGAGACAATGGGTTCAAACTACAGCATAGCAGATTTAGATTAAATCTCAAGAAAAACTTCCGAGCTGTAAGCACAGTAGGACAATGGAACAGATGCCTAAGGGGGTTGTGGAAGCTCCAACACTGGAGGTTTTCAAAAGGAGACTGGGTAGCCATCTGTCTTGGAAGGTTTGTACACAACAAATCCTGCATCTTGGCAGGGATTAGACTAGGTAATCTTTGTGGTCCCTTCTATCCCTATGGGTCTATAATATGTTTCCTCAAACAGTTTGTGTTTTGGCAAATGGGTGTTTTTCAATGAAAAAATGTTTCATCTAAAAATTCGCAACCAGCTCCTCTTATTTCTTCTGCACCTGCTATTAATGGCTGAAAGAAAGAACATTCAGCATTGTATATTTATAGATTACCTTTCCATCCCCTATTATGTCTCAGAGATCACGTCACCTGCCAGTGAGAGGCAGCCACCTCTGGGATGGGGGAAGGTAGCAGATGTTTAGCAGTGTGCAATAATGTTAAACAAGTGAGGAGGAAGACTATGTCCAATCAAAACTGCAGGGGGACGTCAGGTATACTGTATGGTGTTACCCAGTGTTGAATTTGCTGTGACAGTGGGCCTAATGCCCATAGTTCTGGTGGAAAGTGTCAGGGGATCTTTAATGATGAATTCCTGAGACCGTATCTCAGCCAGCAGTCCATGGATCATAGTCACATGAGCATTAATCCATAACAACTGAGAGCAGGATGTGCACAAACCCAACCCCGCCTTACACAGAGCTGGGTTATCAGTCTGAGAAGCTGGGAGAAAAGCACCCCCTGCTGAACCACTTCCTACATCCCACTAGGTTTTCTTCACTGGGCTTCCATCATGGTACTGGCCAGGCCCACCCCCCTCTGCTTGCTTAGCTCATGAGAGCCAGTGGGATCACTGGCTGGCTGAACATGAGGCATTGGTGAAGCCCAGATCAGAATGGCCAGCATTTGCTGGGGGTATCACACAATCCCTGACCTCTGGAGACTCTTGGGAGCATCTCTATTTTCTTGCCCTGACTGAAAGAGTTAGCGTCCCTTCCTGGCTTATTTCCCAGTGAAGTCCCTGCCTGCAGCCGTGCCATTAAAAGCAATGAAATCGGCTGCAGCTGGGCAAGTGCTCCACCTGCCAAAGAGCTCTGGGAGGCACAGAGGGGAGGGAAGGCCCCTTGAAGGGCAGGGCAGGATGAGGTTCCTGGTGCCCATGATAGCCAGGAAGTGGGGATAAGGATGAGTGAGTTGGGGTAAAGCTGGTGGGTCCATGGCTACCATTCACTTCTCTGAAGAGAGGTGTGGGGAAGTGACTATACTGCCACTCCCTGCCCTGAGGCCGAGGATTCCTTCCCACCCATGCCCCCTGCAGCTCTCCCCAGCCTGCCTCGCAGGCCCTGGTTCTACTGGAGCTTTTACCTTTCTGTCACTCAGGCGGCACTGGAGGCAGGACTGTGCCCGTGGGAACGGGCATCTCTCTGGGAAGGGGATAGCAGTCCCAGCAGCTGTGGGCTCTCTCTGTCCCCAGCCCAGTCTACCCACTAGTTTGAATCCAGGCCCTTATTCCAGAGCAGGGGTAGGCAAACTACAGCCCGCGGGCCAGATCTGGCCCCTCAGGCCTTTGTATCCAGCCCACGGGATTGCCCCCCATGGCACCGCATGCCCTGCGCCACTTTCAGAAGCAGCCCCAAGTGGGGGGGCAGAGGGCTCCATGTGTTGCCCTTGCCTCCAGGCACCACCCCCCACAGTTCCCATTTGCCAGGAATGGAGAACCGCAGCCAATGGGAGCTTCAGGGGAGGTACCTGGAGGTGCAGCAAGGGCAACACACGCAGAACCTTCCGTCCCTCCTCCCCCAGGGGCCACAGCACTTCCTAGAGTGGCACGGGGCCAGAGACAGGACAGGCATGCAGGGAGGTAACAGCGCTGGGCTGGAAGCCCGAACCCCTCCTGCACCTCACCCCCCAACTCACTGCCCTAAGCCCCCGGCTTGCACCTTGTACCACACCCCCCTGCCCTGAGCTCCCTGCTGCACCCTGAACCCCTGTGCACCCCAACCCCTGCCCTGAGCCCCCTCCTGCAGTCCGCACTCTTCCTCTGTCCCAATCCCTTGCCCTGAGCCCCTTTCTGCACAACCCACCCCCCTCCTACACCCCACACTCCCTCCCGCACCCCCTGCCCTGCATACAACTTCCCCACCCAGATGTAGCCCATGGCCCAAAAAGTTTGCCCACCCCTGGTCCAGAGGATAATCAGCAACCAGATTGATTGTCAACCTCTCATGGCTGTGATGACAGCACACACCTGGCTAGCAGGCGCTAGGCCACACCTCACTTCATCCCAGACCTGGGGCCAGCCTGGTGCAATTACACCAAGATCTCCTGTCCCTAGGGACTTGCAGGAAAGAGATGGGAACTGATCTGGGCTCATCTCCTGCCTTGACCAGACCTTTAAAAGAGAGGGAATGCTGTGGAAACCCCAAGGAAAGGTGTCCTGTTGGAGGCAAGTGCAAGCAGCATGGGTGCCAGCAAACCTCCCTTTTCCTGCCTCTCTGAGCCTGACAATTTGTGCTAATTAGTAGCTCTGGGCTGTGGCTGTCTGACTTGGTAACCAATAAAGTCATGCCAAGGAAGTCTGTTCAAACCCGCTGCTTGGAACTGGACTAACCCCACCCCTTCCCATCACATCTGGACTACTAAACAGCTATCAGATACTAATAACTTTGGGTTGCTACTAGACAGGGTGGACTTAAACCAGTGACCTACATGTATAAAGATCCTGGAGGCCCCCTTTATTCCATTCCCCAGTTTCCTGAGTCCCCCCTCATTCTCCCTTTACCCCAACCCTCCATCCATTGTGACCCCCTGCACTGCACTGCACCACTAGAATTATTCACAAAGCAACAGGAAGCAGAGCAGACACTCGCAGCCTCACACAGAAGCTGCCCACCTCTCTGCCTCACCCACTGAGCCAAGGGTAGGGAACAGCAGTGGGGCGTTCTGCTGGCTCGATTCCCTCATCCGTGGAATTGCACCTGGGTTGTAAATTATATTAATAGCACTTCAGAGCCCTTTAAAAATGGAGGAGGTGCACCACAGCTTGAGTCAGGCCATATATCAAGCCCCACAACTGAAATAACCATCCATTCCCTCTTTAAGATAACTTTGATACCCGCAGGCTTTAACTTGCCTCACTTTCAGAAATATTTTTCTATTAAAATGCAGAGCCTGGCTTTGTGCCCAGGAAGGATGGCTAAAAATAATACTCTCCCAGCCACAGTATCGGCAGGTAATTGAGAATTGTCTCATCTCTCCAAAGGCTGTCCTACCACAGCCCCCACCCCCTTTCCTTTCCTTTCCTCACCCTCCCCACCTTGACATCCAAGTCAGAGTGCCAGTCTGAGCTCAAGGGTGAAGCACGTGCCTGACTCTGCAGTCTCCTGAGCTGGGATTTACAAGCCTCTGCCTCACAGCTGGAAGGGGTGCGAAAGGCTGGCTGTGTTAGACAGATTCTCCAATGGGGCACACACATAGGTCACACTGCTGTTATGTTTAGGTCAATAATGTCGGGACATGGTTTTGCTGCAGCAGCATGTCACACACAGCTTAGCACACTGTCACTGAGCAGTATGTTACGTTGGTTACATAGGTTCTGCAGTAATGTCAAGGCAATGGGTGCTGGTAGGACTCGGGGTGGCGTCTTCGAAATCAAGGTGTTCTGCTCAGAATCTTACACTGCTCCCATCTCCATGGTATCTGAGCACCTCTAGAATAACCGAGTGGCTAGTCTGGGACTACTAGGACAGGTTGCCATTGCTAGGAAATCAGGCAGATTCTAAAAAATGGGTCAGTTCAAACCAAATTTCGAATTTTTGGTGAATTGAAAGACCATTTCTGGATCTGTTCCAGAGTAGGGATTTGAACCAGTATTGCTTCTGCCTCCAAGCTAAGTGCCCTAACCACTCAGCTAAGACGGCTACTCACTTTGTAACTGTTGTTCTTTGAGATGTATTGCTCATATCCATTCCAATTAGGTGTGCGCGCGCTGCGTGCACGCTTGTCTAAAGATTTTTCCTTTAGCAACACTCGGTGGGTCGGCTGGGTCGCCCCCTGGAGTGGCGCCGCTATAGCGCCGGATATATACCCTTGCCGGCTACTCCGACAGTGGGGAAGGAGGGCAGGTTTGGAATGGATATGAGCAACACATCTCGAAGAACAACAGTTACAAAGGTGAGTAACTCTCTTTTCTTCTTCGAGCGCTTTCTCATATCGATTCCAATTAGCTGATTCCCAAGCCTTACCTAGGCGGTGGGGTCGGAGTGAGACATTGCAGAATGCAAAACTGCTGAGCCAAAGGCTGCATCGTCTCTGGACTGCTGAACCAATGCGTAATGTGAGGCAAAGGTGTGAATCAATGACCAGATAGCAGTGTGACATATTTCCTGGATGGGGACATGGGCCAGGAAAGCGGCAGATGAGGCTTGCGCCCGAGTAGAATGGGCGGTGAGATGGCCAGCCGGAATGTGAACCAATTCATAGCATGTTTGGATGCAGGATGTCACCCAAGATGAAATTCTTTGGGAAGAGACCGGCATGCCTTTCATCTGGTCTGCCACCACTACAAAGAGCTGAGGTGAACGTCGGAAGGATCTGGTCCTCTCGATATAAAAGGCGAGAGCCCTGCGGACATCCAAGGTATGCAGTTGTTGTTCCTGACGCGATGAGTGTGGCTTCGGGAAAAAGATTGGGAGAAAGATGTCTTGATTGACATGAAAGGCAGACACCACCTTAGGGAGGAAAGAGGGGTGTGGTTGCAGCTGTACCTTGTCCTTGTGGAATACCGTATACGGGGGATCCGCTGTCAAAGCCCGAAGCTCCGATGCTCGTCTTGCCGAGATGATAGCAACAAGGAAGGCTGTCTTCCAGGAGAGGTACAGCAGCGAGCAGGTGGCCAGAGGCTCAAAAGGGGCACCTATAAGCTTGGCTAGCACCAGGTTTAGATCCCAGGTAGGGGTCGGGCTCTGACTTGAGGGTACAGCCGCTCCAATCCCTTAAGGAACCTGGAAACTATAGGGTGAGAAAAGACTGAACTGCCACTTTCCCCCAGGGGGAAGGTGGAAGTAGCTGCCAAATGCACCTTTATAGTAGAGACCACCAGGCCCTGCTCTTTCAGGGACCATAGGTAATCCAGGACAGTGGGGACAGATACCTGTCCGGGGACTAAGTTACTCTGAGCGCACCAATAGGACAAATGCTTCCACTTGGCGAGATATGTCGACCTCGTGGAAGGCTTCCTACTGCCCAAGAGCACCTGTTGTATTGAGGCAGAGCAACGCAACTCAGACTGGCTCAACCACACAGCAGCCATGCCGTGAGATGAAGGGATTGCAGATCTGGATGGTGAAGCCTGCCAAAGTCCTGTGTTATGAGGTCTGGCCAGAGTGGCAGGGGGATCAGGTCTGCCACTGAGAGGTCGAACAACAGGGTGTACCAATGCTGCCTCAGCCATGCTGGAGCAACGAGGATCAGGTGGGCTCTGTCCCTGCGGAGCTTGAGTAGGACTCTGTGGACGAGCGGAAATGGTGGGAAGGCATAAAGTAGATGCCTCTTCCACGGGATCAGGAATGCGTCTGAGAGGGAGCCCAGGGAGCGTCCTTGGAAGGAGCAGAACATCTGGCATTTCCTGTTCTCGCGGGAGGCAAAGAGGTCTATGTGGGGAAAGCCCCACCTCCGGAAAACAGAATGGATAACGTCCAGGCGTATCGACCACTCGTGAGACAGGAAGGACCTGCTGAGGTGATCTACCAGAGTGTTCTGGACTCCTGGGAGAAAAGACGCTAACAAATCGATAGAGTGGGCTATGCAGAAGTCCCAGAGGTGAATGTCTTCTTGACAAAGGAGGGAGGAGTGGTGCCAGGGGTTGAGGACATATCGGCTCCGTCATAGCAATGAGCTCCCTTGCCGTAGAGAAGGTCTCCGGCGTAGAAGGGAGAACAAGCTCAACCACAGCCGGAGCCGGGGAGCTGTCTGGCACCGGACTCAACGGCCCTTGTGGGACTGGAATCGATGGTGCTGCGCCAGGTGGAGCTGCAATCTGTGGTGCCGGCTTCGACAGTGCCGCAGCAGATGACGGTGCTCGACGAACCGTCTTAGACGAGTGCTCCTTCTGCGAGGCCGGAGTCGGAGCACTATGTCGTTTCCCAGTTGGGGAAAGGGAGCAGTGCCGAGGAGTCGGTGCCAGTAGAGGTCGGTGCCGGACTCCTTCTCGGTACCAGAGTGATCCGGTGCCGAAGGGGCACTCCTTACCGAGGCAGTCTGTTGGGTGCTCGGTACCTATGTTGCAGGACTAAGTGCCGACTCCATGAGGAGCTGCTTCAGTCGAAAGTCCCGCTCCTTCTTCGTCCTTGGTTTAAATGACTTGCAAATGCGGCACTTGTCAACAAGGTGGGATTCCCCTAGGCACCTGAGGCAGGAGTCGTGGGGATCCCCTATTGGCATCGGCTTCTGGCACACCAAGCACAGTTTGAATCCCGGTGCCTTGGGCATGAGCCCGTACCAGGGTGGAGGAAAGGGGCTAATCCCCGATCCCACCTTCAACTATATACACTAACTATGAATAGAAGTACTAACACTAACTATAAAACTATAAACACAGTAAAGAGCAAAGAACTATGAGTAGTTAGGGATGTGGAGATCAGCAAAGCCACGCTCCACAGTTCCAACGACCATCACGGGTGGTAAGAAGGAACTGAAGGGCCATTGGGTCGGCAGGGATATATATCTGGAGCTATAGCGGCACCACTCCAGGGTGCGACCCAGCTGACCCATCGAGTGTTGGTAGGGTAAAAATCTTCCGACGAGCATGCACGCGGCACACGCACATCTAATTGGAATCGATATGAGCAAGCACTCGAAGAAGAAGGTTATTTTTTGGGGAAAACACTTGGGTCAGTAGTGGCAGCAGCTCCATCTCCTCCTCTGGCTGTTTCATGAATGGACAAAATTATTCTTGTAAAATTCACCCATAGTTTCAATGGAAACTGCTTTTTTTGTTGTTGTTGAATAAACTATTTGCCCACAAAATTTTCCCCAGCTCTGCTCATGACACGTTAGATGTTTCAACCAGTAGGTGATTTTCTTTTCATTGCTGCACAGTGTTGGTCTGGTTCTTGTGCCCTCCACTGTTTGCAATATCTACAGCAAATGAGCTATTTTTCCCTTGGAGGATGTTCATGGATTGAGAAATGATGCATTCATTAGGACTCGGATATTCAATAGAGCTGTCTAAACAGCAAAACTGTGCCAGGTTCTGACTCAAATTGAGAAAATATCCAACAGCCCCAGTCTATCAGCTCCACAAATCTCCACCAATTGGTAATGTGCAAGGACTTTGTTCCCTGCCCTCTAGATGGCCACACATTCTGCCCTCTGGATGACCATGAATTCTGTGAGCTGGAATTCCATGGTAGCACAATGGAGAAGCCTTTGTCAATTAAACACTGGCAAAGCCACAACATCTCCTTGCACTGGCTCTCCACGGTGAGGTGCTAGCAAGCCCAGTGGCTAGGGCCCAAGGCAGGGACCCAGGGGACCCGGATTCTACTCTCAGCTTTGCCACTGACCTGCTGTGTGACCTGGGCCAGGTCATGCCCCCAAAGCAGAGAATCACATTGTCACATGATGAGTTTCCTCCAGTCTCAGAAAGAGGATGAATGCCCAGCAGTGGGAGCAATCACTCTGGCAATCAGCATTTAGCAGAGCTGAGAGAGACTTTGGTTCCCAGGGAGAGGGCAGATCCTCATTGACTTGCAGAGAGGTCCTAGCTAAAACAGAAACAGAAGGAGGAGGAGGAGGTAGCAAGAATCTCCTAGAGTGCAGTGACTGGGAGAGAGGCTGGGTGTGAATGGAGGAGAGAGAGAGCCCGGCCTGAGCTGCCCGTAATAAAATCTCTCTTAGGCATGAAAATACAACCTCCCTTCAGGAACTGGGTCTAGATGCTGCTGGTCTAGTTATTAAAATAAAAAGATGTTACCAGGCCAGGATCTCATGCCTGCCTCGGCCACAGGGATTTTCTCTCTGTACCTGATGCTGGCTGATGGATGAGGCTGTTAAGGTATCAGGTGCAGCAGCACTGGCAAGGATGGAAGGCGAGCAAGAGACTTATCTGGGAGTGGGTTGAGGTTGATTCTCCTCACTTATGAGTCTTTATCTGCAGACTCATAACATGTGCTAAGGAGCATGGTACTGGAGCTACAGGATCTGTGCGCTGAGTCTGAAATGCTCCCTGGGCTCAACTCGGGTTCCACTGCCCTTGGGAAGCTGGAGCACAGGAGTGTTCAAGGCTTCCTGCAGAATCAATACACACAATTTCCTCTCCTCCCACACATGAATCCATACCTCTCCATTCACTAACCTCTTGCCAGCGTCAGCCTTGCCACAGGCTAGAGCTGAGCAAACTTCCAACCCAGAGCTCAGCCATTGCACCTTGATCCTGATCTGCAGCATGCCCTGCTGGGCCAGACCTGACTAATGACAAAACTTGATCAAAGCATCTTAGACCTGACCCACAGAGTTTGCGGTTCTAGTCTAAAATCATCACCGGGGGCCTGCAGCACCCTCTTGTCATCCAGCACTGACATTTCCCGCATCTAGATCTGCAGCCCTCCTGTTCTTCTGGTCCTGGGCCCTGCACAGCTCTCTGAATGCCCCTCAGTCCAGAACTGCAGCCCCCTCCCACTCCCTTCCCTGCTATTCTTGTCCTGAACCCCTATCTGGCTCTGTCAATGCCTCTTGCATTGCCCCTGCTGGTCTAATCCTGGAGTCGCCTGAGCAATGCTTGCCAGTGCCCCTTTTCATAAAATGCTGTGTGCTGGCATCACTCTACAGATGATTTTCATTATTAGTAGCTTACATAAAATTAATAAGAATTCATCATGGCAGTCGTTTGGGGATATGGACAAATATCCATAGGATGAGATTGACCAAGGTCACTACATTGGTGGCCAAACTTTCCTATTTTAAGTCAGCTCCCAAAAGTGCTAGTAAGTCACTGTGACACACTGGACCTCAAAGTAACAACCTGTAACCCCCATATTCATCATTTGTATATTGTTGTGATATTTCATACAAAACATGCCTTGTAAGGTACCATATGAAAGGCCACCATCTGCTGAAACTCCTTATTATATATCTATATATATTGTTACTGCGGATGAAGTTATGAGATTTGCTGTATGGCTGTTACTGAAATATGTTGTGAGTTTGGGAGATGCCCATGGCTAGCTCTCCAGTGACTAAAAGGGAGGTGACCCAGGGAGGTGTTAAATGATCATTGATCAGCAGGGGAATTGTAAAAAAGGGATTTACAATTTTGTAAGAGACAGTTGCACAAGCACCACACAATGAGGATTGCTCATCTCTGACTCAGTAAGGCCCACCAGAACATGCCTGGGTCAGTATCTTCCCTGGGACATGGACTGAGGATATAAAATAAAGAACAGGGACATCATGAGACCACCTCTCCCCTTCCCCACATACACTGAAGGCAACAAGAACGCTGGGAAGACAAAGACTTTGAACTGTGAAGATTAGTCCCAGGTTGAGAAGGAAATTCAGCCTGTGTACTAAGAATTATAACCTACCTGTAACATCCGGTAGGGTGAGAAAAGCTGTTTGATTCCGATCGTGCTTAGTCTGATAAAGTTCAGAATTTAGACTGTGATTTTACTTTTATTTCTTTTGTAACTCACTTTGTCCTGTATGCTTGCACTTACAATCACTTAAAATCTATCTTTAATCAAATCAATTTATGTTAATATTTTATCTTAACCAAGTCAGCTTGTCTAAATTGCTTGGGGGAATCTGCTCAGATTACAAAGGCTGGTGCAGGTCCACACTCCTTTGATGAAGTGGAGAACTAATTAATGCTCCTGCATTGCTCAAGAGCTCAGATAGTACATGTCTAGGGTGCAAGGCTGGGGGCTTAGGTGGATTTGCTGGTGTTTCCCATTTCTTGTTCATGAGCGTCTTGGAGAACATCAGTTCAACAGAGCTGGGTGTGTCTCTCCATGCTGGTGGCTGAGTGATGATAGTTCCTGGAGGGGGTTGCTGCTTGTCACTAGCAAAGCATCATGAGAGACAACCCAGGCTGGAGAACTAAGGAGGCAGTTCCAGGTTGTACCCCGGCGATCTCATCACAGTCACATCTCTCCAACCTCCTGCACCATGGCCCAGAGATTCCTGTGTTAGAACACGTTCACATCGCACTTACTGAGCAGTGGCCTAGCAGTGATACAACCTGCCCCACAAACTCACATCTGACTCCTTTAGGTAGATAAATTATGGTCTAATCATAGAATATCAGGGTTGGAAGGGACCTCAGGAGGTCATCTAGTCCAGCTCCCTGATCAAAGCAGGACCAATTCCCAACTAAATCATCCCAGCCAGGGCTTTGTCAAGCCTGACCTTAAAAACCTCTAAGGAAGGAGATTCCACCACTTCCCTAGGTAACCCATTCCAGTGCTTCACCACTCTCTGAGTGAAGAAGTTTTTCCTAATATCCAACCTAAACCTCCCTCACTGCAACTTGAGACCATTACTCCTTGTTCTGTCAATAATACAAATACCCTTTCCTACTAATGATATTTGGGACCTCCTCCCATCCTGAAGTCAGATTAATAGAGTACTATATTTACCCCTTTGATAAAGGTATCTAAAAGGGTGTCATCAGGAGGAAGAAAACTTGTTCACCTTAGCCTCTAAGGATAGAGCAAGCAATGGGCTTAAATTGCAGCAAGGGAGGTTTAGGTTGGACATTAGGAAAAAGTTCCTAACTGTCAGGGTGGTTAAACACTGGAATAAATTGCCTAGGGTTGTTGTGGAATCTCCATCTCTGGAGACATTTAAGAGTGGGTTAGATAAATGTCTATCAGGGACGGTCTAGACAGTATTTGGTCCTGCCATGAGGGCAGGGGACTGGACTCGATGACCTCTCGAGGTCTCTTCCAGTCCTAGTCTATGAATCTATATGGACAGATCAATAGAACACATACAGGTGTATGGAGGGGGTGCGGTTTCTATTTCATTCTGCCCCATCCACTGCAGTTAGATGCTGTCTCATGAACTCAACCCAGAAATTCTCAGGGGCTATCTAGGAGCTCCACAGAAGGAGCCTCATTTATTGGAAGACCCCAAATATATCTTGTGTTACACACACAGACTTACCTGCCATTGTCCGGCTGCTTATTGCTGTGATGGATTGTGCAAATACCAAGCCAGAACGTAACAGGGATTAGAAGACAATTAATACATGATAAAAAAATAGGACTCTCAGTTCATTCCCAGCAACCATTCCACCCTCCTCCTCCCTCCACTATTCCTTGTTCGTCAGGAACAATTTGTGTCACACATTTTAAAAGGCAGTAACTCCCACCTTTGGTAACCTCTGGATACAAGAAGCAGAGCTGGTTGGGGGAAAATGGGTTTTGTTTCCATGACAAATTTTGACAAAACGGAAAATGTTTTCACTTTTTTCTTCAAAGTTTTCAGAACCCCCAAAATTTCAGTTCAAACCAACATTTTCAATTTTCAGCAAATTCTTTCCATTTTCAGCCAATATTTTTCAGCTTTTGACTACCAACATGTGAAAAAAATTCTTTCAGTTTTTTGATAAAAGCCCCAATCATCAAAAATGGAAACTGTCATTTTGACCAAAAAAAGCCATTCTTAGGGAAAAAATGTTTTGAATGAACTATTTTAGTCAGCTCTCGTAAAAAGAGATGCTTACACCCACCAAGCAAATTCTGATCTCACTTACACTGCTGTTAATCTTGTGTAACCCTGTTGATTTCAGTGGCATCTCGCTACAGTGGTGTAGATCTGGAGCAACTCCATTGACCTAACTAGTGGGTGAACCCTGTAAACTCCAGAACTGGGGAAGCAGTGGAGATGGACCTTTTGCATGGATCTATGCCCCAGTGCTTTTAGCAAGTGCACCAAGGCTCCCATGCTGCTTCATGGCCATTGCATGTCAGATATCCTTAAACCACGCACTCTCCCATACCCCCCCATGACCTCAGCACTTGAAAAGTTGGCTTCATGGCCAGAGTACAAACCCTTCAGTGACACATCCCAGCACTTTCCCATGGGCAAGACATCACTACAGGAGAATCCGAGAAAGCTTTTGCAGTCCAGGTACCCAGGGCCTGGTTAGCACTTGTGTGTGCTGCCCTTGAGTACTCCTTGTATGCTGGGACAATGACTGGGGAGAGTGGCTTGAGGTTGAAAGGATAGAAACAACCCCACATGGCTCCAGCCTTGAGTACTGACAGAGAACTGTGCAATGCAGTAATGCCTAAGACCTCTCTCTACACCCAGCTCCAGAAAGCAGGAAGTGCTTCTCTGACCTGGCTCCCTCCTTTGCAGGAGCCCCTGCCTCTAATATGGGAACCCCTCACAGCAGGTTTGAACTGAAGTGGTTTTACCCTTTCCAATACCCACCGGAACTGGAGAGCTGGAGTGCCCCCAACAGCTGGGACGGGGCAGCTGAAGATCCCTGACAGTGGATGTGGGTTGAGGCTGCATCTAAAGGACTGAGAAGTCTGCATGCCGTTCACATCTGCCAATGAGTCCTGCCACGGGATGAGGGCATCAGAGACTCCTCTTGGTCTGGCCAGAGACCTAGACCTGCCCCCCTCTTCTTAACATAGGGCTGACAGAGGAGGACCAGGGTGGGGAAGTCCACAAGCTTTGACAGGGTCCTAGCAGGCAGATAGGTTCTCCTAGAACCCCCAGTAGATCATAGGAAAATACATCTCCTCCAGCTACTGAGTCACAACTCAGGTCTTTCTACGGCTGATGATGTTCTCTCCTCATGCCAATGAGGACTGCTGGGCTTGCACACTAAACCATAGTACAAACTACACCAGGCCCCAGGAACTTTGTCAAAAAGAACCAAGCATTTATTTTCCCCCAAAATGTAAGTGTCAAGGCACAAAATACTCCAGATTCTGGAATTTAAATAATTAAAAAATACCAAACCAGACCTTGATTCTAGCCCAATGGTATCTCCCTGCCTGAGTGGGGCCAGAGATGAGTGCCGAAGATGTCGGAATGCAGCACAATGGGGCTTGAGTATGAGAAGCAGGGATGGAGGGTGAAGAAGGCAGCCAGGGATCAGAAACTGTGCATAAGGCAGGCTGACCAGACAATGCTGGCACCTCCCTGACTTTGGTCTGCCCCTTTATGTTTCCACTGGTGCTGTGAGCACAGCTTAAATGGCTTTGCTCCTTTTATGGCCCGGAACATTCTGTCTTGGGCCCCTTAACTCAAACATTTAGTGGCCTGCACAGGTCTTTGTTACACACAAAAGCTACATTAAAATGAAGCTATTTAGATTGCAAAGTCAAGCCATCAAAAGTTAGGAAATGCCAAAACTAAGGCTGCCCTGGCAATCTAAATTTGTTCCCTGGTGCGTATGCATTATGACACAGTCTTTAATTACACAATCTCATATTGTCTTTCCCATCAAAGCACAGGGTGGACGGTGTTCCCTTAATAAGCAGCTAGTCAATATTTTGTTCCATGTGAGGCCCCACGCCCCACCTACTGCCCATATTCAAACTCTACTCTGAGACAGAGTTATTCATTTCCCCTGCACTCATCATTAGAATAGCGAAGTGAATCTCCCATCCCCAGCACCCCAGGGATGAGGAGGTATTATCCACATTTTACAGGTAGACAGCTGAGGCAGAGAGAGATTAAGGTCAAAAGTATCTAATTTTGATGCCCAATACGAGGCACCTAGGGCCTGATAAGCATTATATAGCACTTTCTATATTCAGTCAGAGCTCTCACTGACCGGCTGCAGCAGGGCAGGCTCAGCACTTCCCTTTTCCCCTACCACCACCAAGCTATTCCTGTCTCTGTCGCTTCTCCAGCCCTGGCTCCTTGTTCCAGTCTCATTCTCCTGGCCTACCCAGTCACCTCTACTGCTCAGGTTTCTTATCCCAGCCCATCTCCTTGCCCAGCCTGCACTAGTATCCCCCCACCCCCCTGCGCTCTCCAAATCCCAAACTCTCCCCTGACTCCCAGTCTCACTCACACCCAGCCACAATTCTCCCCATCTTGCCCCAACTCCTCTCCCAGCTCCACATCTGAGCTCCCTCTGCTCCCCATCCCCATAGGCTCCCACTCCTAATCTCCCTCCTGGGGCTGCTCATTTAAATTCAGTCTCCCCTTCCCATCCTTCTTGCCCCAATATCCCCTCTCTGTCTTCTTGCCCAGTCTCTTTGCCCAAGTAGTCCCAATTCTCCCACAGCCCAGCTCCTTTTCAGCTGTCGTCCTCCCCCTGCTCCCTTTGCCCTTCCCTCACTGGCCCCTAATCCCAGCCTTATTGTCCAGCCAGTACCAGTAATTCCCCCGCACCCTGCCAACTGGCTCCCAGTCCTGTCCCATTTATCTCCCTGGTCCCCAGTCCCTCCCCCAGTGGCTAGTCCCAGCCTCCTAGGGTGACCAGACAGCAAATGTGAAAAATCGGGATGAGGTAGGAGGTAATAGGACCCTATATAAGAAAAAGACCCCAAAATCAGGGCTGTCCCTATAAAATCGGGACATCTGGTCACCCTACAGCCTCCTTGTCCAGCTGGTCCCAGCATCCCCAGGCTTGCTAGATTCCATGTCACCGATTTACTCCTTCCCATGGCCCGATCCAGCTTTTGTCCCCTCTGCACTCACATCAGACAGCTTCCTCTGCCAAAGTGCCTGGATCCTGAGAGCACAAGAGAGAGCCTCTCTGCCCTCAGCTCTAGTGCCCAGCCACACCTGGCCTAGAGCAGCAATCACAGGGCAAGTCCAGCTTTGTCCCAGCAGCCCTAGTCTAGCAGCAGCATGCAGAGCTGCTCTTTGGGGATGGCACACGCACAATCTGGTCAGCATGCTCAGTGAGGATGGAATCAGAGATTTTAGCTGGCAAAACTGAAGTCTCTGGGCACATGCAAACTGCAATTTTAAAAAGAAACTTGACCAAATGTGGGCAGATTTTCACCAGGGTGGCAACAGGCACATCCCTGACACAGAGGCCATGCCCCCACCAAATTTCAAGTCCCCATTCCCAAGCATGGGGGCTAAAGCTGCTCAAAGAAAAGGGCGCCCAAATTGTTTTTAACATGGACTAATCAATGTACTTTCCCTTAGCCTCATTCTCAGAAACAGCCAAGCCATTCTGGCTGAAATTTGCCAAATGCATTCAGCTTGAGGCACATCTCTGGCATGGAAAATCTCTACCCAAATGGTTAAAGCTTGGCAAAGTTATAAAGCAACTGAAAGCAGGGTCTTATATAGGGAAGTGTCAGCAAATTTTAATGATAGGAGGTGCTCCCCACTCCCACCACCTATACTAGCCCCTCAGCTCTTCAGCTGGGATACATGAGTGCATCCCCAGTGAAGTTAATCACACACACACACACACACACACACACACACCCACCCATTGACACAGCTGAGAAGCCCAGTGATTCCAATGAACCATGGGTGGGACTGAGAAGGCATGTGGGCCTCCATGGCCCATTAGATTCTCACAGACTAGCTTCCTCTTGCCTCTAGCTTTCTGACAGGAAAAGCTTAGGGTCACAGGGAGGTTCCATGCTGCTCAGTCAGGTATTTTCCATTCACCTCAGAGTTGCTGACCCCAAACACAAACTTTAGAGGCATCAGCTCATGGGAAACCTTGGCTTCAAAATGGCCATCAGATGCCCAGGAACAGACCGGCCAGTGTGTGAGAGCTACAATCATGGGGGGCGGGGGGAACTTCCCTTTAACTTCACAGTGCTCCTCGCAGGCAGCTGAGGTGGCGCTGTTGGCCTCACTGGCCCTGGACCCAGGCTGCAGGGGAGGCTTTCCAATGGACAGAGCAGGAAATGGGGATAGCTTTGCTGCAGAAAATTGTGGATCATTCCTCCCAACCAGGGATGTAAAAAATGATGAGAGAATTCATCTCTGCCTCCACTCACACCCATCCCCTTCTCCAGCAGGGATGCAAGCAGCTTGGGAGTTAGTGGCTGAGGGTTACATCTGACCTGCAAGTTTCCCTCCTCACTCTTGGCCCAAGCAGGCACAACATCCAGTTACAGATACTTCCTGACTCCTGGGCAAGGGGGTGAGATCTATGAAGTTTCCTCTCCCCCTCCTGCCTCAACAAAATCTTCTGGGCCAAACCAACCCCTGGGATAACTCCACCAACCTCAATGGAATTAAGCCAGGGACAGATCTGGCTCCAGGGGCTTATGGCAAAAGACACATGCTGGTGACAGTGGTACAACATTAAAGATAACAACAAGATGCCCTCTGGAGCTGTGCCTCCGCCATAGCCAGGACCAAGACCAAGACCAAGGACCACTTCCACTCAAGTCTATGAGCTCCATCCCCACAGAGCCTCTACAACAGCACTAGCCCATTCTCCATCTCTACAGTCACCTGGACCCACTGTCCATCTCCAAGGAGCTTCAAAGACCTTCTTGGACCCATTGTCTACCTCCACAGGCCTGCTGCTTGGAGGCTGTTGAACCTTGTCCATGAAGGCATTTTGTGGGGAGGACAGTCCAATGATCAGCAGGCTCCCCTTGGTTGAGTGGAGGAAAGTGGTTGAGGTTGAGCCTCAGGCACCAGGTGCAGGAGAGGAAAGGCAGACAAGAGGGCACAAGGACACTCAGAGCCTCTGCCTTTAGGATCTTCTGGAAGACAGACACCTGGTCCCATCCTCTCCCCTGCCCGCCCCCTTTAGAAGCTGAATTTAGGGTTTGGGAATAAGCTGGAGCCTGATCTGTGGTGAGAGTGGGGGAAGGATGGCTGGGAGTGGGGAGGAGGGACATCCATGAAGCCGTAGAGCTGGCTGTCGTGTTAGTTATATGCTATAAGGGCCAAGACACTAAGAGCTGGCGCTGTAATGGGGCACTGATAACCAAACTCCCTTAACCATCGATAAAAAAATTTTTTTTGGGGGGGTGGCGGGGAGCTCATCACCCACCTCACCTGACCACACACTTGTTTGGCATAGGACAAGCGTCCCACTGCATCCCTCCTGGCTGCTCAGATCCTGCTGGCTGCACCTCCTGTGCAGGGAGAGTTCAATCTCACAAGGGACCGAGCCTTCCAACTCATCCAGCAGAGCACTTTAGCACCTACTTAACTTTAAATGCAAGAGTAAACCCCATTGATCTCTAAGTTAATCACCTTACAGGAAGAAGCCCTTCACATACTGGGTCCAGCTCTCCACTGCCCTGCATCTTGTGCAGTCATTTCCACCAGGGCAGGGTGAGTGCAAATGGTCACCATTGGGAGCACTATGCACCCACTTTGCACTGGTGGAAGTGAGCACCCACGGTGCAGAACAATGGAGAATCAGGCCCCTTTGGGCTGCACGGGCCAGGAAGACAAGAACTCCTGGGAATAAAGTGTATCCGGCCCTGTGAGGAAGTGAGCACTACATAGCGACACAATCGCATCTACCCTGTATGTGTGTTGAGGGGGAGGGGGGGAAGATGGTTACAGTGAAGCAAATAGAGCAAACAGGCTGAAACTGATGTCCTTCATGGCCAGGATATGCAGCAATGGTGACACAGGGGATGGGATGTTCGGTGTCTCCTATAGGACATCTCCCAGAAGGCTACAATGGTCCGAGAGGACAGTCTGCTAGTCTGTGGCATGGGGCATCGTTTGTGTGTCTCCTCCACCTCCTGTCAGTCAATTTCTTGTTCGTTGCCTGAAAGCGAAAGAAAAAAAGTGGTGAATAATCAATCCACTGACCTTATGCGGGGGGCGGAGGGGGGGGGGAGATAAGGTGAGAGAAACAGAGACACTGAGAATAGCCCCCAGGCGGGTAAAAGGTCACAATCCACACTAGAGGCCTATTGGGTGAATGTTAGGTGATGAGTAGGACTAGTGAGAAATTTTATGTTGAAAATTTTTTGATGCAAAATTGGGATTTCAACATAGTGAAAGTTTTCACATAAAGTGTCTATTTTCCATACAAACGTTCAAAATTTTCATTTAAAAAACGAATGCCAGAAAACCAAAATATTTTAATTGTGAAATGCCATCATATTCTTTCATGGGAGTGGTAGTTTGGATGCCTTGGTTCCCATTCTCTTCTATGGACAAGGCTCCCCAGCTGGACTTCATCTCCCATGATGCCCCATGACTACGCTACTGCCATGATGGATCACCTCCCCTCCCCTCATCAGGTAGTTCAACCAGGGATTCCAACCTAGAGAGGAGAATGGGGACATGAGGTACCTGAACTACAATTCCCATGTGTCACTAGGTCAGCATTTTAGAATCCCAGTATTTCAGCTTTTGGACAAAACAATTCAGATATTGATTTTTTCCACCAAAAACAAACAAAAAAACCAGTCCTGCGCCAGCCACTAGCCCACACTCCTGCCCCCATCCCAGTTAAGAAAAATTGTCAAGAAAACCTCGACCAGACCAACACAGCAAAATGGTGCATGTTTAAAGTAAAAGATAAATAAATCCATTAATTCACCCATGTCAATAAATGATCATTCAAAGTTACAGCAGCTCAACCAGTGCCCTGGGGCTCATGCTTATATCATTCATGCTCTGCCAAGATTGGCACCAGATGAATTTTTTGTGGAGAAAATGCTTTACGAGTCTCCATGAGGATACAGACAACTGACTTAGCATTCCCAGCCAGGAGCTGGGCCCTGCAGGCATGGGAAGGGACTGAGGTAGGTTTTAGTTACTGTAAGATGCACGCATTGAAGGGCATGGAACTGTTGCATTGAGCATGATATGGGGAGTGAAGTGGGATCTAGTGCAGTGGTATGCACCTTATCCCATCCATGGCCCCTCTTCCATAGCAGGAGCCCCTTAGGAGCTCCCTCCCATCCCTCTCTTCCATTGAACAATCTGGAAAGGATCAGGTGGCTTCCTGCATTGTGACCCCCAGTGAGAAGATCCCAGAGTCTAGCAGATAGAGCAGGGGACTCACAAGAGATATTCCAGGCTCCTTCACTGCTGTGTTGGGAGACACTGTAACTTTACCCATCTGAAAAATGGAGATATTCACACTTTCCTTCCATGTGTGTAAGGAGACTTCCTCAATTCCCCTTTCCAATGCTCTCTGGGACCCTCAGAGAGAAGAGTTCAGGGAGCGCAGAGTATTGCTATCATACCTTGGCACACTGTGGATCCAGAGCTCATGCTGCAGGGCCATAAGCTTTTCCTCCAGCACTCTCATCAAGCCAGGTGATGTGTCAAGGGGCTTGTCTGACCAGCACGGTGCTTTTACTGCATCAAAATCCACACATCTCCTGCCACAGAGGGACCGTTGGGAGGCCAGTGCACAGAGCAGGGTTGTGCACCTCCTGTGAAATGCCAGGCATTTCCAAGTGCTTCATGGACAATTAGACGCTGGCACTGCAGTGACTGCACTGGCAAAGGCAACAGCTACTGTGTGGCCAGTCCACTGTGAGAGCCTGTTTACGCTGCAGGCATGGACAGCACTCCTGAATGGGAACAACTCCACCTGGGAGCAAGTGCATAGGAGATGCAGCCTTTTGTAAAGAGGCTGTGCGTTCAAACCCCACGTGAGCTGGCAACTCCTACAAGCTGTTCTCCTGTAGCAGCTTTGGAGTGGCCTACATGCAACATGTTGGAGTCTCAGGACAGTTCTCAGTAACCTGGTTCCCACATCACAACTGGTGCCAGTGACTCCCCACTGGCAGCCTGGCTGGGGGCATCATGGATGCCAAGTTCCTCTCTTCATGCTAGAGGTGAACCTGCCTGGGCAGGTGAGCATGGAGCAGCCTGCACCACTGCTGTCCAGCCTGGGCCTGCTGCTGCCTTCCGACTTTAGCCTGATCTCCCTCCTCACCACTGAATTCACTTACAAAGTGAAAATTCTTAATCTCAAAGTGGTCACAGGCCTGCTCCTGGGAGATGCTCAGCTCCTGGCACACCCCTCGATGTCAATGTGTGTTCCAGATGCTCAGCATCTCTCCGGATCTAGCCCCACAGGCCTGAAATGTGGATAATCTGGAGGCTGTTGCACAGAACTTCAGTTTTACATGGTCATTTTAGATTCCCTCCATCCTATAACCCCAGACCAGTATGCCCAGGCTAGCATAGGGTGGGTCTTTGTACCCCCTCTAGTGGCGAGTCCTCATACACAGGCTGATGAGCCTTTTACTGCTGGCCCTGACAGCTCTGCTTCTTTCATTCAGACAGTAGCAGCACATGCTTTTTCAATCCAGCCACTCAGAGTCTGATCCCTGTGGACAGCCCCAGCAGGGTGGTATTACGCTATGCTACACTACATTCTGCGGTCCCTGCCCACAACCTTCCCCTCCATACACTGGAATCTCATGCTTGGAAGCAGCAGATGCTTCCAGAGACACAAAACCAGGAAGCAGTGAAATGATGGCCCAATTTTGCTCACACTGGTGAATGAACTGAAGTCGCTGGGGCTGCACTGAGTAAGTGAGAGCAGAATCAGACCCAGTATTTACAACCTCTGATGAAGGCTGGGGTTTCTTAATACAAGAGAGAGACACAAACCTGAGAGCTCCACTCTAGAAGTGGACACATTGACATCCATGGGATTAATAGTGTGGGGACCTTTCTGGCATGACCGTAACACCCGAGGTCATCTCTGCTCTGAAGGGGCTTGCAGAAGCCTAGGGTGATCTTCCCCTAGGTCTCTGGCCAGCCCACAAGTTTCACGGTTTGCATGGGATGCAGGGCTCCTAGGCAGGCCCTTGCTTTGCTTGAGCTGATGAGGGGTGGTTGGCATGTATCAGCTGTCTTCCCATGCAGCTGGAGAGCAACCTCCATCACTGCTCTTGGCTAGCAGCAAATTCTGCCCAACTGTTATGCTAGTCTGCATCCGAGCAAAGCACTTTGCTCTAATGGGTGGCCGTTTGTTGGAATGATTTACAACCAGCAGCAGCTTAAAAATATGGTTTGGCACAAGGTGGCTTGTGCCCAGTGTCCTGGGCGAGCAGCTTGCTGGCCTAGCTCAGCCAGCAGGCTGGCACTAGCAGGCTGCCAGCTGTGACAGCAGCCCTGCAGCACCCAGACACTGCTCAGAAGGTATGACAGACTTCTCTTCTTGTCATGGCTGTGACTGGGTTTGTGACTGGGTTTCTTGGGGGATTTTCATCTCTTGCACTCATGATGGAATCCCCTAATTAGCTGTCTCTGTATGGCAAACAAGCACAGTCCCTAAACAAGCACAGACACATGTCCATGGACTAACAGGAGTCCATCCCTTGTTAGCTGGGCACAGCAAATAACTGTGCATGGCACATGCTCGTAGGCCCATCAGGCCTGAGGATGGGAAGGCTGGTGACCAGCTCCCACACCTTCACGGTTAGAGCTGGTTTTTTGGACTGCAGCAACATTGCATTCTCCCATTGCTGCTGCAGGCTATGGAACTTAAAGGGATTTACAAACCCAGATGAATACAGCCCCATGGGAGGTGCTATCACTGTCTAATTACATATGGGCAAACCAAGGCACAACGCTGTTAAAAGACTTGTCCTTGTTCACCACTGTGATTGAGGCTGGAATAGACCCCAGGAGCCCAGATCCCTGGTGTGGGCCATAAGCACCTGGCCATTCTTCCTCTTCCCATACAACACTGGAACAACTCCAAGACATTTACAACAAAGTGACATCTTTAATTTGGAGTGTAGTGCCACGGTTGGAACACTTCCCCCTGCGAATCCAGATGCAGTCCCCCTGCAAATCCAGATGCAAGGAACTGAAAAGCACACCCGGGACACAGGGAAAACGAGAATACAGGTATGAACAGAGCTCCAGCCAGCCATGCAGAGGACCTCATCCCTCCTACAAGCTTCCCGCAGGCTAATCCTTATGATGCACCCAGTGATGGAGGGCACCAATCTCTATGCTTGTTGGAGACCACAGCTTCCCTTAAAGTCATATACACCTAAAGAAAATAATAATTACAATACCAAGTGCACTATATGGTGCACTGAGCCAGCGCTGCCTTTCACTTTAACCAACATTCTGCGATCCAGTGTCTGCAGGCTGTGTTGATGGGTTTCCCTAAACATTGGTTTGTCCAGCAATATAACGGTTAAAAAGCCAGTCTCATTCAGCCATATTCCAGAGGAACTTCTCCTTATCACACACTAAGGCACAGAGACAAAGGTCTGGGCTGCCAAAGAGTCAGTGCTGAGAGATTTCTCCCCTCATTCCCAGAGGCTGAGCCTGCCCACACAACAAGGGCTGGCCAGAGAGCCTGTGTGCGTGTTGTGAAAGAGAGTGTGTATTTTCAAAGCTCATTGTACAGCACTGAAAAATCCTCATCACCTGGAGAATCCTAGGAGATGCCATTATTCATACTACATTTCTGCTGAAAAAAGCAGCCAGAGAGGATGCAAAGGGACTCCTCAAAGCTGTGGGGTTAAGCAAACAATCTGGCTTGGAGATGAAAAGTGAAGAGGCAATGAAAACAAGCACAGACTGTTTAGGCTTGCAGGGAAAGATAAGGGCAGCAAGGGGGGTGAGGGAGAGAAAACAGAGTGAGATAATGCTCCAGCTAACGGTGTGAAGGGCAGTAAGAAAAGATTTTTATAAATCCATAAGGGCAAAATGCAGCACTAGAGAGAAAGCCGGGCCATTAATAATGGAGGAGGGGGGTGAAATTAACCGTGGCTTAACAATAGCTGAGACTGCTTTAGGAAAATCTGCCTTTAACACCAAAAGAAATAAATTTTCACGACTGAGAAGGAAATCTGCATGTGCAACCCAAGATAGCTGGACCCTAGGATAATAAAGCAACCAGCTAATTAATCAGGGGAAGACGGAAGGAGAAATTTCAAAGGCATAAATGGAAGTTAGGTGCCCAACTCCCACAGATTTTCACTGAGAGTTGGGCATCTGGCTGCCTTTTGGCCATCTCCTCCACAGTGCACCTGGGAAATGATTGCCTGTATCACAGAGAACTTGGGAAGCCCAGATATTCTCAGCAAAAAGGAATGAATGAATCATTCTGGCAATTACTGTCTCATTAGCCCAGCTTCTAGCACTAGTGAAATGATGGAAATTAAAAGAAAAAAAAAGTCAATAAATAGTTAGAGCATAATGGATGCATGAGCAGTAAAAACTGTGCTGGATGTTGGGAAAGAATAAATCTTGGCAAACCTGATTGCTCTTTTAGGGAGAATTACAAAATCAATGGCTCAGGGGAATGAGTAGATATAAATATAATACACTTGGATTTTAGTAACGCGGTTAATATTGTATCTAGCAAAAAACTGATTGGCTTGGGATAAAATCATTGATGTGAATTGAAAAGTGGCCAAGAAACCACAAACAAAGGGTAGAATTAAACAGCAACTTATCTGTTCTGGGGGATGTGTTTATGGCCTCCCAATCTAATCTGGTCTAATTTAACACTTTCATTGCCCATCTGGCAGTGAGAGCCAACAAGGTGCTGATGAAATACACAGCTGATACCAAACAGGGAGAAGTTGCAAACACCATGGAGATGAGCAAATCTAGAAATCAGAAGAGTGGGCAGAAAACAATCATCCAAATCCCAGATAAACAAAGCATCCAACAGATGGCTGTGGTTCTGCATTAGGCTTTGGGTTGTTGTTTTTAGATAACCTACAGCTCAGATCTCCAAGTGCCCCTGCTGGGCTAAACAGCCAGCTGGCTGTAACAGCAGGTCGGTTTCAGAGATTTAAGGGTACAGAAGCCAGTGGGTCTGCCAGCCTGTGTAGTTGTTGCAAGAGACCCTGTATGCGAGTGCAAAAGGAGAGAGGAAATGCCCTTTACCTTCTTTGTTCTCTATGCTCTTCAGAGGCTGCAAAGCTGTTGGTGAGAAGAGAGAGAATTCTGTCACATTCGGACCTGGGACCACAGCATGCAGCAAACAGAGCATTTGAGCAGCAGAGTGTTCAGCCACACTGGGCCCAGATCCACCAACTCGCCAGGGCACCCTGGACACGCTCTTCCTCCCAGCCCTCCTCCAACCCACGCTCTTCCTCCCCAGTGATGCAGCCCTGCCCAGCCGGTTCTGCACTGCCCCTGGCTGCCCTGCCCAGGACTCACTGCCGCATCTGAGCTGCCTCTGATCAAGGAGCCAAGCAACCTGATTTAATTGTTTTGCAAACTCTGTCTTTGCCTGCTCCCCCCCACACCTCGATTTGTGATCCTGCCTGTTTGAATCCCAGGTCAGTGGGCAGAGCCCATGAGAACAACAAAAGCCCGCCCCCTCAGGTGAGAGAGGGGCCGGAGAGCCCAGATCTCAACTGAGTACAGATCAGCCAATCAAAACAAGAGACCCAGAGGGAGCCACTGAGCAGAGGGCCTGACTGCCCTATAGATCACATTCTCTACGTACCCAAAGAAGCGGCAGCCATGCAAGATTCCCCCAAGCTGCCCCTCTTTTATGAACCTGAGTCCAATTCTGGAGACACCAAGCCTAGGCCTGAGTGGAGAGTTTGGAATCCCTGCTCTGCTCAGTCCTTGGCTTCTCTAATTTAGTTTGCTAACGAGGGGGCCTATCAGTGCCAATTATTAGTGCTGGGATTGTGATGGGGATGCCTACTGATTAGGAAATCGACAGAGACCCAGCCATATCTTTGAATGATAGTAAAATCCAAGATCTCCCTTCCCCTCCACTCACCCCATAATTTGTAATGAGAGCAACATCTCCTGAGTGCGGTTTCAGGAATGCCCTAGTAACTAGGCCATTAATAGATATGGTGCTCAAGATACAGAGCTGAGTTTGCTAAACACTGGCGGTGGTTGTAGCCTGCACATGACTTCCTCTCGGCAGCTCTTGGCATCAGCTCTTAAAAGAAGTGAATTTCTTGATCAGGCAGCGACAGAGTGCTTCGTTCTGACTACGATCTCCCCACACACAAATCCCCCCTCCGGAAACTACTGCCACAACGTGAAAAATGAGGACAAACGCCAGGCTGTTGCCACATCTTCAGCCTCCAAATTCTGGCACTGAGGCTCTGGAAATTAATTGATTTCATATCTATACTGTAAATTTCAGCAATCTCCTGTTGGTTTGGGGGGGGCGGTCAGGAGAAAGGACTGGGCTGGAGGAGGGGAGGCTGCGTGGTTTATCTCCCACCATTAATGAAGGTAGGGGAAAAAATTCCATTTAACAGTTCATAGCATTTATCAGCCTTCCACAGTAATTACACTCACCAACTTCCACCACCAATCAAAGCCCGAGCCCTTAAATCTCACAGGCAGTTACAAACATCAAGAAGCCTGGGTTGGGAGCACCCGCTCTCCCAAGGAGAGATTAGACGCAAGCCAATCTGTATACACCAAAGCTATTGTTGTGCTCAGAGCAGATAAAGGGAAACACCAGGCATATAATTAACTCATTTGATTACAGCAGAGTGCCACTATCACTTTTTATTAAAAGATAACACAGCTTATGTCGGCCCTGCAAAGCTGCCAGTCTGTTCACAGCTAGGGTGGGTTCACTGACAGCCAGCTGGCCTGCCTCAAAGAGTCGTGCGAGATGGCACAGGCCCCAACGTGAGACTGGCTGTGTTGGCATGCGTGTGATTATGCACATGACAATGCACTTCTGTGTGAGACTATGTGCATGTTCATTGCATCGGTGTGTGCGTTTGCAACAGTCCATGTGTACAACATGCACAACTGTATGAACATACTTGGCAATGTGTGTGCATGTGCAAGTGTATGTGTGTGCACGTATGCAATATGCATGGACAACTGTGTGCACATGCTCATGCATTAGTGTGCACATGTGTGAGCATGTGCTTTTAAATGGATGCACGACTGTGTGCTTATGCTTGTGTATCCATGCGTGCACATGGAAGAGTGTGTGACACTATGCATGCACATTTGTCTGCACATGCCCATGCATTAGCATGCATATGTGCATGTGTGTGCCTTTATATTCATGCACGACTGTGTGCGCATGTTCATGCATCAGTGTGTGCACATGCAAGTATGTACCACTCTGTGTATGCACACACTTGTGCATCAGTGGGTTCACATGCCACAGCTTGCATCATTCAATGTATATATGACTGTTTGCTTATGCAACATGTGTGCATATACCAGTATAGAAAGGCAGAACTGTGCATATGTGACATGTACGTTCCAGTATGTGCTCATGATATGTTGTGTGCACACCCAGGCTGTGGGACATTGGCTCCATCTTCCAGGTCAGACATACTCTCTGACTCAGGGCTGGGCAGCTCCTTTTTTCCTTAATACTCTTGCGAGTTTCATGCAAGAACATACCATGTCTTATCTGCACTAGAGAAACTACCTCCTGCTGACCACAGGGTCAGCATTGGGTGCAGTCGACTCAGCAAGGGTCACTGTTTAAGAGCAAGAACTGTGTGTGGCCCAGTCACAGTGCTGACCAGAGATGCCAGGGTCCATTTTCAACTGTGTGTTCTAGTTGAAAACTGGATGCCTGGCAAACCTAGTTAAGACTGAGCAGGTGACAGTAAGAAACAAGCCAGGCAGCACAGAAACCAGTGGGAAGGTGCAGGGAAGAATCAGACCCACCCACCCATTCCAGCCCCTCCACGGGGTGCCCCCTGGAACTGATGCAGGAGGCTGGGGTGGGAACACAAGGACCTACCTTCCCAGCATGCACGTTGGTTTCTCCTTTAGCAATCTCAGCCCCAACATGAAATTCAGCACCCCAACCCCCACCCTTGTCATCTACACAGAATGTGGGCTTTGAGATCTCACCAACCTGTCTTGGGTTCTCCACCATCCTCACTCTGTTCCTCCATCCCTGCAAAACAAAAGCCACGTGTGCATGAAGCCTCCGGAGATGCGCAGAGAAATCACCGAGCAAATGAGGAAGGGTTGGTTGGGGAGGCGCTCAAACCAGCTCTACGGGTGGTCCCCTGTCCCATCCCACAGCCCTCTGGCTATTCCAGCCCTGCCGATGCCCTTAGGTCCCAACCTGCAGCCCTATTATCCCAGCCCTTACCTGCCCCCACAGCTTTGCTGATGCTCCTCAATCGTGGCCCACAGCCCCTATTGCTATCCCAGCCCTGGACCCCCACTCATTATCTGAAGTGGGAGGACTGAGCAGAGGAGAGCCCAATGCCAGCCCTCAGGAGCCCGTGCACCTGCAGTGGGAATGGGGGAGGGGAGCATTTATATGTGACAGTGATGGGCGTGCATTCTCTGACACAGAAGAGACAGGCAGGAACTTGCTGGGGATAATGGCTCATTAGCAGCTAACATGAAAGTGGGGGGCTGTCTGCAGGTTGTGTCTGTCTGACAGAGCAGACACCAGCTGTGTGTACAGGACTCTCCTTGAGGAGCCTGCAGAGAAGGAAATTTTAGCCTCTGCTAGCTAGTCAGTCAGCCCCAGGCTGCAGACCCTTGTCCTGTCCTAGCTGTGACGCACTGTACCAGTCTACACAATGATTTGGTGCTATGGCTATTCCTCTCCCCACCCCAGTGCAGACTGGGCCCTTGGCTGAAGCAGCGACCGACAAGTGCGACCCCCTCTCCTCGAAGTGCAGAGGAGACCCGCCAATCAGTCTGACGTGACACAGATGCCTGGCTGACAAACAAAGGCTCTCCCGCCGCCAGCTCCCCTATTTATAGCAGAGCTGCCATCTGGAGCTGCGCTCTTTGAGTGGCTTAACAAGATTCAGCATCCCCAAGCAGAGATTTGGGGAGAGGACAGGTCTAGAGAGCTCCAAAGGGGCCTTAGACCCAGGAGAGTTCCAATCGCTGGCATCTGCTCTCCAAGGTATGCTCCTTCTGCTTCCATGCACACAACACACCGTGAGCACATACTGGAACACACGTCACGTATGCGCATTTCGGCCTGCAGATACTGGCACATGAACACATGTTGCATAAGCAAACAGTCATGTATGCACTGAATGATGCACGCTGCAGCACGTGAATCCACTGATCCACAAGGTCAGCATGACTGCACTTCACGCCACCTTCATCCTCCTCACTCCAAGTCTACCGCAGCAGGACATGCCAGTCACACTTGGCTGTGCAGTCTCCAGCCCTTAGTATTTGTCCTGTGGGGCACTGTAAGGGCAGGACTGCATCATGCTATTGCAACATGTGCACAGCCTGCTGTGACACTGCCTCTGCACAGGGTGATAGGCCACTGCTGCTGACACGCTGTAATGCCTGTCTCCTAGCTGACTAACCCAAGGCCACAGAAGAGTCCTTATCAGAGACACTGAGCTAGAACCCAGGAGCTCCTGGCTCCCCAGCCTTGTGCTGATATTTTTAAGCCACAACCAAGCTGTGACATCACCCTACTTTGATGCTGCCTGGCAGGGCCCTGCAAATTCTACACTCAAGACTGACCCACCACTTGTGACACCCCTCAGAGTGTCACCCGCCCTCAACAGAACAAACCCTGGATGTGCACCCCAGCTGCTCTGCAGGAATCCATCCTGACAAGTCCCAGAGACCATCCTTCGCATTCCTTCCCTCCCCTGGGTCCTTTGCAGAGCATGCTGCTCCCCCTGCCCCACCCCAGCAGCCAGGCAGCTGAAATGGCACGCGGCATGCCGAGATGGCAACGTCATCATGGTCCCACATCAGCCCTGGAAGGCTCATGTAGCAAGCAAACAGGCCAGCAGACTCCACATCTATTCCTTGAACCATTAAAGGGGCACTACCAAAGCTAACAGGCCCCCAGGGGCAACCTACACTTATTGCATTTAGGAGCACTGGGATTGCCAGACTGGATGAGAACAGAGGTCCAATGTCCTGTCTGCGATAGTGGCCAGCTGCTCTGGAGGAAGGGGTAAGAACCCCACACAACAGCTGTGAAATAATCTCTACCAGGGAGAAACTGGCTGAAGTACAAGGCGAATTATCCTTTCCAAAATTTGCTAGCATTAACTAAGATAACTTTGCATATTTTTGTTATCCATGTAGATGTAACAGTTTCTAAGAAACAAGCTAAGATCTTGGCCTCGACAATTTCATGTGGCAGAGAGTTCCACAATTAAATGATACAGTCAAATGTGTGTGGAAAAAAGGATTTCATTTTATCACTTATAAATTTGCCCTTTTAATTTGGTGGAACAATGAAACATTTTTGCCATGTACCCTAGTGGCGGCATGTTCAAATCCCACCTAATCTGCCACAGAAGCTAAGAAAATGACTGGCCCTGTTGTGTAGGGTTATGGCAAAGGTCCTGGGTTTAAATCCCGGGGCAGCAGAAATGAAAAATAACTATGACCAGTGTTACCCAGGAGATTTTACTAGATGATCTTAATGGTCCCTTCTGACCTAGGAATCTATTAACAATGTCATTGGTTGTCCCCTTGTTCTTGTGTAGGAGATGATCCCTGTCTACCTTCTCTTGACCATTCATCATGATTTGCTTACTTCACTGGCAAAAATCGCTCTCATCAGTCGTGCAGAAGCAGCCCACCTACCAGGACAGCCAGCTGAATTCTATTCTGCTGTGCAACAACAGGCTCATGAAGCGAGTTCCTTCTGTCAGATCTTCTTCATCTCTGGCTCAGAGGTTGGACGAGAAGGAAAGAACCCAGCCAAACTTCCTATGCCCGGGTGGAGTTTGCAGTGGTGGCAGCTAGAAAAACCCACCATTTTGTGGCTTGGCAAATTGAACCCATTGGGAGAACCAGTGAAAGACAATAAGTACGGAATTAAAACTGGTTTTACACCACTCTAAATGTGCAACTGCACTTAAAGGAATAAAGATCCCCTTTTAATACAAATGCCCTTCAGAAATAAAGAGCAGGGAAAAGGACAAGGATGCAGAAAATACAGAGCAAGGGGGGAGAACAGTTTGTCAAACAGGGGCTGCAAGACATTGGCAGGGCTTTAATTCTTTCAAAACTGAACACACGCGGGCAGGGATAAAGGAACAAGAGAGGCAGAGCACATAGCATCTGTGTCTCATGCTATTTCCTTGTGTCTATGCGCTTGACATTTCCATAGTGGCAAATGCTAGTGATGTCTTCTCAGATGAGAAGGGGGAGGGGTGCAGAAAGGAAACACCCATGTGTGCGAACTATCCTGAGTGTGTACTACCTTGTGTGTATCTGCACTTGGCCAATTGTCACTTTGCAAGTCGCATCTCCTCCGTCGGGGGTGGGGTGAGGAGTCACTTGGGAAGGGAAATATCAGACCAGATTGGGAGTCAGGTTCTGAGCATCTGCCTCTTGGCTGGCGACACCTCATTGCTTCCAAAATGTCAGCTGCAAACCTCAACAATAAAGATCCCACCCACCCCCCGGGACATCATCTCGGTTTGCTCCCCAGGGAGAAGATGCATAATGTTTGTAGCAGGCGCATCCATTTCAAGGCACCCAAGGGGACAGACTGCTGCTGCTAACTTGGGTCCTTGCCCCATAGCTGGGGTTAGGCACACACATGTGGACAACAGAGGACACCCTCCTCGGCATGGGATGCATCCAAACTCTGGGAATGCACATGGCTGGGGAGGGGAGACATACCTGGTGCATATATTATGACCCCAGAGCATAGGAACACAGTTTGAGCTAACTGGAGCATCGTAGTAAAAGGGATTAAATCCTGCAGTCCAATTTCTTTGGTCCCATTTTGTAGTAGCAGCATTGCAAGCTTTCACCCAGCCGCACCCACAAAAATAGTACCACTAAATGAGTCTTGACTGAAAAACCAGCCATGTAACCCAGAAGCCTGCCTCTCAGTCATTTTGATTCAGCCTTCTGGTAGAGGTGGGAACACTAGTTTGCCCCTTTTCCAGCATCTTTCATCCAGGGATCTCAAAACTCTGGAATGAGTTATGCCTCCCAACTCTGCTGGGAGGTGTGGACTTTTCACATTTCCCCATTTCACAGCTGGAAACACTTTCTACATGTAGCACTTTACAAAGGAGTATCATTATCTCCATTTTACAGATGGGGAAACTGAGGCCCAGTGAAGTGAAGTGACTGGCCCAAGATCACCCAACTAACCAGTAACAGAGGTACGAACAGAACACAGGTCTTCCCAGTTCTGTACTCCATCCACTAGGCCACACTGCCTCCCCTAAGGCTCACCTCAAGTAAGTACAGAGCCCAGCACCCAAGAGCCTGAACTCCCACTCTAAAGAACCCAGTGTGTCATTTACAGAATCCATCACTCCTGGTCCATTTAGAGCAGGGAATCAGTGCTGGAGCATGGGAAACTCACTCTTTGCAATCAGTGCAGGTGGGGGAAGACAGACACTTCAAAAGCAAATGGGACTGGAGTTGGGAGGCTGCTCCCCTCAGGCACAGCTGGGTCCCCCAGAGTGGGAGACTAGCCCCTCCTGTAGGGTGTAAGGAAAGCAGAGCACATGCCATAGGCTATTTCAAATGTGTTAGGGGGTGCTGGTGGCACACAGGAGCTCAATCGGCTATTAGCGCTCCATAGAGTCAGGTACAAGGCAGGCCAGTGCAATGGCAACCTTCTCACACCCAGCTCCGCCAGCTCACGCCAACCTTCAGCCGCAGCTCAGTGGGCTGGCACAGCAGAGGGGCCAGGGCCCTGACACGCTGGTCCCAGGACTGGAACACAAACGCCCCTCAATCCTCTCAAGCATATAGGGCTTCTCACCATTCAGCAGAGCCTTTCACCCTGCCAGGCCAGGGCAGAGAGGGTGGGGTTCCAGGGCTCAGACAGGAGGTGCACTGTGTGAGTCTGAGCAGCCTGCACAAAACAGGCTCTCCCTACCCCCCACTTTGCTCACAGTTAAGTTCACTAAGTTCACTTTAACTGAGGCTCCTGCCAAAAGCTGACTGCAAACCTCCTGCCAGCCCAGAGGGCAGTGAGAGCCCTTGGGGTACGTTCCTGGACAGAGACTTGCTGAGATCGAGCAGCAGTGAAACACGCACACACATGCACACGTGGCTGTTGGTACCTCTCCATTGGCCATGTCACAGGTCTAGGGATAGTGGAGCTGGCTGTTTACGACCATCCATCAAGCAGAGTGGGAGAATTTTGCTTCTACCGCCTCTCACTTAGCAAAGCCCCCCGCAGCTCTGCTCCAAGACACAAACACCCCTCAATCCTCTCAAGCATACAGAGCTTCTCACCATTCAGCAGAGCCTTTCACCCTACACTGACACAGGTAAAAGGCCTTTGAGTGGTAAAGTTTCCCCCAGGCACTTTATCACCGCCTACAGCTTCCTACAGCTGCCCCCAGCAGGGTGAACTCCCTGAAGCTGAGTTCATCCTTGGAGGTGCATGCCAGTGGTGGCAAAGCCATAGTTCAGGAGGTTTTCTCCACCCAATCAATAACATCTGAAATAACTGGCTCCTCCCAGGCCAGCAACATCTACACTACCCTCAGCAGGGAAGTCACAGCTAGGGAGATGGGCATCAGATCTGCCAGGTGCCCAGCATCTTCCTCCCCAAAGGATCCCAAAGTGCTTCACGCACGCTGGAGCAAAGGGAGTGGAAACTGTCCACCTCTTCCCAGCGGAGGAGTCGCTGAGCCCATTGAGTTCAGAGGGACTCAAGCCCATGCATAAGTGCGACCCTGAATCAGGCCCTCTGGGCTTGGAGCAGACAGACTGAGAATTCACACCCCTCCACCCGCCCACCCCCATCCACATGAGAGGGAGAGCCAGGCTTTCGGCTCCTTACCTGCATTCTCTTCCTCTTCTTTGCAGCTCTGGTGAATTTTCTTCCGGCACACGTAAGCCAGGGCGCCCAGCAGTCCCAAGATGCAGATAGCGAGTCCCACAGTCACCCAGAGAGCCACGGCAGGGAAGCTGAGGTGCTGCCCTTCAGAGAGAAAAACAGAAATGCCACCATGATCAGTGCTGCTGCCACAGAGAGAGGGGGGAGTACGTCCCAGGGGGCTGCCAGAAGCTACACCCTGGCTCCAGGTTCCCCTCCTATGGGAAGGGTGTTTGGTGGGACAGGAACCCTGAGGGGCTCTTTGTCCTGTGCCTTGCCTGTTAGCAAGGTACTGGAGCACACACTGAACTGCAAGCCTGGGAGCACTGCCACTGGCTTCAACAGGACAAATCACATGCTTGGAGTTAGGCATGTACTGAGTCGATGCCAGCGCTCAGGGGGATCTCAGTGCCCCCCGGAGCTCAGGAGCTATCACAGTCCCCCTTGCTGCGGTGATAGGCAGACCACAAAAAGGTGGAGGTGGCTCAGTAGGGATGGCACAGCCCTAGGTCAGAGTTCGTCTCCAAGTTCATGGGTGTGCAGAGCAGAGTGGGAAATCTCACCAGAACGGGTGGCCTTGCAGCACCTCCTGCGTCCAGGAAGCCAGCCCAGCTACGAACACCACAGAAATAGAGCAAGGGGGGCTTTGGGGTAAAGATGGGGGAGTCTGATTTTATCACCCATCCCTATCCTGCTCTGCCACGAGGGGGCGAGGCTAGCTGATGCCCAGAGCACTAAGGAAAAAGGCAGTCAGTTCAGGGGAGGGCGGGGGGTTAGGTTGGGTAGGGTAGGCTGACTCCTCCGCCAGCTACCTGCATTTCAGACTACCTCAGTCAAACACAATGACTGGTGAGAAAAACTCTCCCACCGTGGGGTCACGGGTGCACACATTACATAGAATGGGGATGGCTGCCAGGCCTGCAGCTGACTCGTTCAGCTGAGAGATCTTGAACCAAGCCAACGGAGAGAATGAGTCACTCCCAGATACGTGTAGCAATAAAAAAAAAAAAGTGCGTGAACTGCTGTTCTCAAAGAACCATTCAAAACCACCTGGTTTCTAAGTTCTCTCCGTCACCGCTTTGTGCAGCCTCTGTGCAATGTTTTATGCAAATTGCCTAATTTGCATAATCACAAATAATTTGCTTATAACCATAAACTTCAGCTCAAAAGGAAAATCTGTGTGGGTTTAATAATGTTGAAAAGCATTGGCTCAGCAGCCCTGGTGAATGGAGCCTCCCCCAGTTAGTTGCAGGGCAAGTGGGTTCTCTATGTGAGAGATAGGATGGCCCAGTGGTTAGGGAGATATGGAGATCTGGGTTCAAGTTGCTGCTCTCTCATCATCTTCCTGTGTGACCCTGAGCAAGTCACTCCCTCTCTGTGTCTCAGTTTCCCCATCTATACAATGAGAACAACCTTGCCCTGCCTCCCAGGGATGCTAAAGATTGTGAGGTGTTCCAATGACATGGTAATGGGGGCTGCCAACTACCAGAGTCCCCATCCTGCCAGCTTAGCTCAACCCCATTTACCTGAGCAGTGGGTGTAGCCTGAACCAGTACTGAAAATGGCTTAATTGCAAGTACTGTAAAAACCAAAGCATGTAGAACTGAGATCAAAGCCAGGCTCAGCTGTTGGTGCTGACCAGGGATTCGTCCTGCCTATGCTTGCAGCTAAAGTCTCCACAGCAGCATTGGTCCAAGCCGCTAACAACAAGGAGGGGGAATGGCTCCTGGTACAGCCAAGACCTAAATTATCCTAAGAGTGAGTGAAGATGAGAAGGCAGTGGCAGATGTGTGTCTGAGGCCACGTCCAGACTAGGAATTAAAATCGATTTTAGATACGCAACTTCAGCTACGAGAATAACGTAGCTGAAGTCGAATTTCTAAAATCGAGGTACTCACCAGTCTGGACGGGGCGGCATCGATGTCCGCGGCTCTCCGCGTCGATTCCGGAACTCCGTTCGGATTGATGGAGTTCCGGAATCGATGTAAGCGCGCTCGGGGATCGATACACCGCGTCCAGACTAGACGCGATATATCGATCCCCGAGCAATCGATTTTAACCCGCCGATGCCGCGGGTTAGTCTGGACGAGGGCTGTATAAATTAGATAGAGGAAAGTTGTTTGCTATGACAGTACTTTAACCACAGTTCATGCTACTGGGTTAATATGTTTAACTCTCTCTCTTCAGGGTTTGTTAAATAGTGTTTAGATAAACACACTCTAGCTCTCAGCATAGCAGAGCAAGAGAGACTGCAGAGCATCCTACGGGATATGCTGCATGTTCTGGTGAAGTTTGCTGGGGAAGATAGTGTGAGGATTGGTCCTGTTATTTAGAATATGCTACAAGTGCCTCACCATCAGCCATTATCTGCAAAGATGCTTCTTGCAGTTGCTGATTTCCTTACTCCATCCCATATGGCTGAAGTGGGCTTTAAGTAAGGCAGCATGGCCTAGTGGATAGAGTATCGACTAGGACTCAGGGGAGTTGGGTTCTAGTCCCAGTTCTTCCACTGGTCTGCTGCCTGAATTTAGGCGTCTCCGCTCTGTACCTCAGTTTCCTCATCTATAAAATGGAGCCAATTCTCACCTCCCTCAAGACCTACAGGTGAAAAGGGCTTTGTGAGAGCTAGGTAATATTACAGGGTGCCTAGGCCTTGTGCCCATGGTGATGGGGCTTTAGAGTTAGATTAGCTAGTGGTAGATCAGGTGACTACTTGTCAAACTAGTCCAGCTGCAGCCTCAAAGTCATCTCAACAGCACCTGTACAACTGTGTGGTGTACTCAGGCCATTTGGATCCTTGGATGTTCTAACTGCCACCTTCCACCATAGTTCTGGATGCAGCAGAAAAGCAGCCAGTTGAGTTGCTCCATAAAACACTTCATTAACCTTTAAATAATTATACTAATACATTCAAATCAGACGCCGATCTGTCTCGTGTTAGGAGTCCAGAGAGTAGACTCAGGTGCTGCTTCATCCTTTCCCTGCAATCTAACTCCAGCAGTGCTAGAAGAATGCACAGCACATTCCCACCACAGGTTCAGAGGTACTCACATGTCCTGACATGCACCTCAGTGGGCCACCCATGGGCTGAGGGTGGTGTCTGGCCATGGAAACTAACCTGGGGCATACTCATGGGTCAGGTACCGAGATCTACAGGGGGGGAGGGAGGAATTGAGCTACAACTTCTGTTATGGTACAGCATATAGTGCAGCAATTCTACAGCCAGTGTAATATGCTGGCTAAGCGGACTGCTCCCTCTAGCAGCTGGTCCAAACAGAAGATAAAAAGGTGCCTGCTAGTGCCAACTAATGAAGTTTTTTTTTTAGCTCAGGTATCAGAGGCAGGGCCAGTGCAACCATTTAGGCGACCGCACTAGGATTTGGGGGGGGGCGCCATTTTCTTCGGCAGCGACTGTGACGGCTGGATCTTCAGCCTCCCAGTCGCCGCTGGCATTTAGGCAGAGGGAGCTGGGGCCGGGGAGCACAGGGAGGGCTGCCTGCAGCAAGTAAGGGGGAACTCCCTGCCCCAGCTCACCCCTGCCCCGCCTCCTGCCCAAACATGCCATGGCTGCTTCACTTCTCCCGCCTCTCAGGCTTGCGGCACCTAAGCTGATTGGCACCACAAGCCTGGTAGGCGGGAGAAGTGAAACAGCCACGCCATGCTTGGGGAAGAGGCGGGACAGGGGTGAGCTGCTTCACGGCATGCTTGGGGTGCTCGTGTATGGAGCAAGGGTGAGCTCGGGTGGAGGGTGTGCCTCAGGGCGGGGGGGGAGCTGCCGTGGGAGGGGGCAGGGTGGGAAGGCACAAGGTGAAAGTTTCACCTAGGGCACAAAACATCCTTGCACTGGCCCTGATCAGAGGCCTGTGCTTTTAGTGCCAAAGGTCCCAAAGCCTGCTGGCAGCCCATGATGTGGGGCTGTTACACAAAGTGGAAGTGTTCGGGCTACTCCTGAATAATAAACAGCTCACTGGGTTTGTTTTAAATAAAGGAAGATGCAGACCTGGGTGCCAATCCTTCAGAGGTAGCCAAGTAGTAAATAAATAGGCAGATTCTTTTCTTCATCCATTTTGTCTTCGAATTTCTTGATCATCGGGAGTAGCTTTGATCACAAGAGATCTGGATTTTGTTTGAGGAATGAGAATACGGGAGCACCTGTGGTTACACGAGCTGGGATTAAAAACAACAAGGCCCCTCAATCCTCAGGGAAACAGCCAGCAGGGATCAGGAAGGGAT
Organism: Gopherus flavomarginatus; assembly: GCF_025201925.1. Taxonomy (NCBI): domain Eukaryota; kingdom Metazoa; phylum Chordata; order Testudines; family Testudinidae; genus Gopherus; species Gopherus flavomarginatus. The sequence continues at coordinate 47,624,410 of NC_066625.1, forward strand.
TTCTTCCCATGGCTCTGCAGGGTCAAGAATCCAGGGTACAGGCTGAGCAGTCTGAGGGTGGAAATCTAGAAGCAGGCAGGCCGGACAGCAGCATCAATGGGATGTCTCTGCATAGTGCAGATAGAAGCTTGCTCCCCATTAGAGTGCCACCCACAACTTCATGAACCCAGAGATTTGCCATGTCCTGTCTTATTGCAGGAGAACTTTCATCTGGGAAGTTCGGTTCAAAGGAGACAAGCAGGTCAATTATAACAGCCTGCATGTATCTGGCACTGGCCGCTGCTGGAGAAAGGAGTATATATGACACATGAACATAGAATATCAGGGTTGGAAGGGACCTCAGAAGGTCATCTAGTCCAACCTCCTGCTCAAAGCAGGACCAATCCCCAGATTTTTACCCCAGTTCCCCAAATGGAACCCTCAAGGATTGAACTCACAACCCTCGGTTTAGCAAGCCAATGCTCAAACCACTGAGCTATCCCTCCCAGCAGCAAAGCCGGCTGCTCCTGCTGCTGCCACTAAGAACCTGAAGCAAACCCAACACCTGCCTCCCCTACACACACATACACCACTCTCACCCAAGAAACAAAACTGGATCAAATGAGTTGTTTATATTTACATGCTAATTTGCCCAGCAATTAGTTCTGTGGTGCAAGCTCGCTCTGCTGGGAGGGAGGAGAAAGAAAAGTTGGATACAATGCCAGAGCAGCATGACAGGACACACATCAAAATGCATGAGACACAGAGCAAGGGCTGCCAGCCAGCTACAGAAAATGCTGGACAGTTCTGATTCCCAGAGTCCTGCCCTGGAGCCTGCTGAAGGAGAAGAGAATCCTGGACTTGGGCATTGGGTACAGGACGTGGGGGAGTAAACGACATATTTTGCCCACTTGACAAACACATGGAGGTGGAAGGAAAGCACTAAGACTTCCAAGGGAAACTTCAAGTGGGCTGCACATGATGAACTGCAATGGATTCAACAGAGTCAGTTACACAGCCCACTGCTATGTGCTCTACTGAGAATGCACCAACCGAGCTCTCTCTCCAGGCACTGAATTCTGTTGTCCAGGGTCTGCGGAGAGAGAATCCAGGGTATAGGCTGAGCAGTCTGAGGGTGGAACTCTAGAAGCAGGCAGGCCAGACAGCAGCATCAATGGGATGTCTCTGCATAGTGCAGATAGAAGCTTGCTCCCCATTAGAGTGCCACCCACAACTTCATGAACCCAGAGATTTGCCATGGCCTGTCTTATTGCAGGAGAACTTTCATCTGGGAAGTTCGGTTCAAAGGAGACAAGCCTTGGGGCTCCTTCTAGCTCTGCAATGGTTGGCTGACAAGCTGCTTTAGAAGTTTGGCCTTGCTCAAGAGAAATGAATTTGCGAATCTTACTGGGGTATAAACAGCCATGTTCAAGCTCATATAGGAAATTGCAAAACTGGGGCAGTTATAGTCCTATCCACTCACACTCCTTTAGTGCTCTAAGAGAAAGTCCTGAAAGTCTGGAAAGATACATGTTCTTCACAGCCAGTGGTGCCCTTTCTTCTTATAAATATTCCATTCTGAGCCCAGCATTGCCCTCGGCTGAGTGGTAGGAGGCAGGAGTTCAGGATCTTGCAGATCAGCTTCTCAGGAGAGGAGAAATCAGTGATGTGAAATCAGAGTAAATTCCAAGTCTAATTTTTTTATTTACCTGTACATCAGCCCCTCAGAATCTCAGCTCAGCAGCAATGCTTGGTTCCCAGAGGGCCATGCTACCTTGGGAATAAACTCTCAGAGTTCAAGGCACACAAAAATCTCTCCTGATGCTCACGCAACTCCCTTTTCACAAGACACTGGTTCTCCCCAGAATCTCGCCTCACCAAAATCTAGCTACAACACAGCATGTCTTCCTAAGGCAGACTATAAAAGCGCCACCTGGTGCTCCCTGCAATAAGCTTATCCACTTTGGCCAGTCTATAGAGCAGGACCCTGGGGAGGACAAGTGGTCTGTATCCTGCCTCTTTCTCTTCACAGGTCAGGATTCTGAGACCTTCGCCCAGCAGCCTCTGTCACCCAAGCCAAGAAGAGGCGGGCTGGGGCTATGTCATGGAGTCCCTGGGCGATGCTCTGGAACTGCTCCCCACAAAGCCAGTCAGGACTTTGGGGAGCCTCCTCTCCCTGAGATCAGACTGTCTTCAGGGCAAGAAGCTCACATGGCTTCACCTTTCCTGGGTCAGAACCTTGCAGCATTCAGCATATGCCCCTCTGTGCACTTCTCACAGCGAGTCCGCCCAGGTGGGGTCCTGGGGAAGCCAGAGGGTCCTGCACGCACTCCCACTTCGCAGTCAACTGTGACTCTTAGCCAGCCAGTAAAACAGAGGTTTATTAGATGACAGGAACATGGTCTAAAACAGCTTGTAGGTACAGAGAATGGGACCCCTCAGCCGGATCCATTCTGGGGCCCAGTGAGCCAGACAACCCTGTCCGCTCTCACTTCCTGTCCCCAGCCAGCGCCGAACTGAAACCCCCTCCAGCTCCTCCTTCTCTGCTGAGTTTCTTTCCCGGGCCAGGAAGTCACCTGACCTCTTTGCTCTCCCACACCTTTAGCATCCCCTTGCAGGGAGGAAGGGCCCGGGCCATTAGTTGCCAGGAGACAGTGTGCTGGCCAGAAACTGAGGCACTCACACAGTATTCAGAGGAAACATTAAGAACAGTCCCACTTCGACACAGGCTATTGGAATGATATGTGGCCACCCGCACTCAGATACCAGAGTGAAGCCAGACACCACAGACGTATGTTTGGTGCTGAGAGGAGGCAACAGCACTCCAGCTTGGGACTTATGGACTCAGTAAGCAGAAGGACCGTCTCAGCCAGTGCTCTTCAGTACATGTCCACCCTTCTCCAGCAGAGGGCATATGCTGGATCTGAGTCAGCGCTGCATCACTCCCACACCGAACCCGTGTAACTACACCGAAATCACAGCTTACCACAGCTGGACAAGATTCCATTAGCGCTCTGCAAGGAGTGTTGTCTAGTGCTCATGTGTCACTGCCCTCTCCACGCATTCCCCTGGGACATTCAGCAGAGGTCTGGGGCCCAGGGAATGCAGTTCCTTGGTGCCACCTGAGCCCACCACATCTATTCCTCTAGTGGCGGTGGCTAGCACTAGCCGTGTCTGTACAGAAGAAATCCTGGTCCTCCAGCCAGCATCTGCACAGCAGTGCTCAGCTTGCTGGAAAGAGCACCGTGAATCCAGCCAAAAGCTTTATCCTCCACCAGGGACCCTCCTTCACATCCCAGCAAGTGCTGTTCCAAGGATAATTAAGCACTAAATTAATGTTACCAGTAAGTGTACAAGGTTATAAAGATCTCCAAGGCAGCTATAAAAGCAGAGCTAGCAAGGACAACTGGAAGCCCTTTATAATCCAGCTGCAAGCTAGCCACCTGCACCACCAAGAGAGGCCCATAAAGTATTTTACTGAGAAGTCGAATTTCTCCTGCCAGCTCAACTTCCAGAAAACAGAGCCTGGGACCCACTTGGGTCCATCACATACAATGGGAGCGGCTCTGCCTGGGGCCAGCACTGTGCAGAGATTTCAAGCACCCCTTTTACCAATGGAGAAGATGGGGTAGTTCAATCATGGAGCAGGAACACAAAGGGCAGAAAATGACCCAGGACGAGTAGCCACCCAGGATGCCTGGCTATTCCCAGACCAAATTCACTCCGTTCTCCTTGCTTTCCTCTTTAAAATGAAGCATGAACATCCCTGATCCCCCCAGAGTCTGACAATCTAGGCACTAATGAGAGGAGGAGGGGAGCTGACCACATACACAGAGCAGGGGAATGTGACTGATGTCCAGGAGAAGAGGAGCAAGGTTCCTCCAAGAAAACACGAGGAGAGTGGAAGAGCAAAGCCACATGAACGTTCCCCTCCGCATTCCCAGAGCCAGGGTTGAGCCCTGCTCACTCTTCAGGGACAGTGGGGACAGCAGGGCAGCCAGCACCATCTGCACCCCAAAGCAGCCTGATGCATTGCTCTAGGCTGATGTACACCACACAAATTGCACTCCCAACCCCCAGTTTTTTCAGGAGTCGTGTCTCCCAGCAGCAGCCAGATGGGTGGACTGTGTGTTCTGAAGGGGAAAGGGGACTGGAAGCGGTGACAGCAGGACTGTAGGGCTAGGTGAATTTCAGCGAAAGGGCTAAGAGGCGCCGATCGAATCTCAGGGCGGTAAAGGGCTGAGCCACAGCACAACCACTGGCTGGGCAAGAGAGACCTGGGTGGAGCAGAGAATCTGGTTGGACTGTTGCCTATCTCCCCTTCAGATGGGGTCCCTTGTTCCTGGGGAAGGTTAGTGCCACCCCATGGTCTGAGGGAAGGTGCGGCTGTTACAGCTCTGCCAACCAAGGAACCCCGCGTGCCCCAGATGGCTCTAACCCTCCCAGCACTGCTGATCTCCTTTGCCAGGCTTCCTTCGGCTAAGGGCTGTGGATGGTGGCCACTCTCCTTAGGTCCCTCAGGCTCACAACATCACAGTCATGATCCATGCTCCATGTGCCCTGGGCCTGTACCCACCATGGTGCAGTACGAAGAACTGCTCTGCCATGGGCTGTCTTGCAGCCAGTCAGTCTCACCCAGCTAGGTGGAGGGGGTGGCCCATGTGTAACCCGCTCGCCCACTCACCATGGCACTCTTATCCCCTCTAGCTGGGGCTAGGCTCATACAGAGGTTACACCTGCTGCAGCCTAGGCTGACAGCTGGTATTTGGCTGAAGTAGTAGAAGGTCATGCTTTAAGACCCAGCATCCACATCCCAGGTGTGATCCCTACTGCAGACAACTTGTCCAGGGTACAGGCATTGCAAGTGGTGGCCTGTATAGGGAACTAGTCTGCAACTTTGGCATTATCAGCTGACAGTCTCCTTGAGCGAGCCCTGACTGTGCTCCCTTGGCAGCCCCAGCTGTGACAATTCTTATTTGTCATGCTCTGCTGGCTCGATACTGTCAGAGGGAAGTGGCTAAGTTGAACGATGCTCTTACAGCACAGAACCTCCTGTACAATAAACAGTGTTTAACAAACAGGGCCTGTTTATATTTATGATCTGTTTTCACAGCTCCCTCCTCCTCCTCACTCTGTCATCAAGTGGAGGGAACAGCACTGAACAATCAGCCATCAACAATGCAGTGGTGCCACTGACAGCCTGTGGAAATCAAACTGTCAGCACATTAGCTGAACGGAACTACCCAGGAACTTCACCAGGACATGAGTTACACTGAAAAACGGTAGGCTCCTGGTTGGAAGGATTACTGTAACTACAAGTATATTTGTGGCCCAGAAATAGCAGAGATTTGCTTAAGGAAGTTACTTATTAGGATGTTAGCAGAACTTAACAGTAATTTTACAGCCCCAAGGCTCCCAGTGTGCTCTGTGGGGAACACACAGGGATCACTGCAGCCACCTCTAGGGTGGAACACCAACGTCTTAACAGCTCACAGCTGCACAACAGTGTAAGAAAAAATGTGAAAAACACCTCACCCTATTGAAACATACCAAGGAGATTTAGGTTGGTGGAATGTAACTGCCTGAGTTGAGGTCTATGCAAGATGCTGGGGCTTCACTAAAAGGATCTTTAATAATCTCAAGCAGTCAGGACCTCTATTTCCATTTCAGCTGGGACTGCGTTGCTGACAGCATAGCACCCCCTGGTGTCATGCGGGGCACTAGCTCCATGCTGACTCAGAGAGAAGAGCGCCACCTACCAAACCATGCACATCACATCCCCTCCCTCCCAGGGGTCCTTTGGAGGTCTGTCATACAAGCAGCTGGCAAGGCTGCAGACAGAGTGGAGACTAGGAGCCAGATTCTGGTCCCATATGCTGCTCTAGCAGCGTATAGGGGAAAGGGAGAACTCCCAGCATAAGCAGCCCCACACTGCCCCGCTCCTCAGTCCCCAGTGCTTGTGGTATGCCACGGGTAGGCATACGGGTAGGCACGGGTAGGAACACAGAGATTTGGGGCTGCTGAGCAGTGCAGGGGAGGCTGCCATAAGACCAACCTTTGGGCTGCTCCAGGTTACGGTGCAGGTTGCTTCTGTCCCTGTAGCAGCCCAGAGTGCAGGTGATGTGAAGCCACCTTTGCCTCCCTGTTCCTCCCAGGCTGCACCTTCCAAGTGGGGCATCTCCCACAGCCCAGAGCCTGCCCCTCTATGGACAAAGGCATCCAGCTGGTGGAATGATTTGCCATGCACTCCTCTTGACTCGGCCCAAGATCCCCCTGCAGTGTGGCACATCAGAGAGACTCGCATCAGCCAGTGAGGGCCAGATTCCTGCAGTACGGCATGGAGGCCAGGCAGAGGCCAAAGGAAAGGCAGGGAGACTGCTGCCTAGGCAAGCTCTGGGCCCCTTAACAGACTGGGCTGGAGTCTAGGGAGAAGATTTTGCTCAGTCCTCATTTTCCAGGACCACCTTCACCCTTCTCTAGGTTTTATCTGGGAAGCCAAAGCTCCAGCCTGAGGATCCAAGTTCTAGATGCCCAGGGCCTTTGGACAGTAGGCCCATCTCTGACATAACACCCTGCCTGGCTCACCAGTGATGGTAACGGAGGCGTGAGTTTCCTGCTGCAGCACAGGGTTCCGCACCAGGCAGGAATAGGTGCTGTTGGGCTCCAGCACCACACGGAGGATGCTCTGCACATCAAAGAGCCCTTCCTCATTGGCCACCTGGGAGGTGGTGACGTTCTCCGTGATGTTATTTCCCTGGCCATCCTGCCAGAGCACTGTAGCTGCAGGGTAGCCACGGAAGGTGTGGCAGGTCACCATCACCAGGTCCCCTGGCTTCAGGTTCTTGCTGGGCTCCAGGTTCAAGTTGGGCTTGGAATATAAAGCTGAAAAGAAAGGAGAGCCGGTATGAGGCAATGGAAGTTAGCCAGCTGGCCAGAGGGGAGCGCTGATGAATAACGCAAGGTCACTTCCCCTTCCTCCCCCATGGCCTTCTCACCCCACAGTCATCACACCCTGGGACCCAGGCCACCATTCCCACCCCACCCCTTCCCTGCACCTCAGAAATACAGCAAAGGGCATACTGGGACAACTTTCCCTCAATGCTCTCTGCTGGGAGGCCATGGAGAAGATGACCTAGGGAGCTGGAGATGGGGGAGGGAGCTGCAGATGCCCCAGATAGCTTAACAGCCCACCAGGCAAAACGCTGAGCTGTGCAGAAACACCTCACAAAGTACAGCCCCTCTGCGCCCTCTCGCTGGACTTCAGTCGGGCTCATGGCATCTAACCCTCCACCCAATATACGTGACACCTCTTCACTGTAATGGGACCTGGGGGCTGAGAACATACCCCCTTTCCCCTCCCCATAGGGAGGTTTCCGTGGACACATCAGAGGCTAGGGCCAGCCAAAGGGGACTGGTAGGCTGGGGCCATCCCTTCGCATGCTCCACGCTGGGGGGAACCATGAGGGCTAACTTCACTGGGCCAGCTGCAGGATTTTAATGCAGTTGTTCAGCTGAGCCCCACAATGGATTCCTGGGGCTAGCAGCTGGCATTCCCCAGGGGAGGGACGGCACACAGGCTAGCCAGGTAATTTAAATCATTCCCATCCCCACAGCATCTGAGAGGGGATCCCCGGGGCAGAAGACTACAGTGGGAGGGAGGGTAGAGATGGGCCCAAATTGCGAAAGTTGGGGGTGGCTGGGAGCCCCACGTCTAACCCTTCCCAGAGCTGGGGAGGTTGAATTTGGGGTTCAAGCTCAGCCCTTATTGAGAGAGAGAGAGAGAGAGAGAGAGAGAGAGAGAGAGAGAGAGAGAGAGAATATATCACAAAATCCAACTCAGGACCCTGAACCCTCTCAGACCCCACCCACGGCTGGGTCTGGGGTCAGGCAAGAGGGGAAAGAGACAGGAACTTCGGAGGAAAACAGAGAAAGGGATGGAGGGGGAGAGAGGGAGACTATGGGGAGCAGGACAGCAGGTGCTGTGGGAGGGAAGAGGGTGAGGGGATGAGACACTAGATTGTGGGGGGAACCTGGGGTAAGCCCCAGATGAGCATGGTTCTGCCAGGAACATGAGGGGCTGGGCCCTGCCCAGGTGTCTCTCCACAGCCAGCCCCTCCTCCCATCTCTCACCGGCCACCTGCAGCGTCACCGCCGCGCTGCTGTAGCTATGGACCCGGACAAAGCAGGTGAAGCTTCCCTCATCAGAGATCTGTACCCGCCGCAGCAGCAGCGAGACATTGCCCCGGGGCAGCTCCTCGTAGAATAGGGCCGTGCGGTTGACATAGCCGCTGCCCTGGTCGGCCAGCTGGTCCTGCCCGCTGGCAAAGCTGTGCACCAACCGCTTGGTGTCCGTCAGCTGCCAGATGAGGCTGAGCTCGGTGAGGCTGAAGCTGGCATCAGGTGAGAAAGAGCAATGGAGGATGGCATCCCGACCAAAGAGGGCGATCACAGGGTCATCGGGGACCCGGATGTCCACTGAGCCTGGCAGGAGAGGAGAAAAAGCACATCACAGTGAGACCTCTCTAAAAACACTGCTATGGCACAACCCCTCCCAGCCCACAGCACCATGGAAACCAGGGCTAGAGGCAAAGGGCCCCTGGATAACGACAGGGTAACCTCAGCTCAGCTTTCCTTTCCCTTCCCCTAGACTGGGAGGGGGTCTCTGGGGACATCAGGCTTTACTCCCCAGGGCCAAAGCGCTGAGGTGCCTTTTCATTTCCTTCTCTGCATGTGGAGTCAACAGGCATTCCCCACACCTGGGTTTTGCACGATAGAGCTGCACATACAGATACAACCATTATGGCCACCTCTGGGGAGAAACATGCCTGGCAACAGAACATAGCAAAGGAGCACTCTAAACCCAGCTGGCACTGCTAGGGATTTGAGGAAAGCAAACCACAGTTGGAATTTGGTCAGGACACTACGAGTTAACAATCCCTCTTCTTCTGATTCTTAATGATCACAGTGGTCAGGATGTGAGCTCTCACCCAACAGCACAACACCCCCTACTGCTGGCCAGTGCTGGCTCTCAGGGAAGAATGTCCCCTACTGATTCACCAGCACTCTGTCCTGCAGCAGCACTCTGTTTTGCTTGCAGGTCTCCCATCCCAGAAATGACCCAGCCAACCCTGCTTAGCTTGTGGGAGCTCACAGGAATACAGCTCACACCAGTGTGATTGCAGAGAAAGCCCCATTAAATCACAGCATCCATACCAAGTCCCTTTGGATTAAGGCATGAAAGAGCTGAGCCAACACAGCCTGCTGCAGCAGGAGCCAGTCTCAGCAGGCATCACAGAATAGGCGCTATCCCCCACATCTGCAGCACTGCTGCCCTCAGCTGGCCACCACCACTAACTGAACCATCTTCCGATGGCAGAAGCCCACAGATGGCGCCGCCTGAGGGGAATCGGGGAATCGCAGGGTACGGAGCAGCTACCCAAGCCTAGAGAGGACCCTCTGCTCAGCTCAGCTCTATATTGGTGCAGGCTATTCATGGCTGTAACTTCTGCCTGGGCAATGTGCCTGTAAGTCAACCCACAGCCCTCCTGCCAGCTCTGCGATATTGCTAGCAGCATGCCCTACAGCAAACAACTATCCTCTGCCAAAATCCTCTTCCTTCTAGGTCTCTCATTGCAAGAGTGCGCAACCATCCTGAAAGAGTAACTCAGCATCACTAACGAGGGCAGCGGTCTCCTTTCATACCCATGGCTCCTGCCTTGGCTGTAACGGAAAGGTGCTCGCAGGGAAAGAGTCTGCAGAGATTTTACCCTTGGCTGCTTCTCTGCTGTCAGAGGAATCTGGAGAGCAAGCTGATGTTAGCACACTATACCGGATGTTATACTGACAAAGATTCAAACCAATCGCTGAAGTGACAATAGAGGCATTGGCCCCAAAACATTACTACTGATATTCCACCAGTGCCCAGTGGCTCCAGCTGAGATCACGGCTCCATTGTGCTAGGCGCTGTACAATCACATAGCGAGACAGTCCCTGCCCCAAAGGGCTTACAAGCTAAAGAAACAAGAGACAAAGGGTGAGAGGGGAAACTGAGGCATGGAGCAGGGCTATGACTTGTCCATGATCATCCAGCAGGTCAATGGCAGAGCTGAGAGGACAGTCCATATCTCCCCAAGTGCCAGCACAGTCCTTAGGCACCAGCTATCTTTGGGCATTTAGGGGAACATTCGGAATTATTCATGTTCCCTCCCTGAAGGGTGCATGAACGTGCATGTGTACACACGCACACATGCTCGCTCTATGCTTTGCCCTAAAGCAGTAACCTGATTCTGGAGGAACACACATTGTTCTTTTCAACTCCATTACCACCATTCCAGAACCAACGTGATGTTTCCCATCTGTTCCCTGTGGATGTCTTTCCCCTTCCAAGATCTCATTCAAACAACAGACGATGACACAGCCCTGTGCGTGTGTTCCCACAGGAAGGAGTCCCTGGCCATAATGCCTCAGGATGAATCCAGTTTTGTACATTTCATTGCTCTGCCAGTTTCCCGTCTTGTGGAGTTTGAGTTAGATGCCCATCTACTTCAACCAACTCCACAGGTGCAACCATTCCTTGTCTCTGCAATTCTCCCAGCTGCCTTTCTCTGGCCTCCTGCCCAGCACAGGGGCAGGGTGAGTCGGCACCAATAGCACTTTCCCACCGCACACAGCTCTGCTAGCACAGCTTTTACCAATATCCCCATTTCAAATATGGATTTACAGAAAACAGAGAGATGGGGAGAAAAGGGGATTTAGAAAATATCCATACGTGAATGAGGCCTGATCTACACTCCAGAGTTAGATCGACATAAGGCAGCTTACATCAACCTAACTTTGGAAGCGTCTATCCTACAATGTCGCTCCACCGATGTAAGTCACTCGCTACGCCAACTTAATAACTCCACTTCCACGAGAGGAGTAGCATTTAGGTCAACAGTTAGGTCAATGCAGCATCAGTGTAGACACTGCGTTACTCACGTTGACTTTAGTGCCCTTCAACAGGTTCCCGTAATGCCCTACACTGCCGCAATGCCCCACACTGGTCACTGTTTCGAACTCTGCTGCCCAGCTGCCAGGTATGCAGGAACATGCCCCTCCCCTTTTAAAGCTCCACACATTTTTGAAATTCCATTTCCTGTTTGGTCGGCATGGAGAGTTCACATAGCAACTGCCCAGCTGACCCTGCTGGCTCCATGCAGCAAACATGCTCCTGCCTGGGCTACATATGAGCAGGGGGATCTCCTGGGTCTCTCGGGGGAAGAGGCTGTGCTGGCACAGCTCCAATCCAGCAGTAGAAATGGCAACATATAACAAGCAGATCCCCCGGTGGAAAAGGACTACAACAAGGACCCACAGCAAGGCTGTGTGAAAGCCAAGGAGCTGTGGCAGGCATACCAGAAGGCAAGGGAGGCAGTCACTCTGGTGCAGAGCTGCAGACATGCCGCTTCTACAAGAAGCTGCATGCCATCCTCAGCAGCGACTCCAAGCTCCCCTTGCATACTTCGGGGGGAGCTGGAGACACAGGCCCCGGCAATGCACAGTGAGGAGGAGATGTTGGATAAGGAAGATGAGGAGGAGAAATATGGGGGACAGGCAACCGGTGATCCAGTGGAGAGGCTAGCCAGGACTTTTTTCTGATGCCACAGCAGTCAAGCCAGTCCCTACCATCCAGCACCAGCGAGTGAGATGCAGGGAAAGGAACCTCTGGTAAGTATGCAGTTTGCTTTGATATTGCAGGGACACATCTGTTCATTTACTGTTTTTTAATCAGGCAACAAGAGGTAGTGAAATAAACAGTAGAGGAAGAGTTACTGTCTGCTTCTAATTCCCCTGTACAGCTAGGCAAAGGGGGCCCTGCGGAATGGTTTGTTTATGCACACCAGGATGTCCCATGAAACCTCCACAGAGATCTCTAGGAAACTTTGCAATCTTCTGCCGAAGGTGCCTGGGAGGGTGCTGTCTCGTTTCTTCCACTGCAGCAGGACACTTTCCCATGCCATTCAGCCATTACTTCAGCAGGCGCCATTGCAGCACACAGGCTAGCAGCACATGGACCCAGCCTGCAGCCGGACGTGTGCAGGACCTGTTCTCTTTCAGCCTCCATTACCCTCAGGAGTGAGCTATCAGCTAAAATCACCACCACCTGGAACACAGTACCAGGATTCAGTTCAATTGCCGTATCTGCATCTACTGATCCCTATGTGCTCCCCCACCCTTATTGTCCCAAATTAATCCCTCCACAAGGCAGTACTCCCCATGGCTGGGACTGCTGTCATGCTCTACGAATCCCAAAGGGAAGTGAGAATGTAGTGCTTGTAATGTGTGTGAATCAAGGTGAGCGAATACACTCACGATAGTACCTCCGTGCGCTGTGTCTTTTGCAGCTGGAAATGTGGCCTTGAGATCCCTCCATCCACACCAGCAGAGCGGCTCAGCCAGACAAGGAGCAGAAGAAAAAAAGACGCAGGACAACATGTTCCAAGAGATCCTGCAAGCTCTGGTGCTGCAAATACCGAGCAGAGGGCTTGCAGAATCTCCCTTGCAAAAAGAATGGAAAGGGAGAGTGTGGAGAGGAGAAAAGCACATCAAAAGGATAGAGACACGCAGCAGGACACGATAGCGCTTTTCAAGCGCCAGATGGACACGATGGAGACTCTTATAGACCTTCAGGTCCAAGTCACCCATGCTCACCTCCCACTGCAGTCTATCGATAACTGTATTCCAGAACCGTCCCCCCCCCCACCCACCACCATTGCATTCCACGTATTTTCCGGGGTTGCTGCACTACCCCTACCAAATCAGCAGCCAGACATTCCACCTCTGCGCTCCACCCCGGCAGAACTTTTCTCCCTTTTGCTTCACAGATATTACGAAGTGCAGAGAAGGGAGCTATAACCAATCCTTGAGAAGAGAGCACCAGCAGCCTTTCAAATGGCCAAAGGCACATTCAGTAGTCATGCTGCACCTGTAGTTGAAGCTTTTCTTGCTGCTGTCGAGGTGGCCGGCGCACGGCTTCATGAGCCACAGGAGCAAGGGACAGACTATGTTTCCCAGGATCACTACTGGCATTTCCACATCCCCAGTGGTAATCCGCCAGTTTGGAAAGAAAATCCCTCCTTGCATCTTTCGGAACAGGCCTGTGTTTTTACAGATGTGCGCATCATGCACCTTCCCTGACCAGCCTGCACTGATGTCAGTAAAACATCCAGTGATCCACTAGCACTTGCAGTACCATAGACAAGTAACTTTTTCTGTTGACGTACTCCATGGCAAGACGGTTTGGTGCCAAGATAGCGATATGCATGACATCTATTGCCCCACCACAGTTCGGGAACCCCATTGATAATACAGGTATTATGGGATGGAGAAAACTGCATCGTGGGACATTGACACCAGGTTCCCAGTCACCCCCGAGTGACTCGTTTGCCCCCATGAGGCTTTGCAAACTCTTCCCAAAACACCTTGTGCCAAATGGTGGTTAGTTGCACAGTGGGATAGCCGTGGGCAGCAGATATACGCTGCGGTAGTCTGTGCCTCCCCAAACAGCCAAGCATGGACCCACCCACACTCCGCCCCTAGGCTCCATCCTGCTTACCACTCTGTGGTTCCCCCAGCGCTCTGGGGTTGGGGGCACACCACCCACGCTCCTGGTGCTCCGGGGCTGGGGGCACAAGCCTGGGGCATGAGCTGGAGGCCACAGTGGGGGGCCTCTGGGCTCAGGCGGGGGGAAGAAGGGGAGGGGCCTCTGACAGAAGGGGCAGGGCTGGGGCTAGCCTCCCCCATTCAGTGGTTCACATGCCGCCCATGGTGATAGCTACCCATGGTGCACTGCTCTCTGCATCAATGCAAGCACTGTTAATGAAATGTGGTGTGGACAGGCAAAAGCAATTTAATTACTGTATATCAATGTAACTTAGGTCAACTTAATTTTGTAGTGTATACACGCCCTGGGAGAGAGATGTTAGAGGAAAAGAGAGAGGGAGCAAAATATTTTAAAAGGAGGAAAAATAATGGACTAATTCATGCAAGGGAAACACAGGCAAAGGAAGAGAGTGAGGAAAGACATCACAGAAGGAAGAGGCTCGGGAAAAGCAGTACGCCATGAGTTTTATGCTGTAGGAAGTTCGCTTTAGATCCGGAACTTCTCATGCTAGGCGCTCAGTGTGGTTTAGATGTTTCAAGAAAAAACAAAATCTGAAAATTATCCCAGCTGTGGGGTGGTGGAGGGGGGGAAAGGGGCGACGTCACTCTGGACTTCTACCATCCTGCAGCTGCCACAGGTGTCAGGCAATTAACAGGTACTGCATAGCAGCCACATCAATACTTGCAATCTGGAATAAAGCCCAGTGGAAGATGTGTGTGACTCCTTCTCAGACACTAGATGGAGCCAGAGGTTTGACTTTATCAAACCTCCAGCCATGTCAGGGAATGATCCTACCTCATCTGCCTGTCTCTAGGGTTACCAGACAGCAAATGTGAACAACTGAGACAGTGGGTGGGGGTAACAGAAACCTATATAAGAAAAAGACCCAAAAAATCAGGACTGTCCCTATAAAATCAAGACATCTGGTCACCCTACCTGTCTCTCCCTCTCTGAAAGCCATCTGTGCTAGCCTTTAAATCAAGTGTGGGAAAACGGGACCTGCTAGATCGGTGTAGGCAAACTTTTTGGCCCAAGGGCCACATTTGGGTGGAAAACTTGTATGCAAAGCCATGAATGTAGGCCTTGGGCAGAAGGTTGGGGTGCAGGAGGGAGTGTGGGGTGTGGGAGGGTGTCCTGCGTGCAGGAAGGGGCTCAGGGCAGGGGGCTGTGGTGCAGGAGGGGGTGCGGAGTGTGAGAGGGGGCTCAGGGCAGGGGGTTGGGGGGATCAAGGCAGGAAGTTGGGGTGCGAGTTCCAGCCCGGCGCTGCATACCTCGAGCTGCTCCGGGATGGCAATGGTGTGCAGCAGGGCTAAGGCAGGCTCTCTGTCTGCTCTGGCCCCACACCATTTCCAGAAGGGGCCAGCACGTCTGGCAGTGGCTCCTGGGGGTGGGGTGGGGCAGGTGGCTCTGCCTTATGCTGCCCTTGCCTGTGGGTCCCACCCCCAAAGCTCCCATTGGCCGTGGTTCCCTGTTCTTGACCAATGGGAGCTGGGGGGGGTCAGTGCTCACAGGCAAGGGCAGCACACGGAGCCCTCTGCCCCCCTCCCCTCCCAGGGGCCGCAGGGATATGGTGCCAGCCGCTTCCAGGAGTGGTGCGGGGCCAGAACAGGCTGGATCCGGCCTGCGGGCTGTAGTTTGCCTTCCCCTGTGCTAGATGGTTCGGTACTGTCCAGTGCCCCCTGCTGTTCTGGTCCTCTCCTCCTCCCCCGCCCTCTGATCTGCCATTGCAACCCGTTCCCAACCCAGCCATCACCCCTGCTCCCGCACCACTCCATTTGCACTATTTGACCAGGCCCGCAACTTCCCTCACTCAGCCCTGCCCTACTAAGGTTGCTGGGAACACCCATTGCAGAGGCACAAACCAGCCTGACTCCAAGCCCCCAAGCTGGACAAGAGTCACATCACTGGAGCCTCTTCCCTCAGACCCACACTTCCATGGTGCATCACCAATTAGACAGCTCCTCCTGGACTTGGAGGTGGGACAAACAAAGCCATCTGAATTCAGCTGGTCTCCCTGCCACACAAGATCCATCTTTCGATCTCCTATGACATTGGCAGCAAGCGGGACTATATGACCGAATGAGGTTTCTCCGCCTCTGGATTTGATAGGGCTGCCCCACTGCTGCAGAATTCGCCTTTGCCGATGTTGCTGCACAGGGGTCATCCATGAGAAGGCTGCAGAAGCTCCTGTGAACTCAAGCACGGAGGCCACTAGTGCTACCAACAATACTGGGCCATGGCTCTGGTCCTGCCCTGCCAGCCTCCCCTTGCAGTGGGTGCAGGGGGAAACCAAACAACCTCTTTCCCAATGGTGCAGCAAGAGCTGCTGGTGAGCATGCTTCCCCTACCAGCACCATGTCTGCCTCTGTCCTTTGCTGCCAGAACATATCCCACCCGCCCAGCATGCCCCTCCCAAGAACCGCAGCCAGGTTTTGTGACTCTAGAGAAGTCAAAACCTACCTGAGTTTACACCCAAAGTGGGAAACAAACACTGTCATGTTGAGGTTTCAGCCAGGAATGGAAGCAACTGAAATGAGCCAGAAAGACCATTCTTCTGATAGCCCAGCTGAAACCTGCAGATCTGAGAAGTGTCATGAGAACATCTGTTCTCAGAGACTCCAATAGAATCAATTGCAGGGCCAAAGACTCTATTGTGGTTCATCAGTCCATCTGATGATGGCCAACTCCCCTGACCACACCCAGCATGTGGGTGACAAGTAGTGTATTGCAGGAGCTGATCTGGCCCCTACTGCTGGAGTTCTCACCCCACATTTGCCTATCCCCACCATTCATTCTGCCCCCAGCCTCACCTCTGCTCCTCCTGGGGGTCTCCAACCCTCTCCCAGCCCTGGGAGGGCTATAGAATGGTCCTCTCTGCCCCTTCCAGGCTGGGAGGGAGGGGGGCAGCTCCAGAGGCTCTTCACCTGCCCTCTGCTCCTTCCCAGACTGGATGCTGCAGAGAAGGAGCGGGGGGAAGAGGGGCAGGGAGAGGAACCTTTCTGCCCCTGGTGCTCACAGGAGAGGAGGCAGCAAAGCCACACTGAGCTGCTGGGCTCTTTGCTCCTTCTTCCCCCCTTGTGAGGGCTGGGAGCAGAGGGGAGAGACAGCCGGGCGGGAGGGTCTCACGTCATCGCCAGATGAGCTCCAGCTCCCTCTGGGATCCCAACCCTCACACTACACATCCCAGGAGTCGGTGCCATGGAGCAAGGGCCTGATCCTGTTCCTCACCAAGTCACAGCCCCCACTGACCTCAATGGGAATGGGACCTGGGCCTACAGCAGCCTGTGAGGATTGTAACTCAGGCCAAAGGTCTCACTTGGGGCATTGGACCATCATAGTGTCCTACCTCCCATCCTGAAGAGCCCCACACTGCCCAGCCCCACTCACCGGCTGGAGCGAGCACCAGCAGGCCCAGGATAAGCAATGGGCAGGGCATCTGTGCTGCAAGGCGAGATCCCAGAGCGTCAGTGGGGGGGCAGCAGGGAGGGGAGAGCAAGGCCCCACGTGTCCTTGGCAAAGGGAATCTTCCCTCTCGGCAGGAACTGCCCTGAGTTGAAAAGAAAGAGACAACAATCAGCATGAACTGCCGCGGACAGCAGGGACTCCAGGCTGGGCCCACCAGGAACAGAGCTGAAGGCAGGGCTGAGCTCAGCCCCACCGGCACAGAAGAGTCGGCACATCAGCTCAGCCAGAGACCCGCCTCGGCCTGTGTCCTGCCACTACTTACCTCCCTGAGGGCTTTACACTGCTGCCCATCACCGTGGCATCTGAGCTCCTTCCATGTACAACAGCAATAGCAAGGTCCCTAGTGCACATAATGGACTTTCCGGCACTCTTCCTTCTTGGAGGGGTCAAACTTGGCTTGTCTCCTGCATCGGCTCAGACAGGCCATTGGCCCATACCGCCCAGTTGCCCACTGTCTGGCCATTGGTTCTCCTAATCCAGTATTTCCTGCCTTGGCTGCACCAGCTCAGTGTGGGTGCATTCAGCTCAGGATCCCACCTCCTGCCATGCTCAGTCCAACCACCCGAGATGGCTGTGTGGGTCAGGCACTGTCCTGGGATTCCAGAGAGCTGCACTCTACTGCCTGCTGCCACCGACTCCCGGCACAGCTCTGGCAAGGTCAGCTGGTCTCTCTGCTTTGGGAATAAACAGCCCTTGTCTTGTCTGGGGCAGGGGCAGTCTCTCCTGAGGCGTGTGTACGGCGCCCAGACAAAGGGCCCCAATCTCAACTGGGCCGCTACATGCTACCAAAATGAAAATTATCCTGCCCCCAGCAACGGCCACCGTTACCAGTGATGAACACGCTGCCTCTCTTACCCACATGCTTCAAAGAGGCCAGGCTTGTTCGGCTTCTTTCCCGTTGGAACACGTGCAATGGGACAGACTCCAGCCAGCTTCGGAGCAGCCCAAGGACGAGAAGAGTTACAAGACCTCGGCTGGCACACAGGGACCCTCCATATGTGTTATACACCGCGGGGGGCTTTTACCATTACGTACTGCTCTCCTCCCCCCATTCTCTCTCCTCTCTTTCAGTCTCTGGGCACCACTTTTCACAGCCTACTCCCACAGAGCAAGGACCCATGGGCGGAGTCAGAGGTCTCTCCTCCAGGAGGTAGGGCAGCCAATTCTCATGAGTCTCGTGCTGTCAGTGGCTTGCTCCAACTCCTGGAGTCAAACGAATACAGCAGAATCTCGAAACTACGAAACTAATAACTATGTACTAGAAACTATGAAAAAAATTAAGGGAAAGTTTAAAAAAAATCTTTTTTTTTTTTTTTTTTTTTGAGTCCATTTCTGGCAGTGACAAGCTGGAAAGCGAGACCCCTGAAGGCTCAGAGAGCCAGAAATAGGCTGTTATTGGTCAAAATTGGGATTTTTAAGGCATTCCAGTTATTTTTAGGGGCCCCATCTCAAGATTTGTGAATATGTGGGGCTGGCAAGGCTGAGAAGGGCTAAGCAGGCTCAGAGCAAGGCCTGGCAGCCCTGCTCGGCTCCAGGGTGCAGGGGCTGAGATAGCATGGGAACGTGAGGCAGAACAGTGTGGGCAGTGAGAGCGATGGAGGCGGGGAGAGGCCAGGAGGGGAGCAAAAAGAATCATTGCCCATTAAAGGCTTTGTTAGGCCCATAACGCTTTCCCCTTATCTTTGGGCCAGACCCTGGGTCGGGGGGCATAAGGCAGGGGCAGGGGAGGAAGTTCAGCCTCCCTCTCCCTGCCACAGGACCCATCCCTTTAAGTGCTGCCGGGGAGCCCACAACATCCCTGGCAGAGTTTGCATTAAAAGGAAGGCTCTCCTCCCCTCCCCGCCAAGGCAACCCCCAAGACCTTTGTCCCATTGACACCACTGACAACTCTGGACTCTACAGCTGGAAGAGAACATAGCAAGCCCCAGACCGTGCACAGCCCTGGAGCCAGTGAGGCCCAGCAGTCCCCAGCCCTGCCCTGAAATTGAATAGCCCACTGAAACAACGTACACTGTGATAGCATCCTAGAGCTAGGGATCATGGCCTCACTGCGCTAGGTGCTGTACAGCATATATAAACCGGCTGGTGGCTACCCTGACTGGCTTACAGTCCAAGGGATGGCAAAGGGTACAGGCTGCAGCACAGATGCTAGGATCCACTTCTGCAGAGGGCACTGGTTGCTGCTCAGAGCCTCCCACACACCCTCAGTTAAATGATCCTGGGACGGTTTGAGAGGCCAGCCCAGAAATAATCATGTCACTAGCCCTCCCACAAATCCTTCATCCTGCCTGGCTTGAGCCCTAAGCTCGCCCTGCTAGGGAAGACCTGAGCACTTCATTTTCCCACCACCCTGCTCCTCTGGCCCTCATTTCCTGGGTTAGACAATGCCCTGACACTTTTAGCAACACAAGCGGCCTGTCCCACTGCCTGAGGCCGATGGTCTCTCCTCCTGTTATCCTTCACTGCCACCCTGCTGGATGCCTTGGTTTGCTTTAATTAGATCAATAGGGATTTTAGTGCCACGTGAGGACCAGAGGGAATAAATTACGTATAACATAAAGCAAAGTATGCTAGGTAATTTGGAGAAATTCAAATAGAACAGTGGTCCCCAAACATTTTTGGCCGCACCTCCCCTTACCCGGTCGCCACGAGCCAGGGCTGGGGCCAAAGCTGCAGCTGGGACCATGGCCGTTAGTGGGGCCAGGAGCCAGTGACTGAAGTCGGGGCCAGAGCTGTCGCTGGGACTGGGCCGGAGCAGAGACGGGGACAGAGCAGGGCTGGGAGGCACTCTCTCCCCACTCCCCATGGGGGCTGGCCTAGGCCCCATTGTGCCCCCCCCTCACAAATCTTCCTCTTCGCCCCCTACGGGGACACACCCCATAGTCTGGGGACCATAGTAGTAGAACCTCAAGAGTTACAAACACCAGAGTTATGAACTGACCAGTCGGCCACACACCTCATTTGGAACAAGAAGTAAGCAATCAGGCAGCAGCAGGGACACACACACAAAAGTAAATACAGTACAGTACTGTGTTAAATAGAAACTACAAAAAAAATAAAGAGAAAGTTTAAAAAAAGAGTTTAACAAAGTAAGGATGCCGTTTCTGTGCTTGTTTCAATTAAATTAAGCTGGTTAAAAGCAGCATTTTTCTTCTGCATAGTAAAGTTTCAAAGCTTATTTCTGGGGGAATTCTGTGCCACTGCACAATGCAGCATTTTGCAGAAATTAACATTGTGCACGCAGAATTTCCGTTCCCCCACAGAAACAGGATGCAGTGCTGCTGGCTGCCACTAGGGGACGCTGGACCTGGCATAGCCCAGCTCACACATAGAAGACACTGCTGGGGGGAGAGGAAGAGAGCAAGAGGGTTCCTGGTAGCCGCAATTCCCAGCATGCCCTGAGGGAAGGAGAGGACAGCGCACAGGAAACTCCATACAAGCCTGGGATCAAGCATCAGGCTGTCTCCCACTCTGGATCCCTGTGCTTTGGGAGGAAAGGGGGGGCCCTATGGCTGGGCTCTGGGGAGAAAGGGGATTTGGGAGTATTGACTGGGGGGCACCATGGCTGGGCTGGGAGGGGGGGTGCAAAAGGGGCAGAGAAACAGGAACTGGGTAGTAATAGGGGTTTCTTGAACTCTCTACTCCTGGGGAAAATTTTGTGTGCATCTGTATTGTTACAGACATAGTTGCTGATGAGTATTTTGAAATAAATTACCAAAATAATTGAAACTGGCGTCATTTTGTAGTGTTATTTTGACAAATAAAATTTGCAGAATTCTGCAAATTTTTAAGATATTGTGCACAGAATTTTCATTTTTTGGCACAGAATGCCCTCAGAAGTAAAAGCTGTACTAAGTCAATGCTCAATTGTAAACATCTGAATGTTTTATTCAGAGATAGAAACATTCCAGAGTTACAATCAATCTCCATTTCCGAGGTGTTCGTAACTCTGAGGTTCTACTGTATTGTCCTTGCTGAGATCTCAGCTCTCCTCCTAGGAAGTCGGCAATGCCCATGGGAAGGGGAGAACCTCTCTCAGGTGCTCAGGAGGTGCTCAGGAGACCTCCGCCTTCCAGGAGCTTTGTAGTTTGTTTTGGTTGGTTTTAGTCCTGCTGTGGAAGTGTGAGATGGAGGAGATAGGCTGGAGATCCAGAGGCAAAGGCAGAGCACGTGCCAGTGCACTTTGCCCTGCAACAGCCCTGCTATTGTAGTCCAGAAACACCCCCCCTCATGCTCCCCACAAACACATCCTCTTGCTCTGTCAATGCACCAGACCTGCAGCATCCCATTACTTCAGTCCTAGAGCCCTCACCCAGCCCTATTAATGCACCTCAACCCTGGTCTGCAGTCCCCCGAGACACTGCAGTCCCGGACCCCCACACAGCCATGTCAGTGCACCCACCCTTGAACCCCTGCCATGGAGGCACTTCAGGGGAGGCTGAGAGCACACTGCTCTGCAGCTGCTCTGGGGACAATTGTTGGCAGACAGAGCTAGCTTTGGAGATGCTGCCGTTTACATCGGCGAGAGGGATGAGGATGGCTCCCAGCCACCTTAAGCATCCAGGGGCCCATAAAAAGGTACCACGTAGCTACCTGTTCCCTGTGCACTCCCTCTTGCCCCCCAGCTACAGCCAAGCACAGCTCTGAAGCAGGGTCCGTGGACTTGGGAGTCAAGTGTCAGTAGGTTCGCAGTGCACTTAGGAGAGGCTGTAGCAGCATCACAGAATCATAGATTAGGGTTGTAAGAGACCTCAGGAGGTCATCTAGTCCAACCCCTCTGCTCAACGCAGGACCAACCCCAACTAAATCATCCCAGCCAGGGCTTTGTCAAGCTGGGCCTGAAAAACCTCTAAGGAAGGAGATTCTACCACCTCCCTAGGTAACCCATTCCAGTGCTTCACCACCCTCCTAGCGAAATAGTTGTTCCTAATATCCAAACTAGACCTCCCCCACTGCAACCTGAATCATTGTTCCTTGTTCTGTCATCTGCCACCACTGAGAACAGCCGAGCTCCATCCTCTTTGGAACCACCCTTCAGGTAGTTGAAGGCTGCTATCAAATCCCCCCTCGCTCTTCTATTCTGCAGACCAAATAAGCCCAGTTCCCTCAACCTCTCCTCATAAGTCATGTGCCCCAGTCCACTAATCATTTTCACTGTCCTCCGCTGGACTCTTTTCAATTTGTCCACGTCTTTTCTGTAGTGGGAGGACCAAAACTGGACGCAATACTCCAGTGCTGAATAGAGGGGAATAATTACCTCCCTCGATCTGCTGGCAATGCTCCTACTAATGCAACTCAATATGCCGATAGCCGCTTGGCAACAAGGGCACACTGCTTACTCATATCCATCCACTGTAATCCCCAGGTCCTTTTCTGCGGAACTGCTGCTTGGCCAGTCAGTCCCCCCCTTGTAGCAATGCATGGGATTCTTCCGTACTAAGTTCTGCACTTGTCCTTGTTGAACCTCAGCAGTTTTCTTTTTGCCCAATCCTCCAATTGGTCTAGGTCACGCTGGACCCTGTCCCTACCTACCAGAGTATCTACCTCTCCCCCCAGCTTAGTGTTATCCACGAACTTGCTAAGGGTGCAATCCATCCCATCATCCAGATCATTAATGAAGATGTTGAACAAAACTGGACCCAGGACTGACTTCTGGGGCACTCCGCTTGATACCAGCTGCCAACTAGACATCAAGCCATTGATCACTACCCGTTGAGCCTGACGATCTAGCCGGCTTTCTATCCACCTTATAGTCCATTCGTCCAAGCCGTACTTTTTTAGCTTGCTGGCAAAAATACTGTGGGAGACCATATCAAAAGCTTTGCTAAAGTCAAAGTATATCACATCCACCACTTTCCCCATATCCAGTTATCTCATCATAGAAGGCAATCAGGTTAGTTGGGCATGACTTGCCCTTGGTGAATCCATGTTGACAGTTCCTGATCACCTTCCTCTCCTCCAAGTGCTTCAGAATGGATTCCTTGAGGTCCTGCTCCATGATTTTTCCAGGGATTGAGGTGAGACTGGCCAGCACACATAGGCAGGGCCCCCAGCACAGGTCGCCCCTACAGCTTGCAAACATTTGCAGACTCCTAGCTAGTTTTGGGAACCTAAAACCTCCAAATCCATGAGATTCGACCCAGTAGCGTAGCTAGGGGGGAGCACATTCCCCAAAAGTGGTGCCTTTTTAATTTTTACTCTCACACGGGGATGACGTTGCGGGCTGAGACCTTGTGTTCTGGAAGCGCCTCCTTGCTCGTGGCAGTCAGCTCGCACAGCGAGTATGCCTGTCCCTTTAAACCAGGCAAGAGGGGGCATTCTCATGGTGCCTAGCGGCGGGTGGCTTGGATTTTAAATCCTAGCGGTGAGAGTGAGGCGAGGTCAGCGTAGGGCCAGAGCCGCACAGGGAGCAGGGCAGGATAACGAGCGTGGTGGCCGGGAAGGGGGTAAAGCCGCCGGGTACGGCGGAGCCTGGGAAGGTGGCCGGGGCCGGGGCCCTCACCTGCAGCAGCGTGGGAAGCAGAGCAACGCGGCCCCAGCCTGCTCTGCTTCCCTTGCCCGGGCCCCAGCCGTGTCGCTGGGAAGGGGGATTGGGGAAAGGTCCCTTCCCGCCACATCCACCAGCAGCGGCAGGAAGCGGAGCAACCCAGCCCCAGCCCACTCCACTCTGCCAGCTCCCAGCCACGTTGCTCCACTTCCCGCCACCAGTAAGTGCAGTGAGGTTGGGGAAAGGATACCCCCCTGCACTCACCAATAGCAGGACAGTGGAGCGACGTGGCCCCAGCCCATTCCGCTGCCCCTGCCCCTGCCCCTGCCCCAGCCATGTTGCTTGGGTGGGGGGAGGCCTGGGGAAAGGTCCCCCCTCCCCTCCCCTGCACTCACTGGCGGTGGGAAGCAGAGTGCTGTGGCTGGGAGCTGGCAGAGTGGAGTGGGCTGAGGCCGGGCTGCTCCGCTTCTGCCGCTGTCAGTGAGTGCAGGGGGGGGAATCCCTTCCCCCAAGCCCCCTCCCCTGAGTGACACAGCTGGGGCTGGGACGAGGGAAGCAGAGAAGGCTGCTCCCCATCTTCCGCTAATCTCCTGGGCCACTCTGGGCCTGTGGGCCCCCAAAAGTGCGCCCCACAGCTCCTGCCTCCCAGACCCTCCAGGTCTTCAGCAACGGGACCTTCAGTGCCATCGAAAAAACAGGGAGCAAATGAAGGGCCTGCTGCCGAAGACCCAGAGTGTTGCTGGGTGAGTTAAAGCGCTGTAGCAGGTGACGCTTTTTTTTTTTTTTTTTTTGCTCCCCCCACCCCGTTCCCTCCACCTGGCTATGCCACTGATTTGACTCACCTCCCCTGCCCTTCCCTTTCCTCTCCTCTGACCCCTGCTGCATGCTGTCAGCTTGGCCTCTCAGAAGACTGCTCCGTTCATTGACTGTGCCAATGCTGTCCTCATAAGACATTCAGCAAACAAGGAAACCCCAGACTCCCTCTCTCTTTTGTGGCTCCCACACTGCTGTGATCTGGGAGACTGCTCAGGCTCTGTGCCTTGTGGCCAGAGGTCAGAGATCCTGTCCCAATCTCATGCTGGCACACGATGCTTCGGGGGGGGATCCTGACCCTGCAGGAGACTAACTGCAAACTTCGCCTGTAACGCAGTTCCAGAGGAAAAGCCAAAAACTTCTCACAGCAGCATGGTGATCTTATTGCGTCCTAACACACTGTTGGCTGTGAGGTCTGACTCCACCCTGGCAGCAGCTGTTTCTGGGTCACAGCTTGGCTAAGCAGTAATGCTCCAAATGCACTCAGCTCTCCAGTTCCTGAAAGCAGTGGGAGTAGCTGCCTCCATTTCACGGTTCCCACACAGGTGCCAATTCCAGAGGTTACGTGTCCTTCCTCAGGAACATGTCATCAACAGGACGCGGGACTTCTCTGCCAACCACCAAGCGAGCCCTGGAGCCTGCACCTTTCATTCCCAATGAACTTAGGGAGGGAGAAGCTAGGAAGTAGCTCTGCTCAGTGAATGGTCAGGAAAGAGGACAGGCTCAGGGAAGCAAGACACTGGCAGGGGGATTCTTGAGTGCACAACGGATTCCCCTGGGGGTTTAGTCTGGGTTCGGGGTGCTATGATGAGAGTAGGAAATTCCAGAGCCAACCATGGACAGTGTGTCTGCTCTGATCACTTGCTCCCAGCTCGGGGAGCTCAAGGGGGTATCTACACTCAGCTGGAGAATAGGCTTTTCAATCCCGCAGTGCTGGCAAATGGTGCCTATTCCAGGCACCGTTTTGCTCCCCTTTTCTCTCTCTCATCTGCTACCCTTCACTAGGAAGTGGGGGAGAGGGAAGTCCTCAATTACAGGGGCTTTTGATTCCTGCACTCAGCTGCTGAGGAAGAGGAAAGTGAAGTCATTATGGAGAAATTTGAATAAGCCACCCCACCATGTATATCAAGCCTCCTTGGCCCTGTACTTCCCAGACACTCCCAGACCGCTGTGCTCTGAGCAGGATGCTCCTTCAGTAGCCTCCCAAGTCCAGCCCTGCCCCTAACCCTCCCCAGTCCAATCCCAGCAAGCCTGGCTCCACTCATCACCCACTCAGCTGTGCACCGGGGAGGTCAGGGATCCTCTTTGGAGACTGTCGTAGAGTGCACACACTGCAGGGCTGCTGAACCATCACTGCATGATGCCCTCCCTCTTAGGCCTGCCTCTGTCCTGACTAATTTGGGGGCCCCTGGGGCAGCCCTTGGATGCCCAAATCACCCTTTCATCCCCAAACTCACCCCACTGGAGCCCAGGAATTGCTCAGAGCCAGGGGCTTCTCTGACCCAGAACAATCTGGAGATCTCCATCCAGATGAGCACCCAGCTGCCTATGGAGGTGCAGCTGATCATGTGCCCCCCCACTCCTGGGCTTTGGGGAACATGGGCACAAGCTCCAGGGGGACCCATGGAACTGTAGGAGTCCAGTGCCTGTGGACAATTCCTGTGCTGGGCTTGACTTGAACAGCACTACTCCAGGGCTGAATGTTGTCCCATGCGCTGGCGTGGGATTACAGATCACCAGCATTTTGGCACACTGGGGGATCTGAGGAGGAAACAGCACTGGAAGATTAACACATCCGCCCCCTTCTCCCTCCCCTATCCCCAAAATGCTGCACTTCTGCAATCAAGTGGAACCAACAGTCCAACCATCCTGTCAGATTACAGTAGGGAAGGAGCTAATTCCACTGGCCCCTGGCAGGAGAGGAAAAACAAAACTGCAGACACAGCTCATCTTGCTACACAAGCAAAATATGCTTGCTTCAGCGAGTAAGAAGTCTGGCCTTCCTTCCCTGGTAATGACATCCTCCCCAAGCTGCAATGGCTCTCTCCATTAATGGGGTATTTCCTTCACTGCTTCCACATCCTGTCCCCTGAGGGCTACTGCAGAATGGGGGAAGAGCTTTGCAGCACCTGCTTCCTCTGCCGGAATTTCCTCCCATCCCCATGGCCTCCAGAGCCCACTGGCCTGGTAGCTGGGCAAGATAAATCAGCAAGGCAAAGTGGAATACAAGAGAGAACCTTGGAAACAGCTCAGTGACAATCTGCTCTGTGTGCCGCAGCAGTTGAAAGACAAGACGTTAGGATGCATAAAGAATGGAATGGAGAATAATGCTGAAAATGCAATGCCCTGATCTAATCAATGGCGTGGCCTCATCTGGGTAACACTGCTCACCCCACCTCCAAAAGGACATTGCTGAATTGGAACATGTTCAGCAAAGGGAACCAAGAATGATGAAAGGCCTGGAAAAAAAATCTCCTATGAAGATAGACTGAAAAGACTGGGATTGTTTACCTCAGAAAGTAGACAGACAAGAGGGGACCCGATAGAACTATGAAAAATAATGAATGGAAATTGGTCACTTCTGTTCTCCCTGTCTTGGAACACAAGAACAAGGAGGCATTCAATGTAACTGAAAAGTGAGAAATTCAAAAGCAAGCAAAAGAAATAATTACACATGTGAAACAATAAGCTGTGGAACTCACTGCCACAGGAAGCTGCTGAGGTCAAGAATTTAAGGTTAAAAAATTGGACACAAATGTCATAGAATCATAGATTATTAGGGTTGGAAGGGACCTCACAAGATCATCTAGTCCAACCCCCTGCTCAAAGCAAGACCAGCCCCCAAATGGCTCCCTCAAGGATTGAACTCACAACCATGGGTTTAGCAGGCCAATACTCAAACCACTGAGCTATCCCCTCCCCCCAAGAAGATCCAGAGTTGTCATAATTATAAGGATGTTTTTGGAAGAGATATTAAGCCTCATACTTGAGGGTTTAAGCCAATCTCTGACTATCAGAGAGCAGAATAAAACCTACTGTGGAGACGGATTTGCAGGGCTCTTATATCTTCCTCCAAAGCATCTGGTGCTGGCCACCGTCACAGACACGCCATTTGACTACATGGACTTCAGTTCTTCTGACTCAGTCTGGCAAACCCTATGCTCAGGCCACGCGATCCCCTGCCAGTAACCCCTTCGGCTCCAGCAGTATCACGGAATTAGTGTTATCAATGGGTCTGTCGTTAACACAGTTGTGTTCATATGCCCCGGTTCCTTTCGTTGATGGGCACTGGGGTTCAGGTCATGAGTGACAGCAGTTTGGCAGGTCTTAGCTTGGTAGATGATGGTCTGAGCTAGGCTCTGCACAGGGGAGGCAAAGGGGTGAGAAAGGTCAAGCCTGAAGCCTGGAGAGAGTTGTGGAGAGGGGCCTAATCCAGGAATAGCAGAATGCACTGCAGGCAACGCCTGAGGGGCACTCGCTAAATGGGGTGGGGAGGAAGATGATAACTGAAATAGCAGGGGGCACTGCAGGCCAAAACTTGGGGGCACTGGCAGAGCTGGGGCGGGAGGACAGCTGGTAGAGGTCTTTCACACATCAAACACAGGAGCTCAAACAGTTTGCTCCCTTCTGTATTACCTCTACCCTACTTCCCCAGGATGTAGCATTCCCTGGGGCACTGAGCTGCTCACTGCTCTTTCCTAAATAGAGGGTTGCCTGGATCCAGTGGTGGACTAATGCACGGGCCCATGGGCCCTATGCCCAGGGCAATTGGTCCCCACAGGAGCACCAAAACCTGTGTAGAAGTGAGGGGCCACTGGCCCCGGAACTTTAGCCCCATCCCCAGCTCCTCCTCTGCCCTCCGCAGCCCCGCCCCATGGCCAGACTGGAAGCCAGAACTGGGTTGTGGTAAGAGCCACCCAGGGAGCCCAGGCCACTATGGGGAGCCCTGGACCCTCCACCTGCCTTGTCCCTGCCCCACCCCAGGGTGCGCCACCGAGGGGAGATGGAGGGTCTGGGGCTCCCCACAGTGGCCTGGGCTACCTGGGCAGCTCTTACCATGGCCCAGCTCCAGCTTCTGGCCTGGCCAGGGAGTGGGACCACAGAGGGAAAAGGAGAAGAATGGGGTAGGGCCCCCTAGTAAATGAGGGCTAAGGCTCACCTCAGCCCCGCACCGGGAAGAGGCTGGTGCCGCTAGCAGGTGCTGCACTTCATGATTCTGGTGCCCCGGAGCCCCTGCGGTGTGGGAGGCCCAATTGTTCTTTGTGTCCAGGGTCCCAGTAAATCTTAATCCACCTCTGCCTGGATTTACTTATTTCTTCACTGGAGAGTTTTAGTTCCAGGTGCAGATGTAACTCACACACCTTCTGGGTGTGGTGTTCTGTCCCATCTAGTGGCACTGAGACCACTTAGGGTTCGTCTACACTATGGGATTGTTCCGATTTTACATTTTACATAAACCAGTTTTATAAAACAGATTGTATAAAGTCGAGTGCACGCGGCCACACTAAGCACATTAATTCGACGGTGTGCGTCCATGGTCCGAGGCTAGCGTCGATTTCTGGAGCGTTGCACTGTGCGTAGCTATCCCGTAGCTATCCCATAGTTCCCACAGTCTCCCCCGCCCCTTGGAATTCTGGGTTGAGAGCCCAGTGCCTGATGGGGCAAAAATCATTGTCGCGGGTGGTTCTGGGTACAGCCTCACCCCTCCTTCGTGAAAGCAGCAGACAACCATTTTGCGCCTTTTTTCCTGGGTAAACTGTGCAAACGCCATAGCACAGCAAGCATGGACCCTGCTCAGATCAATACCGCAATAGTGGACGTTGTAAACACCTCACGCATTCTCGTGCAGTCTATGCTGAACCAGGACCTGCAAAGCCAGGCAAGGAGGAGGCGGTGGCTACGGCAGAGCAGCGACGAGAGTGATGAGGACATGGACACAGAATTATCTCAAACCATAGGCTCCTGCGCTTTGGAGATCCTGTTGGTAATGGGGCAGGTTCTAGCCACTGAATGCCGATTTTGGGCCCAGGAAACAAGCACAGACTGGTGGGACCGCATAGTTTTGCGGGTGTGGGACGATTCCCAGTGGCTGCGAAACTTTCGCATGTGTAAGGGCACTTTCATGGAACTTTGTGACTTGCTTTCCCCTGCCCTGAAACGCCATAATACCAAGATAAGAGCAGCCCTCACAGTGGAAAAGCGAGTGGCAATAGCCTTCTGGAAGCTTGCAACGCTAGACAGCTACCGGTCACTTGGGAATCAATTTGGAGTGGGAAAATCTACTGTGGGGGCTGCTGTGATGCAAATAGCCAAAGCAATCATTAAGCTGCTGCTACGAAAGGTTGTGACTCTGGGAAACGTGTAGGTCATAGTGGATGGCTTTGCTGCAATGGGATTCCCTAACTGTGGGGAGGCGATAGATGGAACCCATATCCCTATCTTGGCACCGGAGCACCAGGGCACCCGCTACATAAACCGCAAGGGGTACTTTTCAATGGTACTGCAAGCACTGGTGGATCACAAGGGACATTTCACCAACATCCACGTGGGATGGCCAGGAAGGGTTCATGACGCTCGCGTCTTCAGAAGCACTGCTCTGTTTAAACTGCTGCAGTAAGGGAATTACTTCCCAGACCAGAAAATAACAGTTGGGGATGTTGAAATGCCTATAGTTATCCTGGGGGACCCAGCCTACCCCTTGATGCCATGGCTCATGAAGCCATATACAGGCAGCCTGGACAGTGGTCAGGAGCTGTTCAACTACAGGCTGAGCAAGTGCAGGATGGTGGTAGAATGTGCATTTGGCCGTTCAAAGGCGCGCTGGCGCACATTACTGACTCACTCAGACTTCAGCCAAACCAATGTCCCCTTTGTTATTGCTGCTTGCTGTGTGCTCCACAATCTCTCTGAGAGTAAGGGGGAGACCTTCATGGTGGGGTGGGAAGCTGAGGCAAATCACCTGGCCGCTGATTGCGCGCAGCCAGACACCAGGGCGATTAGAAGAGCATACCAGGAAGCAGTGCGCATCAGAGAAGCTTTGAAAACGAGTTTCATCATGGGCCAGGGTACGGTGTGACTGCTATGTTTGTTTCCCCTTCATGAACGCCGCCCCCCAACCCCCTTTATTGATTCCTTCCCTGTAAGCAACCCACCCTTCCCCTTCGATTACAGCTTGCTTAAGGAAATAAAGTCTTTATCATTTAAAAATCATGTATTCATTATTAAAAAGTAATTATAAAAAGAGGCAGAGAACTGACAAGGTATCCCGGGTGTGGTTTGGGAGGAGCATAGGAGGGAAGGAAAAGGCCATTAAATACATTTCAATGTAATGACAGCCTTTTGGTTGGACTGTCCACTGGGGTGGAGTTGGCGGGTGCACGAAGCCTTCCCCCACGCGTTCTTACACGTCTGGGTGAGGAAGATATGGAACATGGTGAGTGGTGAGGGTGGTTATACAGGGGCTGCAGCAGCACTCTGTGACCCCGCTGCTCTTCCTGAAGATCCACCAGACATCGGAGGATATCAGTTTGATCACAGAGCAGATCCAGCGTTGCATCCCGCCACCGCTGGTCTTCCTGCCGCCACCTCTCATCTTCAGCGTCTCTCCTATCCTCACGTTCGTCCCTCCTGTCCTCACGTTGGTCCCTCCTGTCCTCACGTTCACTGGCATCTTTCCTGTACTTTGCTACCACGTCCTTCCAGTCATTCAGATGAGCTCTTTCATTGCGGGTTACTTCCATGATTTCCGAGAACATTTCGTCTCGCGTCTTCTTTTTCCTCCGCCTTATCTGAGGGAGCCTTCGGGATGGAGTAGGGAGGCTTGAAAAATGTGCAGCTGCATGAGGGAGGGAAAAAAAGGGAGAGAAATATTTAAAAAAAGATACATTTTACAGAACAATGGTTAAACTCTTTCACAGTGAACAACACTATTCACCTTACATAGCACATGCGATTTCACTACAAGGTCGCATTTTGCATCTTAATATTGAGTGCCTGCGGCTCTGGTGTTACAGATCTCACAGACGCAGGTCCGGGCATCACAATTCAGCTTGCATGTGGACATGGTAAGACATTGTCTTTCGGTTTCTCCAGCCTTCATATACACAGTGCCCTGATGCTTCTTCCTGTTAACATGCAGCAGCAGAAGCCAACCCCCCCCTCCAATTCTCTAGGATGATTGCTTTACCCCTCCCCCCCACGCTTGGCTGGTATCATGGAAGATCACTGCTAATCACCCCCCTTCCCGCTCCCGCCACCGCGTGGCTGGTAGCTGGGACGATTCCGGCTAGCCAAACACAAAAAAGCTTAGCGCTATCCTTCCTCCCCCTCCCCCAACTTGGCTACGTGCAAGGAAGGATTTCTTTTAAGCAACAGCCCAGTAGGAAAATGGCCATCTCTGTCCCCTTAATTAAATTCCTGACTTTCAACCAGGTTACCATGAACGATATCACTCTGCTGAGGATAACAGAGCGAGATAAAGAACGGATGTTTCTTGAATGCCAGCAATCACCAGGACCATACGCAGCTACGCTTTGTCATGCAATGATACCCGATTACTTGCTACATGCATGGCGTGGTAAAGCGTCCTACCATGGTGGACGGAACAAGGCTGCCTTGCCCAGAAACCTTCTGCAAAGGCTTTTGGAGTACCTCCAGGAGCGATTCATGGAGATGTCCCTGGAGGATTTCTGCTCCATCCCCAGACATGTTAACAAACTTTTCCAGTAACTTTACTGGCCACGAATGCATCCCAAGCCCCCATGGCAAATCAATCATTAAAAAACACTTGCTTTTAAACCATGTTTTATATTTACAAAGGTGCACTCACCAGAGGTCACTTCCATGGCTTCACTGTCTGGGCTAGTGGCTTGGGAGGGCTGGGAGGGTAATTCTGTCTGAGTCACAAAAAGCTCCTGGTTGTTAGGGCTAACGGAGTGCTGTGTGCTCGCTGCAAGGTCGTCCTCCTCTTCCTCCCCCTCCTCCTCTTCACCCTCTGCAGAATCCTCAGCCATGGTTGAGATTACAACCCCCACCTCGGAATTCACAGACAGGGGTGGGGTAGTGGTGGCACAGCCCCCTAAAATTGCATACAGCTCAGCGTAGAAGCGGCATGTTTTCGGCCCTGACCTGGACCTTCCGTTTGCTGCTTTGGTTTTCTGGTAGGCTTGTCTGAGCTCCTTAACTTTCACTCTGCACTGCACTGAGTCCCTGGTGTGGCCTTTGGCCATCATAGCCTTGGAAATTTTTTCAAATATTTTTTCATTTCGTCTTTTGGAACGGAGTTCTGTTAGCACTGAATCCTCTCCCCATATAGCGATCAGATCCAGTACCTTCCGTGCGGTCCATGCTGGAGCTCTTTTTCGATTCTCAGGAGACTGCATTGCAATCTGTGCTGATGAGCTCTGCGTGGTCACCTATGCTGATCACAGCTCCACACTGGCCAAACAGGAAATGAAATTCAAAAGTTCGTGGGGCTTTTCCTGTATACCTGGCCAGTGCATCCGAGTTTAGACTGCTGTCCAGAGCGGTCACAGTGGTGCACTGTGGGATATCGCCCGGAGGCCAATACCGTCGATTTGCGGCCACGCTAACCCTAATCCGATATGGTAATACTGATTTTAGCGCTACTCCTCTCATCGGGGAGGAGTACAGAAACCGATGTAAAGAGCCCTTTATATCGATATAAAGGGCCTCGTAGTGTGGACGGGTACAGCGTTAAATTGGTTTAACGCTGCTAAAATCGGTTTAAACACGTAGTGTAGACCAAGCCTTAGAGAGAGATTAAATGAGTCAGCTCTACAGGCCTAGCTAACAGGGAGTGGCTTTCAGCTCATGATGTGGAGAGGCTCATGCACTAAGTTCCAGAGGTCCCCGGTTCGATCCCGCCCGCCAACAACCAGAATCTGTCGGTAATCTGTCGGTGTTACACAGGCTTCTTTTAAGGGCCCAATTCTCCTCCCACCAAACCCAAAAGCTAAATTACCACTGACTCCAACGGAGCAGGATCAGGAGCTGCATATGCATTTCAGCTTAGTTTGATTTCCCAAGGAATCAGAGCCAGCGCAGGCTGGGAGACAACAAACAGACAGACAGAAAAGAGCAGCCGCTCAGTTCCTGTCAAAAGCAGCCATTCACCTTTCATACCAGCACCTCCCCACCACATCAACAGCCTCTTTATTCAGCAAGGCCCAGGCATTTCCATGGGTTGGCTGGGACAGCATAAAGACAGCAGCACCCAACAGAGCTTCCAGGCAGCACTTCTAATGGAAATGAACAGCAAACCCAGGCAATGAATAACACAGGGTTTCCTCCAGCCTCTCCCGGGAGAGGCCTGGCCACACCCAGACAATGGGAATTGTTAGTTTTATCTGTATTACACTAGAACCTGGCGGCCCAGACAAGCCTCTAGCAGGGATAGTGGCCTTACTGGGCAAGGCATTGTACGGACACAGAGAAAGAGACAGTCTTTGCCCTGAAGAAGTTACAGTCTAAATAGACACGACAAATGACAGTAGACAAGCCTGTCATAAGCAACCACTGTAAAGTATTCTCCAGAGGTTTACAACACAACCTAGTTCAGTGGTTCTCAACCCGTAGCCCAATCTAGGATGACCAGACAGCAAATGTAAAAAATGGGGATGGGGGTGGGGGGTAATAGGCGCCTATAAGAAAAAGACCCAAAAATCGGGACTATCCCTATAAAAATCGGGACATCTAGTCACCCTAGCCCAATCAGAACACAGCTGCAGCCCACGTGACATCCTCAGGGCCATACAGGTAGTATATATGTTGTGCGGATGTGGTCCACACAGAGAGCAGCCCACAATGGTAAACAGGTTGAGAACTAAGTTCCCTGTAAGCTGTGCTACCATGCAGCAGCCATCTTAGTGCCACGCATGTGCTTAGGGAACCCATCCAGGGACCTGCTGTGGCTGGGGAAGGGCCGCCTCTCCCAGCCCAGCCCCCAACCTGCCATGGCAGGGGTGGCCCTCCCCCAGCCTGAACCTAGCCATGGCCGAGGCATCCCTCCACCAACCCAGCCCCAGCCCCAGCCCGGACCTGCAGGGGGAGGGGCACTTATCCAGAGGCTCCAACCCCAGAGCTGCCGTGGAGGGAAGAGGCACCTCTCCCCCTAGCCCAGGTGCTGCTGCAGGCAGAGAGCTGGGAGGAGTCCTCTCTCCCCACCATAGCCCTGCAGCACTCTCCTGCACCCCAAACCTCTCACCCACACCCCCAGCTGGAGCCCTCACACTCCTGCACCCCAACCTTCTGCCCCACTTTGAACCCCTCGGCCCCACCCCCACCACATGAATTTTTTTTGTGCACCGATATAAGGTGATGTGTCGCACAACACCTCCATATTGGTGCACATTAACACAATTCATTCCGCATGTGGTATCAATTACCACATGGTATCAGGGAAAAATTAGAGGGAACGCTGGTTGAGAACCACTGATCCAGTTCAACGCAGTGTCAATAAACCCCTACCAGGGACCTACCAATCCTTTGCCAGGCTGTCACTAAGACTCTCTGGTGCCTAAAAAGCACAGCAATCAGCAGGCACCCCATTAGAGAGCTAGCAATTGCCAGACCAGTATCCCATCTCTGAAGTACCTGGTGCCAGTTTAGTGTGAAAAACTGCTATTTGATGTAATTTGCTACCAGCAGTAGTTACTGATATCAAACTGCTACCTGACCTAATCTGCTATTGGTACAGGGTAGTGAATTGTAACCAGTAGCAGCTACTGATTCCTAAGGTTATCCTTATTTGTCCCCCAGTCAGTCAATTTCCACCACTTGCTCACCTCCTTCTCTGATTTGTCCCCTTTGTCCCTTTTTAACCCCTGTAAAATGCAGTCTGCAGAATCTGATGCCAAGGAAGGGCAGGGTGAAGGGCAGTGGCTTCAGCAGATGTTACTGAGCATGCTCAGTGCATCCTAAGTAGTAAACGAAGTCAGACAACAGTTTTTCACACTACACCCAGCACCTGATACTTCAGAGGAAAGGGAACCAACCCCAGAGAAGATAGTTATGGGATAACTTGCCCCTAAAAGAAGATTCTTCTTACCCCATGGCCGTGAACCATGAGAGTTTAGATTCCCTCCATTCAGCGTAACTGTGCATGTTCTTACGCACTGACCCAGCGATGGAGAAGGCCATCTTGGGCCTTCTCTCTTCAGGGTTGAATAGGCCAGTGTGGCCCAGGCACAGGCTAAGGCAGCCCTCACGGTTGCTCTAAATTGTGCCTCTGCTTCATAAACCCATTGGAGCATGCCGGGATGGACAATCCCTGGGAGACAGGTCTGCCCTGGCCAGACCCTACAATCCCAACATACCCCTCCTTTCCTAGCCCACCCCTCACCCAGAATACCTTGTGGGTATGCCCTGCTGAGGGGGCTTGGCTCTTTGTTTCCAAGCTGCTGTGGTGGAGGTGTGGGTGCCCCAAACTGTGTGGCCTGGTGCCTGCTCCATAGGTTTGGATAGTTCCTTTCTCCTTGGAGCGAGGTGGTTTAAGACTAGTTTCACAGAGCTCAGCTGCTCTCATGATGGGGTGTGCATGCTTTTTATTTTATTCCCCTCCGAGTCCCAGTGTCCAGACCACACTTGTCAGCAGCAGGCATGCTGGGAGGCTGTGGTGGGAAAGCAACTGGAACGGAATACTCAGTAAGCAGCAAGATGTGAATTACTACTAGAGATGGGACCAAACCTGAACTCCAACTTCAAAAGTTCCCAGACTTTAGATTTGCACTCGAGTGTGAATTTGCTGGCTTTGGGATGGTTCTGATACTAATTTAGCTGTCACCAACATCCATTATTCTATAGACAGCCCAACTTTTGCGAAGGAAATCTATCAGGACAATGGGCCAGCACACAAGAGAAATACCAAAGCAAGAAGCAATTAGGCCCAGGTTTCTAAAAGGTATTTAAGCACCTCTCCCTGAAATCAACCTCACCTCAAATCAGCCCAGGAGGCCAGTCCCACTGCCCACTGGTGACATTTCCAAACAAACACATTCCTGCTTTCTGCCCCCCTGCTCCACACACTTGCGAGTTGCTCCCTGTAAACATCTGCCAAGCTACCTCACTATCTGTCAAAGTCCCTCCTCAGACCTGTGGCCTACAAAACTGCTCAACAAAAGTTAGGCTGTCAGTATGCAGAGACCACCCACCATGCTGACCAATACTGGTCATGCTGATCAATACTGGCTCCTTGTTTTCATCTACTCCCCTGTGTCTATACCCAGCTGTTGTCTCTAACCCTTGGGGCAGGGTGAGAGAGTCATTTTGTTCTGTTTGTGAAGCACCTTGCACAATGGGTCTTGGTCCATGTCAAGGGCTCCCAGACACTAAAGTAATAAAAATAACCAACAACAATAAACATGGTTAATAATCTGGCTCACAGGCTCCAGCCTGCAAAGGGACCTATAAATATGGATTCTTACTCCTACAGGATTCATAGCTGTAGGTTTCTTTGCAGGATCAGGGCTTTGGAGATCAGGAGAATGAGCAACTTACAGATACCATACACAGCCAAATGCAGGGAGAGACAGACAGAGCAACAAGATCTTACTCTGGATGATCAATTCACCCTTAGTTTCACCTAACTGGGGCCACGCCAGGATTGTTACAAGGCAGGAGAATGTTCACTATGTCCAAAATCACCACTATCCTAGAGAGAGGCCCAGTCTAGGCTGGAGCCAGGAACTCCTGAGTTCTCATCTCTCTGACACTGTGTCCAAGGCCTTGGGCAGCTACCTTTGTGTCTCTGCCCAAATCATTATCCACAGAGCATGGATGATAAGACTGCATTCACCCACCTCCCAGGAGTGGGGACTGTAACATGCTTTGCAGATGGAGAGCACCAAGCATGGCATCTAACACCATGTGCTGTGCAAGGACACCCTCTTGCTCCCCATTCCTCACTGTCCAGTTATGGCTCCATACCTTCATCCCTATTTTTGGCAGTCCTGGAATTTGACTGTTTAAAAACTACGAATTTATATTTAATTCCATGGAAGTTTCTCTCTCCTAGTCTTTTCCCATCTCTCCTTCCTCCCTGCCCCAAAGGTTTTTTATTTCCCCTACCAACCGCCAGTTTAATTACTTGGTCTTATGCACACAACTAGCCTGCACATGTTCCCTCAGC
Source organism: Gopherus flavomarginatus (assembly GCF_025201925.1). Taxonomy (NCBI): domain Eukaryota; kingdom Metazoa; phylum Chordata; order Testudines; family Testudinidae; genus Gopherus; species Gopherus flavomarginatus. The sequence continues at coordinate 47,661,943 of NC_066625.1, forward strand.
CTCACTCCTACCCTTGCTGCCTGGCCTTTACACAAAGGAGTCTGCCACTTATGACATCCAGGCACCCAAAGGGCAGGCGTGCAGCCCTCTGCAAACAAAGCCAGGTATGCACAGCCTGCAGGCACAGAGAAAGTCAGACAGGCTGGGCTGTAGCAGCCCATTAGTCATCACAGCACCTGGAACTGGCAGCTGATGACACCCTGCGTGCCAGCTCCATTTAGAGCAGGGGTTGGCAACCTTTCAGAAGTGGTGTGCCAAGTCTTCATTTATTCACTCTAATTTAAGGTTTCGCGTGCCAGTAATACATTTTAACGTTTTTAGAAGGTCTCTTTTTATAGGTCTAATATATAACTAAACTATTGTTGTATGTAAAGTAAATAAGGTTTTTTAAATGTTTAAGAAGCTTCATTTAAAATTAAATTAAAATGCAGAGCCCGCCCCCCACTGAAAATCAGCTCGTGTGCCACCTTTGGCACATGCACCATAGGTTGCCTACCCCGATCTAGAATGTCCAGCTTTAATCCAACGAATGGCAGAGAATCCACCCTGAAAGACAAACACAGCTGTTGCTCACCCAAGTAGGAGGATGTCCAAACTTTGCCCAACCAGAGACCTCTCTGGCCTCAGATCAAGTGGCCTATTAATGCTGCAGCCCCTTAACCCAAATGGTGAGCCAATACTGGGGGCCTTCCTGGGTTCTTTCCATCATAAGGAGAAACTGAGGATGGAGACTGGTATTTCTGTAGTGCAATACTGCTTGATTTACCCAGAATGCGCACAAAGTCCTGTTTCCCTGAAACTGGAGGCAATCTCTTTGCTCAGTTTTCAAGCCTGTTTTCCAGTCAGTCCTGTGCCCCAAGGGGCTCTGCCTCTGTCCCTCTCGGGGCCATGCTCACGACAGCTGCCCTCAGTGTCTGCTGGCTTTTCTCTGTGCTGTCTGCTTGCTCTTCCCAGGCTCCGAAACACACACACACGCACACACACACCTGCAACCAATGCCCCAGCTTCCGTGTTTGTAATTAGAGAATAAACCCCTCTTTCTCATTGAGTTCATTCTTGCTAAGGCCTAGTGCCCAGGTGATGTCTGACACACACTGAATTTCCAGCAATATCCTGAATGAACTTTATTGAATTAGGTTAAACCTGATTGAATTAGATGTAATACCTTGGGGTCCATTATATGAAAAATGCAATTGTGCATGTATGTAATTTCTCTAGGAGAGGGACTCAGGGCTTGTCTTCACATACAGCGCTGCAGCTGCACTGCTGTAGCGCTTTAGTGATGCTACTAAGCCAACAGGAGAGCTTCTGCTATCAGCGTAGTTACTCCACCTCCCCAAGAGGCGATAGATGGGAGAACCTCTCCTCTTAAACAGCTCTGTCCACACCAGAGGTTAGGTCAGTATAACTATGTCACTCTGGAGTGGGGACTTTTCACACCCAAGAGACATAGTTATACTGAAAGAGGTCTGTAGTGCAGACCTGGCCTAACACAACCTCCAGAAGGTATTAGGAACTTCCTGATACGTGTGAAGTGGATTTCCTAGGAAGTACCAGGGGACAAGGGGAATGCAAATGATCCACTTGGAATCAACCCTTTTGGAAGCTATGCCCTGGGGACCAAATCCCATGATCTAATATTTACCTGCTCCTGGAAATTCAAGAACAGAGACTCTTGAACTATAAGGTTGGAAGATTTCAACTGCTAACCATCTGCTATTACTGCTAGTTCTGAACGGAGGCTGTTATGAACTTGTGACCATAGAAGAGACCCCTTGTGGGACTCTGAAGGACTGCTCTTGCCAGCACCCAGGCTGGAGTTGTGGTGATCTCCAGTATTAGCATGTGTGCAGGTTCTTTCATTGGTTTTCTCCATAGTGTTTTTACCAAGACAATAGAACAGGCGCACATAAAAAGAGCTGGGTGATATTTATAACCGGGGGCAGTCACACTGTTAACCATCTCTGAAGAGAAGCAGCCAGGTGTCATTGGGCAGCCTGTCTGTGCTGGGAATAACACAGCAGCCTGGAAATACCCTGCTTAGAATGGATTGAGACGCGGGTCTCCACCCAAGAAAAGCAAGAGCTGGAGAGCTGGGAGTGGGTGCTGGGCCACTGAGAGGAGATACCAGTGCAGCTGCCATGACCTGGGACAGTGGCTCCTGATTATTTCTAGCAATCTCACTCCATAAAGGAGTTATTCACTCTTTCCATTTAGCTGGAATGATGGCAGCTACAAGCCCATCAGCTTTAACTGTCTCTGTGACTGATCCATAGAGCAAAGACACACTCGATGGTGGCCATTAACACCTTCCAGTATAGTAGCACCTAGAGGCTGCCCCCATCTACGATGAGGGTCTCATTGTGCTAGGTGCTGTACATGCAATGGCAACCACCTTAGCCAACACACAGAGCTAAAACACCCAAATCCCCACTCACAAGGTGCAGATGCTTAACGCCCACCGGCCAGTAGTTTACAGCCACACACAGTGAGATACAGTTGCCACCCCAAAGACCTTACAGTCTAAACAGATAGGACAAAAAGGCTGGGAGAGGAAACCAAGGCACAGACAGGGGAAGGGACTTGCTGCTTTACAAACGCAATTCCCCAGCAATGGCCTCAAAAACATGACAAGCTCACCACAGTGCCACAGCAGGACTCTTCCCTGGAGAGCACAGCACCGAAGGATTGCACAGCAGAGATTCCAAACCTTTTCTTGTTGGCACTTCAGCTCCCGCCCATAACTCTTCAAAGACCCCCACAGCAATGCCTCAGGATCAGCCCAAATAGTGCAGTTACCCTCAATCTGTCGCTGTCATTCTGGGGACCAGACTGCTGACCACCGCATTTTTTATTTTTTAAAGCTCGCATGGACTTGCAGAAACGGAACAGAAAAGCCATACTGCTATGCAGCAATCCACTAGCACATTTCACCCATAGTTCTCAAAGCACTTTACGAGGTGTGATTATCCCCATTTTACCAGTGGGGAAACTGAGGCACAGAACATGGAAGTTCTTGCCCATAGTCACCCACTGGCAGATCTAGAAACAGAACCAGTCTCTCCTGACTCCCTGACCACATTTCCTCACAAGCGACAGCTGCCCAGTCCTCTGTCAATCATCTGTTACCCTTACAGAGCAACTCTGTTTGTTGGGAAAAAAGCAGAGATAAAACAGACCCACTTCTCCTTCCCAGGCTCCTCTATTCTCTTTGAAGCACATGGTTTCTGTCCCGGAAACAAGTGGCTGGGCTGGGCTGGTTTTAACCACTGTCGTCTCTCTTGATGAGCACAGCTTTTTCTAAATCTGGAGAGAAAGAAGCCAGCCTCCCCACCACACCCCCAAAACTCCAAGGAGGCAGGAAACGAGTGAGTCATGGTGGGAAGGGGCAGCGAGGCGCAGACACATCACACTCAGATGTTCAACTTCCCACAGCTCTCCTTCAGCTAGAGTGACTCATGACTGGGGACTTTTACACTCCAAATCATTTCTTTTAACAAAGGATTTTCACAAGCAGAGACAAGGGCTGGATGTGTGGGAAGTAGAGTAAGCCTGCAAGTCTAGCTAGCAGGATTCTCAAATACGCTAGTGGCTAGAGCACTGAATTAGGAACGGGAAGACCAGCATTCTAGTCCACTAAGTGGCCTTGGGCAAGTCATTTCCATGCTCTGTGCCTCAGTTTCCCCCTCTATCCCTTTGGGGCAGAGCAGAATGAGGGATATGGGGAACCAGCCACTCTGAAGTATACTTCCCAACTCCCATCAGGGCAGTTAACAAGGAGTTAATGCTGAAGTAGCTTTAGATCCCACTAGGCCCATCTGAATCTGCTACCACACCAAGGGGACATGCTCGGTGCAATGCAGCTTCTCCATGCTGCCAGGAGAGACAGAGCAGCCATCCATGTGGACTGAGCCTCCATCCTTTGAACTGGGGTTTCCTCCAGGCAGACCTCCAAGAAAAAACGGTTACCCATCTTTTGTAACTGTTGTTCTTCCAGACATGTTTCTCATGTCCATTCCATTCTATGTGTGTGCGTGGCCAGAGATATTTGTCTTAGCAGTACTCATAGGGCCGGCTGTGACGCCCTCCCACGTGCAGCACTCACACCACAGTATATCAGGTACTGCCGGCCCACGTCCTCTCAGTTCCTTCTTGCCGACAAACTCCAACAAAGGGGCAGGAGGGCGGGTAATGGAATGGATATGAGCAACACATCTCGGAGAATAACCATTATGAAAGGTTGGTAACCGTTTTTTCCTTCGAGTGCTTGCCTCCATTCTAGGTGACTTGCAAGCAGTATCAATGGAGGTAGGCTTGGAATTCACCGTTACACAGCTTGCAGCACAGCTCTGCCAAAGCCAGTGCCGTCTCGCACCTGCTGGGTCAGTGCATAGTGCAATGCAAACGTATGGACGGCCGACCTGGCAGCCCAACAGATCTCTTGGATCAGCACCTGCACCAGGAAGACCGCTGAAGATGCCTGTGCTCTAGTGAAATGAAGTTTTGATTGCTGGCAGGGGCACTTTTGCCAGCTCATAGCAGTGGCAGATGCATACCATGATCCAAGACAAAATTCTCTGTACTGACACCGAGCAGCCCTTCATCTCGTCCACGACAGCAACAAACAATTGCGTTGACTTATGGAATGGACGATGTAGAAGGCCAGCACCCATCTGATGTCCAGCACATGCAACCTGCGCTCCTCATCTGATGCATGAGGCTTTGGACAGAGGACCAGTAAGTAAAATCTCTGGAGCCTCGAAGAATGCAGGGGAGGGGGGGTCTCCCTTGGTAGGGTTGAGAAGGAGATAGGTGATGTAGATATTGCTCTTCTCATGTGATCCCTCCCCCATGGCTCTCTTGGCTCTATTACTGTTAATCTAAAGTGGTTAATTTTAAATGAAGCTACTCTCCCCTGACATGAATCTCCCTATGGCACTGAAATTAAATGTAAGGAAAAGGGAAAAGATAACAGCTTGGCTCTTGGTGTTAAATAGCTGTCTTCAAGCCTCAAACTGCTGAATGAGCTTTAGGGTATGAAAGGCTGTGCCTCCCTAAACAGCCTGGCCCTGCCCCCATCTGACCCCCATTCACTTCCTGCCCCCTGACTGCCCCCTCCCAGAATCCCAACCCATCCTGCTCCTTGTCCCCTGACTTTCCCCCCGTGACCCCCCCAACCAACCCCCTCCGTTCCCAGTCACCTGACTGCTCCAACCCCTATCCAACCCCTCACCAAGTCCTGACAGACCCCCAAATGCCCATGATCCAACCTCACCTTCCCCGTCCCCTGACCACACCCCCAGAACCTCTGCCCCCTCATAGACTCAGACTCATAGACTCTAGGACTGGAAGGGACCTCGAGAGGTCATCGAGTCCAGTCCCCTGCCCTCATGGAAAAACAACTGAGGAAAGTTGGCAGTTTTTCAAAGGGACGCTATTAAGGGCCCAAAAGCAAGTTATTCCGATGGTTAGGAAAGATAGAAAATGTGGCAAAAGACCACCTTGGCTTACCCTTGAGATCTTGCGTGACCTACAAAATAAAAAGGCGTCATATAAAAAATGGAAACTAGGTCAGATCACGAAGGATGAATATAGGCAAATAACACAGGAATGCAGAGGCAAGATTAGAAAAGCAAAGGCACAAAATGAACTCAAACTAGCTATGGGAATAAAGGGAAACAAGACGACTTTTTATCAATACATTAGAAGCAAGAGGAAGACTAAGGACAGGGTAGGCCCACTGCTCAACGAGGAGGGGGAAACAGTAACGGGAGACTTGGAAATGGCAGAGATGCTTAATGACTTCTTTGTTTCGGTCTTCACTGAGAAGTCTGAAGGAATGTCTAGTATAGTGAATGCTTACGGGAAGAGGGTAGGTTTAGAAGAGAAAATAAGGAAAGAGCAAGTAAAAAATCACTTAGAAAAGTTAGATGCCTGCAAGTCACCAGGGCCTGATGAAATGCATCCTAGAATACTCAAGGAGTTAATGGAAGAGGTATCTGAGCCTCTAGCTATTATCTTTGGGAAATCATGGGAGACGGGGGAGATTCCAGAAGACTGGAAGGGGGCAAATATAGTGCCCATCTATAAAAAGGGAAATAAAAACAACCCAGGAAACTACAGACCAGTTAGTTTAACTTCTGTGCCAGGGAAGATAATGGAGCAGGTAATCAAAGAAATCATCTGCAAACACTTGGAAGGTGGTAAGGTGATAGGGAATAGCCAGCATGGATTTGTAAAGAACAAATCGTGTCAAACTAATCTGATAGCGTTCTTTGATAGGATAACGAGCCTTGTGGATAAGGGAGAAGCAGTGGATGTGATATACCTAGACTTTAGTAAGGCATTTGATACAGTCTCTCATGATATTCTTATAGATAAGCTAGGAAAGTACAATTTAGATGGGGCTACTATAAGGTGGGTGCATAACTGGCTGGATAACCGTACTCAGAGAGTAGTTGTTAATGGCTCCCAATCCTGCTGGAAAGGTATAACAAGTGGGGTTCCACAGGGTTCTGTTTTGGGACCAGTTCTGTCCAATATCTTCATCAACGATTTAGATGTTGGCATAGAAAGTACGCTTATTAAGTTTGCGGACGATACCAAACTGGGAGGGATTGCAACTGCTTTGGAGGACAGGGTCAAAATTCAAAATGATCTGGACAAGTTGGAGAAATGGTCTGAGGTAAACAGGATGAAGTTCAATAAAGATAAATGCAAAGTGCTCCACTTAGGAAGGAACAATCAGTTTCACACATACAGAATGGGAAGACACTGTCTAGGAAGGAGTATGGCAGAAAGAGGTCTAGGGGTCATAGTGGACCACAAGCTTAATATGAGTCAACAGTGTGATACTGTTGCAAAAAAAGCAAACATGATTCTGGGATGCATTAACAGGTGTGTTGTAAACAAGACACGAGAAGTCATTCTTCCGCTTTACTCTGCGCTGGTTAGGCCTCAACTGGAGTATTGTGTCCAGTTCTGGGCACCACATTTCAAGAAAGATGTGGAGAAATTGGAGAGGGTCCAGAGAAGAGCAACAAGAATGATTAAAGGTCTAGAGAACATGACCTATGAAGGAAGCCTGAAGGAACTGGGTTTGTTTAGTTTGGAAAAGAGAAGACTGAGAGGGGACATGATAGCAGTTTTCAGGTATCTAAAAGGGTGTCATCAGGAGGAGGGAGAAAACTTGTTCACCTTAGCCTCCAATGATAGAACAAGAAGCAATAGGCTTAAACTGCAGCAAGGGAGATTTAGGTTGGACATTAGGTTGGACATTCTTGTCCCCTGACTGTCCCCAGGACTCCCTGCCCCTTATCCAACCACCCTGGTCCCTTGTTGAGCTGTGTGGAGAAGGAAATCCTATTTTGCAGAGGATTTCAATAGGGAGGATGGAGCCCTGGATTCTGAGCCAGTCTGGCAGGTGGGTTGTTAGGAGCCAAGCAGGTGACCTGGCAGAAAACCAGGCAGGTTTAACTGAAACCAAACCAACTCCACAAAACACTTCTATTTCAACAAATGCTAAACTTTAAAGAAACACTTCACCGGAATATTTCTGACCAGCTCTAGGTCCTAGGACTGGGTGGGCTGCTGTGTTTAAACTCCAAATGCTTGGTCCAATCTGCTCCATTCCACAAGCAAAGTATTTGATCTTGAGAAGTATTTTATGAGCCCCAGGGTTGAGTCATCTCTGGTAGTGATCCTTTATCACATGCAGAGAGAGAGTAAACATCTGTAGTGGCAGGGGAAAACACCTCAGCTTTGTTCTGGATTTGGAATATTAACAGAGAGTCCCCAGAAAGAAAGCATGGTTTTGTGGTTAAGGAGCTGGTTTGGAGTTTACGCAGTGTGCGCTCAATTCTGGCTGTCACAGACTTTCTGTCTCATCTGAGGCAAGTCATTTTACAGCCCAGGCCTCAGTTCCCCATCTCTAAAACGGAAATAAATATTTCTTTGTTGGTCTTGTCCATTCAGGTAAGAAGTGTTGTGGGGCTGGGTGTCTGACCAGTGCCTAGCATCATGGGGCCCTAATCTTACCTGAGGTCTCTAGGTTCTATTGTAACATTAATAATCCCCCAAGAATGCACTCCTGCGCACCAGCGGGTCCTGGATCTCAAGAGATGAAAAGGAAAGTCCAGCAACCTCCATGGCTATCTAGTCCCTATATCTTTTCATACCAAATTTCAAGGCAGAGAAATTCAATTAACACCCTCATTAAAACCCTGATTGTGATGGAAACACTGACTGGGCATTAGCTACATTAGTGCAAACCTCGTGTAACTATAGTACAGAGGTAAAAGGACTCTTCAGTCCCCGGGACTCCCTGCCCCTTATCCAACCCCACTCCCACCCAGCCCCGGCCGCTTACCCCCTCTCCCAGAGCCTCAGCGCACGCGTCCAGGAGCATCCCTGGACAGCGCTGCAGCCGTGTGCCTCCAGCGGGGCCTGAGCTCCTCCCCGCTCAGAGCCATGTGGTAAGGGGGCGGGGCTGTGAGCTCCAGCGGGACCAGAGCTCCTGCCACTCGGCTTGGAGCTCGCAGCCCTGCCCCCTTACCACACGGCTCTGAGCGGGGAGGAGCTCAGGCCCCGCCAGAGGCACATGGCTGCAGCACTGTCCAGGAATGCTCCTGGATGCGTGCGCTGAGGTGCCGGGGGGATGGCGGGGGCGGGGGGGAGCCTCAGTCCTTCTTGTGGGGGCCCCTGCGGGGCCCAGAGTAAATTGTCTCACTTGCGCCCCCTTCCCCCCCCGCACAGCCTTGCTCCAGGCTGGCGTAGGGGTGCGGGGGGTGAGGGCTCAGTCTGGGGGTGTGGGCTCTGGGGTGGGGCCAGGGATGAGGGATTTGGGATGAAGCATGGGGCTCCAGGCTGGGGCAAGGGGTTGGGGTGCAGGGTCCTGGTGGTGCTTACCACGGCTCCGAGGAAGCAGCTGCCAGATCCCTGCATCCTCTACGTGCATGGGCAGCCAGGTGGCTCTGTGTGGTGTGCATTGCCTTTGTGCACACAGGCACCGCCCCCCTCAGCGGTTTCCAGCCAACGGGAGCTGCGGAAATAGCAGTTGGGGCAGGGGCAGCACGCAAGGCCTCCCAGTCCTTGACTGTCCCAGCACCTAGGGGCTACAGGGACCTGGTGGCCACTTCCGGGAACTGCGCGGAGCTAGGGCAGGTGGTGAGCATGCCTTAGCGCCAGGCCCCCACTATGCTGCTGACTAGACTTTTAACGGTCCGGTCAGCAGTGCCAGGGTCCCCTTTCAACCTGGCATGCCAGTCGAAAACCAGATGCCTGGCAACCCTATATCTGAATCTGGCCCTGAACAAGTATATAAATAGACAAAGTCACTTCATCAAACATATGTAAACAATTTAAAATCTTGATTACCACACTTTCACAGAGCGTGTGCTGTTTAGTAAACTAAATACAAACCACAGAGAACATAAATCATTAGTTTCCATGCCCTATTTACTAGTGAACTCCATTTTTAGAGAGATGCAGAATTTCTACCTCCATTTCAGAAGAGTACTTTACTCCCTAGAAAGCATATGGGATATGAAAAGAACCTATCCCCTTTGCATAGATGCTCTAAGCACCCAAAGGAATCAAACCTAACGCCTTCAGCACAAGAACCACTTGAGCAAAAAGAATAACTGTTAACCACGCTTAAGTAGCAGGGCATTATAGTTGTTACTAAAGAGAGTTATGCTCACACATGCTAAGTCAGTGCACAGCACGCCTGTTAAACAAGCTTGCCCCAAGTGTGTGAGGTCTGCGGATGAGGATATCCACGATTGTAAAGTGGATATCCACAGATTTGCAGGGCTCTAGCTACATGCTCTTGCTCTCTCAACCTGCTCTTCCTAGGGAAGTGTGGCTTGTCCAACTGATGCTCTTACCAGCACAGGAAAAGCAAATTAATAATGGGTTTCCTTTACTGAATGATTTGTATTGTACATGGATAGAACACAAAGAAATCCATGGGGCGCCTCTGGACACTGAAGTCCTACAGTTAGCTTCAGAGCAGAGCAAGGTTCTCCCAGCACAAACATGAAGAGACCAAACCTAGGCTGAAAGGGGAATTCAGCCTCTCCCCTGAGATCATGAACAAGGGAGGCACTTAGTGTTAGCTGTGGTGCTCTATGATGAGGACACTTGTCCATTAGGAAGTACACTGAAGTCACCAGCTCAGGCATAATTCACTTTTTAGTTAAGGTTCGGGTATTAATACCCATCATTTGCATGAGAGAAATCCAAAGGTTCAAAAATCATGAATCAGGGCCCCAACAATCCTAAAACTGGTTTAAAAATCAGGGGATTAAAAAAACTGGGGTTCTTTGCCCTCTGGGTTTTGACCTTTAAGATGCACTTGGGTCTAATTTTCCAGCTTCTCTGCAACCATAAGGGCTAGAAACTTTCATTTAAAAATAAGAAGATGGGATTCCCTCATAATCTCTTATCTCCAGAAGCTGGGCCTGTAAGTAAAACATCCAATATTGCAAGGATTGGCAACACTGCATCTGTACCCTGCATATTGAACTGAATATTCTGCCCTGGCCAACTCCTAAATGGAAATGATACAACAAGAAAACAACCTAGCCCAGGGTTTCTCTAACTGGGGGTCCGGACCCCTCGGGGGTCTCAAGCTTATTACATGGAAGGTAGCAAGCTGTCAGCCTCCACCCCAAACCCCGCTTTGCCTCCAGCATTTATAATAGTGTTAAAGTATTTTTAATTTATCAGGGGAGTCGCACTCAGAGGTTTGCTGTGTGAAAGGGGTCACCAATACAAAAGTTTCAGAACCACGGACCTAACCAATCTGCCCTTATCCACGTGTTTAAAATTATGCACCAAGGTTTCAAAAATGTCTGAAGGAAGATTTTCCTTTTGCCTTCAACCCATCTCCTTTAAAGTATTTCTCTCAGAGGAGAGGTGAGGATTTGTGCTAGCCCCAATAGTTTCTCTCTTGCAATCCAAAAACCCCTACACTGGGACAGATTCTTTCATCCATTTCTAGCTCCAACCCTGCCCCTCCACCAGCAGAAAGAGAAAAACCAGCAAGGAATAGTCTGTTTCCAAACTGCAGTAGGCCAGGCTGGCCCTTTAAGGGATCAGTCTCTGCCTGATTTTAGCCTAGAATGGGGGTCAGCACAGCAGGGAATGCTGGGAGTGGTGGGGCTATAGAAGAGGTGTCAAACTTGTTCTTTGGGGAGGGAGGAAAATTATCCTTTCACTTAAGAGTCTAGGGGCCGGGAACAACAAGTTCACTAGCAATAGGCTACTTCTCCCAGTGCAGAATGTGCCTCTTGAAATGCAGTATTTATTTAGCTAAAGGTAGACATTTATAAGAGAAACATTTATGAAGCCACCCCTCTTCTGCCCTTTAACACTCCCCCTGCATCCCTGGGGACCCCCGCACAACTTTGGGATTTGTCCTTTCCCAACACTGGAAATCTCACCATCTAAGGTACATAAACAGCCCCATGACCACATAACCTCACAATACCCCCTGAGGTAGGGCAGTGTTATTGTCCCCATTGTACAGATGGGGATTGGAGAGACTAAATGACTAGCCCAGGGTCACACAGGTTGTCTGTGGTAGAGCAGGGAATTAGATCCATGTCTCCCAAGTTCTAGGCTAGTGTCCTACCCACTGGGTAATCCTTCGTCACTGGCATTTCATCACTTCCCCACTTAGGCATTCCCCCACTGTGGGGAACTGTCCGCTTCTCTCTCTCTCTCTCTTCCCCTACTTCCCCCTCCCCAATACATCCCATTTGGGGATCTTTGGAGGTGAGGGAGAGAACAGTTCAAGGCTCCCGTCAGCCTGGGGCCTGGGGGCGAGCAGGAGTCAAGCCCTATGGGCTCAGCAGAGAGGTGGGGAGGAGAGACTGGAAACTATTCTCTACTGGGCTGTGGCTAGGGTGACCAAACAGCAAGTGTGAAAAATTGGGACAGGGTATGGGAGGTAATAGGAGCCTATATTAAAAAAAGCCTCAAATATTGGGACTGTCCCTATAAAATCAGGACATCTGGTCACCCTAGCTGTAGCTGCACCACAGTCGACCAGCAGCAGCCGCTCAGATACCCACGGCTCAGCAGGAGGGGACGGGCTCTGGCTCCTGGGCCCACCCAGGCTCCTCTTCCCCTCCCACTCCCGCCCCGGCCCTTCTCTCCATCTGGGTCTTTGAAGCTGGGCCAAAAATAGCACCCTGATCAACGCTCATGATCTCAGAGCCCAGGGACGAGGCAAGGCCTGGTATGGTTTTCCCCACTAACGGAACACCAGAAGGAGCAGCAGCAGCAATGACATGATCTCAAGCACCCTGGGCCTGACTGAATCAGAGGCAGTTCCCTGTAGGGAAAGAGCCTAGGATGGCGGGGGGAGGGGAGGGGAGGGACTCAGCGGAGGATTGTTGGGGAATCCCAGACACTGGCTGTGTAGGATGGCACCCTGGGAAGCATGATCTCCAAAGCCATGCATAAAGAAACTTTCCGGTACACCTGACATAGACAGAGCCATTGGGGAGAGGGCTGCATGCACTGGTACTCACTCTGTGTGTCCATAAGTGTGTACACTCATAAGAACGGCCATACTGAGTCAGATCAAAGGTCCATCTAGCCCAGTATCCTGTCTTCCGACAGTGGCCAGTGCCAGGTCCCCCAGAGGGAAGAAACAGTTAATCAAGTGATCCATCCCGTCGCTCATTCCCAACTTTTGGCAAACAGAGGCTAGGGACACCATTCCTGCCCACCCTGGCGCCACTGATGGACCTAAAAAAAGGAGAGAGGGGTCCCTTTTTGTACTGTGTTCATACATGTGATGGGGTGCCTGCCCCACACTGGGCTCTCAGGGGTAACAGAGACCTGAGGCTGCATAGGAGGCAGCCAATCACCAAAGGGCTTATAGGAGTAGCCAAACAGGGCCAGACAGGCCCATATAAGAAGAGCTGCAGTACACTTCCAGTTATGCCCTGGAGCTTGAGGAAGGAGGTGGAAGGCAGCATGCACCCTGGACATAGCAATGCTGCAGGCAGAGACCCAAGGAACTAAAGGCAGCTCCTGGTGGGCTGTAGGGATCTATCTGGCTGAGGCCCTGAGGCAAGGGCAAAGAGGGTGCTGGGGCTGGGGGAAAGTAGCCCAGGGAGATCTATAGGATGGCCAGCAGGAAGGGTTGCAGTGGGGAGTTGGAGAACATGGGTATTTGGTTGCCCCTGAAGGAAGGGGACTGGGTGAGGAACTCAGAGACTGTTTGACTGCTGCCCTTGATACAAGGGGAATTGGAAAGACTATCTGAGAGACAGTAAACATGGAGAGACAATGGAGCTGCAATATGCAGAAGCATATTTTGCTGAGGGTTTATATACCCTCCCAGATTGGATAACTGAATCGGTGCCCCCTATGAAAAGGGGCTGACAAGCACCCAGGGCAACTTCAGGCCCTGCTGTTGCAGGTACTTAAGACCCAACAGAGATAGCGGGAGGTACAGGAGTACTTGCAGGTCTCTGTGGCACAGCTAGCTGAGCAGCAGCTCTACATACTTAAGCTAGTGTGAGAGGGGGTCCATAGAGGCTGAGTGAATGTTGTGCCTCTGGACAACAAGGACACTGGAAGAGAGTGCCCCTACTAGGCTGGGGGACAGAAGCCTCTCCCTGAGACTGTGAAGAAGCAAGTGCCCAAGAGAGTCCCACCTGTGAGAACAGGGAGGGGATGGGCGTGTTGCCCCTGTGGACAACAGGGGCACGTGAGAAGGGAATGCCCTCTTAGTTGCAGGGCCGAAGCTAGCCCAGGGGAAAGGGCTAAGCAAAGGAAGAACAATGGGAGGAACATGGCCCAGGGAAGACAAAGGACTTGCTTCTGGTGCCATGAAGAGGGCCATAGCAAACAGCACTGCTCCCTTAGGAGATGGTGGGATAGAAGAGGACTGCTCAGGAATCTGGCTAGGCCAGGGGCTGCCACAAAGAATGTGGCAGTGATAACCATGGACCAGGCAGGGGGCTATCTCCCATGCTCAGCAGGGGGTGGTAGAGAGATGGTGGATCTGATGAGTGGGATGGAGGGGACCCAGACAGACAAGGGAATCCACACTGTAGCAGGACAAGCTGTCATAGGGGCTCAGACCCTGGGAAAAGGGATACTGGGAAAGCCTGCAGAGCAAGGGCCAGGGTTATGGGAAAAACTGAAAGCTACCAAGCTGGCCTTGCAAATACTGCAAGATAATGCAAAAGCACAAAGAAGGAAAACTGGGGACAGCATGGAGCAGAATAGCCAGTTCCTCATGGTAGAGAAACTGAGGCAGGAGAGGGCTGTCTTGTGGGCACAATTGCGGGGGAAGCAGAGAAGATAATACCCCCCCAGCAGTTGGTTTTAAGGGGGAGGGTGTATGATGGGGCGTCTGCCCTACACTGGGCTCTCGGGGGTTAATAGAGCCCTAGGGAGGCTGTGTAGGAAGCAGTCAATCACAGAAGGGCTTATAGGAGCAGCCAGTCGGGGTTGGACAGGCCCATATAAGAAGTGCTGCAGTACAGAACAGTTTGTCACCCCCTGAAGCTTGAGGAGGAAGGTAGAATGGCTGCCTTGCAGGTGGAGGGGAACAAGCACCCTGGACATAGCAATGCTGCAGGCAGAGACCCAGGGAGCTAAACACAGCTCCTAGTGGGCTCCATGGATCTGCAGGCTGAGGTCCTGAGGCAAGGGCAAAGAGTGCTAGGGCTGTGGGGAACTGGCCCAGGGAGATCTACAGAGGAGTCAGTGGAGATGCAGCCAGTGGTGGCCACCTACAGGGTCCCCAGACCAAGAGTAGTGGGTGGGCCTGGGTCCCCACTGCCTCCACCCACCACTGAGGAAGTGGCTGGACTGAGGGACGGTGACACTGTTCCCTGGAAGGTGGGAGCATGGAGTGTGGCACAGCCAAAAGGCTGTGTCAGGAAGAGGATGCTGTGATCTTGGGAGTGACGTGGGTCTGTGGAGCAGAAGTGATGGTGGTGAGATCACCACAAGAGAGCACACCAGCATACAGAGCTAATCCCCAGGAAAGCCAACAGGAGTGAGTCAAACCCAGTTGCAATACAGCACCTAGCACAAGGGGGCCCTAATCTATGACTGCAGGTCCTAGGTATTACCACAATAAATAAGCATTTGTATTTGAGTTTGAAAATCTGGGAAGGGGTGTGCAGGGACCCAGCCCCAGCCCTGCACCCCAACTCTACCTCCAGCTACGGTGACCTGGTTGTGATACCCTCACTCCTAGGCTCTGGCAACCCCTTCAGCTACTGGTGAGGTTCCACAGCTGTTGGTGATCAAGAGGGAATGCATGGGGGGCCTAGCTAGGCTGGACCATGGGTAAACCATGGCAGGAATAGCATTGGGGCATGGGATAGACAGTGGTGGTTGCCCATGAAATAGACCCCAGGCACTCTCCCCTGCCCTGCCAGCCCTCTCAGAGGACAAAGTATGCTAGAGAGGCCAGATTCGTCTATGACTGAACCAATCATAATAAAGTAACATAACTAGGGCTATTTATATTCCTTTAGCTCTGCTCATCTCCAGCCCAAAGGCTGCATTTCAGCAGGGCTGCAAAATCCACCTCTGGCATGAAAGGCACCAGCCATCCTGTGCACAGCACACTGAGAGGACAGACTGGACACCAGAGCATAACTTCCTAGGAAAAGGGTTCTGTGATTGCTAGGACCAAGCTGCAGCCAGCCTCTGCCTGGAGGCCTAAGGGAAAAACAATAAGCCCATGCACAGGGCCCAACCATAGTAGGGCTAAAAATGCAGGCTCTGCCCCCTTCTCTCAGCCCCATGGCTGCCAGCTGCCTGGAAGAGGGTGGGCTGAGAGTCAGACCACAAGGCTCACCCCACTCTCTCTGAGGACAGTAGGGCTGTCACACTGGTGTGACTCCCCATAGCCTCCAGTCTTACTGGAGAATGGCCCATGTGCCCATGAAGCATGCTTAGCTCAGCCACACCTGGCAAGTAGGGCCTTGGAGTTTTATGATTTCTCCTGAAATTTCCCCACACAGGTGACTCCCATTTACCTGCCTTGGAAGGGCTAAGCTGATCACATGTGTCCAGATAGCACTAACCTATCACACCTGATGCTCAGACCCCTACACTACCCCGCCAGGCCCTGGACATTGTTTTTCCTGCCCCTGACCCCTGGAAGAGACTCTCTCTCCATTATTTCAGGTGCCATAGAGTGACTGGTGCTTAATAAGCTGATGAAGAGGCAATCATTCTATGGTGTAATCATCCATTCTGTACATCCTAGATCTGAATGAAGCATCTGTTTCAAACTCATGGGGGGTGGGGGCGGGAAATCAGTGTCATCTGGCTGCCTCTGGCCAAAACTACAGGCAGGGATTGATTTCTGTGTGTCAAAACCTGGCATGTAAATAATGCCCCCATTGATCTCGTTAGTGGGGTGGGGGAGGAGAGCAGAGAGACATGCCAGCCTGCATATGCTGAATGGACCTTGGAGTATGCTCTCTCTCTGGCCAATCAGCTCTGAAAACAGACAAACCACCTAGGCAATTAAATAAACCCAAGCACTTTGTTACTGAAGGGTCTGCACACTACAGACCTGGTACCTCCCCTTAGTTAAGTGCCAGGACATTGCTGTGGGCTACCAGAACTCCCAATCAATGAAGCACAGTCTACAAGTTTCCAGACAACCATGCTGAGTGACTGGCTTCCTCTTGTATCCATCTTTGCTTCTCCCACCTCCCAGCTGGCTGTCTCCTAGATCCAGCTTTGCTCTCTCCACCCTCAGGCCCCAACCCAGATTCTCCTGTCTTCCTGCCATGGCACAAGAAGACAGGATGCTGAAAGATTCTCATTTCTTCCTCCTGGAGCAAAGACAAACAGCCAGCACCAATTCCAGCCCAGTGAGAGATGAGCGCTGGAGGTTCAGTGCCTAAACTTTATCATTTTTAAACAGCCCTAGAAAACTATTCTAAACTTCTCTGATGCCATCTCTACTTTTCCCATCATGTCTCAGAACTGGGGGGTGAGGGGAGAGGAAGGTCATTTAAAGGGATACTGTCCACTCTAACTGTCAAATTATCAGAAACTGGATTTTTTTAAGATCCCCCTTTAAATAGTATTGATTTTAAAATATCCCTATTCCTTTAAAGCTGTTAGAGGGGTTCGTGTTGTCTTGCTCATGTTCAGAAGGGTCTTTTGGGTGGAATAAAGACCAATACCAATAAATATGCTCAGGCCCACCCTTGCCCTTCCACTCTGCACACTCCTGCCAGTTGTCTCTTTGGTTTCTGTTTCAGCTCCATTGCTGACCACCCTCTTGCAGGGCCTGGTACACAGGAGGGACTGTCTACTGCTTAGGGTGCTAGCTAGAGACTCAGGAGAGCTGGGTTTAATTCCCTGCTGTGCTGAAGAGGGGGGACTTGGTCAAGTGACTTAGGGACCAATGGCAAGAGACCATGGGGATGATGGTACTTGTGAAAACAAGTGAATTCTATCATGATGGGGGCCATATAAGTACTTACACATTTGCTCACCCAGAAGATAGGGTTTAAATGAGCAATCACTGAAGGAAATTCTAAGATCTGTGTCATGCAGGCCACACTAGATCACAGTGATTCATCCTGGCCTTACAAATCTATTCAGATGTGAAGGGGTGAGTTTCCTGCAGACCAGGGCCTGGGACAGAGCATGCCATAAGCGAGTGCCTTGCTGAGGAGTACGGATTAGGAATGATGTCCTCATGCTAAGCCATGAGATGAGAAGTTCACCTGATTGCAACAAAACAATGAAACTGGCAAGAGCAATTGTTGTCAAATGCACAAAATGAACTGGAAAAGAAAGAGTTGTTGCCCCCTCTTGTCTCTTTCACCAATAGGAATCAAAGTGTCATCTATAACAACAGCAGTATTTTCAGGAGGAAATATAACTTTCAAGTTGACGTCACTTTTAATTGAACTTTTTTGCAACATCGTGTTTGGTTTAAATTCTGGGCAAAGGTTCACATCCTGTTATGCCCATTTCCCCAAACACTGGAGCCAGCTGGCATACTTACGGACACCAATTGCCCAGTAGGAACTGCACACAGGGATTTGTTTCACAGGGAGCTCCCTAATGGAACTAGGTCTGGGATCAAGTGCCCAGCCTGTGCCTGCAACAATGCCACTAAACCCATGCTGTGTGCCTGCAATTTTGTGAGCACCGCCTCCCAGCCTGACACCAAAGCCCTGCAATCAGTATTTCCCTACAGTACTGCCACATGCATCATACTACTGAAGCAGCTACTTCCAGGAACCATAAGAGGGTCGGGGGAGAGAACATGCTGCCCACAGTGGTGGATAGCATAATATCCTAACCAGGAGCACGAGAATCCAATCCCTTCCCAGCAGCGCAGAGTCTCCCAAGCAAGTCTGTCTCCTGTCTAGATAGGGAGTGTAAAGTGTGGCCCTTCCTCTCCCCGGGACATCCTAGGCAGAGAATCTTATATTGATGCCTTGGATCCCTCCCCGTCCCTTCATTCACTCAAGAATCTCGCTTTGGCCAGCAACCCGCCTGCTCTAGGCACATGACAGAGGAACAGCAGTTAGCCAGCTTCTCCCCGCACTGAACTCCCCAGTACTCCCTCCTGCCTGCGGACCACGCCAAGCAGCCTCCAGTTCCACGCTGGCCCTTTGCTCCCTGTCAAAATGTTTCTAATCCAGCAGGAAACTCCTAGGGATGTCTCGGTCCCGCAGCCAGGCAGAGCTCCTGGGGGTTCTAAGGCTGAAGTTAGTAAGTGATTTTTATGAGACACATACTGCAGCGCCTCTCTCGTAGACAGGCATAGATAAATATGTGGCAAGAGGGATACACACTATAAAGGGGTGCGTGGCTCGGGTGGGGTTAGTCAAAGCACCCAGGGGAGTTAGGTGCACACCGCCTAACTCCCCTGGTGCTGTGGCTAAACCATCCTGCCCGCAGGCATGGGGCACCCCACTCCTTGCAGACTCGCAGGGGAACTGCAAGCGGCGACGGCTGAACATCCCTCCGGCCGGGCCCAGTTTCTCTCCCTCCAGCAGCTGCGGGCTGCTCCCCCTTCCCCGCCCTCTTATTCAAACAATGGCGCCGCGAGCACTCACCCTGCCAGGGTCGGCGGCAGCAACTCGCAGAGGAACCGGCGGGTTCTTACCCCGCCTGCTAGGGGCGGCGGCCAGGGCCCCGAGCCGGCCAGACCGGGCAGGCCTTGCAGCGAACTCCGCGGGCGAACAGGGCAAACGCGGAGGCTGGCGCGACGCCAGCAAGGAGCAGCAGGGGCCGCCTGCTTGGGCCGGGAGTGATCTCATCCCGGCCCCCAGGCTGCGGGGGAGCTACCCGATTGGCTAGGCCGGCTGCCCCCGGGAGGGGCCCGGATCCGGGCGGGGCTGGGGGCCGGGGCGAGGAGAAGACAGCGCGCGCCCTTGAAGGGGACAGCGGCTGCGGCAGTGAGAGCGGAGGCTGCAGGCGGGTCTCAGGTTCTTGGGGGGAAAGTGGGGTGAGTGAGGAGCAGCCGGTGGAGATGCAAACTCAACTTACCCTACTTCGAAGAGACGGTGCCTGTGTTATAGCGAAACCTTCATCCTCCTACGCCAACATCCCCTCCATTGGGTTCCCAGGGGCGTCAGAGGGGAGACCTGTGTAAGTGAGGGAATGATCCTGCTACTGTGGGGAACTTTCCTGGCTTATACACTACTCCGGTGAAAGGGGCTAGCGAAAGGATCTGAGTCCTCAGTCCCTTTACCCAGAGGCTTCCCTGCCCTTGAGGGCTCTCTTTCCACACTCCAGTGTGGCAGAGTCCTCTTAACCCCAACAAGGCTGGGCCCAGGATTCCTGGAGGCTTGACCCCCCAATCTTGGCATAGTCACTTAGGGCAGGGGATAGAGTGTCCCCACTCCAGGGTATTCCCTCCACTCTGGACATTTCCCTGACACACTGATCATTATATACAGTTTAAAGCAAATACAATTTATTAAATAGCAACTAATTACAAAAAGTAAGGGGGGATGGGAAAGGTTAAAGGAAAATCCATCACCCCACTCTGTGGGCGCAGGGAACCATAAACAGCCATCCCTGAAATATCAGGGCAGTTCGCAGTCTGTTCCTCACATATCCCAGGCCCTGGCTGTGCTGCAGGGATGCCACAGGTTGGCCACTTGCTGCAGAGGTGGTAGGGCTCTTCTTCCCAGCGTCAGCCTCCCTGCCCCCATCGGGGTTACAGTTCCCCTCCAAGTCTGGCCTGCAAGGCATCTTGCCTGGGGGCATCTCCCTGCACTGGACCTGCTGCCCAGAGTTCTCCTTCGCTCTCCTCAGATGCTCATCGCACCCAGTTCCAGACTGTTCCAGCCCCAGTACTGCTGCTGCCCTGCCTCCGGGCCTCTGAGCTGCTTCTCTGGGTCTGGTTGCTGTAGCTCTCCTCCCAGCGCAGGTCTGCTCCCTGGGCTGCTTCTCTGGTTCTCTCTGGCTGGCACAGCCCTACTCCCCAGCTTAACTCAGGCCCCTGCTCTCCCCTTAGCTCAGCCTCACTCTGTTCCAGGCAATTCCAGCTCACAAGGAGGACGGGACCCCCCTGGCCTCCTGACTCCCTCATTAGCCTGCCCACCCTGTCAATCAGGCTGACCTGGAGCATTGACCTCTCCCCATTCTCCCTGGGGATTGTCAGGCTTAGGGCCCTGCTTTCCCTTCTGGCAAGGGGAAAGTGTCCGCTGGTGGGGTGAGGAGCAGCTGGTGGACATGCCAAATGCCCCAGCTTGGGAGAGACAGTGTCTGTGTTACAGCAGAACCTTCATCCTCCTACTCCAATCTCCTCTCCATTACATTCCAATAGGCATCAGAGAGGAGACCTGGTTTCCTTTGCCTATGCTCCCAGCTGGACTTGGGGCAGGGGATACCAGGGTAGAGGAAAATTGCTTAGTAGGGTGGGGATGGCCAGGGAGCCCAGTTCCATTCTCACCAATGACTCTCTTAGGATTTGGCTACACTTGCAGGTGTGCAGCGCTGGGAGTTAAAGCTGTCTTCGTACAGCTGTGTAGGGAAAGCGCTGCAGTGTGGCCACGCTGACAGCTACCAGCGCTGCAGTGTGGCCACATCTGCAGCATTTGCAGCAGTGTTGGGAGTGGTGCAGTGTGGGCAGCCATCCCACAGAGCACCTCTTCCCATTCTGGCGCTGTGGGTTGTGGGAAGGGGGCGGAGGTTGGTGGGTCATTCTGCTTCCTGTCCCAACGCCCCGTGATGCATCGCTTCACATCCCAGCAATCCCTGTTTTTCCGTCCACGTTTGGCGCCATCTTGACTCTCTCGATGGTTTCTGTGCAGCGTGATTTCTGTGGGAAATGGAGCCCAAACTGCTGAGGAATATGCTGATGAGTCTTGCCAGCACATCACGTTTGACAGTTGAGCTATTCCTTAAGATCGAAAGTGATGAGAAGTCCGACGATGATAGCAAGTCGCGTAATGCGTACGACACAAAATTGCTTGTGGCATTCACGGAAATGCTCAGCACCATGAAATGCCGCTTTTGAGCTCAGGAAACAAGCACTGAGTGGTGGGATCACATCATCATGGAAGTCTGGGATGACGAGCAGTGGCTGCAGAACTTTTGGATGAGAAAAGCCACTTTCATGGGACTGTGTGAGGAGCTCGCCCCCACCCTGCGGCGCAAGGACACGAGATTAAGAGCTGCCCTGCCAGTGGAGAAGTGGGTGGCTATTGCAATCTGGAAGCTGGCAACTCCAGACAGCTACTGATCGGTCGCAAACCAGTTTGGAGTGGGAAAGTCGACCATTGGAATCGTGTTGATGCAAGTTTGCAGGGCCATTAATCGCATCCTGCTAAGAAGAACCGTGACTCTGGGGAACGTGCAGGACATTGTGCATGGCTTTGCACAAATGGGTTTCCCTAACTGTGGAGGGGCGATAGATGGGACGCATATTCCTATTTTGGCACCACCCTACCTAGCATCCGAGTATGTTAATCAGAAGGGGTATTTCTCTATGGTTCTCCAGGCGCTTGTGGATCACCGTGGGCGTTTCATTGACATTAACACAGGCTGGTCCGGAAAGGTGCATGATGCATGCATCTTTTGGAACACTGGCCTCTTCAGGAAGCTGCAGGCTGGGACTTTTTTCCCAGACCAGAAGATCACAGTAGGGGACGTCGAAATGCCCATTGTGATTCTTGGAGATCCCACTTACCCACTAATGCTGTGGCTCATGAAACCATATACAGGGAACCTTGACAGGAGCAAAGACCGGTTCAACTACAGGCTGAGCCGGTGCCGAATGACTGTGGAGTGTGCTTTTGGCCGTTTAATGGGGTGCTGGTGATCTCTGTATGGGAAGCTAGACTTGGGAGAAAGCAGCATCCCCGTGGTTATATCCGCGTGCTGTACCCTCCATAATATTTGTGAAGGGAAGGGTGAAAGAATCAGTCAGGCATGGACCTCCGAGGTTCAATGGCTGGAGGCTGAATTTGCACAGCCAGAGAGCAGGGCTACTAGAGAGGCCCAGCACAGGGCTGCAAGAATCAGGGTTGCCTTGAGGGAGGAATTTGAGGCTGAAAACCAACAGTAATGTTTGGTGCCTTGCACAGGAGTGAAGTGCAGTGGTTACAATGTTAGTAGGAATCTGTGTTTCCCAAGCTGATTTGCAGTGCCTGTTTCTTTCCTGGGCTAAGGTATCTTTGACTTTCTGCAATAACAAAGACTGTTTTCAAAGCCAATAATTCATTTATTGAAAAGGAAATTACTTTATTGACAGACACACAACTTTTTGGGAACCTAAAAGGGCAGGGGGGTGGGGTGGGGAACTGTACAGTCACAGGTTTGAATATGTCCTGTCTGGAGCGCTGTGCAATGACTGCTGCACTTCAGGATGCCTATACTGCATGGTGATGGGGGTTGAGTGCAGAGGGTAAGGGTCGTAGTTCTCAGGGCTGATTGGTGAACATACAAGTGTTTGGGGGCAGCTGGTGGTGGTAAGAACCTGGATGCTGGGGAAGGGGGTTTTGAGCTGACATTGGGGCACAAGGGAAAGAGCTTTGGGATGGGTGGGGGCGGGTGCAGTAGTGCTCTGCCTGCATGGTTATGAGTGCCTGGATAGAGTCTGCTTGGCACGCCAGGATGCTTATCAGCTGCTTTATGCTTTTCTTCCTGTCTGCTGCATTTTTCTGGCGGATCCTGCTTTCCCTTTCCCTCCAGTCCTGCACTTTTTGATTCTCTGTGACAGAGTGCTGCATAACCGCTTGCAGCATGTCTTCTTTGCTTTTTTGCAGCTTTTTCCAGAGATTTTGTAGTCTTTGAGACGTTGATAACACGGGCAGCCGAGATCTCAAGGTTGCTTCTGTAAAGGCAAAAAATGCAACACTTAACAGAGGCAGCATTGTTTATACCAGACAGTTATTCCCACACAGTTAAGGAGTGTAACAATCTTCACAATAGCATGATTTTCCCATCCCAAAGAGAGTGCACATAACCCACGGGAGCCCTGAAATTGTGAGTAAGGGGGACTGATTGCTTCAGGGCTCTACCGTCCTCAGGGTTTCTGTGCATTGGGGAAAGCAAACAGCTGCAGGGGGCACCTACACTGAACACTATCCCAACATTTTCCACCGCAATTGATCCTGGAAGATATCTCGCTGCTGCGGGTCACGTGGGAAGGGAGAATGATTGGTTCAGGGCTGTACTGGGGTTTCTGTGCATTGGGGAAAGCAAACAGCTGCAGGGGACACCTACACTGAACACTATCCCAACATTTTCCACAGCAGTTGATCCTGGAAGATATCTTGCTGCTGCAGGTCACCTGGGAAGCGCGGGAGGGTCTTCTACAGCAATGTGGATTCCGTCCTGGCCCCTATGCAGCTTGCCTGTGTGCAGCAATGGTCCCCCCACCCCTCGCGGCACAGTGGCACGGACGCGTTAGCCTGACTGGGACAAGGACCACAGTGGCTTTCCCAATAAACTTGCACAAGTGCATTGCCCACGCTCTGGCTGAAACTTTTGAAGAGATTACTGAGGCCGATTACCGTGACGTGATAGACCACATCAATGCGCTATTCCGCATCTAGGCATGCATGCATGCAGCCCTAATCCTCCCTCCTCTGCCGAAAAATTTCCATCATGAAAATAAAAGCCGCTTACCGGGAACCTACTCCTTTGTTTGTCCTCCACCAAGTACCTGCTGCTGCGACTGGCTACCTTCCTCCTGGCTTGAGAAGAGCTCCTGGCTGCATGTCTCCAGGGACTCTGGGATGTCTCCCCCCACCCCAGTACCCTCACTCTCGCTTTCCTCTTCCTCCTCCTCCTCCTCCTCCCCCAGCTCTGAAGTGTCCATCGTGGTCCTCAGAGTGGTGGTGGGATCACCCCCAAGTATTGCATCCAACTCTTTGTAAAAATGGCAGATCGTGGGGGCAGCGCCGAAGTGGCAGTTTCCCTTGCAGGTTTTGCAATAGGCACTCCGCAGCGCCTTCACTTTAACCCTGCACTGCAGCGCATCCTGGTCATGGTCCCTTTCCAGCATGGCCCTTGATATCTGCCCATAGGTATCATTATTCCTATGGCTGGAGTGCAGCTGGGACTGCACGGCTTCCTCCCCCCAAACACTGATGAGGTCCAGCAACTCGCCATTGCTCCACGCTGGGGCTCGTTTGGCACGTGGAGTCATGGTCACCTGGAAAGATTCACTGATTGCACTCTACACCTGGCTGAGCATACAGGAAAGGGATTTTTAAAATTGCTGGGGCATTTAAAGGGTGGGTCACCTGAGGCCAGGGCAGTAGAGTTCAAACTGATGAGCAGAGTGGCTGTACAGGCATTCTGGGATACCTCCGAATACCTCTGGAGGCCAATAACAGCGCTTTTGGTGGCCACACTGGAGGAGCAGTGCTGCATCAGCAGCGCTACAGTCATTATTCCCCAGGCCGAGGTGGAGTACAACCAGCGCTGTAGCCAGGAAGATACAGCGCTGTATGTGCCTTGCAAGTGTGGACGGTGAGTGAGTTGCAGCGCTGTAAAGCTACTACCACTGCTGCAACTCTGCAGTGTAGCCAAGTCCTTAGTGACCTCAGTTAATTTGGTTCACTGCTCTTTGCCTCATCTGGAAGATGTGGCAAAGGAGTCTCCCCTGCCTGTGGAGGTTGTCAGGGTTAATGGATTAATGGCTGAGAAGTGCTTTGAGACTGTTGTGGCAGCTGATCCAGAAGTGTAAAATGTTCTTATGGGGGTTATAGAGGGTTATATAATGCGGGGGAGGGGGGTCTGACAAATCAGGAACCCCAAACTATAGGGCTGTGTGCAGCCACAGGGTTATGTGCTGTCTTAGTCTCAGACATAGCCCTGCATACAAAGGAAGGACATCAGGCTATTGGGAAGCACACTCCTAGAAAAGACCATCTCGGTTCACCTGCACTGAATAACAGAATGTGGCACCCACTTCATTGTGGGATCGCACTACACTAGCACTAAATGCTGCCAAGCTGTGAGACTTTGGGAGCAATCCAACCTGATCATAGCTAAGAAAGGAATTTGTGCTGATTCTGGGCAGGGAGAGAGACCCATACCCCAAGGGAGAAGTGACATTGTGCAACAACAGTGGAGAACAGCAAAAAACACAACATGATGCAAGAGGCACCGGAGTGAGGTGCCCTGGATCCTCATCCCCCCACCTCAGCACTATATTTGTAGAGCAGATGGCTTGGATCAGCAGATGGAGATCCCTGCAGCAGGTGTAATGATGCTGCCTTTGGTGGGACACAACTGACAGTATCAATTCAGGACAAATTGCTTAGAGCAGGGCAGTCACAGCTGAAAGCTGGGTGTTCTTTATTATATAAGGCACACTAAACCAGCCAAACTAGTCATACAAACAATTCCCTTAGACACTCCAGTTTCCCAGTATTACCACCAGTGCCACTTGTTATGGGAATGAATGGTTAAGAAAACCAATGCCCCAGTAAAAGAAAAAAGGTTCTCCCAATCCCAAAGGACCAAGCCCCAGACCCAGGTCAATATATAGCAATGAGGAGTCCTTGTGGCTCCTTAGAGACTAACAAATTTATTTGGGCATAAGCGTTCATGGGCTAAAACCCACTTCATCAGATGTATGGAGTGAAAAATACAGTAAGTAAGTCAGTCCCATCTTTTCATGTGCTGTAATATATATACTGCTTACTGCATTTTTCACTCCATGCATCTGATGAAGTGGGTTTTAGCCCACAAAAGCTTATGCTCAAATAAATTTATTAGTTTCTAAGGTGCCACAAGGACTCCTCAATGTTTTTGCTGAGGCCTGGTCTACATTACTGGGTTAGGTCGAATTTAGCCATGTTAGGTCAATTTAAAAATGAATGCATCCACAGAACCAACCCCGTTCCGTCGACCTAAAGGGCTCTTAAAATTGACTTCTGTACCCCTCCTTGGTGAGGGGAGAAGCACTAAAATTGACTGTGCTGGATCAAATTTGAGGACGCAAATCTACAGTATTGGCCTTCGGAGCTATCCCTGAGTGCTCCATTGTGTCCGCTCTGGACAGCACTTTGAACTCCGATGCACTAGCCACGTACAGAGGAAAAGCCCCTGGAACTTTTGAATTTCATTTCCTGTTTGGTCAGTGTGGCAAACTCAGCAGCACAAGTGATCATGCAGTCCCCAGAGCACAGAATGTTTCTACTCTCCCCCATCACCTCTGTCCCTGAGGTTATCACAGATTAGAAGGCGAAAAAAACACACTCGCAATGACATGTTTGCCGAGTTCATGCAGTCCTACCACACTGATAGGGCACAGCTTAATGCATGGAGGCATTCAGTGGCAGAGGCCAGGAAAGAATTAAGTGATTGTGAAGAGCAGAGGCGGACGCAATGCTGAGGTTAATGGGGGAGCAAACGGACATGATGAAGCATCTGTTGGAGCTTCAGGAAAGCCAACAAGAGCACAGACCCCTGCTGCAACCACTGTATAACCACCTAACCTCCTCCCCATGTTCCATAGCCTCCTCACCCAAACACCCAAGAACGTGGAGGAGGAGGCTCCGGGCACCCAGCCACTTCACTGCAAATAACCCAAGCAACAGAAGGCTGTCATTCAAACACTTTGATTTTTAGTGTGGCTACAATAAGCAATGTGGCCTTGTCCTTCCCTCCTTCCCCACCCCACCCCGGCCACCTTGTCCGTTATCTCATTCTTTTTTTTTTAATTAATAAAGAAAGAATGCATGGCTTCAAAACAATAATTACTTTATTTTGAAGGGGGGAGGGTGGTTGGCTTAGAGGGAATTAAAATCAACAAGGAGGGCAGGTTTGCATCAAGGAGAAACACACACAACTGTCACACTGAAGACTAGCCAGTCATGAAACTGGTTTTCAAAGCCTCTCTGATGCACAGTGCCAGGGCTGGCTTTAGGCTGATTCTCCCAATTCCCCTGAATTGGGCCCCGCGCCTAAGAGGGCCCCGCGCCCACTGGTGAGCTGAAGCCGGTTCCCAAGCTCTGGCAGCTGTCCACCTCGCCCCCGGCCCCAGCTCACCTCCTCCTCCTTCCCTGAATGCTCTGCCCCCCCATCGCCTCCCCTTCCCCTGCTTCCTAGGAATCAGATGTTTGTGTGGGAAGCCTGGAAACAAGCAGGTGCAGGTAAGCTGAGGCAGGGGGCCAGGAGGAGGGCTCCAGGGAGGCGCGGCGTGGCCCAGTGCAGCTCCAGCCTGGCCCCGGCTGAGAAGCTCCCTCAGGCCCCAGCCGAGCACCCCCCTCTGGCCTGGCCCCAGCCGAGCGCCCTGACTCTGGCTGAGCATCTCCAGCCCCGCGGCACGGCTCCGGCCCAGCCCCGGCCCCAACTCTGGCCGGGCAGCGTGGCTCTGGCTCCGGGTGGCACAGCTCCGGCCCCAGTCGGGCTCTGGCAGGGGTAAGTGGCATGGTAAGAGACCGGGACCCGGGGGGGGGAGAGGGGTTGGATAAGGCAGGGGCAGGGAGTCCTGGGGACAGGGAGTGGGGAAGGGTGGATCAGGCAGAGGTTCGGGGGGGCAGTCAGGGGATGGGGAATGGGAGTTGGGTAGGTGTAGGAGTTCCGGGGGTCTGTCAGGGTGGTGGTGGATGGGGTTGGGGCAGTCAGGGGACAGGGAGCAGGGCGAGTTGGTAAGGGGGTGAGGTCCTGGGGGGCAGTAGTTAGGGTCGGGGGTCTTGGGAAGGAGTGGTCAGGGGACAAGGAGCGGGGGGGTTGATGGGTTGCGGTCTCTGAGGGCAGTCGGGGCAGGACATGGGTGGGGGTCGGATGGCGGGGGGATGTACTTACCTGGCAGTTCCCTACCGGGTCTTCGGTGGCGGGTTCTTCAGTGCCACGGAAGACCCGGAGCAAAGACCCGGAGCATTCACTGGGTGAGTCATCCCTGCCGGGGCCCCATCGAATCAGGCCTCGGGTTTCCTAAAGCCGGCCCTGCACAGCGTGCCTTGCTGTGCTCTTCTAATCACCCTGGGGTCTGGAGTGAAATGATTGTCTGCCGTTGCTTTCACAGAGCGAATGATGATATGTACCCAAAACCACCTGCGGCAATGTTTTTGCCCTATCAACCACTGGGAGCTTAACCCAGAATTCCAATGCTGGAACTGTGGAATATCTACCCACAGTGCACCGCTCCGTACGTCGATGCTAGCCACGGTAGTGAGGACGCACTCCACCGACTTAATGTGCTTAGTGTGGACATATACAGTCGACTGTATAAAATCTATTTCTAAAAATTGATTTCTAAAAATCAACTTCTATAAAATCAACCAAATTTCATAGTATAGACATACCCTGATACAGACCAACATGGCTACCACTCTGAAACCGGTCTCCAGCTACAGGAACAAGGGATGCTGTTAAAATGGAAGCCTTATTTAATACTTTACATTTCAAAAGTTTTTCCTTCTTTTTCTGTATCTTTACTAAAAGGTTACAAAAACATTCAATGGTGTGTTTGCCATGGTACTGAGCAGGCTGAGGTCTCTGTGTACCAAACACTGAACCATGTTTAATGCTGTTTAATGTTGGACAATTAAAGGCTCCTGTTTACACCTTTAACTCTGTCACATTATGAGTGTAATATAATATCTCATTGAAAGGTGACACAGGGCCAGAAAGAGTTACTTAACTCACAGGCTGACATGACTCATGGCAGAACTTTAAAGACTTCTTAGGAAGATATGTAAATGAATAGAGCTTTGAAATGCAAGCCTGCATCATTAGAGATAGAAGGGTAGCTGTTTGTTCAGTTCTTGTGACGTAAGCAAACCAGTCTTGTCAATTACTATGGCTTTGATTCAAAGATTAAAAAAAAAAAGCACTATTAATATTTAGAAAGATACTTGAGTGAAATAGTATTATTGTCTATATGTCTCTTTGAAGGTTGTGGTAACCTGTATCTGAACTGTTTAATAGATAAATTACCCTACTAATGGGTGCTAATTACCATGATGTTTGGAAGAAGGAAAGTTAGGCCTATCATTTTCTCAGGCCAAAAGGCTGCTGGAAATGTATAAAAACCCTGGGACACAATCCTTCTTCATCTCAAATCTGCCTTGGGTTTCAAGAAGGGGAAACCCTAAGCCATAAGAATTGAGATCCCCAGTCACTGCCTGGAGTCACCCTAAATATGGACATTGAACTATATATAGGCCATGTCTACATCTAAAGTTTTGCAGCGCTGGTTGTTACAGCTGTATTAGTACAGCTGTATAGGGCCAGCGCTGCAGAGTGGCCACACTTACAGCAACCAGCGCTGCAAGTGGTGTTAGATGTGGCCACACTGCAGCGCTGTTGGGCGGCTTCAAGGGGGGTTCCGGGAACGCGAGAGCAAACCGGGAAAGGAGACCAGCTTCGCCGCGGTTTGCTCTCTCGTTCCCGGAGCCCAGAGCAAGCAGGACTCCTTCCCTGCGGTTTGCTGGGTGGCTCCGGGAACGAGAGAGCAAACCGCGGCGAAGCGGGTCTCCTTTCCCGGTTTGCTCTCGCGTTCCCGGAGCCACCCAGCAAACCGCAGGGAAGGAGACCTGCTTGCTCTGGGCTCTGGGAACGAGAGAGCAAACCGGGAAAGGAGACCCGCTTCGCCGCGGTTTGCTCTCTCGTTCCCGGAGCCCCGAGCAAGCAGGTCTCCTTCCCTGCGGTTTGCTGGGTGGCTCCGGGAACGAGAGAGCAAACCGCGGCGAAGCGGGTCTCCTTTCCCGGTTTGCTCTCGCGTTCCCGGAGCCACCCAGCAAACCGCAGGGAAGGAGACCTGCTTGCTCTGGGCTCTGGGAACGAGAGAGCAAACCGGGAAAGGAGACCCGCTTCGCCGCGGTTTGCTCTCTCGTTCCCGGAGCCCCGAGCAAGCAGGTCTCCTTCCCTGCGGTTTGCTGGGTGGCTCCGGGAACGAGAGAGCAAACCGCGGCGAAGCGGGTCTCCTTTCCCGGTTTGCTCTCGCGTTCCCGGAGCCACCCAGCAAACCGCAGGGAAGGAGACCTGCTTGCTCTGGGCTCCGGGAACGAGAGAGCAAACCGGGAAAGGAGACCAGCTTGATTACCAGAGGCTTCCTCCTTCCACGGAGGTCAAGAAAAGCGCTGGTAAGTGTCTACATTGGATTACCAGCGCTGGATCACCAGCGCTGGATCCTCTACACCCGAGACAAAACGGGAGTACGGCCAGCGCTGCAAACAGGGAGTTGCAGCGCTGGTGGTGCCCTGCAGATGTGTACACCTTCAAAGTTGCAGCGCTGTAACTCCCTCACCAGCGCTGCAACTTTCTGATGTAGACAAGCCCATAGTCTATGGACTATTTCTAAAAGAACTTTTGGCAACTACAAACTCACTATCTCTGCTATGTATTTGGACCTCAAGAAATTGAACTCAAATCTGTATGTATATTGATCTTTCAACCAACTCCCTCTTTTCTTTTTTAATACATTTTACTTTAGTTAATAAGAATTGGCTATAAGCATGTATTTTGGGTAAGCTCTAAGATATCATTTGACCTGGGTCTGGGGCTTGGTCCTCTGGGATCAGGAGAACCTTTTTTCTTTTACTGGGGTATCGGTTTTCATAACTAGCCATCCCTTGTCACAGAGTGTAGGGGAGTCATAGCCCTGCACCCCCAGCTTCCTGTGATTCACCATGACTCTTAGCCAGCCAGTAAAGCAGAAGGTTTATTTATACGACAGGAACACAGTCCAAGACAGGTCTTGCAGGCACAGACATCAGGATCCTCCCCAATTAGGTCCATCTTGGGGTCCCAGGGGCACCACCACTCCATTAGGGAATCAGAGCCCCGTCTGCGCTTCCCTGCATTCCCCAGCCACCTCCTGAAACTCTCTCCCGCCCAGCGTCTCCTCTCCCAGCCTTTGTTCAGCTTCCCTGGCTGAGGTGTCACCTGGCCTCTAACCCCTTCCTGGGTTCTCATGTTACATGCTCAAGTATTTTTCCTCAAGGCCAGTCTCCCATCTCCCAATGTAGATCGTCCTCCCAGGCCAACCATCCCCACTCAGCATTCAAAAGCCACATTAAGAACAGCCCCAGTTCGTCACATCCCCATAAGGAGCAGCGCTGGTGGTGATACTGGGAAACTGGAGTGTCTAAGAAATTAGTTGTATGACTTATGGTTAGTCAGTGGGGTAAAACAAAAGTCCACTCTGGCGGGTTTGGCGTGCCTTAATAATACAGAACATCCAGCTTTGGGCTGTGACTGTCCTGCTCTAAGCAATTTGTCCTGAATTGACACTCTCAGTTGTGTCCTACCAAGGGCAGTTTCTTTACAAACTCTCTGGGCCCTGTTAGTCCATCTAAATTAGTGGGGCTTCAAAACCATGTATATCTGGTAGGGGTACAATGAGGTGTGGGGGCCATTGTGGTACAGTGGATAGGTACAGGACTGGGGCTGTAGGATCCTGAGTGTTAAACTTTGGTTTGCCGGTGTTTGATTGCATGGCTTTGGGCAAGTTACTTTTCCTTGACTCCTTTATCTGTCCTGGCTAGTTAGATGGTAAGCTCCTGGAGACAGTTCCTGCCCTTTACTGTGTCATTGCAATGCCCAGCACATTGGGATCCCGATCTCAGGTGCTTTGGAGCATTTAGCAACCCCTGCAGAGCACAGTTTGATCCTTAATCCTCTACAACCAGGTGTTTGTGTAAGCAGAGTCAGGATGAGCCCTTCCCTGACATCTGGTGGTGAATCGTGGTGAGTTGTGGAAAAGTACTTCAGAGACTGGTCTTGTTTCCATAGGCACACCCACTCCACCTAGCATGAGCCAACAGCCACCCAAATGGTTACTTTGGCTGCTGTGGGATCCCCAGTTTCTCTGTTATTGGGGCAGCAAGAATAAAGTGTTGTTACCCTGATTATGTGAATCAAGGCCATGGAACTGTTTTATGACAGAGGGACTCACCATCAACTAAATAGCACTTAGAGGGACATGGGTTCCAAAACCCAGCAAATGGAGAGAGGTTGGGGTTTGTACTTGTACTTGATGGTATGGGGGCCTTTTGAACACCAATTGCACTACCGTCTCTCTTCACTGTTGAATAGCAGAGCTAATTTTGATTCTATTAAGAGTCTAATTACAGGCTGTTGTGCTGAATTCATTTTGGGCCAATGGTGTACCAGCACTGGGGCTCTCCTACTACAAGCTGAAATCACTAAAGAGCTGAGATCACTGAGTGCTGTGTTAACTAGTGGGGGAGCCTGAAGATATATTGCTAAGTGGCTGGCAGAGTGAAGCAGTTCATGGGACAGTTGGAGTGGCACACAGGATGGTGAGCAGAGCAGAGCAGAGCTGAGCAGTTTGCAGGATGGTTGGAGTGGCCTGCAGGATGGTAAGTGGAGTGAAGTATGGCAGAGCAAAGCAGAGCAGTTCGTGGGATGGCTGGAGCGGCTCATGGGGAGGCTGGTGGAGTGGAGTGGCTCGTGGTGAAGGCTGCAGCAGAACCCCATGGAGAGGTGGGGCATTCGGCCTCAGACCATGTAAGGTGCCACTTAACACCCTGTGTGCCCCTTTCTCTCCCCCCCACATTTCCACCCAAGCTGGGGGGTGTAAAACTCTGCAGATAAACTTTTGAACTCTGGGGCTGCACTGGCCAGGGACAGAGACTTTTTGGGTTGTTTGACTTTTGGGGTGATCTTTTGGGGTGTTGGACTTAAGACCCTGAGGGAAAAAGGATACTGCCAAACTTACTTAGGGGTGGGTCTTTTGCTCATGGTTTGTGTTATGAATTCTGTTTGTGGTGTTTCCCCAACATGATGCTGCATTGTTTTCCCTCCTTTATTAAAAGGATTTTGCTACACTCAGACCCCGTGCTTGCGAGGGGAAGTATTGCCTCTTAGTGGCACCCCGTGGGGTGGTATGTAAATGTCCCAGGTCACTGGGTGGGGGCTCGAGCTGGTTTTGCATTGCGTTATTGAAACGGAACCCCTGGATACTGAACCCGGCCCTTGTTGCTGCCAACTCAGATGGGCAGAAGGGTTACATTTGTATTTGCCAAATGCAAACCAAAAATCCCCCCCACCTTTGTGACCCGTCAGGCTTTATCATCCTCCAGCCCTACTTCCCTGGGAACACACCAACTGCAGCAAATACTCAGCCCTGGATGGATCTTAGCTCAAGACTGTGACATTCCAATTTTTAAAACATTACTGAGGCTAGTGGGATTGGCTTGCTGCGAGGAGGGGAAGGATTGAGAACTGCCCCTCCCCTGCATGCATGCACACACACACACACAATGTTGTTCCTTTCAGCTGTGGCCAAGAACAATCTGCCTTTGTGCATACAGCCAGGACCACAACCTTCCACTCCCATGGACATATAATAGGGTGGGGACTGGGGACAAAGAGAGATGCTATCAAACAGGGAAGGGAAGAGGAGAAGGAAACAGGAGAAAGGACCCCTGGTAAGAGAAGAGTAAGTGGGGTGTGCTGGTGGAGTTGGGGGCATTATGTTATGGGGGGACTCTGCGTGTGATGTATATCTGCCAGGAAGCCCTGCTCAGATGATGGCTATGTGATGTATTTTCTTAGAAGAGCTCATTTTCAGGTGCATGCAAGTGTGCCTCAGATGTGTTTCCCCACAGGAAATGTCTTCTTGTTTTTAACCTGTTTTCCAGCCTGGCTGATAGACTCTATGGACACATCAGTGTCGCCAGCTCTTGTGAACTGATAGTCAGTTTCATGGTGTTTTGTGTTTTGTTCCTGAAGCCCCAGCTCCAGGAGTCAGGTGACTAAGTGAAAATCTTGGCTTTCTGTTTTTTAAAAAAGGAAGTTTCTAGCCCGCATGATTCGGAAGAAAAGATGAAATCAAAGAACTCAAAAAGAATCTGACTTTTTTTATTTTTATAATCGCAGGATTATAAAATAATCTCAGGATTATCTGAGGGGGGCTCACTCAGGATTTTTGAGTCCTTGGGCTTGGCAGTACCGGCTGCTTGGCTTGCCCCAGGTCATGGCTCATATGAATGAGGGGAAGAATAATCCTCCTGCAAAAGTCTAGGACTAAGGCTTAGTCTGCACAGGACAGTTTTTGCCAGAATAGCCGTGTTGGCTAGGAGTGTGAAAAAGTCACACACATCCCAGCAGATGTAGTATGCCGTACCAGCAAATCCCCTGCTGTAGGTGCAACTGTACTGACAAAAGAATGACATTGTCAGCATAGCTAAAGTCGTTTGGGAAGTGGCGTAGCTATGCTGGCAGATTTCCTTTTGTCAGTGTATGTTGTGTCTCTACTAGAAGGCTTTGCTGGCATAGCTATACTGGGAAAGGCTCTGTAGTGTAGGCAAGTCCTAAGTCAGGAGACCTGGGTTCTATTTGATGCTGGGCAAGTCAGCAGTGCAACTGAGGTTTTGGGTGCTCAACTTGAGATACCTGCAGCCTGATTTTCAGAGGTGCTGAACACTTGCCACTGAGTTCAACTGGAGGGAAAAGCACTTGAGAAAGTCAAGACACAAGCTGTCTCATGTTGAGCACCCAAAAATTGGGGCACTCAGTCACTTTTGGCAGTAAACTCTGTGCCTCAGTCTCCTCCAAGGAAAAGCCTGCTCCTGAGACGTGCAGAATACTCATACGCCCTGTTGATTTCAGAGAGAGCAAGCACTCAGCACCTTACAGGATCAGAACT
This sequence comes from Gopherus flavomarginatus, assembly GCF_025201925.1. NCBI lineage: Eukaryota > Metazoa > Chordata > Testudines > Testudinidae > Gopherus > Gopherus flavomarginatus. The sequence goes on from NC_066625.1 coordinate 47,697,014, forward strand.
TTCAAGTGATTAAAAGTGGCAGAATTTGATTGCAATCAGTAAATGTCTGTCACTGTCAGTTTCTACCTTAATGGAAAAAACAATTGATATCCTGAGCCATCAAAAGTCCTGAAGAGATTAAGTTAAAAGCATTATTTTTACTGCAGTAGCACCTAGGAGCTGCAGTCACGGACCAGAACCCCATTATGCTGGGTGCTATACAAACACAGAGCAAATAAAAGTCCCTAACCGCAAAGAGCTTACATGCAACATAGAGCACTTGTAGGCAACTGGTGCTGGTTGGTTGGTTGTTTTGAGGGGAGGGATTGGCTGTTTGTTCCATCTGGCAATCAGTTCTCTAAATGTCAGACAGCATGGTTTTCATATAGGATTTCACTTCCGAGTCTGCCACAGATCCTGACGACTGTCCTCATTAGACTCTAAGGAAGTAACAATCAGTATCTGAGCATTGATGACTTTTTTCCCACTACACACAAATGTAAAACTGTAATGTAATGTAAAATAAATGACTGAAAATGAAGGCAGATTGAGGAATTGAAATTCAATTAAAATTTTAAATTAGATCCTTCCAAGTCTGCTTGGAATTAATAATAAAGGGGTTTCAGGGAAGGAATTTAAATACTGTATGTTCTTTGTCCAAATGATTATTTCTGGCTAATTTTCTCTTCTCAAAAAATGAACCATCTAAGGTAGGTGCATAAAAAATGTGCTTAATAATGAAGCCATTGCCCCCTCCACCAAAAGAGAGAGAGGGGGAAAAGCAGCAACCTGCAATTTTAATTTTGCACTCATCCAATATTTGATCAAGGAGCCAAGTGAAAGGTGGAAGGAAAGTTTTCATTATCTTGGCAAGACCTTATTATTCTGACAGGGCTTCAGAAATGACATGGAGATAGTAAGCACATAGCAAAGAGAGTGGGCTGAGGATCAGCTTTTTGCTTCTCAGCTCTCCCCATGTTTATCTGGGAGGAACTAATGTTTGTTCTTTTTTTCCATTCAACAGCTGGTTAGAACTATAGGCTTAGATCATTGGCAACAAATGTGTGGACGTTTAGCATTTCACACTGTGGCCACTTGGGATTTCAGGGCAACAGCAGAGACAGAAACTCAGGCTCCAAAAGACACAGACATCTACCAAATAGGCTAAAGGAGAATCTCTGCTAGTTCCCATCCATATAGGGTTTACCACATATAGCTAAGTAGTTCTGATCTCATCCAGTAGAGAGTAGTAGTGTGGATGGGCTAAACTCCAGCTCAGATAATGGCCGACTTCTGTCTCCCTAAATCCCTCTGTAGTTTTATCAGGATAAATTATTCTTCTCTCTTCCTTCAAAGGATTGTATGTTTGTTTTTTCTGGCATACAATGGCTCCTGTGCTCCATCCCAGAGGTGACTGCATTCCATTGATGAGTGAGTGAACACTGACACTCTGTAAAGAACTTCATGATCCTTTGAGATGAAAAAATGATCTCTAAATGGAAAGTTATAGCCCCAGATCCTCAGCTGTGGCCAAGGAGCTCACAGACAGTAGAAGTATACAGCTCGATAGTATTCATTACCATGTATTTTTTGGACAGGTTTCCACACCCTATTTAGGGCTTATGTCTTGCCCTCCATTCCTGTTTCCATTCGTGTTCAGGTTTGGTGCCATCGGCCATTTTGAATTTATTATTATTATTTTTTATATCTGAATAGGGGGATTGTTGCATGCTAGTGCGTTGGTACGTTTGGTTGAGTGTTTAGAGAAAAAGGTTGTAAGAACAGAGTGAAAAAGATTAAAGATTACAAAAAGAGAGCTTTGTTTAGGTTTAGAAGAAAAAGGAAAAGAGAGGTTATTAAACAGGAGAAAGATTGGTTAGGTTTAGTAAGGAGAGATGATTTTAAAAGACTAGTTTGGCATGTTATTAAAGAATAAAAAAAATTAAAATAGATGTAAAAGTTTTATTAAATATAAAGTTAGGTTAAAAAAGAGAACATAGCAGAAAAAAGGGAATTTTATAAAGTGAAGACTGTTTGTTTAGTAAGCACATGGTAAAAAAGATGAAAGTAGGTTAATAGAAAAGCATTTAAAATAATAATTATAAAGTTAGATTAAGAAAAGAGTATTTAAAAAGGGTTAAATAAAAGAAAAATATAAAGATAGATTAAAAGAGAGAACATGGCAGAAAAAGGGAAAAGAAAGCCCTTTGTAAAGGGCAAAGATAGGCAGCACGTGGTTGAGTCGGAGAGAGAGCTTACCCTTGCGACTGTTCCAAGGCTCACAACCCCTCAGGCTAGTAGCACATCTCAGGTTTAGTCTTGCAGTGAGGGAAAACAAAGTATCTTATTTGTTATACCAAGAACAAACCTAATCTAACATGGAATGAGAGGCATTAAAGAAACAGTTTTATACACAGAAGCCACACTGCTTATCCTGTCTGTGTCAATGCATCCTGAGGCTCTGAATCATTTACAAATATATAAACACATTGGGCTGTGACCTGCTGTCAGGGTTCCTCCCCTACCCTATTCTGAACTTTGGGGTACAGATGTGGGGACCCACATGAAAGACCTCCCTAAGCTTATATTCTACCAATTTAAGTTAACAACTTCCCCAAGGCACAAATTCCTTTCCTTGTCCTTGGACGGTATTGCTGCCACCACCAAATGATTTACACAAAAATTCAGGGGAGGGTCACTTGGAATCCATATCCCCCCAAAATACCCCCCCAAACCCCTTCACCTGCTTTCCTGGGTAAGTTTGAGAATAATATACCAATGAATTGCCTTAGCAATGTGAGTACCGACCAGATCCTTTATCTTTAGGACACTAAAATCAATCAGGTTTCATGAAAGAAGAACTTTATTTATAAAGAAAAAAGTAAAAGAATCATACCTGCAAAATCAGGATGGAAGGTAACTTTACAGGGTAATAAAAAGATTTAAAACACAGAGGACTCCCCTCTGGGCTCAGCTTCACAGTTACAAAAACAGGAATAAAACTACCTTTGTAACATAGGAAAATTCACAAGCCAAAACAAAAGAGAACCTAACGCATTTCCTTGCCTTACTTACAATTTCTGTAATTTTAGATGGATCATTCCAGGTATGTTTTCAGGAGATGTTGTACCTGCTTGGTCTCTCCCTTCATCCAGGGAGGGAACAAACAAAAAGAGAGCCACAAACAAATTCTTTCCCCCCAATCCCCACCACTAGATTTGAAAGTATCTTCTTTCCTCATTGCTCCTTCTGGTCAGGTGTCAACTCAGTGATTTGAACTACTTAATCCTTTACAGCTAAAGTGATTCACTACAGCTGCCACCTTGCCTGATGTTGCCTCCGAGCACCAGCCCTTTGCTGCTGGGTAACTGGGAGGGGTTTGGGACCCTGCCTTTCACTGAGGAATCTCTTCCCCACAAAGCACTCCTATGCTGGAGCTTCTGGGGCTCGGGATGACAAGCTGAGCTATCTTCCAGTTCCCTCCTTAGAGACAACCCTTCTTCAGGTAGCCCTCTCTCTGCAGGCAAGTATAGCCAGACCCTCTCTCTGACCCCCTGCAACAGCTTTCTCTGTCACCATTCCCAGATCTCCCTCCTGGAGATCCACTCTGTCTCCAACTGTTACTTTGACCAACTCCTGTTGGCTCCACCCCTTTGGTGATGTCACCAGCCTCAGCAGTTCCGTCACAGGCTGGCTTTACACCAGTGTGGAACAAAGCAGCTGCAGCCCAGGGGCTGGGCTATTTTTAATAAGCAGTAGGGGATCTCTCCACTCACTGACTGCCCCAAGGCCATTCCCAGAACCTGACTTAGGACAAGAAAAATAATATGTGGAGGGTGAGAAAAAGGGGGGTGCAAAGTGGGCAAGCAAAGCTAGCAACACTGGGTCTGTGGAGAGCAAAGGAATGAGGAAAGACATGAAACAGATTCCTCAGGCTGCTTCAAACAGCAGACTGAGAATCAAGCCCTTGCCAGGAGTGGATCCATGCCAGCCACATGCCCACAAGGCAGGGTTGTTGCTGACTTGAAGCTCCATAGCCTTCTTGATAGACTGTGTCTAAGGCCAGGTCCACACTACAGCATTAAATCGATTTAAACAGCGTTAAATCGATTTAACGCTGTAACCGTCCACACTACAAGGCACTTAAAATCGATTTTAAGGGGTCTTAAAATCGATTTCTGTACTCCAGCTAAACGAAAGGAGTAACCCTAAAATCGATATTACTAAATCGATTTAGGGTTAGTGTGGACGGATATCGAAGTTATTGGTCCTATTCTTTTACTGAGCTACCCAGAGTGCACCGCTCCGGAAATCGATGGTACCCTGGGACCATGGACGCACACCACTGAAGTAATGTGCCCTAGTGTGGACGCGTAAAATCGATTTTATAAAACCTGTTTTATCAAATCGATTTTACTAATATCGACTTAAAGCTGTAGTGTGGACGTAGGCTAAGAGACCATAAATCCTGCATGCTCATGAGGCGCAGAGATGGGACATGCACTGGAGATGGATCTGATCTGGGGCGTGAGTCACTGTGATGTTCCCCTGGTGTTATCTGGACCAGTGATCTGCAAGGTCACTCCAGTCCCCAACTCTGGGAGCCAGCCTCACACTGCTCTGCTGTGAGAACCATCACTCCTGGGCTGTTCATGCACAGCCTCTGGCATGTAAGCGGCTCCTTGGATTGTGCAGCCGAATGACACTAGCCGATATATCTGAACCCAGACACAACCCTAGGAACTTCTGTCTTGTGGTGTACAGTTATGCCCGCTGGACACTGCAAGCTTATATGAGTTTGTCAAGTTAACAAAGAAATTGATACGTACCAGGCTTGTTCTCCCAAGGGTAGTCTCTGACACGCTTCAAACCAAATGCACTGCTTCAGGTAGAATAAACAAACAGATTTATCTACAAAAGATAGATTTTAAGTGATTATAAGTCAAAGCACAAGTCAGATTTGGTCAAATGAAATAAAAGCAAAATGCATTCTAAGCTGATCTTAACACTTTCATGCAGTTGCAAACTTAGATGCTCCTCACCACAGGCTGGCTGGTTGCCCTCCAGCCAGACTTTCCCCTTTGATCAGCGCTTCAGTCGCTTGGTGGCGATGTCTATAGATGGAGGTGGAAGCGAGAGAGTCAGGTGAGCTTTACCTCATCATAGTTTCCAACTGACCAAGGGAAGGGAGGTGACTCACTCAAGAGTCCAACAGATTCTTTGTTGCTGCCTAGGCCAGCATCCTTTGTTCCTGTGAGGCTGGGCTGGGTTTGTCCCATACATGCTCTGATCAGGTGTGAACTCCCCCTCTGTTCCTGGAGAGTTTTACTTGGACTTATTTTATGCTATGAGGACACATTTTCAGCCTCATAACTATAACATGAAATTACAATCTATAACATTACTATAACAACAATGCTCAGTGCATCATGAACCTTCCGAAGACACCCGACATGACAAACTTTGCATTGTATACTACACAATCATGTTATAAGGATGAACATGAGGGTGCAGGGTGTTCCCCCAAAGTACAAAGGGACACATCCCGCCCCCTTAGTTTATTGCAAGAGGGTTAGTCACTGATTATCTCAAAGGCAGTTTGTGTTATAGTTCTCTTGTCATCTAGCCCTTAAGACTAAGAGGCAATGTGCCTCAGTTTCCCCCTCACCCAGCAAACCAGGTTTGTTATGGTTTCTCCACTGTGGTGAGCTTTAAGTCTGTTTATAGGTATTAATTGAAAAGTAGCATTATCATAAGGTTTGACATCTGTGTCAAAATTCTTATCCCCAAAACTTAATGTTAAGATCAAATTTTTTTATCACAGATGGGTGTTTACAAGTATCTTTATGATACCATGTCCTCTGCTCAGATAGTGTAATTTGAGATTAGTTTGTTCATTACCCAGGGTGTCCTTTGACTTGCTCCCATATAATCAGTCACTGGATTTTCTTTCCCTCCAGTGTTCCCCTCTGTGTGGGCTCTTAATTTAATCATGCTTCTGGAATTTTAGTATCTCAGGGTCTGGCAAGATAGGTGTTCAGGGGGATCCTGCACATTGGCTGGCCCTTTGGGGAGTGGTCTCCCAACCCCAGGACTGTACATATGCAGAAAATCCAGCTCCCCTTTTGGGGTTACCTGGTGTTCCCCCTCCCAGCTCTGAGTCCTTCCTTGCCCCCTTTTCCTAGAGGACTATGATCTGTGCTCTGTGGGCTAGGTGTGTGTAGTGAGGCAGTGTGACTCTCCTCCGGCCCAGAGGAGGAAGAGCCCAGCCGGAGGCCGGAGTGGGCGGGGCTAAGGAGCTCTGAGCCCGCCCCTCAAAGGGTCAGATGCCGACCCAGAACTATAAAGGTGAGCCCTCAGAGCTCAGCGAGGCCCCAGCAGCTGGAGAGAGCAGATGTCCCAGAGGGAGCTCGAGACTGGGAACCTCCTCCGGCCCAGGCTGGCTGCCCAGACTGGCCTGAGCGCCCCCGTGCCTGCTACCTGGAGGAGTCCCCAGAGCTGTCCTGGCCCAACTATCCAGAGGAGTTGCCAGACCTACCATCCAGCCCTGGCTGTGACGAGCCCATGCTCGTGGACCCTGCAGAGGCCGATGTTAGGACCCAGGTAGGTCCTGAGGGGGAGTTCGGAAGTAGCCCGGGGGCAGCCGACCCCAGTCTTGCTGCAGCCTTACCGAAACCTATGTCAGTGTGTTGCGGCCAGGATCCCCACGGACTGAGCAGCGGATGGTTAGCCGCTGCTAGGGCTCCAGGCTGGGATGCAGTGGAGTGGGAGGGCCTGCGTCCCCCCTGCCACCCCTTCCGGGGTGGCAGACTCCCCCTCTCCCTGGCCTGAGAAGGCTGAAGCCGGTTATTGTTGCTCAGCCCTGTCCAAGGGCCTGAGCTTCCTGACTCAGAGTTTGCTGCCCCACCCTGACCTAGGGCCGAGCCTTAAATTGTTACTGTTGCTCAGCCTGAGCCCCTTGCCCCACAGGGCAGGTGATTGCCGCGAGGACTGCCGGGCTAGTTTCTCAGACCCACTGGTGCGTAGTGGGTTGGCGTGGCTCCCCTCATCCCCCATGAGAGGGTCGAGCCCCGGCCGCACTCCTGTACAGTGTGTTTACCCTTTGATTAGATGCACCTTTCCCCAGCAGCTTTCCCATAACTGCTTTCTGTGTCTCACCAGTGTGGGGGAGGACAACATCCATGCCCCTCATCATCTGTATTCTGGCAGACTACCACCTGGCAACTTCCTGGTCTCAATTCCTCTGTTATCACAGGCATTGGAGTTGCATCTTGATTTAAAGAGACACAGTTACTTTCCAAAAACCAATCAGAAATAACATCCTGAAAATTTGGGACCTGGATTTGGATACTCTCTGCCACCCCTTTCTCTGTCCCAGAGAAGTCAACTGTGTGACTGCTCCCCTCCAGGAGGTCAGTTATGCAGTTACTTCTCAAAACCTGGGTCATAGGCTGAGTGCACAGATGCTGACTCAGCCATCCTCTTAGTGTCCTGGGCATCCTGCTCTAAGTGACGAGACATTCCTGTATCATAGACTATCAAGGTTGGATGGGACCTCAGGAGGTCATCTAGTCCAATCCCCTGCTCAAACCAAGACCAATCTCCAGACATATTTTTGTCCCAGATCGCTAAATGGCCCCCTTAAGGATTGAACTCACAACCACGGGTTTAGCAGGCCAATGCTCAAACCACTGAGCTATCCCTCCTCCAATTATGCCATCTCTAGTTTCCTCCTCTGGGGCCCCTCCTAAGACACATTTCTCTGTGCTCCCTAGGAAGGGTTCTATTCATAGATTCATAGACTCTAGGACTGGAAGGGACCTCAAGAGGTCATCGAGTCCAGTCCCCTGCCCTCATGGCAGGACCAAATACTGTCTAGACCATCCCTGATAAACATTTATCTAACCTGCTCTTAAATATCTCCAGAGATGGAGATTCCACAACCTTCCTAGGCAATTTATTCCAGTGTTTAACTGCACTGACAGTTAGGAATTTTTTCCTAATGTCCAACCTAAACCTGCCTTGCTGCAGTTTAAGCTCATTGCTTCTTGCTCTATCCTTAGAGGCTAAGGTGAACAAGTTTTCTCCCACCTCCTTATGACACCCTTTTAGATACCTGAAAACTGCTATCATGTCCCCTCTCAGTCTTCTCTTTTCCAAACTAAACAAACCCAATTCCTTCAGCCTTCCTTCATACGTGATTTTCTCTAGACCTTTAATCATTCCTGTTGCTCTTCTCTGGGCTCTCTCCAATTTCTGCACATCTTACTTTAAATGCGTGCCCAGAACTGGACCAGTTGAGGCCTAACCAGCACAGAGCAGAGTGGAAGAATGACTTCTCATCTCTTGCTCATAACACACCTGTTAATACACCCAAGAATCATGCTTGCTTTTTTTGCAACAGAATCACACTGTTGTCTCATATTTAGCTTGTGGTCCACTAGAACCCCTAGATCCCTTTCTGCCATACTCCTTCCTAGACAGTCTCTTCCCATTCTGTATGTGTGAAACTGATTGTTCCTTCCTCAGTGGAGCACTTTGCATTTGTCTTTATTGAACTTCATCCTGTTTACCTCAGACCATTTCTCCAATTTGTCCAGATCATTTTGAATTATGACCCTATCCCCCAAAGCAGTTGAAATTCCTCCCAGTTTGGTATCATCTGCAAACTTAATAAGCATACTTTCTATGCCAATATCTAAGTCGTTGATGAAGATATTGAACAGAGCCGGTTCGAAAACAGACCCCTGCTGAACCCCACTTGTTATACCTTTCCAGCAGGATTGGGAGCCATTAATAACTACTCTCTGAGTACGGTTATCCAGCCAGTTATGCACTCACCTTATAGTAGCTCCATCTAAATTCTATTTGCCTAGTTTATCAATAAGAATACCATGCGAGACCGTATCAAATGCCTTACTAAAGTCTAGGTATACCACATCCACCGCTTCCCCCTTATCCACAAGACTCGTTATCCTATCAAAGAAAGCTATCAGATTGGTTTGACATGATTTGTTCTTTACAAATCCATGCTGGCTATTCCCTATCACCTTACCACCTTCCAAGTGTTTGCCGATGATTCCCTTAATTACTTTCTCCATTATCTTCCCTGGCACAGAAGTTAAACTAACTGGTCGTTAGTTTCCTGGGTTGTTTTTATTTCCATTTTGATAGATGGACACTATATTTGCCCTTTTCCAGTCTTCTGGAATCTCCCCTATCTCCCATGATTTTCCAAAGATAATAGCTAGAAGCTCAGATACCTACTCTAATAGCTCCTTGAGTATTCTAGGATGCATTTCATTATGTCCTGGTGACTTGCAGGCATCTAACTTCTCTAAGAGATTTTTAACTTGTTCTTTTTTTATTTTATCATCTAAACCTACCCCCTTCCCATTAGCATTCACTATGTTAGACGTTCCTTCAGACTTCTCGGTGAAGACCAAAACAAAGAAGTCATTAAGCATCTCTGCCATTTCCAAGTTTCCACGACATATTTCTCCCTTCTCACTGAGCAGTGGACCTACCCTGTCCTTGGTCTTCCTCTAGCTTCTAATGTATTGATAAAAAGTCGTCTTGTTTCCCTTTTCTTCCCATAGCTAGTTTGAGCTCTTTTTGTGCCTTTGCCTTTCTAATCTTGCCCCTGCATTCCTGGTTATTTGCCTATATTCATCCTTGTAATTTGTTCTAATTTCCATTTTTTTATGACTCCTTGCATGATCTAAAAAATAAAAAGATCTTGTAGTTAAGCCAAGGTGGTCTTTTGCCACATTTTCTATCTTTCCTACCCAGCAGAATAGCTTGCTTTTGGGCCCTTAATAGTGTCCCTTTCAAAAACTGCCAACTTTCCTCAGTTGTTTTTCCCTTCAGTCTTGATTCCCATGGGACCTTACCAATCAGCTTTCTGGGCTTACCAAAATCCGCCTTCCTGAAATTCATTGTCTCTATTTTGCTGTACTCCCTTCTACCCTTCCTTAGAATTGTGAACTCTATGATCTCATGATCACTTTCACCCAAGCTGCCTTCCACTTTCAAATTCTCAACGAGTTCCTCTCTATTTGCTAAAATCAAATCTAGAACAGCTTTCTCCCCCCCACCCCCAGTAGCTTTTTCAACCTTCTGAAATAAAGTTGTCTGCAATGCAGTCCAAGAACTTATTGGATAGTCTGTGCCCCACTATGTTATTTTCCCAACATATATCTGGATAGTTGGAGTCTCCCATCACCACCAAATCTTGGGCTTTGGATGATTGCTCGTTTATTTTAAAAAAAAAAAGCCTCGTCCACCTCTTCCACCTGGTTAGGTGGCCTGTAGTAGATTCCTAGCACAACATCACCCTTGTTTTTTACCTCTTTTAGCCTAACCCAGAGATTCTCAACACTTCCATCTCCTATGTCCATCTCCATCTCAGTCCAAGTGTGCACATTTTAATGTATAAGGCAACACCTCCTTCCTTCCCCCCAGTCTATCCTTCCTGAGCAAGCTGTACCCATCCATACCAACATTCCAATCATGTGTATTATGCCACCAAGCTTCTGTGATGCCAACAATGTCATAGTTGTATTTATTTATTAGCACTTCCAGTTCTTTCTGCTTATTACCCATACTTCTCGCATTTGTATATAGGCATCTAAGATACTGATTTGATCTTGCCTTCCAGTTTTGCCCTGACCCTCCTTTCTCTCTGCCATTATAGCCCGTGCTCCCTCCTATTTCTGATCCATCTCCTAGGTCTCCATATTCTTCACTTATCTGTGGACTATGCTCACCTGTCCCTTTCGAACCTAGTTTAAAGCCCTCCTCACTAGATTAGCCAGTCTGTGTCCACATAGGGTCTTTCCCCTCCTCAAAAGGTGAACTCCATCTCTGCCTAGCAATCCTTCCTGGAATAGCATCCTGTGGTTAAGGAAGCCAAAGCCCTCCTGGCGACACTATTTTCGCAGCCAGGCATTCACTTCCATGATGCACCTGTCTCTGCCCAGGCCCCTACCTTTGACAGGAAGGATGGAAGAGAATACCACCTGTGCTCCAAACTCCTTCACCCATACTCCCAGAGCTCTGTGGTCACTCTTGATCCGCTCAGTGTCACACCTCGCAGTATCATTTGTGCCCACATGGATGAGTAGCATGGGGTAGTAGTCAGAGGGCTGGATAATCCTCGACAATGCCCCCGTAACATCTCAGATACGGGCCCCTGGCAGACAGCATACCTCCTGAGATGAATTGTCAAGGCGACAGATGGGCACTTCTGTCCCCCTCAGAAGAAAGTCTCCGACCACCACTACCCTACGTTTCCTATTCGCAGTGGTGGCAGGCAGCAGACCTCCGAGCCTTAGGGGTACGAGGTTTCTCCTTCTCTGCTGTAGGGGGTGATTCCTTCTTTCCCTGGTTCATCTGCAAAACTCGTCCAGCTAACAACTGGGACAGTTTCCTTAATCACTGACAACACCCCTTCTGCCCCTGCACCTGAGGGCATGTTGCCTTCTGCTGGAAAGGAGCTAACCTCAGCCCCTCCCATACTTGGAAGCACCCTGCTTCCCTGTGTTAGTCACAGGAATCCTGGCCCACCTCCATGGTTTCTGAGATTCTCTGCCCTTTCTCTGGGCTCTCCTCTGGGACATATTGCTCTGTGCTCCCTAGAGCCAGTTTTATCTCTGGTTCAGCTGCAACCTACTGGCAGCTAACAACCTGGAGAGTTCTCTCCCTGGCAGGCATTACACCCCTATCCCTTCCTGATGTGGTGTTGCCTCCAGCTACAGTGCAGGAGTTGGTCTCAACCCCCTCCCACCTGGAAGCATGTGGCTTCCCCCAGCTGCAGAACAATCAAAGAGACTCTCTCTCCCATTCTATCAGCAGTTTCTGAGACTTTACCCTTTCCCTCAGGGGTCCCAGCATAGAGCTCCCACTAGCGGCAGGCAAATACTTTAAACCCGAACTACATGGAAAATATAATTACCAAGAAGAAGGTCAACTAGGAGGTGTTCTATTATCCCCACAGTCAAAACACTTTCCAAACCTTCCCACACCACATGGATTTTAGCTAGTGGTACAAGGAATCTGCTTTCGCCCATCCCCACAATCTCTGCCATTTGGCCAGGTAACATACTGGCCTTTGGGACCACAGTCTACTTAACCAGAGAGATCTGGGTCTCTGTATGCCTCTGCCTCAAGCATTCCCTGCCATTAATTTGGACAACCTTAACATGCTTCATATCTGGTTCTGCAGAGGCTAATATCAAAAAAACAATATGGTGGGTTTCAATTGCTTGGGGGGTTTCTGTGTTGAGGACAGCAGACCTAACATGAGTTACTGGTTGCTTGCTTCCTCCTAGCACAGGGCATTTATTCCTCAGGTGATCAGTGGAATTACACTAGCAGCACCACTTAGGCTTTTCTGCTTTTACAGGAGATTTGGGATGAGGGTTAGAGGAATGTTTTTGGTTAAGAGAATGTTTAGGCTTCCAATCCCCTTCTCTCTTCCCAGGGGCAAAATGGAGCCTCCCTTCCCACCAGTTTTAAACCCCTCTTTCTGGGGCTTGCCCTCAATAGACGCCTGAGTCTGTTCAAAGGCATTAGCTAAAATAGCCATCTCACCCACAGTCTTTACATTTTTATCCCATAGACACTGTTTTACATCAGCCTTACTTATGCTCAAGAAATGCTCTTAAGCAACAAGATGAAGCATTCCTTCAAAACTTGCCACCTCTTTACCCCTCACCCATTTTCCCAACAAATCTTTCATTTTGTTTACATATTCCCCATTACTCATCCCAATATCCCTTTTAAAATTCCTAAATTTAATTCTATATGTTTCGAGGGTAATCTGAAAACTTTGCAAAGCAGTATTTTTAAATTTACAATAGTCTAAAGCATCTTCAATAGGCATTCCGTTGAATACGTTTCAAGCTTTGCCAGTTAATTTCGCAGTCAGGGTAGGAACTCTCTTATCAGGGATTTCATGTATTACACACAGCCTTTTGAAGGTAGTCAGATATTCAGCAATATCATCCTCCTCACTGTATGAAAGACATAAGTGTTCCCATTTGTGGATTTTTGGAGCGATGAGAGTCGTTGGAGTCGGGAGGATTCTGGTTCTGCTTCTCTAGCAGGTCCAGTTGGTGTTTTTGCGCGCTCGCTCGCTCTCTCTCTCTCTCTGTTTCTTCCATGGCCCTTCTGTGTGCAGCCGCCTCTCTGGCTGCCGCTGCCTCTGCCTCTATAGTTTCCCTGGTCGCAATTGCTTCTTTGAGCCTCATTTCTACCTGCCACATTTGAAACTCGCGGTCCTTTGCCTTCTCTGCTGCTTTAGTTTTGTAGCTGCCTCACTGGTAGTCATTTTTCTGCTTTCTTGTCTTATTTCCCTCAGTTGAAATAAAACTAACAGAAAATAACAAAACTGTGACCTCCACCTGAGTGTTCTTAGCCAATGCACTTGAAACTCACTGAAAATCACAACTATCAGTGCTTAAATGTGAACTCCACATGGACTAACTAGCCGCAAATACACCCTGCTCACTGCACCACTGTGACATTCCCCTGGTGTTATCCAGACCAGTAATCTGCTAGGTCACTCCAATCCCTGACTCTGGGAGTCAGCCTCACCCTGCTCTGCTGTGAGAAACCCTAATCCCAGGCTGTTCATGCACAGCCTCTGGCATGTAAGCTGCTCCTCAGATTGTGCAACCAAATGACATTAGTCAATATCTCTGATCCCAGACACAACCCTAGGAACCTCTTTCTCGCGGTGTCTAGTTATGCTCACTGGATGCTCAGTGCATCATGAGCCTTCCGAAGACACTCGACATGGCAAACTTTGCTTTGAATACCACACAGTCATATTTTAAGGCTGAACATGGGGGTGGAGGGTGTTCCCTCAAGGTACAGAGCATCACAGTCACTCACCGCAGTCTGAGTCCAGACACTTGACTCAGTTTCTGTGATGAGCTCTGTTGCTATCATGGAAACAGACACAGCAAAGGGAAAGCTGCTTTGTTAAAATAAGTGGTTTCCACTTGGGCCCTGATGGCTATTTGTCTTTATCCAAAAACCAGCATGTATTTGTTACTATGAGAATCTCTGCTCAGGAGTGTCTCAAAATGGCAATGGCAGGAGGTACCGTAGGCCCAGATTGAGATGTGCTGGCAGAAATATGTAAGGAGGTCAGATTTGGAATAGCAGGGGCTGCAGTTCAGGACTGAGCAGAGGTGAAAATAAGCCAGTCTGGTCTGGTATGGCGTACTGGCAAGAGCCAGTACACCGTGCCGGACTGCACCGGCTTCCGTGGCGGGGATTTAAAGGGCCCAGTGCTATGGCCACTGCGGGGAGCCCCAAGCCCTTTAAATCCCCGATGCAGTTCCGGCAGCTGGGCTGGGACTGGGATTTAAAGGGCTTGTGGCTCCCCACAGCCGTGGGAGCTCTGGGCCTTTCGAATCCCTGCCCCAGCCCGGTTGCCGGAGCTATGGGGGGGGGGGAGGATTTAAAGGGCTTGGGGCTCCACGGTGGCTGGAGCCTCGGGCCCTTTAAGTCACCCCGGAGCCCTGGGGGCTCCCAGCCACCTCTGCAGCTGGGAGCCCTGGAGTGAATTAAAGGCCTTGGGGCTCCCAGCCACAGCCTGTGCTCCAGAGCCTTTAAATCTTGAGAGGCTCCGCCTCTTCCAGGTGAGGCCACACACCCCCTCAGGACATTGGCTGTATCAGTAAGTCCTGTAAGTTACTTTCACCCTGGATATTAGGAACCACTATTTCACTAGGGGGGTGGTGAAGCACTGGAATGGGTTACCTAGGGAGGTGGTAGAATCTTCTTCCTTAGAGGTTTTTAAGAGCTGGCTTGACAGAGCCCTGGCTGGGATGATTTAGTTGGGGATTGGCCCCGCTTTGAGCAGCGGACTGGACTAGATGACCTCTTGAGATCTCTTCCAAAGCTAATATTCTATGAACTCCACCACTGCAGCCAGGACATTCAGCCAGTTTGACATCCCACGCATCCACAGCACTCCCTAGCAGCTCTAGCCCTGTGGGGGGCAATGCTCTGCCACTGAGGACAGTGAGACACTGAAGCAGTTTCTTTTCTATGCTGGCTGCTGTTGTGGCTAGCCTGTTCTTGAAGCTACTTACTACCCCTCTCAGCTGTAAGGAACATTGGAAAATTGCTGTTGTAGTTGCCATTCTATCCCTCTGACCCACCCAGACTTAGGGCAAAGGCTTAAGAATCACTTCCACCACTGGGGAAGCCATAGTTGTGGCTGCTCATTGGCCCCTCTGCCTCTTGTTGGGACTCAGAGGAGCTGCCTCTTGGGGATTGTATTGGGGAGCTTTGATATGATCTCGCTCTCTCTGCAATGGAGTCTGTATGGCATCTGGGAACTGGGCCAAGGATCCCTTGTTCAACGGCTCTGAATCAGTTTATTTTCAGTGCAGTGTTCTCTAGGAAGCTGGGAGTGTCAGTGAGAGCTCTCCCTTGGGTAGGATGAATCGGGGCAACCGCTGCAGGCCCCACGCTTTGGGTGTCCTGTGCTGTGATCAAATTGGGACTGTCCCAATATTTAGCCCTTTGTCCCACGTCCTGACTGATGTATGATCGGGACACCAATTGTCCCGATATTCAGATGAGGAAACGGGCGGGGAGGCAAGGTGGGAGGGTAAACGGGGTGAGGAGGCGAATGAGGAGGCAAACAGCAGGCAGGCGGGTGACCAGCGAGGAGGAGAGTGGGAGGTGGGGTGAGAAGAGTGGCCGGTGGGAGGTGGGGTGAGGAGGTGAGTGGTGGCCAGGTGGGCGGGTGTGCCAAAGAGATGGTGAGGAGACTAGCAGGGAAGGGAGCAGCGGGCAGGTGGTGGATAGCGAGGAGAGTGGCGGGTGGGCAGGCACACCAAGTGGATGGTGAGGAGACTAGCAGAGAGGCTGATTTGTGCCGGGCCCCGCACCTTCCCTAGGATGTCTCCGATTTCAATGAATCTCTTTTATGAAACTGTTACACCTTGAATATACTAGATTAAACTGAATGTAGTTTCCCACTCAGGAAATCCCCATACTTCGTCTATTTGTTCCTAGCCTATTTTCTCTTGCCTTTGCCCTTCCTGTAAGATGCATGCATGTTGCGCCAATGTACCCTGAAGGGCCCACATGCACTCCTGCATTTCTATTTTGTTTTCACTCTGGAGGATCTTTTCTCTTGTCTCAACCACAATGGACTGAAACTCCATTGGATTCTGTAACAGCATGTGAGCTGGTCTCATGTTCTTTAGAGTTAGGATCTGTCTAGATTAGAATAACAGATTCATAGATGTTCAGGCCAGAAGGGACCAACTTGTCTGTCCTCTTGCATCAGGATTAAGCAAAGAAGTTGAGATGAGGTCATAGCTCCTCCACTAACCACAACTTTTTCCCTAGTGTAGAGGCAGGTTAATGCCTTGAATTAGTTGCTCAAGATTAACCCTAATGGGATCTGATAATAAATGTCCTTCCCCTTATGTGTAGCCATATGTGAAGGTGTCTTCCTTGAAATACACACACTCACTAGCCACCCATCAATGCAAAGGATCTGCACTTCAGCTGCAATGGGGGCATGTTGTTTGACTGCAGCCCATTGGTGGGTAATCTCTGTAATAAACTTCTGGCTGCGCTGTCCCCTCGGCTCTCTTCAGAATGACCCTGGCCTTATTGTATTCATTTCATTTTAATTAATGGCATTTAGTCCAATGTATTGGCACTTCTGCCTGGCTGGCGCAGTACTGCTGCAACCTGAGGGGAGGCAGTGATGTTACTGCAGTCAATGAAAAGCCATGATACTGCCATTTCCATTGACATTCTCATCACTAGCTTTCCTCCTACTCTAGTCCCATGCAAGACAGCTCTGAGCACTTCTGCAGAGATACAGACACAGGCTGCCTTTCAAGTATGCACTGTACCTGGCTTGACATCAGCCAGGATGACAATCAGGATCCCAGTAGTCCCCTCCATCATAGCCTAACAGTGGCTGTGGATGGGGGCAGTTCACTTTTGTGGCATTATTCCTTCCGCGTCTCAAACACTGCAAATGCCCCTGGGATTGAGCACTGGGTATGGGAAGGAGGTGAGCTGGGGACAAGGGCTGGTCTCTGAATCAACCTGCCCCCTGCCCCATGCAGCTGTTGAACTGCACTTTAGGAGGGTTCTGGTGGAGCAATTGGCTGGAGGACCCCAGCTGCCAGGGAGCATTGGGCTGAGAGGCAGCACTGGGGCAGACAGCAAGTACAGATGCTCAGAGTCTCTCTGCAGACACCACTGCCCTCCATTGATCCCTCAGGATTCCATGGGTGGGGTGAAACCCTGCTTGTTACAGGGAGGAAATCAGATTCCAAACTCTGAGGGCATTGAGTCAGAAAAACTTCAAGGGAGACCTTGGGGAACAGCCAAATTCCTACACAAGCAACTCCCGCATGGGGAATAAGCTGATTCCCTGGGGCTAGACTGAACGGGGCTGAGATGGGACAGATGGGCCAGCAATGATGGGACAGGGGCTGCTGATGTATGTGTGATCCTAGTCTGTGCATGTATCCCCTGTGCTATTTCTCTCTTCCTAAGCTCCTTCCTCACACTCAGCCTTATCACACTTTCCCGTGGCAACACACGGCCCCTCTCCCCATTGCCCAGCAGATCTTCCTTCAAAACTTACAAAGGGATCTGTCTCTACTGCTCCCTGACTTTTGGGCTACATTGAGCACTGAGCTAATCTATTAGTGTCATCTACTGTTTATTCTGACAGCCCCATCCAGGAATCCACCTCCAGTTAATTAATTTGCTAAAATGTTTTCCTTTTCCCTCCCTCCCATGTCTTCTTTGGAGCCCCTCAATTATGACCCTTCATCTTGTTAGAGGGAATAATTCCTGTGCAAAGCCTGGCCACCCCTCCAAGACTATCTGTGCAACACACACAGCCATTGGAATTAATGCCATCCATATCTGCTTGCAAAGCTGGGAATTAAAACTGGGAGAGCTAGTTTCACCACATTTTTTTGAAAGAAACAATTTCTTCAGGAAATGTTTTCTCATGAAAAATTTCCAATTTGTTTCTAAAAGTTTTATTTTGTTTCACTGGGGAAAATAACCCAGTTTCTTTCACATTGTTTGTCCCCCCACCCCACCTTTTCCAGTGGAAAAAGAGCAAAAAAGTGAGAGACCACAGAAGGATGATGTTTCCTAGCAAAACAAATTTAAAAATTTGAATTTTTTCATTGATAACACTGGTCTACAATTTTTGAGAAGTCGTCTGCTTCAGAGATAAAATGTGATATTTATTATGTATTTTGATGTGCTGAATTCAAATATGACAATTAAAACAACTGATTGCTACTGTTTCTAAGATATTTAAGTTTTTACATTTTATGTCTATGTATATTGTGTAGATAGTAAAGTTTTAATCATAAATTGCAAACCTAGGTCTTTTCATGTGTTTATGGTTGCTTTACATGATAATATTTCACCTGTCCTGTTTATGTAACACTTTAAAAATCAGCAAAAGGATTATATAAATAAAATGTATTATGAAACAAAAGGCAAAAAACTATTATGTACATAGTTTAGTCCTATTCAGTGTCTACTCAGGCGCTTCTTGGCTTGTCTCTTGTATTCATTAAATGGAGCATCTCTTGTCACTGTCCAGCAATAGTCTGCAAGCATTGATGGGCTCCATTTGCCCTGATAGCCTGCCAGGAGATTCCACTGCTGTAGTCTGGAGCCCAACAGCTCTGCCTTACTCTTGGGTAGTTCCAAATCCCTGACAAGGTCATTCAGTTCACCTTGTCGTTATGAGGTGTGGTTCAAGAGGAGGAGGATGGGAGAAAATGTGGGTCCTGTGACATTGATGATTCGGGACCAGAAGTTTCATCCTCTTCCTCTTCCTCATCTGACTCAAGGGAGAAGGATTCTGGTGCATCAGGAACCAGCAGTCCTTCTCCATGGGTTACTGGGCGTATAGCTGATAGAATGTTTGGATAATGCACAGTCCACTTTTTCATCTTTGACACACCTTTCCCAACTGGAGGCACCATGCAGAAGTAACAATTGCTGGTATGATCTGTTGGCTCTCTCCAAATCATTGGCAGTGCAAAAGGCATAGATTTCCTTTTCCTGTTCAACCACTGGCGAAGATTTGTTGCACAAGTGTTGCAGCATATGTGTGGGGCCCACCTCTTGTCCTGATCTCCAATTTTGCAGCCAAAATAAAGGGGATAGGCTTTCTTAACCATAGTGGTTATACTGCGCTTTTGTGATGCAAAAGTCACTTAACTTCTGCTATGTTTGTGGTGATCTGCACTGTTCACACAAGTACGAGGCATCTCTGCTCACTTTGGCTAAACAGAAATGTGTCCCTTTGCAAAATCAAACACTGACAAATAAGAGAGCAGGACACTGTATGATTTCTAGAGCTGATATAGGGCAATTTGTTCAGCAGAGTGATGTAAGCTTCGTTATGATTGCATCATCCATGACTTCTAAGAATAACATGATGCAATTCATATCATGTATGACGCAATACCATCTTCAGATTGCATCATTCATTGTTTTGCCTAAAAAGCAAGTACTGTCCAAACCCAGTCATAGATTTATTCATAGATCCAGTCAAATATGTATTTTAGTCATTTCTGGTTTAAATTGAGATCCCTTCCCTTTATAACTCACACATCCTCCGCCATTCCCAAGTCAAGGGTCGTATATACTGACTCAATAGCATATCTTGAAAACTAGAACCAATCAACAATTTTAAGCATCATTTTCGTTCTCAGTGACCCAGAATTAGTAAAGTTGGACTACATTTATTTCAGAAGCATTTTGGCTGTAGAGCAGTGTAATTTAAACAGTTGAACCAAAATGAAATTTTCCACAATAATGTTTGTTTTGGTTGAAAAACCTTTTTTCCAAGGGGAAAAAAAGTATCAATTACAATATTTTGACCAGATCTGAGGGGGGGTGGAGTTTGCTGTAAATAGCCAAATCCCCATTAAATCTCAGAGTCAAGATGTGTATAAGAAAAACTTCCTGCAAAATAGAAAAACATATCTATACCTTCCTTTCCTCTCCAGTTCCACTGGATCGTCTCTCTTTTTTTCAGAGTCTGCATTGTCTCAGACTACTTTTTCTATGACTTTTCAACTTCTTACTCTATTTTTTCTCCTTCATTCCTCAAGAAATTTTTTTTTTCCTGATTTAGTCTTTTTTCCCTGTAGTGGTCCCTCGCTCTCCCACTTGGAGGGAGGCCACTTGTTCTGGTTGCCTTCGGGCTTGTCTGGCGAAGGCATGAAGCTGCAGAACAGTCTAGGGCCCTTGTCTCCAGCCGAGGTGGAGCAAGGCCCCCCAGGTCCTCTAGTTCCCAGCCCTACAATAGGGTTGGGCACCAGACTGTCAAAGCCAGGCTTTAGCTTGGGCTTGTGGGAGGCTCAAGCTACCAGCAAGTAAACAGTCTTGAGGCCTGCTTTAGCCTGGGTGGAGCTCAGGCAGCCAGCAAAGCAAAGTCTACAGGTGGGCTGGGGCCTGGGCTTGAGGATGCTCAGGCTCATAGGCGCCAACTCCATGGGTGCTCCGGGCCTGGAGCACCCATGGGGAAAAATTAGTGGGTGCTCCACACCCACCGACAGCCAACCTCCCCCTTCTCACCTCCTTCTCTGCCCCTTCCTTCCAGCTGCCTAACAGCTGTTTGGTGGCACTTAGAACTTCCCAGGAGGGAGGAGGAGGAGTGGGGATGCGGCGCACTCAAGGGAGAAGGCGGAGGAGAGGTAGGGCAGGTGCAGAGACTTGGGGGAAACGGGGTGGAATAGGAGCGGGATGAGGGCAGTGCAGGGGCAGAGCGAGGGGAGTCAAGCACCCACCAGGAATGGGGAAGTCAGCGCCTATGGTTAGGGTGCCATCAAGCAAACAGTCTTAAGGCTGGCTTTTGCCTGGGCAGAGCTCAGACAGACAGCAAAGCAACAATCTATAAGGGAGCTAGTAAGGGAGGATCATTCTTCAGAGCAGGAGCATCCCTGCACAGTGCAGGGAGTCGGCCACCCTGGGGTGGGGTGGCAGGGGGAATGCAGACCCACCGTACTCCACTGCATACTAGCCCAGGGCCCTGACAGCTCTGGGGGCGTTCCATCTCTAACCCCCAGAGCGTACGCCCAGGTGGCCGCCGTCCCTTCACATGCCACCATGCCATCTGCCCCAACCATTGCCTCCAGTACCATCCCTGGCAGCCACGGTCCCTTCCCCTCGCTGACCAGGATGCATGGCATCTGCTGCTTCCTGGTGCCTAGCTCACCCCATGTTGAAACTTATGTGCGGGCATTGGCGCAGGTGGTGGGACCCACAGCTGTTGTGGCAGCCTTCAAAATATATGGGAAGGTTGTGTTGTTCCTGGCGTCGGAGGCCTCCGCTCAGGAGGTGGTGGAGAGGGGCCTGGTGGGGGGGACATGTTCGTCCTCCTAGAACACCTGGAAGATCTGACATATGGGTGGTGCTGACCTCTGTCCCATCCTTCCTCCCCAACACTGCCCTGTTGCCTGACCTTTCCACCCTGGGGAAGCCCATCTCCATTCTCATCCCTCTCCCACTGGGCTGTAATGACCCCAGCCTCCGTCATGTTTTATTCTTCTGCTGGCAGGTGCAACTCCAACTGCTGCCAGCAGCATGTGATGGGGTGGCACTCAAGGGGTCCTTTCTGCTGCCCTACCAGGGGCCCACTACCAGGTCCACCATTCAAGGGGGAGGCCCAGTGCTTCCTCTGCCAGGTGACAGGGCACATCCAGAGGAAATGCCCCCTGGCCCAGCCCAGAGAGACCCCACGACCTGGCCCTACCAAATCCGGTGACCCTGGTGGCCTGGCTACAGCTGCTGCCCCTCTTCTGCCTGTCATTGCCTCCACTTGGGCCCCAGGGGCAGTCCTCCCACCATGCCCAGACAAGGAGGTGGGCCCCATCTCAGTCAGCTTGGTGGGGCCCACAGAGGAGAGGGTGGCGAGATTATTGCCAGCCATGGGAGAGGGTCCACTCCAGGGGGAGGTTTCCCTTCTCCACCCTGTCCCGCCCTTGCTGCCCCATGACCTGGAACCGTCACCCTCGCCCTGTCCCTGCCGACTGGCCCTCCACCTCCACCTTGGAGGGCTGGGTGCTTATCCAGGGGAAGTGGAGCACCTGAAAGTCGTGGGCTCAATCCCTCCCATCTGATGAGGTAGGAGAGGAGGCTCCCCGAAAGATGCTGCAGGGGGGCTGATGCCGCTAAATCTTCCACCACGCCCCCAGAAGGAGCCCAGCAGGAGGCGCCGACCGAACATGCCATGGAAGCGGATGGAGGAGATACCACCTCCATTGTCAAGTCCCCCCCAGTGAGGTGTCTGCAGGAGTTCCCCATGTCCCTTTGCCATCTGTGCCCCCTGCTGCCGCCAATGCTAGGGTTAGTGTTGTGCCGCTTACTGGCAGGGAGGACCCTGGGTCCGTGGGGACCGATTTTATCTCCATCTTTGAGGAGATCGAGGCCCTGGGTCTGACCCCAATTACCCAGCAGGCCTCGATCTCTCCTCCCTCCTCCAGGTTGCCACCCTAGCTCTGGTACTTGGGGCACCACTGGCCCTATCCGTCTGCAGATGGCACTCCATCCAAGGCCACCGAGCCCCTTGGGGTGACAGCTAATGCCGAGTGGCCAGGCCCCAAGCTTCTGGGTGCACCCTCCATCACCCAGAGCAGCTAGCCTCCCCTCCAGAGGGAGACTCCACTGAAGACTCCACCATGCCTGATGCCGTGACTGCGGGTGATGCATTTATTGCAATGCCCATGCCCAGTGCTGGTGAAGGCCCCCGCTTCCGCCCTCATTTCCTTGGCCCCAAACCCCGGTCGAGAGGTGCCCCAAAACCCCTTTGAGAGGACCATAAACCGCCTCTGCTTCCACTCCCTGCCTCTGATCCTGCTCCTGCCCCTTCACCTGCACTAGTCTCTGCTACTGCCTCAATCCCTGTCCTTGATCCCACACCCGACCCCACTCCTGCTCCCAATGCATCAACTGCCCCTCTCCCCTCCACTTCCCATGATGCTGCTGCCCCTGAGATTGTCTCATTTCTGCTGCCCATGGACAACCCTCAGGGGGCAGTTTTCGTGTCTCCCCTTCCTGACTCTGTAGGGGCTGAATTATTCCCTCTGCTGCCCCCTCTCAGGCCAGGGATGGGGACAGGCCACACGGCACCACTGCTTCAGATGCCACGCTGGGGGTCAGCCCCTTGATTGCCTGTCTCCATGGGCTGTGAGCTCCTTCCAGGGGCCCAGCAAGAGGATGGTAGCGGGTCTGTTACCCCGTCACCCTCTGCGTTGAGGGATGAACTTTGCCGTTTCCTAGCAGACACCTGTGGCTCGAAGGACAAGGTGCAGCTCGCTCTCCAGTACTGGAGGGACTTCCATCGTGTCTAGCTTCCAACTGGCAGAGGGCACTGGGAGACACAGAGGTGCAGGGACCCCATGGGTTCACGAAAAGAATGTCATGTAAGTTCTCTAATGAAACCCCAGGTCACACTGGTCATCATCACCATTGTGAGATGCAGGTATGGGAAATATGCAAGAAGCACTGAAAATTAGGTTCTGTAGGCCATGTAGATAAAGCAGGCCTCTCAAAGGTAGTGGGTCTTGAGTCAAAGTCCTGCAGACGGGAGGGGTGGGCAATGCTTATCTCCATGGTGGACCATTGTGTGTTTTATGCCATACAACGTCTAAGTCACATGCAAATGAGGAACTGGCAGAGACTTCAGAAAAAACCTAACAGGAAGAAGTTAGCAATGGAGGGGGAATCCCAGTTGTAGGTAAACATCAAAGGGACATTCTGGTATGTTTGAGGAGCAAAAAGACCCCAACATCAGGTGCCTAGGAAGTAAACTGATAGCGAGCTGGTGTCATGAAAAAGGGGTCTCAGCCAGGCTTGGCTGAAAATGCTGGAGGGAACTTGGGTGAGAGACACTTTTCTAGACTGGAGGATAACTTGTTAGTTAAGTGTAGGCTCTGGAATGTGGGTTATGATTTTGTTTCATAGCTAGCCATTTGTTTCCAGCTCTCACACAGGTTTCTGTTTAACTCTCTGTTCTGTCTTAAATAAATCTCCTTTTGCTTTAGAATTGTGCTGAAGAGTTGTGTGTGATACAAGAGCGGTGAGCTACAGCCAGACTGGTAAACGGGGATGTGCTGTTCCTCTGGAAACAGGAGATCTGGGATTTCTGTGGGTATCCAGTGATCGGGGCTAGATCCCACAGGGGGCCACTTGGAAGGGACTTGAAGCCTGTGGTGCATTGATTGTCAACCTGCAAGGCAAAAGACAGGGCTGGGCTAGCCCAGAGAAGAATGCTTGAGGGGCAGATGGGCTGGTTGCATTCCAGAGTTAACACCCAGCTGGCACAGGCAAGGCTCCCTCATATCTGAGGCAGCCTAAAAGGAGGATCCACAAGGTCCAGGATCTCAAGTAATTATGAGATTCCCTTCACTTAGTCCAATGACCTCACACCCATCCCTGTTATAAAGATATAACAGGGATGGGTGTGAGGTCATTGAACTAAGTGAAGGGAACCTGATGGGGACACCCAGCAGAGAACCCCGGACAGCCGCCCACTGCTCCTCGAAGGTGTCAAGGAGCCAGTGGATGCCGCTCAGAGGAACTCTGCCCGGATACATGAGCAGACAGAGGATTGGAAATAGGTCCCACAGTCTCAGGATACCCTGTCAGCCAAACTCCTCTCTCTGGTCTTGTAGATGGCCATTTTGGCCAGTGCTAGGAGGAGTCTGACAAGGAGGTCCCGCGACTTTGTGGGGCCGCGGATAGGGAATGCGTAGATAAAGAGATGAGGGAAAAAGTGCGGCCAAAAATGCAATAGGATATCTAAGAGGAGCCAGAATAGTGGCTGCAACCTGGAGCACTCCAGATATGTGTGCCAGGATCTCCCTCATGCCCCAAAAGGGGCAGGTGTCCAGGACAGGGGCAAACCATGCCATGAACGTGCCCATGCTCATGACTCCATGAAGGAGCCACCAGCTGACATCCTTGGGACCAGGGTGGAGTAGAGGCTGGCCCACTGGGGTTCCTCACCCTTCCAAAGTGGTAGAAGGTCCTGCCACTTCATGTCAGAGCTGGACACAAGGGTGAGGATGCGAAGAGTGTGGAGCACGAGCATGTGCAGATGCTTCCTCAGTGCGATCCGGAAGTGAGCTGACTGCAAGTTGTGCAGCCAGCTCTTGGTGAAGGAGTGGGAAGGCCAGGTAGGTCCATGGGGCAGGGGCCCAGTGAAAAGGTCTGGAGGACCTGGGGTGTAGGGTGAGGAGGTCCAGGTAAGCCTGAGCAGTGGGCGGTAGAGCAGCCCTCACCTCCTGAAGTATGAGGGCTGGAGAGCCCCATGCACTGGGCAAGCATCAGGGGATCCAGCCAGTTTCCCCAGTCGTAGTCCAGGAGGTCTCAGGATCTGGTGACTTCTGCCAGGACCAGCCTCTGTAGCACCGAAGGGGACTCTGCCACCTGCACATGGAGCTGGGGGTTGTGTAGCAGTGGTACTGTGAGGAGATCCGCCAGGTCGGTGGCTGCCACGGACCTGGTTGCCAAGACCAGTTTCCGGGTCCAGAGGAGGTCCTAGTAGAAGACTGGCAGCCCAGAGAGGTCTCATGGAATACCTCTTAGCTGGAGATAAAGGAGCTGCCGGTCATATTGGAGCCCTCAGAAGTGGCGCAGGAAAGCGTGCGCCAGTATGCTCCACCCCAGACTATGTGCACCATAAAGAAGCCTCTGCAGGGCCTATAGGCGGAAGACGTGGACCTGAGGACTTCAGGCCTCTACCCTCCCTCCTGCAGGGGCAGGTGGAGAACCTGTGCAAAGACCCAGTGCAGTCCTGGCCAAAAGAACTCCAGAACCAACTTCCAGAGGTTGACCAGGAAACTCGGGGCCAGGACCAGGGTGTTGAGGCAGTGCCAGAGCATGGACAGTACTAGCTGGTTCAATACTAGTGACCTCCCTCGGAGTAGTCCCGTCCACCTCTGCAGCCACTCCTATACCCTGCCCTCTAAATCTTGCCAGTTCTCCAGCAGAGATGGATGTGTGGCAGAAAGATAAACGCTGAGATAGAGCAGTGGACCCGTGCCTTACCGGATGGCCTGAAGCACAGGTGGGACAGATCTCACCTGCCACCCGTCCCCAGCCACTAGACTAGAGTTCTTGACTCAGTTAACCTGGGCAGAGGAGGCTGCCGAGTAGATGGCCTGGCAAGCCTCCACCCGCACCAGGTCGCCCGGGTCCTGGACTGCGAGAAGCACGTCATCGGCATATGCCAACAGGACCAGCCACAATTCCAGCTCTCACAGCACCAACCCCATCAACCTCCAGCAGACCAGACAAAAGAAGAGCTGAGCATACAGCTGACCCAACAGTGGACACCCCACCACACCCCTCACCCAAAGCTGACCGGCTTAGTCAGGGTCCAGTTGAGCTTGAGCAGACACTCCGCAGAACCATACAGCACCTGAAGAAACTCCATAAACTGGGGCCTGAAACTGAAGGCTCGCAGAGTGCCCAGGAGATACCTGTGGTCCATCTGGTCGAACACCTTCTCCTGGTCTAGAGATAGGAGGGCGAAAGACAGACCACGAGGTCCTGGACCAAGTACAGGTTGTCGAGGATGGTCCAGCCCAGGACGGTGTATGTCTGGTCAGGGTGGACCACATCCACCAGCACGGACCCCTGCTGCAGCGAGATGGCCTTTGCTATGACTTTGTAGTGCGTGCTGAGGAGCGAGACGGGACGCCAAGTCCTAAGGTTGCGAGGATCTCTCTTCTTGGGAAACAAGGTGAGCACAGGTCACCCAGGCCTCCTCTGGCTTTGAAAAACAAACTATTCTGGGGGAGGGGAGAAATGGGGGCAGATGTGCAGAACACGTTGGGGAAAACAACTCAACCCTGCAAACTCCATCTCAACCCTGGAATGAGAACACCAGTTTTGGAACTCATCTGGCTAGTTATGTGGATATTAGAGAGGACACAAATTTCCCCTTGAACAGATTTCAGTTTCGCACTTATTCACAGTGGAACAGTCGCTGGGCTAGACTGAGAAAACAAGTGACCAGGAATGCTGCTGTAGCCCAGTGGGAGGTAGGAGCCCTGGTGTCTGGTCCCTCTTTCATTATTTATCCACAACAGAACAGCTTGAATGGGAGAGCAGGAGGAAGCCCAACATCAGAACTCCGCCTAACTCAGTGGTTCAAGTGTTCTTCTGAGAAATGGGAGACCCCTGTTCATATCTTTTCTCTCCCCTGCAGTAGAGAGAGGGAATCAAACCTGGGTCTCCCACATTCCAGGTAAATGCTCTAACCACTGGGCTAAAAGCTCTGAGGTGGACACCATGTCCTGCTCTAGTGGAATTGTGAGTGGGGCCCAAACCAGTAAGCAGCACACCCAGTGGATTGGGGCCAACATGTGACTTAGGCAGCCAAATGACTAACTTCCCCTGGCTCACGGATCACTCTGGGCTTAGGTGGGAGATAGGTGTCTGGACTCCTAGAGGGAGGCAGCTGTGCATGTGCCCAGAGGCTGAAACATGGAGGAAAAAAGGGAACTTTATACTGTAAAAACTTAGCTGTTGCTGAGTGCATTTAGGCACCTATGGAGTTTGTGGATCACAGTGGAGCCAAACCCAGGATTTACAGGCCCAAATCATATAATATTAAGATTGGAAGGGACCTCAGAAGGTCATCTAGTTCAACCCCCTATTCAAAGAGGAACCAATCCCCAGATAGATTTTTACCCCAGTTCCCTAAATGGCCCCTTTAAGGGTTGAGCTCACAACCCTGGGTTTAGGAGGCCAATGCTCAAACCACTGAACTATCCCTGCCCTGCAAAATCTGGGATTGAGGGACCTGGGTCCCTTTGTGGTGGAGCCCACCCTCAGCCTTCCATTGAATGAAACAGGGCAGGAATTTCCCAAACTGCAGCTGATGAACTGACCAACAGATGGGGCAGATTCCCATTGGCCCTCCCATTTCCTTGCTCCAGGGTGTGAGCAGTGGGTGTGATTGGGCCCCAGCTGCCTGCAGATTAGGGAAAGGTGTTAATTACCGGGGCAGTTGTAGGCTGCCTTTAACTGGTATAAAGGCCCCAGAGCAGTAGGTTCCATCCATGTTGGGTCTGCTGCAAATAGGCAGCCTGGTCTTTGCTCTTTTGTGCTAGGTGGTCAATGGGGTGACCAGCTCCAATCCCTGGGATATCTCTAGGAAGGACTCAGCCATCAGGAGACCCACCCCCAGGGCTGAGCCCCCTCGCAGACAAGCCCATGTGTCTTCTCTTGCCCAACCCTATCCCTAGGCTCATGCTTCCCAGTCCAGAGCTGTGTCCCTGGTGCAGCCTGTCATGCTGCAGTGTGAGGTGGCTCAGATGGTGATCACTGGGCACAGGGATCTGTTTGGGATGGGGAGACTGATCAAAGCTGCTGAGCTGAGCCTTAGCCCAGCTGACTGCCGGTACACATCCCTTAATGCGGTGGAGAACACAGTGATCTTTGTAGCTGGGCTCCATAAATGTGGCAGCACCTTGCAGGTAAGGATTCATGCAAGCCAGGCACCCATTACTGATCCTTAGCATCACTGCTGCTGTCCTGTCTGATGGGGTTAAAAGTGCAGGGGGGGAGGGAACAGTGGGTGGGTGTGTGTGTGTGGTTTTTTTTTATCCTGTCATTGACAAGCTCCCTGTTTTTCCTGGGTGCTTCTTCCTATTCATGCACCAGTCAAAGAATTCCGCCCTGCTCAGCATCTGGAGCAGGCTCACAAGTGGAGCCTGAAGTGGGTGGTCTGGTGGCTCAGACAGACTTTACTTCTGGCCACCTCTGTCCAAAGTTTGTCTGGAGACTCTGCAGACCAGACCACTCGACTGAATACATTGATTGGTGTTTGGCTGAGCTCTACATAGGCTGTGGGGGAGAGAAAGAGAGAGAGAGAGGGTGGGTGGCTTCCTGAAACAGTGCTCAAAACTTACCTGAATGCAGTTAACAGATTAATCCCCGCCCCCCAGTATATTGTCTTCCTCTTTCACAACGTGCACAGAGGAAACTTGTGAGTAGTTGTACAAAATGGCACCACAGTGGCTCTAGTATTCTGATGGCTGCTCTAGCAGACTGAGCTCTGAAGTTCCCACTTGACTGGGCACTTGTTAGAAAACTTAAGTCTTGTTTCTATCTGGCTGAGGCTTGTTCTCAAGCTCCTCTCAATGGCTTTTCAAACACCCACGTATGCTAGTGTTAACCCTTCCACATCTGGTTCTTCCCAGATGACCCCAGACTCCCCGATTTACAGCACAAGCCTGAACTATAACCCCACCCTTGCCAGCAACCCAGTGATCCTGAGAACCAATCAAGCTGTGATTCCTATTGAGTGTCACTATCCCAGATGAGTGTCTGAGGTGCACAGGTCACCTCCCTCCCATTCAGTCCCTGTTGTGGGATTTGGGTCAGTGACTGAGGTTTGCTCCTATCACAGGAAGGACAATGTGAGCAGTAAAGCCATCAAGCCAATGTGGGTTCCCTTCAGCTCCATCCTGTCTGCAGAGAGGAGGCTGGGTTTCTCCCTGTGCCTGATGAATGGTAGGTGGGAGGAGACTTCAGGGGAGCCCAACCCTGCCTGCCTGCCTGTCTGTCCTGCTCACTGTGAGCTTGCCTTCCAGATGACTGGAGTGCTGAGAGACCCTCCAATGGATTCCAGCTGGGGGAGGTCATGCATATCCAAGCTGATGTCAGTACTGGGAACCATGTGGCTCTGAGGCTCTTTGTGGACAGCTGTGTGGCCACCCTGACCCCAAACAGGGACTCCTCTCTCCACTATGCTGTCATTGACTTTAATGGGTAAGAACTGGGAGCCCTTTCTAGTGTAAAACAAGACTGATCAGGGACTCACTGACCCTTGGTTCTTCTGTGTAGATGCCTGGTGGATGGGAAGTCAGATGACACCACCTCAGCCTTCATATTGCCCAGGCAGGACACACTGCAGTTCATGGTGGATGTGTTCAGGTTTGCAGGAGATGCCTGGAACCTGGTGGGCTCCAGATTTCTGCTCCAAATCAATTCCCCTAGGCTAAGCAGGTGTTAGTGTCCCCTGGGATGGTCCTAACCCCTCTTTCATTTCCCCTCCAGATCTACATCACCTGTCATCTGAAAGTCACTGCAGCTGAGCAAGCCCCAGATTCCTTGAACAAGGCTTGTTCCTTCAACAAAGCAGGCAACATGTGAGTAGACTAGAATCCCATCAGGGGAGTGACTGGAAAGGCAGCTTAGAATAGAGAACTCTTCCCTATAGATGAGTGTTCCTGTTCTGTTGCAGCTGGTTTCCAGTGGAAGGCACCAGAGACTTCTGCAGGTGCTGTGAGACTGGGAACTGTGGGTTGCTTGGAAGACAGTCCAGGAGAGCAAAGTCTTTGAATAGATGGCCAGGAGATAACTTCCAAAGACATGTGGTTTCCAGACATGGTAAGTTCTATTTCAGCCACTCCCCCGAAAGGTGTCTGGCTTGTTCTAGCAGTCTCACTTTGGGATGAGAACATCCAAAGACCAGTCAAACTGAAAACTTAATGGGTTCTTGCTTATGCCTCTCCCCCAAACAGGGATTCTTTCTAGGAGGGAAGCAGAAGCTGATGATGTAGTAGGACCCCTATTCATCATGGATGCCTATAAAGGATCTGCTATGATGTCCCTGGATCCACTGGAAGCAGGGAAGGCAGCCTCCCACAGGAGATGGCATCAGAGGGTATCTATTTCCTAGCTTATAGGAGGTCCCTAATGTCTTCAAGTTGCTTATGTGTTTCAGCTGGCTGTCTTGGTCTGTCAGTAAGTGCAGAACTGGCTCAGCTGCTGGGTTGAAGCACTCAGTGGTGGTTTGAGAAGCAGAGGTTGATTGGGGATTTTCAACAGTTTGGTATGGATAGCAGCAGCATTAGCTCAATGGAGCACGCAGAATGCTTCCAAAAGGCTGCACTCTGTGACTTGGCCAAGTCATCTTGGTAGACTTAACAGGGCAATGGAGGTGGATAAATTCCTAGTCCTGATTCTAACTACCTGTATCTCTCTCATGTGCAAGAGAGAAGGCTTGGCTGAGGCTGACCATGGTGGCTGCATAGGTTTTTACCTACCTTTAGGGGGCCTCCTCCATATCCAACTGCCACAGTTTCATTGTGGGAGCTGTACCTTCTGTATAATGTAAAATAAAACCCCTTGCAAGCTGAGACTGGTCTGTACTGACTCTGTAACAGGGGCA
Organism: Gopherus flavomarginatus; assembly: GCF_025201925.1. Lineage (NCBI taxonomy): Eukaryota > Metazoa > Chordata > Testudines > Testudinidae > Gopherus > Gopherus flavomarginatus. The sequence goes on from NC_066625.1 coordinate 47,728,233, forward strand.
GCCCTTCAGCTCAATGGGCACACAAAGGGAAGGATAGGGAGGAACAGGAGGCTCCAAGGTGATGCTAGCTACCTCCATGTGGGGAGGGGAACTATCACCTCATCTAAACAGAATTGTCCATTGACAAAACAAATATTAAATACGTGCCCCCCCCCCCAATGCAGCCCTAGCAGTAGTTAACTACTTTGCACCACTTTGCGCAAACCGGTTGTTTAAATTTTGAAGGAATTTTAGAACCAGTTGTTAACCCACTTCCCTGCAAGGAATCACTGCAGCTTTGATGGGCTCTGGCCAGGAAGTGATGTAATTCCTCCTCCGGCTGCTGAGGGTGCTGCACTGCAGGAGCCATGTGGCCCACCATCTAGCCCTGGGCATCGGCCCTGTTGCTGCTGCTCCTCCTCCCCTGGGCCTGGTGCTTCTGCTGTTGCTTGGTGGGTGTCCTGCTGCTCCAAGCTCCTCTCCCTCTGAGTAACTGCTACCCTGCCCACAGCCAGCCCACCCCGCACCTCCTGCCCCATGTCCACTGGTGCCCTGCTGTTCCCAGGGCAGTAACCCTGCATACCTGCTTCAATGAGGGGAGCAGCTAGGACCTACACATGTACACACTCTAGGGTGACCAGACAGCAAGTGTGGAAAAATTGGGATGGGGGAGGGGTAATAGGAGCCTATATAAGAGACCCAAAAATCAGGACTGTCCCTATAAAATCAGGACATCTGGTCACGCTAGCACACCCCCAGGGAGTGGTGGGGACCCACACATGTGAAATGGCACTCATTTCTAGTTCAGGCCCTTTTTTAAAAACTTTAGGTGGGGTTAACATACAGCTGTATTTTCCCAGATGTGTCAGGCATCCCGGTTCTTAAATCGCTGTCCGGGAAGGAAATACAGATGTATTTTTTTTATTTAAGTATGACTCCTAATGACTCAATGCATTGCCACTTTTTATGGTGACTATAAATGGGGTGTTCTCCCTCTCCCAGCCATCATTCCTCTGCATGAAATGGCTTCCAAGGCTCTGACTTTGGCAGAGTAGCTCTACAAAGCCCTCTAAGCAATATCTAGGGCCACAAGTATCTCAACAGCTTAGCTCAGTGGTGGTTGCTTTAGTTAACTGCAATGGCCAAAGTCATTCCCAGTGCCCCCTCTGGGCTATCGGTTGACCTGGCCCTGTGGAAGCTCACAGGGGAAGCATCTCAATGACAGAAAGAGAGAGCTGGTGTTCAGAGGCCCAAGCCGGGGTCTGAACCCCTCCTTTCAGGGGGTTTTAGAGACAAACCTCAGAAGGGCAAAACCAGCCATATACCCTGCCTCCTCTGTCCCTGTGGCAGAGATCCAGTCTCCCCTACACATACAGTTCCCCTCCTATCATTTCCCGATATATCTAATGTACTTGTAGGTCCTCCACCTGTTTGTTCCTCACCTGAGAGCTCCCAGCTGCTGACTCCCCTCCCTGCAGGATGATTCATTTCCAAGAACACAACTGAATTTATCTCTGACACCTGTATGAGGCAGAGAAGCCTCCCTGGCTCTGTTTCACACAGGGCAACAGAGGGTCCTGGAGGTAAGGAGAAACTGAGGGGCCAGCACCACAAATCCTTAAGTGATTTTTGTCCTGCATCCCACAGGAAATCTGGCCAAGATGGCATAGATCCAGGGCCGGTGCAACCATTTAGGCAGACTAGGCGGTTGCCTAGGGCGCCGAGATTTGAGGGTGCCAAAAAGCGCCCTCAAATTTTTTTTTAAATGGTTGAGCAGCCGTTGCTGCTGGGACAGAGAGGGAGTCTGAGCTGCCGCAGTCATGCCTGCACGACCGCCCGCAGGCACCACTTATCACTGTTTGGAATGTTCAGTGTCCCCCTTAGAAATGCTAACAAGCTTATTCAGCGAAGTTTTGATGTACTTGATGCATGCTATTAGATAGTCAATTAGGCATCAACGAGATAGTTTAAGAGTAAATGTCTTTTTGTTTGAAGTGCCACTGAACACTAATCTGTCCATTGCCCTCTCCCTCCTGTGTTACTGCTTGAAGCAGAATCCTGGGTAACAGTAATGGGGATGCTGGTAAAACCTTTTAAAATATTTCCACTTTATAATGCCACATTTTTAATACAATTTTAAAATTAGATCCCATAATTTCAAGGCATCGATTTCCCCGTTTAGACAATTAAATTGCAATTGTCGGCATGAACATCATTTTAAAGCTGGGTTTTGAAAATCTAATTTAACTTCAAAAATTAACGACCAAAAAATAGGCATGTGAAGTAAGGTAAAAGTAATTAACCGAGGGTCTAGCATTCACTCCCAACACCGCAAAAGAGCTGAGGGATTTCCAAAGAACTCCTACACCACTACAGTGTATCATTCAAACGTGAGAACATAGTTACTACAGATAATAAGTTACCTGGGTTGGAAATAGATCTTTGTGGAAGGGAAAGCAGGAAACTTGTCTTTTTGATTACAGAATTATTTTGCTTCTGGATCCATTAAAATCATAACCAATTTTTTGGGGGAGGGGATGTGGGGAAGAAACTCTTTTCTCTACTAGGTTTGTTTATAGGCAGCTGAAAAGAAAAGTTAACTGGCTTTGCACAGAACTGAAACCTAAAGGTCTCTCCTCCCTCCTTCTCTACTCTGACCCCTCTGGGCTATTCCAAGTTAATTGTCATCTAATTGCCCAGCAAAGAAAGAGATAGTGGCAGCAATTAGGCATAGCCCCCACCAGTTCAGGAGTCATTAACACAGTACAAAGATATGCTGCATGCTTTCCGTGCACCCAGGCCTAATGAGGGACTGGGGGCAAGAGAAGCAGGGCTGAGCCCCTAGGGAGTGAGCCGCAGAGAGTCAGTGCCCAGGAGGCTGAGAGGGCAAGGGGCTGCAGGGGCGTCCCCACTGCTATTTAAAATGCAAATCCCGCAGTGGTACCTCTCCATGGGACAGAGCCGGTTCCTCACAGAAGCTTCTGTCCAATAGCTCTTCCTTCTGCAGCTGCTCTTTGTGCTCCAGCTCCATCCATGGCAGCTGAACCCCCTGTCCTGCAGCCAACCCCTCATCCCCTTCCCCTGCCTCCAGTCAGCCCCACACCCCTTCCCCTGCCCACAGCCAGCTTCACACCCCCTGCCCTGTCTCGAGCCAGCCCCACACCCCTGTATCCAGCCAGCCCCGCACCCCCTTCCCTACCTCAACCAGCCCCCCACCTCCTGCCCTGCCCGCAGCCAGCCCCTGCTGCACCTCCTGCCCTGCCTGCAGCCAGTCCCACACCTCCTGTCTCCAGCCACCCCTCACTCCCTGCCCTGCCCACAGCCAGCCCCTCACTCCCTGCCCTGCATGCAGCCAGCCCCTGCTGCACTCCTTGCCCTGTCCGTAGCCAGCCCCACACCACCTGTCTCCATCCAGGCCCTGCTGCAGCCCCTGCCCTGCCTGCAGCCAGCCCCGCAGCCCCTGCCCTGCCTGCAGCCAGCCCCGCAGCCCCTGCCCTGCACGCAGCCAGTCCCGCACCCCCTGTCTCCAGCCAACCCCACACCCCATCTCCAACCAGCTTCGCATCCCCTGCCCTGCCCTGCCCAGAGCCAGCCAGCCCCACACCCTGTCAGGTTATTCAATTATTTTCATTAAATATGTAGGCTAAATAATGAAATTAATAAATTCTCAAGCTGAGTATGAATTAATTCTAATGAACAATGCCACATTATGCAGTATTCATTTTTGAAAGTTTATAATAAGCAATGCTCTGGGGGGATGGGTGGGGGCAGAGGGCGCAAGGTGGAAGTTTCGCCTAGGGCACAAAATATCCTTGCACCGGCCCTGCATAGATCCCTTTCCCTGGGCCCTAGTTCATACTACTCAGCACAGAACCATATTCTGTCCTGTAATTCCTCCAGCATTGCCAAGCAATGATGTCAGCAGGTACAGTTGTTTGCTAGGCAAATTTATCTTTGTGTCCTAGTGCTTTTTAGGAATCAGTCTAGAGGATTTTAGCCTCGCTGTACAGACCAGCACTGCTGTTTGGCCTAATCTTTCTGAGAGGCAGTGAGGTTCAACTGAAACTTTTTTTTCCCTCACAAGGGCCCCCTGGATCTATTTCTGCCCCTGCCAGAAATGAGCCTGTGGAACTGCTCTCATACCCTCATCTGCTGATAGTCAGGCTCATCTGACTTCCCTCCCTGATAGTTCTTAGAGCAGATGCACTATTTGTTTTAAAGAAAAACTTACTTGCAGCCTTCACTAAACTGATAAAACAGAAGTTCCAGTGTGTGAAGCTATTAACACGTCTCCCCCCCCCCCCCCACAACATGGTCATCAGCAGTATTTGAATACTGGACTCTCAGAATTCCCCTACAGCCAATACCCCTGGAGCTAACACATGCTGCACAGCTGCTTGTAAAACAGCAGTGGGACTCTGCCTATTATCCCTGGAGTTGGGACAAAAGAGGGGGAGCCAGTGACTAGAGTACATCTATTTAACATTGATTCAGAAAGGCTGGATGGATGAGATTTGGGTCTGTTTTATATTAGAGGGCTGGATTCTAGTCTCAGGACTGTGCTTATATAGCCTAGGAGCTACAATTGACCTGAATTTTATCGGTTGTTAGTTATGGCTCACTACTGATTGCATCCGACCAGAAGATTTATAGGTTCTTGTCCAATTCGGACTCCAGGGTCTAATAATTCAGCGAGTTCTATAACAGGAGAGGACTCTCAGGATGCTTGGAAAAAGCACTTACACTGAGGCCAATACCAAGTTGATAAAAACTGAGATTAACAGAAGAAAAATAAATGCTGTGAAACTTATGACTGTAAAAATTCCAAAACTGCTGCACCTAACATTTCTATTATAAAAACCTTAATCTAACATACTCTCACCCTTTCTTGAGGACCTGGTAATAGAGGCGAAGGACCAGCCTCACTCCTGGCATGCCCAATAACACAATGGTTCCAGCTTCTGTAATGGTTAGGAGTGTTGAGTAGTTACACTGTACTGCACAAGCTGAACTGATAGTGGGATGGAAGACAGAATGATAGGTAGATAAAAAAAATCCTATAGGAGAACAAAGAAAAGAAAAACCTCTTTCAGATATCCTTACGTGGTATTTTATAGGATCCTGATGCTATGTAATTCAGGCCCAACCTACTATACCCAAATCTTATTTCTGACCCTAAGAAATGTATGGGCACCCTTATCCTTTAGGTTAGTGGATTATGACACTTACTCTATACATATTAATAAGGATTGTCTCACTCCAAAAACTGCCAACCTAGACTCTCTGGGTGACTTCCAGGTTTGTGGTGTACCCAGCAGTCACCAACCACTTGCAGACACTGGATAAATCTGTTCAATGTAGGATCTAGTTCCTCCTTTCAGTTCCCCAAAGTTCAGGGACCATTTCTATCAGTGCCAAAGGATGTCAGCCTTTATGCCAATTTATTTGTAACTGATCATACATTAAGCTGATCTTACAGGCCAGTAGGTTTCTTGCATTTCAGCAAAACTTATTCTATGTATAATTATTAGGAAACACATATCATGTACCTCAACACAGCCTCATTTCATATGAATTAATACTGATAAAATATAAGAATCATATATGAAATGGATTAATTCAGCAAGAGAAACATATTATTGGATATGGCTGGCTGAATTAGTAGGATATAATATCTAGCAAAGTAATCCAATGGGCTACATTATTTTACCATTACAGTGGGAGGGAATGATAGTTGCTTTCTTCTACAGGAGGGGTATGATCAATAATGAAGGTTGTGAAGTACACTTTGCATTCATAGCTGTCGGGGGAAGATGAGAACTGAATGCATGGGGCCCTGGCTCTCAGCCAAGCACACCTATTCCTAGAGGAAGGGGTATTTTGTATAGCAGTCTTTCTTCCTCTCTCTGCATATGGAGTTCCATGTAAGGGCTCATAGCATTCCTATGGACTGCTTCGCTGATCCAGAAATGAAGTTGAACAACTTTCTGCGGCTGAGTTTCTGGAGCTTGCTTTTGGTGCAGGACATTAGATCTCCACAGGCATATCCCAGTGATCTCGGTTTTATTTTGATCCATGCTATACTTCATCCCTATCTCTCTGTAAAAGTAGCATTATACTATTTAAGAAACCATTGTGGGTGAAGTGGAGTACCTAGGGCCTCAAACAAGTTCAAGTTTGCATCACAGTCTGCACCCCAACCCTGGAGCTAGAATACCTGTGTGGGTGGATTTCAGAGAGGATTCAGAGATAGAGACCATATTGCAACTTCAACTCTGGTGCAGCTGTCACTGCCCCATAATGGAAAGTCCCTCTGGAACCCCTCATCTCTTATAAAGACTGTACAGCCAATACTTTACAGCCATATCAGAGCTTCAGTCTTTAATTAAATTAAACATGACTGGAATCTCCCAAAATACAACTGATGAATTGACCACCAGCTGGGGCTGATTCCCACTGGTCCTCCCATTTCCCTGCTCCAAGGATGGGGCAGTGGGCGTGATTGGGCCCTGGCTGCCTGTAGTGCAGGGGAGGGTGTTCATTACCTGAGACAGCAGGGAGCTGGCTTTAGGTGGGGGTATAAAGGACCTGGAGCTGCAGTTTCCCTCTAGACTGGGTTTGCTGCAGGCAGGCAGGATGGGGCACAGAGGCAGCCTGGACTTTGCTCTCCTGTGCTGGGTGGTGGTGGTGTGACCTGTTACAATCCCTGGGATTTCTCTAGGAGTGACTCAGCCATCTGGAGACCCGCCCACTTGTCAATGAGCCCATGTACTCTCTCTTGCCCAACCAGGAAGCAGTGCAGTGTGAGGGGCTCAGCTGGTGATCACTGAGCACAGGGATCTGTTTGGGACTGGGAGACTGATCAAAGCTGCTGACCTGAGCCTTGGCTCAGCTGCCTGCCAGTACACATCCCTTAATGCTGCTAAGAACACACTGACCATTCAGTCCCCAAATGGGTTTTGCTTTGTGCCTCCATGTACTCTGTCAAAGAGCTGTGAGTATCTCTTCTACTAGCACAGACTCAAAGCTAAGGGGATGGAGGAATTCTTGGTGTGGTAATAAGGCTTCACCTTTGGAGACATGGGTTTAAATACAGTGTGGGGACTACAATAGAAACTAGTACCCAGCCCAGAGCCACAAAAATAGCTAGACTTCTAACTTCCGTTGACATTAGGAGCCTGAATACCTTTCTAGCTCTGAGCCCCAGTGAGCAGTTGGCTTGAACGTCCCAAGGCCCATGCAGGTGGTCAGCCTGGTGTAATGAGTTCCCCATCTGAGCTAAATGCAGGGCACACTTGTCTGGCACAGGCCCCCTAAAATATGCCTTGTACGTGGGTTGAGTTATCAACTTGCATGGGATACGCCCTAGATCAGAGGAACTCCTATAAGAGCTCCTTAGCTGGATCCTATTTAACTCTCTGCCATATGTGTAGTGGCAAGTACCTTTGGCAGGCCCTACCACCCCTTAGCCAGTCTGATCTCTCTATGAGCCATCCATGACCTCCAAAGCCTACTGCCCTAGGTCCTGATCCCAATCTCCCTTGCAGTGATAAAACCACCACCGGTACAAAGGATCTCTCAGCTTCGTATCCCTCTTGGGAGTGACTTCTTTGCCAGGAGCCTTTCTACACTAACTGGGCCTCCTGCCCCACATGCAGATGTGAACTGCAAAGTCAGGGGGTCTCTTCCAGCTCACACTACAGCTGCACTCAATCTCCTAAATAGCCCTCCTGTGCAGTGTTTCTCCCTTTTCAGGTAGCAATGGCAGCTGGGCTTAAGTTGTGCTGCTTCCGCTGGGAGATGGTGACTCTCTTCCAAAGTGACTCCATCAGCCCTGCAAATAGCTGATCCCGGCACAATCTCTCCTTCTGAAGACAGAGGGAAAGATTGTGCTCTGTAAACTGAGCAAGCTGAGATCCCACTGTGGCCAAGCATGTCCTGGGGTACTTCTGTGGTATGTCCTAGGAATGGGGCACTTGTCGGAAGTATTTGAGCTGAACTCAATCTCAGTAGCTTTTCAGAATTACTTGCTCTTAACCCTTCAATGTCTCCTCCTTCCAGCTGACCTCTGACTTCTGGGTATACTGTACAAGCTGAATGCTGGAGCCCTAGGTATAACTAACAGTATGAGCTAAAGGCAGTGAACCAGAGTAGGCCTGGCCTTGGCAAATACCACCACACTAAGTATTGCTGAATTCCATCTAAGCACATTCCTGATTGGAGAGGATGGTACAGAAACACCCAGATCTCTCAAGTAACTACCTAAATGCATTCCTAAGAGACGGTACAAGAACACATCGACCCCTTGTAAGATAATGAGGGGATGACAGCAGGGCTGTCCTTAGCCATAGGCAGAATAGGCAGCCGCCTAGGGCACCACTAGGTCTGGGGGCACTGCTCTGCAAGAGCCTGAACAGACGAGAAGCAGTGGAGCATGTAAGAGCAGGGCTGCTGGGTCCTAGAGCGAGACGAATGCAGCACAGTCTGAGAGAGGGGACTGGCTGCTGGTGTCTCTGGGAAGGGGTAGGGGAAGGAAATCACCTGTGAGTGTGACTCTTTCCCCTGGCGTGAGGTGAGGCAGGCTCTGTGGCTCTGGCAGTATCCTTTGTTGTCCCCCATAACGTCCATTCTTCTCCCCTCTGCCCCACAGAGCACCCCACCTGTTTCTCCCTTCCCCCCCCCACATGGAGCATCCCTCTCTTCCCCCTCCCCTCCATCAGGGCTGAGTTGGGTGAGGTGCTGTGGGGGAGGGGAGGCTGGCTGGCTGCCTGCTGAGGAATGAAAGTGAAAGTAACTCACTTCCCCGGCAGGCAGCCAGGATTGGAATGGTTGCACAGGGCTGGGCTGGGGATAGCCAGATAGCATGTGCGAAAAATCAGGACAGGTGGTTGGGGTAGGGTGAGCAGATGTCCCACTTTTATAGGGTCAGTCCCAGTTTTTGGGTCTTTTTCTTACATAGGCTCCTATTCCCCCCCACCTCCATCCTGATTTTTCACACTTGCTGTCTGATCACCCTAGATAGGGGTAATTGGTGCCTATATAAGAAAAAGCCCCAAATATCAGGACTGGCCCTATAAAATCAGGACATCTGGATCTGATCACCCTAGCTGGGGAGTGCATCTCTCCCCTGGGCTGGCACTGATCCATCTCATCCGGGGGGAGCTGCACAGGGCAGGATGAGTGCCCCGTCCCTGAGATGGGTGACCCGTCCCTGAGATCAGATGCTGTGCTAACTTCACCATCGTCCACTAGGCTGGTGGTGGTGCCCATTGGCATGTGATCGGACCTGAGGGTTTGCTGCTGCTGTTGCCACTCTGCACCCCAAAAGGTGGATTTGGGGGTCCTGCAGTTTTCCACCTATCGCCTCCTTTACTGCAGCTCTTGGACCAGCAGGCTGGGGGGTGAGCCAAGCATGAAAGCAGTACTGTGTTGCCATTTAAAGTGTCATTTAACAACTCTGTTTGCCAGAAATGCTTGCTAACAATCCTGAATTCAATTTCAATATTTTTTTTTGAAAAATCAATATCTTAGCCAAAAACAGAAAATTAAGTTGTTGACCATGATTTGTGACAAGTTTGGTATGGGGAAGGGAGCGGGCCAGTTTTCATCAGAGAAACAAAAAATGTTGACTGACTTTTCTATAGCCCTGTTACTGCTAAATAGAGCCCTCCAACAACTGTAATATGCTCATCTCCTTACTAATGTATAGAGCAGGGGTCGGCAACCGGTGGCACACGTGCCAAAGGTGGCACGCGAGCTGATTTTTGATGGCACGCAGCGGCGAGCTGAGCGGCTCAGCCCATCACTGCTCTGGGGTTCCAGCTGCTGCCCCATTGGCACCCAGAGTCCCATCTACCGGCCCCCCTAAGCACCCACTGCTGGTCTGGGGATCCCCAAGGAACCCCAGGCTGGCAACGGCTTAGCAGGCCGGAGGCTGAGACCCCTTCTGAGCCACTCAACCCACTGTTGGCCTGGGGTTCCATTCACTCAGCTGGCAGCGGGCTGATGGGACTAAATTCAACGACATATGAAAACAAGTGCAACTAATGACAGAGTGCAAGAGCCTAGAGCAGTGGTCCCCAATCTTTTTCATCTGGCGGGCGCCAGATGAAGGACCGTGGTGGCGGACAAGCATCTGCCGAAATGATGCCAACTTTCGGCAGCATTTCGGTAGATGCTCGTCCTCCGGCCAGTACGTGGGTGCACTGAGAGGCCCCTGCAGGCTCTGTGGCACCTGCGGGCACCGCGTTGGGGACCCCTGACCTAAAGAGCCTCCTGAAGCCTGGTGATCATTTTGATTTAAATGGACTTGAAAATGTACGAAAAATTGAGTTGTTGCCACATGCAAAATCGATGATGGACATTGTACAGTTTATTCATACCAGCAAACTTGTTGACATATATCCTAATGTGTACATTGCCACTCATATTCTACTAACAATTCCTGTAACAGTAGCATCAGGAGAACGGAGTTTTTCAAAACTAAAGCTCATTAAAAACTATCTCCGCTCTGCAATGAGTCAGGAATACGTGACTGGTCTTGCTATTCTTGCAATTGAACAAGATATCACTTTGTCTTTGTCATATGATGATATTATTACTGATTTTGCAGCCAAAAAAGCCAGAAAGATTGCCTTTAATTAAAAACTAATCCTTGTTTCAATACCTCTTCATATAAATTTCCAATAAAACATTGACAAATTTTAAAAAATGATATTATTTGCATCATTCTGTCAAATCAGAATTTTTTCTATAGTGTTACTTCTTTAGTGCTAGTCCATCAGCATTACAGTGTGCTTAATTAAGTTAAACTGGTTTTAATAACATGCATGTGGCAAGTTTTCCAGTACTGTAAGCTTATGTTTGTGTTGCTAAGAGCAAGAGATGCAAGGGGGCACCAGTTTAATAATCTCGCCTAGGGCACCATAAATCCTAAGGACGGCTCTGGATGACAGGATAACAGATAAGGATGTTTTGTTCAAACTAGCAGGGAGAGGATAAGGGCGGTAACTAATAACAGCTGGAGTGTAATATGAAACTTGTTTGTATCAATGTGTAAAAGGAGAAGTACTCGGTAGGGAATCTGTGTATCAGCTGTGGGGACAGGACCTTGGTGTCCTGACCTGAGTCTTTATCTTGTCATGGGCATGGATGTTAGTATCCCTGTGACCTGTTAGACTTGGCACTAGTACTGTGCTTTGCTGATGATACTCCTGGCCAAGCACCTTCACCACCCAACTGAGCCTGGGGTTTTTGGTTCTGAATAACATTGAGGTCTGCTGAATCGGTAAGTGGCGTTCTCTGCTAGTGCAGCTGGCATCAGAGTGCCAAGAACAGCAATGCTGGCAGCAGTAATTCTGCAGCATCAGCAAATCTCTGCAGCACTAACCTTGGCAACCCTCACGTTGCTTACTTGGTGTTAGCTAATATCTACTGTGGTGTTTTGCCAAGGCCAGGCCTACTCTGGTTCACAGCCTTTGGTTCACACTGTTACACCTAGGGCTCCAGCAAGGCCTGACCCCAGACAGGGACTTCTCTTCCTGCTATACTGTTATTGACTACAATGGGTAAGAGCTGGGAGCCCTTTCTAATCTAAAACAAGACTGATCAGAGATTCTTTCTGTCCCTTGGTTCTTCTCTAGGTGCCTGCTGGATGGGAGATCAGATGACACCATTTCAGCCTTCATATCGCCCAGGCAAGACACGCTGCAGTTCAACGGTTTGCCAGAGATGCCAGGAACTTGGTGAGCTTTCAGCTTTCTGCTCCAAGTTGATCTCCCAGGCTAAGCAGGGGTTGGTGAGTGTCCCCTGGGATGATCCTAGCCCCTCTATTCCCACTTCCCTTCCAGATCTATATCATCTGCTGTTGGAAAGTCACTGCAGCTGAGCAAGTCCCAGATGCCTTGAACAAGGCTTGTTCCTTCAACAAACAGGTGACATGTGAGTAGCTGGAGTAGGACCCCATGGAGGTGGGGTTGGTGGGAAGGGCAGACCAGAGAGGAAAAGTCTTACTTTGAGTGACTTTACCCCTTCTTCTGGTCCATTTGGTCTCCAGGGGAAGGTGTCACTGTCTGGAGTGGCTCATGACTGTGAGGGCCTATCTCAGGGCAGACTGTCAAAGACAGGGCAGATACCCCAAACTGATGGTGTTCTAGAATTAGATTTCACCAAGCCAGTAACAAATGTGAGCTCCTTGATCACTATAACAGCCTTGCCCTGGAGTCACAGACTCTCCAGTCTATCTTGCCACCCAGACAAACTGGACTTGGTGATAAATGGTTGCTCACACCAAAAATCACACCCTATTCAAGTTGCTTCCAGTCCTGAGAAACTTATCAGTTACCCCCAGATCAATTGGTACCCTAGATCTTACACCAAGGGCAGCACCTGTAACCAATCCTGTAACAAACTATCTAAAGGAATGTTATTTACAGGCTGTCAAGGCTGATTCCCCACTCTGGCACTTCGAGAGTAGAAGGTGGGACCTGCAAGGATTGTAACAATTAATACTGGCAACTCCAGGCTTGTATTAAACTCCCAAGGTTACAGCTTTACTCTGACCTTGGCTGGGTAGATGCTGCCACCGCTCAAGTGCAAAACCCCTTTGAGAATCCAGGAAGGCACACTTGGGAATTCCTTCCTGTGGATACCCTTAAGCACTGTCATTCCCCCCCACTCCCAGGGAAGAGCTGAGGAAAAAAAACAAAGGAAATCAGCTGTTGCCACCAGCTAATTAAACAACATGTGCACAAATCTCTTAGGACACAAAAATTAAATCCTATTCTTAAAAAAAGGTAAATGTTATTAAGAACAAAAAGAGAGAAAATACAGTAACTCCTCACTTAATGTTGAGGGTGGGGACTCGGGTGCCAGAGTTGTAAGAATGTTCCCGGGGGCAGGACATGGGATGGGGACTCGGGTTCCAGGACTGTAAGAATGGCCCTGTGAGTAGGGCACGGGATGGGACTTGGGTCCCAGGACTGTAAGAATGGCTCCGGGGGTAGGGCACAGGGTGGGGACTCGGGAGGCTGGGTTCAGTTCCCCTCTTGGCCCCAGGCTTCCTGTGGCCACTTTCCTGAACCTGGGCCTCCATTCCCCACCCCCTACATGGGGATAGCATGTCTCTGCCTAGAGGGGTGTTGGGAGGGGAGTATCCATTAGTGACTGTGAGGCACTGGGTTCCTATGGTGACAAAGGTCAGATAAGCAGGGCCCGACTTTCAGTACAGCTCAGCATCCACCTGCTCTGCTCCTAACCCAGTGAGCTGAGCTCTTCTCAGCTGCGTCCAGAGTGGGGCTGGGAAGGTCTCCAGGGAAAGGTGGCCCATGGAATGGTTTTTCTGCTGCATCTTGTTCCATGCCCAGCTCGCTGCCTTGAGACAGCCCTGGCAGACACTGTCTTTCAGAGCAGAGGTGCCTTCCTCCAAGGGGCTCTGTTGTGCGGGGCCACAGGGGTCCCATCCCGTCCTGTCCCTGCGCTGCCTTGGCCAAGTCACTTAGGCCAAGATCCTCAAAGATATTTAGACTCCCAACTTCCATTGAATTTAAATCAAGGGAAGGGAGGAGCCTAAGTACCTTTGAGGCTCTGGGCCTTAGGCTCTCTGCCTCAGTTTCCCTTCTGTGATATGCACTTCCCTCCCTTCCAGGAGTGTTGTGAGGACAAATACATTAAGAGCATCAGTTGCTCATAGCCTATGCAGCTGAGGGCTTCGCTGTACCTTAGCTAGCATGGATAACAGGCCAATGGACATCCAGTTGCTCAGTCACTGATCTCCCGTTCAGAGTAGCCCTGGGGGCAGAGGCAAGGTACAGTGTTTGCTTCGCAGCTGGGAATAGAAGTCTTGAGAACCAGATCTGAAGGCCTCTGCCGCCCCCTTCTGGCAGCAGAGAATTATAGTCTTACCACCTGGTGCACCTTACTTAGGTGGTGCCTCCTTTTAGTGTGTGTGATTGTTTGTCACACTGGGAGTGGTAAGAGCACCTTGACTCTCAGTGGTGGCTCTTTTATCTGCTCCCTTCCTTCCTGGCTCCTCCACTGTTAGTGATTTACATTGAGTTTATTATAGTTTTGCTGCCATGGCCCATCCTAGACTCTAGTACAGGAGTAGGCAACCTATGGCACACGTGCCAAAGGCGGCACGCGGGCTGATTTTCAGTGGCACTCACACTGTCTGGGTCCTGGTCACTGGTCCGGGGGGCTCTACATTTTAATTTAATTTTAAATTAAGCTTCTTAAATGTTTTAAAAACCTTATTTACTTTACATACAATAGTTTAGTTATATATTATAGACTTATAGAAAGAGACCTTCTAAGAACATTAAAATGTATGACTGGCACACGAAACCTTAAATTAGAGTGAATAAATGAAGACTCAGCACAGCACTTCTGAAAGGTTGCTGACCCCTGCTCTAGTACCTGAAGCCGCTGGTCTCTGCTCTGCTGGGAAGGAAGCAGAGGGAGGGACAGGGGCCTAGGGAATAGGAGAAGAAGGAACCAAAATAAGAGAAAGGAGCAGGAATTTGTTTCTCTCCTTTTACTCCTAATGGCGCTAAAAATCTAACATGGCTTTTAGTTATTTTGCATCAGAACCAATAGCACAGTTCTCAGAACAGGCATTGAGAGATAGCATAGGCCTGGGACTAAACTACAGCATTGGACTGGGCCTCAGAAGATCTGGGTCCTGCTCCTGGCTTAGGGTTTCTAATTGCAGAAAACCAAACAGCCCTGCCCCTTCTCCGAGGCCCTGCTCACTCCATTCCCCTCCCTCCGTCACTTGCTCTCCCCCAGCCTCACTCACTCATTCATTCATTTTCACCAGGATGGGGCAGAGGGTTGGGATGGGGCGTGAGGGCTCTGGCTGGGGGGTGCAGGCTCTGGGGTGGGGCCAGGAATGAGGGGTTTGGGGTGCAGGAGGGGACTTTGGGCTGGGGCAGGGGGTTGGGGTGCAAGAGGGGGTGAGGGGTGTGGGCTCCCAGTGGTGCCTACCTCAGGCAGCTCCCAGGAAGTGGCTGATGTCCCTCTGGTAGACCTGGGGTGGCCACGGGGACTCTGCGCACTGGTCCCATCTGCAGGTGCTGCCCCCGCAGCTCCCATTGGTCACAGTTCCCACAAAGTCCCTGTGGCTGCCCCTTCACCTAGGAGCCGGAGGGACATGCTGGCCGCTTCCCAGGAGCCAGACAGGGAGTCTGCCAGCCTCGTGCCAACTGGACTTTTAACAGCCTGGTCAATGGTGCTGACTGGAACTGCCAGGATCCCTTTTTGACCAGGTGTTCTGGTCAAAAACTGGACACCTGGCAACCCTATCCTGGCTTGGCCTCACCTGCTGTGTGATCTTGAGCAAGTCACTACCGCTAGCCCTGTTATGCCTAGTTAGATTGTGACCTGTTCAGGGTAGGGACTTTGTGTATGCACAGCACCAAGTACCATGGGGCCCTGATTTCAGCTGGAGCCTCTAGATGCTCCTGTAATCATAGGCAGCGAGTTATATGGCCCATGGTGTCCATGCTCCACCAGTGTTTAGGAATGTGGGCCTGGCTCCACCAATGTTTGGGTTTACTGTGCTTTTGGGGAGCTCTGCTCTTCGAGGGGACGTGGGGTCCAGGGCGGGCTGTGGGGTTAGCAGGGGGCCTGGCGCTGGCAGCAGCAAGCGACCTGGCCCCAGCCCACCCTGTTCTGCTCTGCCCCACCGGCTCCTAGCATCGCTCGGGGGAGGGGGCAGAAGCCTGAAAGAGGTGGGGGTTTGGGGGAAGGGGTGGAATGGGGGTGGAGTAGAGGCGGGCTGGGGCCAGGTCACTTGCTACTGCCAGCATCAGCCCCCCCACTAGCCCTCCAGGCTGCCCTGGACCCCGCATCCCCCTGAAGCATGGGGACTCCCAAAGAGTGGGGCCAAGGGCGGTTGCCCCAGTCTGTCCTATGGACGGACAGCTCTGCCTGGAACCCATGTTCCCCTGAAGCATGAGGCCCCCCCAAAGCGCAGGGCCCGGGGCAGTTGCTCCAGAGATGGCTCTGCTTGGACCCGTTCTGGGCACCACCAAAATTATACGAACCTGGTGCCCATGACTGTAATATAAATAATAATAGGAGTGTTAAATGCAGTTGCACAAAAGATTAATGTTTAAGTCCTATATAAACATTGGCTTTTAACAAAAACCCGACAGTTTGAGAAATTGGACACAATATCTAGTTAAAAGCATGCTTGTTTTCTCTGCCAGCGTGCAACCCCTTGATGTGATTTTGGGTGAGTCACTTGAACTCCCCATCCCTCAGTTTCCCCATTTGCTGTGAAAGGACGTGTGAGATCAGGATGAAGACAAGGTCTCTGTCCCAGATACTTTACAGGCTAACTATCCAGATGAAGAGTAGGGCAAAGGCTGCAGCAAAAGCAAGCAAAGGAGCAGTGACATTAGCTCAGGCCTTGTCAGCCCCAAGATTAGTGTTTCAATATTTTTATGGCCATTTTGCTCCCTCTGCTTTGAACAGGAGCCCGGGGGCCAAAGGTAGAGAGGTCTCCTGGGACAGTGTTTTAAGGGGGAGAGGCAAGAGGTTGGGTCCATGTGAAAGAGGAAATGCTACCAGTGAAATCCTATTGAAGCCAATGGAGGTTTTTGCTACTGCCTTCACCAGGGCCAGGATTTCACCCTACAAGGTTCAGCTTGCAACATGCTCATCATTTTGGGGGACTGTGTGTGGGAGGAGAACTAGTCACTTCAGCAGAAGAGGCAGGGGAGTTGGTGCCTAATCCACTGGATGTACCTGGCAGATGCATAGCTCTCCCCAGCCCCTCTGTGCAAGGTGTGGTGCTGGCAGGGAGCTGGCACTCCTCCCTCATCCCTCCACCCCTCGGTATGCCCAGGCTGGTTACTTCCCATGTGCAGCCATAGAGGGAACGACCTAAATCCTGGGTGTGTGTGAAATGCTACTCCCTAAATCAGGGGTAGGCAACCTAGGGCATGCGTGGCAAAGGTGACACATGAGCTGATTTTCAGTGGCACTCACGCTGCCCAGCCGCCAGTCCAGAGGGCTCTGCATTTTAATTTAATTTTAAATGAAGTTTAAGGTTTTTAAAATGTTTATTTACTTTACATATAACAATAGTTTAGTTATATATTATAGACTTATAGAAAGAGACCTTCTAAAAACATTAAAATGTATGACCGGCACTCAAAACCTTAAATTAGAGTGAATAAATGAAGACTCGGCACACTACTTCTGAGAGATTGCTGACCCCTGCCCATAACCCTGCCTCTCAGTGGCCTCCTTACTTTTAGACACAGCTTCACCTCCTTCTGCAGAGCTGCTTTTAATTCCCTACAGCTGCAGGACACTGTCTGCATCAGGAACACAGGAAGGGGACCAGTGTTCCAGTACAGCGTGGAGATATTCCTGGCCAGTTACTGAGTGAAAGGGAGCTGGAGAGGGGAAAGGGTGTGGGGCCCGAGGCTGGAAAGCCAATAGGTGGGCAGGGAGATAGGAAAAGGCAGTGATCAGGAGCCAACCCACAGTCAAAGCCTGGCTGACTTGACCCTCCCCTGCCCATCTAAGCTGTTAACCCTTTCTGCAGGCATTGATACCCTCTCATCCCATCCACAATCCCTCCTGCATTCCCCACAGCAATGTTAAGGAAAGCATCAAGCTGGTTTGAAAGTGAATGCATCTCAGTCATGACACAGAACTACGCTATTCCCCCAAAGCTTCCTCTTCTTCCCTCCTTCCTCAGGCAGTGTGTCATAGGCACATTTTTGGAAGAGCTTGGACCAAACCTGTTTTGGATTCAGATCAAAATCTGAACTCCCCTTGAGACAGGACATGTTTGGATTTAGGGCTTTAGTCTGGTCCATCAGAGAGAAACCCAAGCAATGACATTTGGATCAGAACTTCCCTAGAAACTGGGGGTAGGGGAGGTGGAGAGGGGAGGTGGGCTCCCA
This sequence comes from Gopherus flavomarginatus, assembly GCF_025201925.1. Lineage (NCBI taxonomy): Eukaryota > Metazoa > Chordata > Testudines > Testudinidae > Gopherus > Gopherus flavomarginatus. The sequence goes on from NC_066625.1 coordinate 47,746,136, forward strand.
CTCTTTGGCCTTTGTGATGATTACCCAATAAAACTGATCATTCACTGCTTTAATTTAGCAACAAAGCAGGCTGCTGGATTTACTCTCAGTTCACTTTATCAGCTGTCTCACTCATGACAATTGGTGCTTTGCCTTAAAGCCCCAACTCATGGAGTCATGAGATTATGTTAGACTCTCAGCTTCCATTTAAAAACCCCGTCATTTTCCAGCACTGCATAGAAAAAGCTTCAAAACGTAAGACCTGAAGCCTCAAAAACCAGACACCAAATAAAAAGAACCCCTGACAGTAGGAGCAGTTTTTTAAACTCATGATTTTTTTGGATGCAGTGTTGTTCAAGCCGTGTTGGTCCCAGGATGCTAGACAGACAAGGTGGGGAAGGTAGGGTGACCAGGTAGCAAATGTGAAAAATTGGGACAGGCAGTGGGGGTTAATAGGCACCTATATAAGAAAAAGACCCAAAAATCAGGACTGTCCCTATAAAATCAGGACATCTGGTCACTCTAAGGCGAGGTGATCGCTTTTATTGGCCCAACTTCTGTTGGTGAGAGAGACAAGCGTACACAGCCTGGCCCGAACAAGAGCTCAGTGTGGCTCAGAAGCTCGTCTCTCCCACCAACAGAAGCTGGCCCCATAACAGACATCCCCTCCATCACCTTGTCTCAGGACTCGGTAACACCCCAGTGGCAGCTGCCCCTGGCTGAGCCTCAGCCTGTGCAATAAGCCAGCAGGCTCCATGGCTGAAGCGTCACTAAATCTGCGCTCAGCTGACTCAGCTCAGTGAGCGGCTGACAGGCAGCAGCCTCCGGAGGTCTGTGGTCAGCTGACCGCGCTGTGAGATCAGCTGATGTGTTCCGGCCCTGTCGTGGGCATGGTCAGGCATTTGCAGAGACAGCAGGAAACCATGGTGAGCACAGGTGCGGTGCATGGCTGGGGGGGTGTCAGTGCTTTCTTGGGATTTGGGGGCCTGGGGCGATGCAGAGCTGTGTCCCCGGGGCAGCAGGGACTCCGGGTAACAGCTGGAGCCATGTCTGAGGACTCCCAGTTGCTAGCCCAGTGTTTGGGATTAGCCAGGCTGTTGTCAGAAGCTACCGGCGTGGTGCTCTGCTCTCTCCTTGTTGGTGTCACTCGGCTGCGTGCGTGTGTTCCCTCTGTGTGCGGTCCCAGCTCTTTGAAGATAGCTGGCACAGCAGACCCAAAGAGAACCCCCAATGACCACAGAGTTTAGTAAGTGTAACCCTTCTGCCCCTCTGAACTGGCAGCAACAAGGGCCGGGTTCAGTATCCAGGGGTTCCGTTTCAATAACACAATGCATAACCGGCTCGAGCCCACACCCAGTGACCTGGGACATTTACATACCACACCCCTCTGGGCGCCTCTAGGAGGCAATACTTCCCCTCTCGCAAGCACGGAGTCTGAGTGTAGCAAAATCTTTTTAATAAAGGAAGGAAACAATGCGGCATCCAACTGGAGAAACACCACAAACAGGATTATAACACAAACCATAAACAAAAAAAAACCCCAACCCCAGGTATGTTTGGCAATGTCCTTTTCCCCTTAGGGTCTTAAGTCCAATCAGCCCAAAGTCCAACAACCCAAAAGTCTCTGGTCAGTGCCACCCCAGAATTTGAGAGTTTATCTGCAGAGTGTTACCCACCTCAGCCTGGTGGAAAGGGGGCGGAGTCCACACAGGGTGTTAAGGGGCACCTTACGTGGGCCAGGGCCAACTGCTCCGCCTCTCCGTGGAGTTCTGCTGCAGCCTTCACCACGACCAGCTCCACCACACCAGCTGTGCCACTCCTCCAGCTGTCCCTGCAAACCACTTCACTCCACTCACTATTCCATGGGCTGCTCCAACATGCTGCAAACTGCTCTGCTCTGCCAGCCGCTTAACAATAGGTCTTCAGGCTCCCCCACTAGTTAACACAGCACTCCATGATCTCAATTCAGCTCTTAGTAGGGGAGCCCTGGTGCACCATTGGCCCAACACGAATTCAGCTCAGCAGTCTCTAGATAGACTCCTAACAGAATCAAAAATTAGCTCTACTCTTTAATATTGGAGAGAGGAAGATGTGCAATTGGTGTTCCAGGCCCTCAAAAGGCACCCATACCATCAGATACACACACCAGTCCCCAACCTCTCTCAATTCATGGGGTTTTGGAACCCATGTCCCATGTTTAGCTAGTACCACCCAACTGAGGTTGAGTCATTTCTCTCACAAAGCAGTCCCACAGCTCCCCATTCACACAATCAGGGTGACAAACTTTTTTTTCCCCCAATAACAAAGAAATTGGGGATCCCAGAGCTGTTAAAATCACCATCCCAAGCTGCTGTGGGGTTATGCTAAGAGGGGGGTGGATGCCAATGCAATTCCTGAAATTCTTTCCACACTCTCTACAATTCATCACCAGATGTCAGGGTAGCGCTCATCCTGACTCTGCTTACATCAGGTTTGAAGTCACGTCGGCTAGGTTTATTGCGATCTTGGACACAATGGCAGTTCCTTGTAGGGTTCTTAGCCTAATTCAGGGCATACTACGAGAAAGTGCCTCTTGGCAATGGACCCGGCTCAGTCAGTGGTGGGACTTTCTACTGCCCCCTCGGCCGGACAAAGACACCGCCCCAGGAATGCATTCTTATATACAGATACAAACAAGTTACACATCACTCCTGACGTATTGAGGTGCAACCCCTCTACGTAGTAAGGTGCCGCCTCTCACCTTGTACATGCTGGTTGGAAAAAATCAACTCTATCCATCATATTACCCTTTTGCCCCCGTCATTGGGATGGGTCAGTTTGTTCCTTGTTATCTGTGTGGAATGTACAAGTATGTGAATGTTCTGATCTCTAGTGTTCAGTACCTTTTAGGTATGTATCTTCTTGCATCATCAGCCCTTTCCTTGCCAGCTTCTGTGAGCAGGGCCTGCCTCTGGCTCACAGCTTCACTTTGCTTTATGTTAGCAAAGTCTTGACTATTACTTTAGTTCAGACCTTAGGCCTCATACCAGGCCTCTGATACCAAGGTTTATATCTCAGGGCCTCCTCTTACTACAGTGTCACCAGTGTCACCAGCTTCCTAACATGGGCATCTGGAGGGTGGGTTAAATATTGTGTCTGGCTTAAAAACTGCTCCCTCCCTCCAGTGACCTGAGATCAGTGGGGCCCCGGGAAGGAGCTGGAGCAAACAGAAAGAGCTGTCCCTTTGCACGGTAGGTAATTGGCCTGGGGAACCCACAGTGGCAGCCTTTTGAGTTCTAATACTTCTCCTAGTTAAGTGTGCTCAGGATAAATGAATCTCATACTTCAGGGTGCAGGCCAGTAGCCTGCAGGGGTCAGGAAGGAAATGCTGCCTCACCCCCTACCCCCCGAAGTGCAGTATGGCAGAATGGGGCAAGTGAAAACTTCTTGTAATGCATCTTTCCTCTGAAGCAGCCAGGGCTGGAGGCAGGATGCTGGGAGTGATGGGCTGTTACTATAGCGGCACTTGTGTTTCTAAAGCAGGGAGTAATAAAGGCTTCAGCACTGGATGTACATGGGAACAAGATGACGGGAAAGGATCATTTCAGAGCCATGATACTGTTAAACACCTGTGGGGGGGGAAATCAGCTGTCCTGCTCTCCTCGACCCAGACATCTGCCCCCTGCTCTGAGAGGCTTATTCCTGGTTCTGTAGCATGTGGACCTGTATACATGAGATGCCAGAGACTTGTGCCCTTGCTTTCGCTATGTAACTGCAGTGGGTATAAAGCTCCTGCTCCAGGATTCAGGCTCATGGTCTCTACCAGCATTTGCTGGGTTAAACTGCTGAATCGGCGGCCTAACTGGTAGCTATTAGAAACAGGAAGGGGCCATCTGCCCTGCCCCATCTTCACCCCACCCCTTCATCAGACTGATCCCTCTGGGCACCCCCCAGCCCCATCTATCTCTTTCCTTCTCTGGGGATGAATATCTCTCTGTCAGACTCTGGGCTCAGTTCAGCCTGGGGGGAAAACCTATTGAATTCAGGGCAGTTGCATCCTCTTGTGCCAGGACTGAGCTTGCCTGCTGCGTCCGGTCATTCTCCCCAGGAGCTTGCTCCAAAGGCTGATGACCTCCGTGCATGGAGCTGCTGTGCCTGAGTTGCAGGGGTGTTATACAGTGGGGACCCAGGGCCTGAGGAGGAGAGTTATTTGTACAGCTCCAGATCGACCCAGCTGCTTTCCAACTCTGCAGCAGGCTCAGCCAGAGCAGAGACCGGAGATGAGGGCAGCCAAGTACCCAGAGAGGAGAGAAATCTAGGGGCCACTCTTCTGGTGCAGTGGGGGCAAGGCAGCAATAACAGTGGGAAATGAGGATTCCCTGCTCTGGCAAGAAGAGCTGGGCTGCCCTGCAAAGGACACTCTACCGCTGACGCCACCTGGGTCCTAACTGCCCCCCCGATCTTCTCCTTCCAGAGATTCCGGTTCTGCAGAGACTTGGACTATCCCAACTGGGTCCTGCCTGAAATCAGCACCTTGGCCAAAATAGTTAAGTGGAAGCTTTCTCTTTCTCTGTTTTCTTCTGGATCTTACCTGGTGCCCAGCACCCTGGGGTCTGAGCAATTTTTGCTCTTAAACCCCCCAGAGATGGTATTGGGTGCTGTGAAACCAGACAATCAGCCAAAGCATGAAGACTTGGCTGTTGAGAGGGGTATCTACGGCCTGGAGGAGCAATGAGAATATCTGAGTGATGCATCCTGATCTGAGCTCTGGGACTCGGGGTATCTGGTGAAGGGGGAGAGCTCAGGTCGCTGAGCGACCAGTGTGAACTCTGCGCCTGTCTCTGGCTGACCAGGCTTCCCTAAGAGGGCAGGGAGAGGCTCGGGAACATAAAACAGGCTTTGACTGAGAGCTCGAGCAATACACTCAGTGCAGCACAAGAGCTGGCTGGGGCTTTACCCTGACTGCTGCACCCAGAACTCAGGGAGTCTCTTTGAAATCCAAACCATGGTGTTCCCCAAAGTGGCAGAGAAGCGAGTGGTTTAAAAACAACCCAAACCAGTGACTGTTTGGCTGGGGCAGGGCAAGGTTGAAATGGGTCCCCCGATGTGGCAGAGAGCGTGTGTTTTGAGGGGGGCTCAGACTCCTGCCAGGCTGTGCCCGACAGGCCCAGTGCTGCAGTGAGGTTTTATTTTCTTGTTCTCTTCTCTCTAGTTCTCGGTGAAGCTGAAGCTCATTTTGGCCAGGTGCTCAAGGACTTACATCAATCCCCTCTCCCTGCAAGTGCAGGGGGTTCTTCTCCCACATTCAGCCCCGCTGAGCAGGGATCCAGCAATCGCAGAGACTCAAGTCTCCCCTCCCCTGGGCTAAGTGGCGTGGGCCATGTCAAGCTGGCCGGTCTCAGGGCAGGCAGTGCGGTGGAGTGTGTGGGGTGGGCGTGGGGGGGTGGGGGGTGTATCAAAGTGGGAGTCAGCTATTCCTAGCTCTGCCACTGATCTTGGGCAGGGTTCCTAAAGCCTGTGTCCCTATCTGTAAAATAAGGTCAGTGACATTCTCCATCAGGGAGATCTGCTGGTGGAAAGGGCCAGCTGCTAAGTACTTACTAGTAAGTATTAGTGTCTGTTTCTCTAAGGGTCCTGTGTGGTCTGCTTCACCTCATCCACCCATTGGCCCTGCCATCACTAGGGGACTGGCTGGTGGTTGACAATACGGATTCCCTTGAGGTCTCCCAGCAAGGGGGTTTGGCCGCTCAGGGACATGAGGCTGAGCCATTTGTAATGCCCATCGCAGACAGTAGCTGACCTGTGTCATAGTATAATTCCCAAATCTGGACCTTAGCGTCCAAATTATGGGTACTAGCATGAATTCCCCTAAGCTTAATTACCAGCTTAGATCTGATAGGCTGCCACCAATCAGGACTTAGAGTAGAGCGCCTGATAAACTCTGGTCTCCCCAAACCTTCCCTCGGGACCCCAAGACCCAAATTCCTTGAGTCTCACAACAAAGGGAAATAAACCATTCCCTTCCCCCCTCTTTACCTCCTCCCAGATCTTTCCTGCCTGGGTACACTAGGAGATACCCTGCTTCAACTCCTTGAAACACAACACAGAGAGATCAGTTTTCTCTCCCCCTTCTCCCAGAGGCAATACAGATTCAAGTTCCGTGAATCTAACACAAAGAGGAAATTTACCTTTCCCTCCCTGCTCTCTTTCTCTTCTCCTCACCAATTCCCTGGTATGTACAGACTCAGTTCCTTTGAGCCTTAACTAGGAGAAAAAAAAATCAAACAGGTCTTAAAAGCAAAACTTTTAATAAAAAGAAAGAAAAAATAAAAGGTCTATCTCTGCAATTTAGATGGTAAAAAGTTACAGGGTTTTTTATAGCTTATAGATAATAGAAAGAAGCTTTCTCCAGCAGAAACACAATTTAAGCTACTTCCAGCAAGTACACATCTGCAAATAAGAAAAACAAATTAAAAGACTGTAACCGCCTTTTTTTCTTACTCACAATTCTGAATAGATAAGAGACTGTAGCAGGGAGATTGGCAGAAACCTGGTTGCACCTCTAGTCCCGTCCAGGACCCAGAGAGAACAAAGCCAAACCCCAAACCACACACAAAGGCTTCCCTCCACACGAGATTTGAAAATATCTTGTCTCCTGATTGGTCTTCTGGTCAGGTGTTGCAGGTCACTGTTTGTTAACCCTTTACAGGTGAAAGAGACATTAACTCTTAGCTATCTGTTTATGACAACCCGCTGTTTGGATCGTGGAGGTTCCCTGTAGGACATGCCTGGAGCACCAGCAGCCAGCGGGAATGGCCCATCCTGCCTCCCCCATTGTGAAGGCAGCTTGGGCTAGCGGGAGCCAGGAACCCAGGAGTCCTAGTCCCCGATCACCCATGTGGCCTTGGGCAAGTTACTTAGGCTAAATCCAGCAGCTTCTAGTAATTTGGGTCCCCCCTTGAGACACCTCAGCCCTGTTACTCAGAAGAGCTGAGCCCCCAACGCTCCTATTGACTCCAAGTGCACCCGAAACCAGACGCCCCTTGTGGAATGTTGGCCTTACCCTGGGGATCTGCTCAGCAAGGGCTCAGTGATCATTCTGCACCGTGCTGTGTGCACCAGGAGTGGGGTCCCCTGGGGCTGATGGACCTGGGTGTTGCTCTTCTCTTGCAGTACGAAAAGATCCCGAAGCTAACGTCGGATGCCAAGTTTGGTGAGTGTTGTTCCTTTCCAGAGCCGTTGGGTGTCCATAGCCTGGGCTCCTCTAATGCTGTCCATGAGACTGTCACGGTGGATTTGGCTCTTTGCCTCACTCGCCTTCCAGGGAGCTTTGCTGGCTTCATTACTAGAACTGCCATTCCTCTGTCTGTGCTCACGGCAGGGAGGCTGCGGCAAGCCACTGGCTTTGGGATGCTAGCCCAGGCTTTGGCTGACTCTTACCTCCCCCCCGGCCCATTCCGCACCCCAGTGCCTGTCCTGAGAACATTTTACCTGCAGCGTTTATGGGCGCTGGGCTCGGCTTTGTTAGCCGCAGTGCCTGAAAAGCATCGCTGGCTGGTGTCATGAGTGGAGAGGCATGTCCTGAAGCAGTGAAGGCCTGAAGAGTTAATGCCCAGCCACTGTAAACCGAGCGAACAAGCACAGGAGCCCTGCTAATCTCCCAGGGTCCTTGCCCCTGTTCTGTTTGGGGGAGATGCTGCTAATCAGCAGCCTGATGAGTTCCCCCTGCTCACCGCAAACACTGCCCTGGCTTTATATTTTGGGTGGTTCTGAGCTTTGCGTCAGGGGGAGGGGAATTTACACCATTTCTTGAGTGTGTGGAAGTGCCCCGGGCCTGGTGGTTGTAGTGATCACAGTAGCAATCCGCATTTCCCAGGTGCTGCCCAAACAGCTGAATAGCACCCGTCCATGTCCTGCAGAGCTTGCTGTCTTAGTGTGGCAATGGAGAGGGGAGGGGATGGGTCCCAGGAACTCAGCCAGGTTAGCATCACAAAGAGAAGGTTAAGAGGTGACTCGATGGGAGCCTCTAAGTACCTACACGGGGAACAAACAGCTGATAATGGGTTCTTCAGTCTAGCACACAAAGGTCTAACATGAGCCAATGGTTGGAAGTTGAAGCTAGACAAACTCAGACTGGAAATAAGGTGTTTTTACAGGGTCATTAACCGTTGGAACAACTGCCCAATAGTTCTCCATCACTGGCAGTTTCTAAATCCAGATCTGCTCTGGTTCAAACAGGCATTAATTCAGGGGTGCCCAGTGGGCTGTGTTACACAGGTCAGGCTGGACGGTCGAGGCCAGATGGGACCATGAAGTGAAATGTCTGGTCTGGTTTTTATGGATGAGCTGACCCTGGCTGAGTTGCCGTGCTGTGGCTTGGCCCTGTCTTACTGCCACTGGTCTGGTTATTGTGCGGTGTTAACCTTAGGCTTTGGCTGTACAAATGGCTAGTTTTGGCAAGCCAGGGTGTAAATCTGCCATGCGCTAGGTGCCCGGGTGGACTCTGCTCCACACCCTAAGTTCTGCCTTGCGCCTGGGAGCTGCCCTGCTTGGAGACAGTAGGTGAAAGTGCCCTAGGGAGCTGTTAGTCCATGGCAGCAGGGTCCTCACAGACAGTGCGCAGCTGGCTAGGGCAGGGTAGCTTTACACCCCAGCTTGCCACGACCTAAGTGTGCGCTTAGACAGGCCCTTACTCCTCTGGCCCTTGGCCATTATTAGTATTTGGATCCCTAGCATCAGTCGATTCTAGTTAGACTTAACCCCTGCCTGTCCCAGGCTTGTTGAAATCCTAACCTGTTTTGACCCCTGCCGGTTGCATTGACTCCCCCATCCCCAACATACACATAGTCCCCTGCCCATCACTGCTTCTTACCCAGGTTGGTGACAATGAGCCCAGATCTTTCTGCCTGTTTCCCTGCTGCCCCTCATGGCCCAGTGCAAGGTGGCATCTGTTCTTGCACCCTCTCTAGTCTCTTGCAGGCGATGAACTGCAAAGGGCAGGCCACGTCAAGGGCTGTTGGATCCTACATCAATTTTACGGGTCTATCAAAGCTGCCTCCCTGCAGGGAAGAGCCCTGCTGCCAGGCAGAGTCCCAAAGGTTTCTCCTCTCTCCAGAGTCCGGGGACGTGAAGGCCACTATTGCCGTGCTCAGCTTCATCCTCTCCAGTGTAGCCAAACACAGAGTAGACAGCGACTCTCTGTCCAGTGAGCTGCAACAGCTGGGGCTGCCCAAAGGTAGGGGAAGTGCCAGGGGATGGGTCCTTTGGAGAGGGCTGCAGCACATTGGGGAGCCCTGGGGTCAGTAGCAGCAGCCTGACTGTCTTGTGCAACGTCAGCCAGAGGAGGGCGCCAGGGAGCAGAGAAGAGTCTGTCTACCCCATGCATCAGGCGTAACCCTGGATAACTGTATCCTTCCACCCTTGCTCCAGCACTGTGTAGACTTCAGTACGTTGGCTGTCTGGGGGAGGAGGCGACTGCTGCTGGGTTGTGTGTACCCAGCACTCTTTCTTCAGTGAGACGTTAGAACGCGCTGTGTCAACCAGCAGGAAAGACTTTGGAGCAGTAGCTGGGCCATCTTCTGACTGAAATGCCCTACGGTACCATCATCCCCCCGTTATCCCACGTGCACTCCAATGTCAGCATCCTGCTAGAGTACCCCTGCTAAACAGGCCAGCTCAGCAGTTTGCAGCCAGGGTCCCTTCTGAGCCCATTGGAACCAGAGTCGTGTTGTGCAGGGACCGATCTGATGCTCTTTGGTAGGTGGTTTCTTGCAAGGGCTGGTCTACACTACGGGGGAAAATCGATCTCAGATACGCAACTTCAGCTACGTGAATAATGTATCTGAAGTCGAAGTATCTAAGATCGAAGTACTCACCATCCTCACGGCGCGAGATCGATGTCCGCAGCTCCCTATGTTGACTCCGCAACTCCGTTCGGGTTGGTGGAGTTCCAGAATTGATATAAGAGCGTTCGGGGATTGATATATTGCATCTACATGAGACGCGATATATCGATCCCCGAGCAATCAATTGCTACCCGCCGGTATGGCGGGTAGTGAAGACGTAGCCTTGGTCTCCTTGTTTTGTAGAACATGCCGCAGGATTGTGCTGGTCTTACGAGGAGAAACAGAGCCCCCTGCAGGACAGCTGGAGGACACGCAGCCTGAGATGTAAGTGTTCCCCCTCCGGCTGTGCAAACCTGACACTGCTCCAGGCAGCGGATGGGAGATGGTCCTTCAACAGGGATACAGGCTGGCATCCACTGCCCCCACCCCTCTAGCTGTTCCCCTATGTCCATGGATGGAAGTTCAATAGGACTTTCTCAGCCATTCTCCTCTGGGACTTCCTGGGAAGAACTTGCTCCTGAGGATTGTAGGATAGGATCAGAGTTTGCTGAGGGCAGATGCAGCAACTGAGGGGATGACCAGGAGCTGGGACCAGAACCCTGTTTTTTGAGTCCCTTGGGCTGTGACCTTGTCGGTCTGACAGGTTAGGATCTGGCCAGGTTAGTTCACCTCCAGGACAATCCAAGTACAGCAGAGAGTGGGGCAGGTGATGCACTAGGCGGTGCTCTGCCTTCTGCATTCTCTTTCTTGGCCATAAAGAGAGAGAGAGCTGAGGTGGTGCTAACCACTTGGACTCATGGGAATCTATGCAACAAGGGGTGTTAGCTACATTATCCCAGCCACACTCCATCTTGGAGGGTTCCACTCCACTGACCTAAACTCCCTTGTTATTTCAACTGGAGACATTTCCTTCCTGTAATGTCTTACATTGTTGCTGTGGGCCGGTAAGACAGTTGCTGTGTTGCACACACCAGAGGTGGCTGCATTTCAGGAGTGGGTGAAACCACTTAATGCTTTTGAAAAATGCTTCTCAAATCCATATCGCTGGCTTGTGCATAGAGAGAGTGTTTTACACTGACAGCGCAAACCTGAGACTGGCTCTGCCTCTGTCCTCAGTGAACCATCTGGACGCTGTGTCCTGGAGGGTGGATCAGATGCTCAGCTCCAGTGAGCTCCAGCAGGTCAATGAGCCCCTTGTGCACCTGAAGTTTATCATGCGAGAAGGGGACTGAGGCATGACGGAGCCCTTTGCCATAATCGTGTCGGCAGAGAAGTTCCCAGTCTTACTGGCAGGTAAGTAGATAGTTGATGAGAAGCTTGGAATCGCTCGCCTCGTCCCCGCCCTGCCGTCTGGTGCTTTCTCTCCTGTGTGCCCGCTGCTCTCCCTACTGGCCGGGGCAGAGATCGGCTGTCTCCATGTCATGTCATTTCTCTGTTCCTCCTCACAGCGCAGAGGTTATTCTCTGCCCTGCTGTGACCCGTGAATTGGCAACTGGCTGCAGCGCCCCCTGCTGAGATCCAAGTCACTCTGCCCCATTGGCTGTTCGTGTCTCCTCTTCCACTTTCAGAGCTGAGACAGGCCCACGCCATGATGAAAACTCTCAGCTGAGGAGCTGGGAGGATGGCAGCGAGCGTGGAAGGAGCCAGCTGATTGTGCTGCAGCCCGTCGGAGAGTCTGGTGGGTGCGGTTCCTCTGCTGGGGAAGCCCCTTGCTGCACACAGCTGCAGACACCGCCTGGGCAGAGGTTGGACTGGGCTCTCTCCTTCCTTCTCAGACCCCTGCAGCTGAAACTGATGACTGCTTTTCCCACTCTTCCTGGCTACTGTCCCCCCCGTCTCCCCTCCAGCTCTCTTGCTGTGAAGCCTCCTGCCCGCCCTTCCTCCATCGTGCCCACAAGCCCTTGTGCTTCCAGGATCCCCACCCCAGGATCCGTCCCCAGAGCAATGGTGGATGGGAGCTTGGTGGCTTCTGCATCTGCTAACGAGATCTCCACCTTGAGACCAGCTTCAGCTCGGAGTTCCCATAACAAAGGCGTCCAAACCCCTGGCCAGTGCCACCGTGTAACACACATGCCTCCAGAGAACACCCAGGCCTGCCGGCTGGAGTCTGCTTTAACAGTGAGAGACCCTGACATCCCCTGCCCAGGTCTTTGTGGGTGGCTCTGTTCCTGAACAGCTGCGGGGAGCTGATCTGTCCTTTTGTTTCTGCCTGAATTGTCTCCTGAGCCTACTCCAGGGCAGGCACTTGGGCTCCCATGTCTCCTCTGGAGGCTAGCACACTGCAGCCCACCAAATGCTGTGGCTAGGCCAGCTCCACATCACCCACTGACTGAACTCCTGCAGCAATCCAGGATGCCTGTGGCTGGGGCTACTCTGCCAGTCGTACATAAGAGGTTGGAAAGTTTCATCAGCCGAAGCCCGATGGAGCGTTTGCTAGTCCCTTCTTGCTCCCCTGCCTCCCTCCCCTAAAAAGCACTTTGCCTCTGCTCTTTCCACTTCCTTTAAAGGAGCCCCCTCCCTGGGGCATAAATGCAGCTTTTCTGTCTTTCCTTCCCCGCATGCTCCTGCCACCTTTTCCAGGGCAGCTCAGTGCATGGAATAAAGGATCAGCAGGAACGTGCATCTGGGAATCTCTCCATGCATTTCCGGTTGGTCTTGGCACATGAAGCCAGTTATTTGGGATGTTTCCTATTTTGCCAGCAGGATCCAATAAAGCCACGTGGAGCATTTTGAATTTGCATCGCTGCCTCCCTTGTCACCCCTGCACCCTCCTTTCTCACACGCTCAGATCAGGAGCAGAGACGTGTCTTTAAATAACTGGAGTAAATCTTCCCTATTTGAAAGAGAGGGATTGATGCCAAAGACATAATTCATCATAGAGGCAGGTGCTCTATAACCTATTCCTACCCCCTGCAACTCTGTCAATGTCTCTCCATCCCACATACACCCTTCGCTGCTCCTTCAGTCCTGACCTCTGCAGAAACCAGAGCCAGAAAAGGCAAAGTCCGTAAACTATTCGCTCCCCCCAGCCTTGTCTTGAAACAACCCTGGCTAGTCCAACCCTTGCCCCGGGCACAGCTCTGGTAACAGCCATCGAGGAACCAGCTGGGTTTTGCTAATTTCATTTAAGTTGTGCTCAGTTTAGATTGGCCCCTGCCACTGGTGCCCTATTGTGCTAACGCCCTTTCCCGGCTATAGCTCAGGGCTCTGATTTCCAGGAACTTCACAGCTTGGGGATGATGCAGTTGCTCCTTTAGAGCAAAGCCGGCATAGCCTGAAGGCTGTGAAGTGGGTAACCATTTTAACTGCAGACTCTGAAATAATTCGGTAAATTTATTTTTAAGAACAAGGCTGTGCTCCATTGAATTGAAAGGCAGTACAGTTAAAATGGTACAAAGAATAGTTTAATAAGAATACCTAACTCTTCTATCACACGTTCAGAAGTAAATCTCAACACACTTTAAAAAGGTGGTTCGTATCATTCCCAATTTACAAGTGGGGAAACTGAGGCAGTGGGAAGGAAGTGATTTGCCCAAAGTCAGCCAGCAGCAGAGCTGGGACTGGAAACCAGTTTTGAGTCCTACTCCAGAGGTCTGTCACCTCAGCCACACTGCCTAGGTTGCACAACAGGTAACTAACCAGTGGAACTGCCTGCTGTAAGATATTGTGGCAAATAGGTAAATCTTACCAAGCTTAGTGTTATACATGGATAAGAGTAGCTTGGGTGGTAGAAGATAAAGTAAAAGTTACAACAGCTCCCATGGTCCCTGAAGCTGCCGCTGGAGGCAAAATTAGATGGTGCTGAGGAGGGAAGAGAAAGGAATCATCTCTATGAGTGAAAAGCTCAGGCATGTTGTGACATTGTGCCCAGCAAGTAGGTTATGAATAACTGCTCCGCAGGCAGGCTCTGGTAAATCTAACTGCGGGGCAGGGAGGTGACCCATCTGCATGGGGAAGCTGGCAGCAGTGCTGCTGAGGTGGTAGCTGCTTTAGGTGGGTGCAGGACAGTGGGATGCAGGGGTGTCTGTGGTAGCTGCTCTGGGTGGGTGCAGGACGGTGGGATGCCGGGGTGTCCGTGTGGTAGCCGCTCTGGGTGGGCGCAGGACGGTGGGGTGCCGGGGTGTCCATGTGGTAGCTGCTCTGGGTGGGTGCAGGACAGTGGGGTGCAGGGGTGTCTGTGTGGTAGCTGCTCTGGGTGGGTGCAGGATGGTGGGGTGCCGGGGTGTCCATGGTGTAGCTGCTCTGGGTGGGTGCAGGACAGTGGGGTGCAGGGGTGTCTGTGGTACTGCTCTGGGTGGGTGCAGGACGGTGGGGTGCAGGGGTGTCTGTGGTACTGCTCTGGGTGGGTGCAGGATGGTGGGGTGCAGGGGTGTCTGTACAGTAGATGGTTGGGGTGAGGGTCTGTGCGGTGCTTTTCCCCAGCCAGCCATAGAATACAAGGCACAGGGCGGAGGAGGAGGAGAATTCCATTCCTTGCCCGTGCCCCAGAGCCGCTCCTAGCAGCCGCGCAGGGCTGGAGACCTCCCACTCCGCACCCTGTAGGCTGATGCTCCCCTGTGGAACTACAACTCCCATCGTGCCCCGCACTGCCCCGCCCCTCCCAGCCGGGTTGCTGTTTAGCCCTCCGGCTGCCGGGGAGCAGTGCGAGCGGGAGCTCGGGTAGCAGGTCGGTTCTGTGCTGGGACAGGCTGCGGGGGAGCTGCCCCTGTGCTGGGGCTGTGGGCGGGGACTGCGGAGCCGGCCTGCTGCGGTGCCTGGTTGTGTAACTGCTCCAGCCCCGCTGCAAACCCGAGCGGGAGCGTTATAAGGGGAAACTGGCGGGGGGAGCCAGCCCTGTACTTTATGGGGGGGCAGGCTGGGGGGGGGGAAGCTGGCCCTGTTCCGGGGGACGCTTCCCGGAGGGGAGAGCCGGCCCTGTTCTTGGGGAGAGGGGAGACAGGCTGGGGGGGGAAGCTGGCCCTGGGGTGGGAGGGGAGATATTGGCTGGAGGGGAGAAGCTGGCCTTGTACTCGGGGGTGGGTGAGGGGGAGCTGGCCCTCTGCCGGGGGGGGGGGGAAGGGATACTGGCTGGGGGTGGAGGGGAGCTGGCCCTGTGCTGGGGGTCTGGAGAGGAGCTTCCTGGCTCACGGGGACCCAAAGCCCATATCTGTTCCTGGTCCCGGCCAGCTTGGTGGTGCCCATCTCCTGGCTGTGCACTGGCTCCTCATGGAGGGGTTGGTGGCTCAGCCCATGGCCTGGTAGTCCCTAATGCACATCCTCAATGCTATCCTTGTCCACTGGCTCAGCCTTGCAGTTGGGTCCATGCTCACAGGCCAGGAGGGTCCGGCAAAGCCAGGGATGGAGAGAGCTGCCCTTCCTGATTGGTAAGATGCACGCACTACAGTAGTTGCTCTGCCTTATGCCTGGATCTTGCCTTCATTTGGGCAGGTGTCTAAGATGCCAGAGGGCCCAGAGCTGCACCTGGCCAGCTGCTACATCAACACGGTATGTGCAGGGCTCATCTTCTCAGGGAAGGTGGAGAAGTCTGAAGTGAGCAAGAACCCAGAGGTGCTGTTTGAGAGCAATGCGTACGTGATCTCTGCCACCTCACGGGGCAAGGAGATCAAGCTGACTCTGACACCACTCAAAGAGGAGAAGAACACGCTCCCTGGCAGAGGGAGAGACAAGGAGGGGCTGAGCCAGAACGGTCTCCAGCAGCCAATGGATCTTGTCTTCCGCTTTGGAATCTCAGGCAGCTTCAAGCTCACCTCTGCGACCGAGCTGTCCAAACATGCCCATCTGCGGTTTTACACCAAGGAGAGCCCGCACCGAGCCCTCTGCTTCATGGATTTCAGGCGCTTCAGGAGGTGGGAAGTGCATGGGACGTGGCAGCCGGATTGAGGGCCATGTGTGATGCTGGAGTATGAGAAATTCAGGTGAGATCCACCATGACCTTTCATCTTTGCTTGAGAAACTGACCAGGAGTGTGTGTTTAGGGGGGTGGGGAGGGAATGAATGATAGACACAATATTCTAACAGTGAATTCTGTAGGAAGCCTGGTGATAGAATAAGGGGCCTTTCACCATTACAGGGACATTTGTAGCTCACGTTTATGGAAACTCTGTCTTGGATTGAAGACTGGTGCTTTGCATTCCCAGAGATCTCGCTATGAACAAGGGAACAGGCCTGGTTTAAACATCCTCCTGTATGGCTTTTTCTTATATAACTACTTAAGTATTGCAAAAGGGAAGAGCACAGCTGGGCGATTTAACCCTCACAGCAATGGCTCTCCAGTGGCTATGCAGACTACCTGGCTATCAACTCAGTTCAGCATGTTAAGAACCAAGCTGGGGGAGGCTGAATGGTTGGGAATGAGGTAGGTCCATGAGGTCTGTTACGCAAAGTGGGTGGCTGGAAAAAGCTGGAGATCCCCTGGGTTAGTACTCGTTAACTGACTATGTCAGAGAGCCAGAGGGCTTTGGTCGAGCTCTTGTATTGCTTTGTACAAGTTAATGTTTCACTCTTAATATGTGTCTTACAGTCGTGAAACAGTGCAAGAGAGCGAGAACCCTGCTGTAGCTACTTTAACACCCGCAAAATCCCATGGCAGGCAAAGAGGGGCTTGTAGCTTGATGGATAAAAGGCCTGGTCCCCAAAGATATATTGAGGGTCCTAACTTCTGTTGGAAGAGGCTAAATACCTTAGAGATTGTGGGCCAAAGTGTCCACTTTGTATTTCACAGGTAGAATTCATAGCTGAAGGGCGTATCACCAACTGACAGAGGTTGGAGATTGAAAGGGGTCATTGGGGGGTTCGGTGTACACACGCATGCCTGCCTGTCCAGGGACCATGTGGTACGTTCATTAGTGGATTTTCAGGGTTAGTTTTGAATTTGCTGAGCATTTGGAATTCCACTGCTTCCCTTCCAATCTTTTCCCCCCTCATATTCTTAAATCTTCCGTTCTCTAATTGTATTCCATTCAGTCATCAGAAGCTTGGTGAGTTTTAGTTAATTCCTTGAGCACCTTGTCAAAGGCAGGTTGCATAAAAGGATTCCAGAGTCTCCGGCACTGAGTCCTTGTTCATTTCTTCCCCCTCCTCTTTGATGAATGAGCTACTCCCTCTTCAGTGCATTTCTGTGTGGCCACTTATATTTATTTCCCTTTGACAGCATTCTTTGAACCCTTGTCTCTCCGCTGCAGGGCTCACCTGGCTCTACATGTTGGTGTTCCCTTATCTCTTTGATGTGCAAATCTTAGAGCCAGCCCTTCATAAAGCCACTCTTCAAAGACTCCTTCTTGGGCCTTGGCTACACTGGCGCTTTACAGCGCTGCAACTGTCTTGCTCAGGAGTATGAAAAAACACCCCCCTGAGCGCAGCAAGTTACAGCGCTGCAAAGCGCCAGTGTAAACATTGCCCCAGCGCTGGGAGTGCGACACCCAGCGCTGTAAGCTAATCCCCGCGGGGTGGTGGAGTACCTGCAGCGCTGGGAGAGCTCTCTCCCGCGGGGTGGTGGAGTACCTGCAGCGCTGGGAGAGCTCTCTCCCGCGGGGTGGTGGAGTACCTGCAGCGCTGGGAGAGCTCTCTCCCGCGGGGTGGTGGAGTACCTGCAGCGCTGGGAGAGCTCTCTCCCAGCTCTGCTGCTGCGACCACGCTCGCACTTCAAAGCGCTGCTGCGGGAGTGCTCCCGCGGCAGCGCTATACGGCTGGAGGTGTAGCCATACCCTTGTTCTTTGTATTCGTCAGTTTCGGAGGACTCAGACTGCCTTTGATGCCTTAATGGAGATGTCTCTTACTGTTCCTCCAGCCTTCTTTATGCTGTGGTGTGTCTTTAATGCTTCCTCTTATCACACTCAATTTCTTAATTTGCTTCCCTGCAATCAAATACCATTATAACTTCTGCATTCCGGGAACCCGTTTCCTACGGGGCTGAATTCAAGTAGCTTACAGCACTGCCCCTGCTAAGGAAACAGCGGGTCATCCCTGTACTTTACCCAAAGGGTTTCGCCGCTACCTTTATCGTTACCTGTCTGATTGTAACGCCTCTTAATGTCTAATACTGCCCACTTGTCTCTCCTACACAGTTTGTTTGCATATATGTTTACAGTCTTGCTATAGGAACCATCCCCCAAGGTTTCACTTGTGCCCGGTAGACCATAACCTCCATCATTTTTAGTTTCACTTCTCCCTCCTTATGTCTGGAGGCAGACCCTTCTGCACAGAAAACCCCACTGGAGAACAACCCCACCTCCCATGTTGGTTACTGTGTTGGAAGCACATTACTGGTTGAGTGAGGTGGTCATTTCTCCAGCCCCTCCTCCCTAGTTGACCGGCCCTGCTGTCTTCCAGGGAGAACGTGCTGAGGAACCTGTCTGACAAGGCTTTCAACAAGCCCGTCTGCGAAGCCCTGTTAAATCAGAAGTTTTTCAATGGGATTGGCAACTACCTCTGAGCCGAGATTCTCTACAGGTGAGCAGGGTGCAGAGCGGAGAAGAGGAGACCTGTCCTGAGGAGAAGTGGTCCAGTTCCGTATTCCACCCCAGGCTCCCTGTGTGACCTGGAGCAAGCCAGGCCTTGTTTACCCAGGGGCGCTGAGGAAAGTTCAGATGAAATAACTGAAGCTGTGAAGTTAATGCGCAGGACTTCGAGTGCATTAAACCCCCGAGGAGGATTCAGCTAGAGCAAACTAAGGCTGCTTTACTTCTGAATGAGCCTCTTCAAATGGGGGGTTGTGATGCACTTTCACTGATGTGCCTTCACTTCACAGCTTCAGTTAACTGGTCTGAACACCCTATGGAGACAAGCCCATAGCCTCTCTGTGCCTCAGCTTCCCTATCCGTACAATGGAGATATTAGCACTACCCCAGGGGTTGGGAGGATAAATACATTAGAAAGCATGAGGTGCTCATGTATGTATAGGGTCCCTTTTACATAGTATTAGGCAGCCAGACCATGTGATTCCCATCCCTGTAGCTATGAGACCAGCACCATGGAAGGGTCCAAACTGTTGAGAGGCCACCCATTTCGCATCCACAGACAGCACTGCCAGGGCACCTCATCTTTGAGCACTGTGCAGTTCCTGCACTACACGCACTACCAACACAGCCCTAACCTTTTTTTTCCCCCTGAGTGGCCTATATATGCTGGGCATCTCAGATTTGGCCTGCAGTGACACTTTCAGTCCGGGACCTCACCTGGGGAGCTGAATTACACCATGCTCAGGTGCCATAGTCCGAATGCACCGATGTTTTACTGTGTAGATTACATCCAGCTCGTCAGAGGTGAAAAGCCAGTGCTTCCACCCACTGCGTCAGCAATCTCCCTCCCCTCCCTTAGGCTGGCACTTCATTTGCACTTGCTGGCATTTGTGTTGGGATCCTCATGTAACACATGGACTCTCCTAGGTTAAAGATCCCTCCCTTTGAGAAGGCTCGGACGGTGCTAGAGGCTCTTCAGCATCGGAAGCAGGTGAGGAGGGTGGAGAAGGCTCAGAAATGTTCCAGCTCATCAAATAGAACTCGAGGTTCAGTGCTTGCCCCGTAGCGCCTGAGGATCGCAGCACACGGGGCATGATGGTGTCAGTGGCTCTCAGACACTCTGCAGCCCCAGTTACGAGTTGTAGCTTTAACCCTAGAACTTCCACCTCTTCTGGTTTAGGTCCTGTTGCTCTTTCTTCTTGTTAGAATTGGCTGCTGTCTCAGAGGTGGATCCTCACCATGAATCAGGAGGCCAGACACTCTGCCTTCAGGGCTTGTTCTGGGTCTCTCAAAATCCCTTCTTACGGGGGATTCTCAGTTTAATTCTTCAGGCTTTACCCCGCCCACCCGCCACACACACCCCTCCCCGGTGTCGTGCAGCCACACTGCCATGACCTGGAGTCTGTCAGATCCCCCCTGCTCAGCCATATCATTATGTGCATGGCTTGGATAGGTGACCTGTGCAAACAATAGTGGTGCCCATTTAGCAGTTGGCTGAGTCAGGCTTGGAGCAGGCAATGCTCCAGCATGGTGTTTGGAGGGGTGGTTTTCTGGAGAGCTGTGAGACAGAGCCTGTTCCCATGTGGTCGTTAAAGCTCCTCTGGCACCTTGTCCAAGCAGGGATGTTAGCACCAGAACTCGCCAAATCCCAGCTCTGCTGACTGCATTCTGGCTCCTCAATTAGCTACGCAGCTTGAGCGGGAGACGGAATTCTTCCCTCCCCATGCTCAGACTTGCTGTGGGCTCTTTAACAGTTCAGTGAGTGCATTTGGCTCCTCCATGAAGGAATCACTCGCTTCCTCGTGTGATGTACAACACGTGTGTGCTTAGTTTATAAAGCACTTTGGGGTCCTTTGGGAGGACAGATGCTACGAAAACATCTGCTTATCCTCCAGTGCCTTTAACTCCTAGGAGTTGTTCTGCAGAAGTGTTGCATGTAAAACTTGTTTGCAAATCTTGAGCCAGATGGAGCATGACTGCCTATCATGGCATATACGTGTATGGCTCCTGCGTTGTGTACACACTGGCCTTTGCTGAGGGGGACTGCACTCTGAAATATGCAAGTGGCTTGGGAGGAATCCAGTCAGACTGTTGTAAGCCTATTGTGAGAGAAACCTTCTTGCTCCAAGTTCACTTAGCTTGTTAGGTTAGGTATTAGTTTGCATTTTACCCTTTATTTCTTTGTAAACAATTCTGACTTTTATGCCTTATTCCTTGTAATCACTTAAAATCGATCTTGGATTGAAGTGTTTGGGGAAACTCCATTTGAACAGCAAGGTTTGTGCATATCATTTTCTATTAATGAAATGATGGGTTTTCTATGAGCTTTTATTGACAAGAAGGAGAGAGCTGGGCAGTGCAAGTCGCCCATTTCTGGGGACACGTCTGGGACTGGGAATTTGCTTATGTCCCTCTGCAGTATAATTCAGGAGTGGCTAGCAAAGAGCACTCGTCTAACTCAGCTGGGAGTAGTTTACATGCTAGAGGCTGTGAGCAAGCCAGGAGTGTCTGCTCTCACAGCGAAGCAGTGTAAAAGGCAGCCTATGCTGAGGGGAGACAGCTGTCCAACAGTCCAGATTGTACCCTGGGTGGGTGAAAGTGAGCCGGTACAGCGTACCAGTCAGGAGCCAGGACTGACCCATATGCAGCCCACGTTAAAGCTCTATGGGCAAAGCTTTAACATCCCTGTCCCTTTTGCCTTCCCTGTCGGCTGCCCTGCCCGTAAGGTCCATACTGTTGCCCCTCCTGCCCGCCCCCCGCCGGCTGGCAATTTAAAAGGGCCAGGGGCTCCCGGCCACTGCTACTGCAGCAGTGGCCTGGGCCCTTTTAAATCATCGCCGGAGCCCCGGGTGGTGGGGGTCAGGCAGCATAGATGGGCTGGCTGGGGGAGACTGCCACCCCCAGCTCCGCCTCTTCCGCCCGAGGCCCTGCCCCTTCTGGGTCTGCCCCCCGTATTGGTAAGAATTTATTATTACTTTTACCCTTGACCCTGGAGAATGTCACAACCCCCGACCTTTTCACTTCGTCATCTTTAGCAACATCCAAGGCTCCTATGCTAACGAGCAATGGCCAAGTCTTTCACCTAGGAAACAAGTGACCAAAGCAAGTTCCTACAGAAATGCAGCTGGCTTTTCATAGGAAATACTTCTCTTGGCCTGATGAATGATAGCACAGCTAAACTGTGCCATGCCGAGAGGTAACATCCTATCCCCAAAACAGTGTTTTTTAGAAGTGACTCTTCCTGGTGCAGGGCATGGTAAGGGAATTAATGGCCCTGGGTGGCACCTACTGCTACAAAAGTCCCAGTTGAGCAGCAAATACCCCCTGAAAGATTCCTTTCTTTCACATTTATGTATCAGTGATCTTGCATGCATGTGTCTCTTGTGGTAAGTGGGAGACACACGGTCCAGTGGATCTAGCTCACCCACTGGCCTGCTGGTTGATGTTTAGTCTACTAGCCAGATTTAAAAAGGGGTCTTATTAGTGACCTGTCAGCTAGAAAAGTGTCATCGCTATCATGTTAGATGCATGCCTGGTGCTCATCACCGGGTGTATGGAGCTGCTGAAAGAGGATCAGTTTTGGTATATCATGTAATGCTCAAATGTTATTGGGTAGCCAATCTGGAAAAATCATAAAATCACAAAGAGCAATAACTTGAAGCAACATAGTGTAATTTTGACCAGAATTGGCAGAAAGCTTCTAAATACGATTGATAATGTAACTATACACTCAAACTAGTATTGGTTGGGAAATATTTAGCCCCAGGTGATACCTTTTATGCATTTTCCCTTACTTTTTTGCCTTTGATTAAAGCAAAAGTCTGTAGTCACATGACAGCATGAGCTTGTTTGACCATGTGTTACACTGTCGACTGGATTTATGAGAAGTTTTTCTCCAGATGTTTTATGACTGGCTACTGTCCAATGGTTCCTGCACTGGCAAATGGTGATAATACAGTGTATACCATGAAGAATTATTTTCAGGCTATGTTCTGCTCTCTGAACCAAGACTGGATCTATGTTGTTTATGATGAAGCAATCTACTGCAAAGCACAGATTATTAAATAGAGGAATCAAAAGGAATTTGACCATGACCACCTTAATGTGGGAGGCATGTATCCTGCAATGAATTTCATGGGTGGTGTAAGCAGTATGATGCAGGAAAATGGGCAGCCACTTTTGTGCTTCAGTCAGCCATACGCTAAAAAGGACGCCATTAAAATCCATGAACTTATAAATGAGGCAATGAATTGCTTGAAATGGATGGGACTTGGGGATTCCATGAACAATAATGATCTCCCAGAAGATGAGATGCATGTTGGAGAAAACTTGAACATGCTTTGGAGAAGGCACACAGAGAAGACAGAGAGGAAGCACAGAATGCTGTGGCAGACTTCATGAACAGAACTCAGTCAGCTCATGGACTCTTGTGTTACCCAAGGAACAATCTGTTCAGATACATTTCTGTTCTGGGAGAACTATGTAACAGATTTCTCCCAACTACCGATGGATTACATAGCAGCAAAGAGAGATGATAACAAGACTATGGAACTTGAGACATTTGCAGTGTGATCACGTGAATTATGCTAGGTGGGGATGTGTAACTGTAGCAGAAGCCAGACTTCTAGGGGAGAAGCCAGCTATACATCATGCCCTAGCTGATAGCCAAGGAGCAGTATACTGGACTGCCAGACCTTTGAGTGGCATATGGCGTGACATGGCCATCGAGCAATCTCTCAGCAAGGACTGTGAGAAGCATCATCATCTTTGCACAAAAGATAAGGCTCTGACCAAGTATTACCTGACTGCACATTTTGAGACAGCTGTAACAGCTATGAGAAAACAAATGTGTGCAATGCAGCCTTCAGCAACAGAGCTCCGCCAAGAAGCTACCACACAGTGCATGGCTGAAGATGAAACTGCTGTCCCAAATATTAGAAAAGTTGTGACTGAATGACGAATCCTTTTAGTTCTGAACCTGGAACGAGCCCAGATGACAGACGGCCATGTGTAAACACTGCAATGTGGACTGGGGCCCCACCTGAAATTGTGCATGAGACGTGAGAATGGCCTAAAAGGAAGGAAGCAGTTTGTAACCAGCAGGCTGCAAAGGGGTGAGGTAGATCTCTTTGATCTCATAGAAAGATCTAATCTCAAATCATTTGGTAATCTCAACAAGACAATCTAACAGAACAAGCAGCGAACAGCACAAGGGAAATCTACTGATCATCACATATTCCGCAAGCTGACAATTATCTAGCTCAGAGATGTTGGTAGCTAGGGTGATATGAAGTGTGAGCTGGCACCTGTTCTACTTTCCCTCTTAAACTTGGATGGAACTCTAAGGGCTTGTCTACACTACCCGCCGGATTGGTGGGTAGCAATCTACCGGGGGTGGGGGGTCGATTTATTGCATCTAGTATAGACATGATAAATTGACCACTGAGCACTTTCCCATTGACTCCAATTCTCCACCAGAATGAGAAGCACAGGTGGAGTCGCTGGGAGAGTGTCAGCTGTCAACTTACCACAGTGAAGACACCACAGTAAGTAGATCTAAGTACGTCGACTTCAGCCACAGTATTCACACAACTTCAGCTATGTGATCTTAAATCTACACCCTGCGGTAGTGTAGACAAGCCAAAGAGCAGCACATTGTCCTGGCTGCAGAAAAATCTATCAGTGATTGAGCTACCAGCCTCCTGTAAGCCAAAGTTAGTTATTACTGATGTCATGAGGATTCTACCAATGGTATGCACAGACCCTGCCAAGTGGAAAAACTTTTGGGGAGCTGTCGGATCAGCTATTGAACCTTTGTCCTTGGACTAAAATGACAATACCCTGCTGTTGGTGCAAATGAAGAATCAATGAAAACTGGTGAGAGCCCACAAGGGGACTGTCCAAATGCAAGAAGTTTGGAACCAGACTGTGGTAACACCATTACCAAAGCAAGACTTGAAGCTCATATCAAAGAATACACATAACAATGCAAACTTTCTCCTCAGAGACGGGAGCGGGGAGTGTGAACAGAGATGATCAGCTGGTCATGAAATATACCTTGTTGGTGAGTTTCACATCACACAAACAGTGAAAGTAGTGCCTGGCACCCATTCTGCAATACCAGAACTTGAGGCAGATCACAAGGAAGCAGGTTCGTGAGTCACATGCAAGAACATGCTTGAAAGTCTCAGGGGAGGAGAACACCAAGCTGGAGTGGAGGGAAACAATCCCAGAGTTAGGACCCTCCTTCCAGGTGATGACATGGTATCCTCTCATTAAGGATACTCCTCCATGGGAGGTAACCCCAGTTATTAGGAAGAGACAGATAATCATA
This sequence comes from Gopherus flavomarginatus, assembly GCF_025201925.1. Taxonomy (NCBI): domain Eukaryota; kingdom Metazoa; phylum Chordata; order Testudines; family Testudinidae; genus Gopherus; species Gopherus flavomarginatus. Next base: position 47,770,729 of record NC_066625.1, read on the forward strand.
GGACTGGAAGGGACCTTGAGAAGTGATCTAGTCCACTCCTCTGCACTCATGGCAGAACTAAGTATTATTGCTAGTTAGGTTTTGTGATGACTGGGAGAACTACATGGTGAATTGCCTGCAGGTTGCAAAGAATGGGGACCTGTCAAGACATCTAGATTGACCTATGTGCAGAGCTGAGGGAGGAGCCATTGGTTGTGGTATGTGTTACTACCAATGACCTAGAGAAAGGAAAGAGAGAGGTCCTGCAGGCCAAATTTAGGCTGCTAGGTAACAGTTTGAAGTCCAGGAACTCCATAGTCACATTCCATGAAATGCTTCCAGTTCCATTCATGGGGCTAGTTAGACAGGAAGAACTACAGGTCTCAATGCATGAATGAGATGCTGGTGTTTGGATTTGGGAACTAGGGAACCTTTGGGGAAAGGAGGAGCCTATACAGGAACGAGAGGCTCCAGCTAAACCACAATGGAACCAGATTGCTGGTATGTAAAATTAAAATAGGTGATAGTTTAAAAACTCTGAGGTCTAATAGCTGCAGAAGAGCATAGAGTTTGGACAGACCCATCCCTTAGGGGAGGATTAATTTAAAGGGGATACTCTATCTCCTCATAAAGAGGAGAGGATAGAAGCTGATAAAGTGCAGGTAGGCACTGAAGAGTCAAACAAAGAAGAGTCCCATTCAGTTACATCCCTTGGAGGCAGACAACTAAATATTGACATTTTATAAGTGCTTGTGTACAAATGCTAGAATTCTAAAGACAAAGCTGGGTAAACGTGAGTGCCTTGTATTAAAGGAGGCTAGTGATATAATAGACATCACAGAAACTCAGTAGAATGATGATCAATGAGACAGTAATACTAAGGTACAAAATATTTAGGAACGACAGAGTATGTTGTGCTGGTGGGGGCGTGGCACTATATTGGAAAGAAAGCATAGAGTCAAATATAGTAAAAATCTTAAAGGAATCAAACTGTGCCACAGAATCTCTATGGATGGAAGTTCCATGCTTGAATAATAAGACTATAGCAGTAGGGACATGCTACCCCCCACCTGACTAGGAGGGTGACAATGACTGTGAAATACTGAGGGAGATTAGAAAGACTAGAAAACCCAGTAATAACGGGGGGATTTCAGCTATCCCCTATTGACTGCGTCCATGTCACTTCAGGAAGAGATGCAGAAAGAAAATGTCTAGACATCATTAAATGACTGCTTCTTGGAACCCTGGAACCCCTAAGGGGAGAGGCAATTCTTGATTTTGTCCTAAGTGGTGCAGAGGACCTGGTCCAAGAGGTGAATATAACTGAACTACGCGGTAATAGTGACCATAATGTAACTAAATTTAACAGCTCAATAGAGAGGAAAATACCAGAGAAACCCACCACAGTAGCATTTAGCTTCAAAAAGGGGCAGGACACACACACAAAGGAGAAGGCTAGTTAAATGGAAATTAAAAGGCACCACAAGAGTGATATGGCTGCAAGCTGCATGGCAACTATTTACAAACACCATAATAGAGGCTCAAATGAAATGTACTGTATACCCCAAATATTTTTTAAAAAAAGCCCCCATGGCTAAACCATAGCATAAAAGAGGCAGTTAGAGGCAAAAAGGCATCCTCTAAAAAATGGAAGTCTCATCCTACTCAGGAAACTAGAAAGGGGCATAAACTCTGACAAGTCAGGTGGAAAAGATCGGTCCAGAAAGAATTTGAAAAGTAACAGGTGAAAAGATTGAAAACTGACAATTTATTCCTACCCTTTGTTTTCTAAGTGGAGAGAGGTAAACAGTGGGGTCCCCCAAGGATCTGTACTGGGACCAGTGATGTTCAACATATACCTAAATGGTCTGGAAAAAGGGTTAAACAGTGAGGTGGCAGAGTTTCCAGACAATAGACAATTACTCAAGCTAGTTAAGTCCAGGGCCAGCTCCAGGTTTTCTGCCACCCCAACCGCCCCCCTCCCCCCAAAATAAGTCACAGCAGTGCAATTGCGCTGCTCCACTCTTTGGTGGCAGGTCCTTTGCTCCGAGAGGGACTGAAGGACCCACCCCTGAATTGCCACCGAATACCCAGACATGCCACCCCAAGCACCTGCTTCTTTAGCTGGTTCCTGGAGCCGGCCCTGGTTAAGTCCAAAGCTGACTATGAAGAGTTACAAATAGATCTCACTAAACTGAGTGACTGGGTAACAAAATGGCTGATGAAATTCAGTGCTGATAAGTGCAAAGTAATGCACATTGGAAAGCACAATCCCAACTGTTCATCCAAAATGATGGGATCTAAATTATCTAGTACCACTCAAGAACACCACCTTGGGGTCATTGTGGCTAGTTCTGTGAAAACAGCTGCTCAGTATGCAGTGATGTTATCAAACAAAATGTGAGGAACCACTAGGAAAGGGCTAGATAAGAGAAAATAGCATCATGCCACTTTCGTGAATACTGCATGCAGTTCTGAACTCCTCATCTCAAAAAATAGAGAGTAGAATTGGGAAAAGTATAGAGAAGGGCAAGAAAAATGATTAGGGGGGATGGAACAGCTTCGATAGGATGAGGGATTTAAAAGAAACTGGTCCTGTGCTGCTTAGAAAAGAGGTGACGGGGGTCAGGTGATAGAAGTTTATGAAATCATGAATTGTATGAAGGAAGTCTCATTTACTCCTTCACATAACACATGAATCAGGAGTCACCCTATTAAATTAAATACACAGAAGGAAGTGCTTCTTCACCCAACACACAGTTCACCTGTGGAACTCATTGCCAGGGGATGTTGTGAAGGCCAAAAGTATAACTGAGTTCAAAAAAGAATTAGATCAATACATGGAGTATAGGTCCTTCACTGGCTATTTACAAAGATAGTCAAGGATGCAACCCCATACTCTGGGTGTCCTTAAACCTCTGATTGCCAGATGATGGGACTGGATTGCTTAATAATTACCCTGTTCTGTTCATTCCCTGTGAAGCACCTGGCACCATCCACTATCGGAAGACAGGATACTGGGCTAGGTGAACCATGGGTCTGACCCATTATGGCTGTTTGTATGTTCAAAGCAAACACTCAAAGTAAGCAGGGTGATAATGTGGAGCTTGGACTCAGAGCAATATCTTGGGCACACACATGCACTGTTCTTTGGGCGGTACTGCCAGGGAATTTGTTTACCCAATTTGTAGTTACTATGTAACAATTTTTTTACCAATTATTTTTTCTTGCCTTCATGTTAGCTGCCATTCGCTTGTTGATTTTTACCTGTGTATTAGTCAAACGGTTTAGGAAGGTTATGCACATTGTAAATGTTGTACAGCAATAATATAACAATACAGCAATAATGCAGCTGGTTTGTACACAGTAGCCAAATTCAATTAAATTACAGTTTAACCTGGTTCAGCTCGTGGTTTCTAGCTGCTTGCCAACTTAATTGTCCATATGTGGTAAAGTGAGGTGTAGTTGGCCAGTCTCTTATTTATAAAGCACTTTACTTTTTTTTTATTTTTAGATTTTTTTTATGCTAGGGGATTCCTTCACTATAAACTGATATCTTCTAGTGTCTTTGGTCTGGGGGATGCATCTTTAAACAGCTAGTTAGTTAACATAATAAAGTTGTTTTTTTGTTTGTTTTACATTTGTTCTGGTTTTTAATAACGCAAATTTAATACACAGATTAACTTAGTTTGTTTACAGTGTAATGGGGACCAAGTCTCTTATAACACAAGCTATACTTCTGCAATTGTATAGATATTCATTTTTATTTGAAGTGCATTACTCTTATTTGATACTAAATGTAATGCTTAATTGCTAGAATAGGTGCTCACAATCTTCTATTAGAAGGTGTATTGCTTTCCCTTGCGGAGCACTCTGTTTTAGCAAAAGAGTTAGTAACATAATTTTTACCAAGCTTTTTAGAGTTAATTTGCTTGTGATACCAATTCCACTTTTAAGTATTTAGAAACACAAACGTTAACAACTACTTCCCTGCAACAGAACATAAAAGAAAAGTGTATAACAATTAAACCAACATAAATTTTAAATGCAAGTTCATGCAAACACTTTAAGGGTATTAAATTTTTATGACACTTTGTTGTATTTGGGAGCCAAAGGTGGAAACCTGCTGAAACCCTTTGGTTAGCTTTATGAATGAAATTGTTATTTTTAAACATTTTTGCTATGACATTTATAGGGATATTTAAAATTGCAAACAAGTTCATAAAAACCCAAACAAGAATTTGACATTTTGTTAATATTACCTTTACCTTAATGTTGAGCTTTCCCCTTACATTTTTTTCTTTGAATAAAAAAATAAAAATAAAAACTGATTAATAAAAGAGAATTATTTGGGTTTTTAATTGTACATATATTTCTGCCTCAACAAATAATACATCTATTTATAACTGGGACCTTTTTGAACGTTAAAAAAATGGTGATGATAATATTATGATGCTTATACCCCAAACAAAATAGTAAAATAGTGTGGTACCACTTATTTTTTTTTTTTAAATGGTAGAAAATTGACTTTTGTTGCAACAAAATAAAAATAATTTTTAAAAAAGTGATGTTTTTCTCACACACACACACACGGCACCGTACATGATGTCCATGACAAACTTACAATTAAAAAAAAATGGCGCCAGACTTCTTATTTATATCTTGTGGTGAACTGAGAATGTTCTTAATGTTTTCTCTGAATACTGTGTTGGTGCCTCAGTGTCCCCTATGCAGTTCTTAAGTATCTAGGTGGTGGAATAAGGGTGTGTGATTGCTACAGACCAAAGGGCCAGTGCACCTAAATGCCTGGCACTCTGTCTTCTAGCAGCTGGTGGCCTGGGCCCCTCCTCTGCAAAGGTGCCAACTGAAGGTGTTAGAGACAAAAGGATCAGGTGACCTCATGGCCCAGGAAAGGAACTGAGCAGAGAGGAGGGGCTGGAGGGGTTTTGGAGTCTGGAGCTGGCTGGGGACGAGGAGTGAAGTGCAGACATGGGGGTCTGGCTCACTGTCCCTCAGAATGGACCCAGTGCAGGGGTCCGGTTTACAGTAGCTACAAGCTCTGTTTTAGACCGTATTCCTGTCATCGAATAAACCTCTGTTTTACTGGCTGGCTCAGAGTCACGTCTGACTGCAAAGTGGGGGTGCAGGACCCTGTGGCTTCTCCAGGACCCCGCCAGGGCGGGATCGCTGTGGGAAGCGCACGGAGGGACAGAGGATGCTGAGTGCTCCAAGGAGAGACCCAGAAGGTGAAGACGTGAGCTTCTTGCCCCGAAAAAGTCTGCTCCAAGAGAGAGGAGGCTACTCAAAGTCCTGACTGTCTTTGTGGGGAGCAGTTCCAGAGCATCTCCCAGCGACTCCATGACATACCTATACGAAATAAATAAAATATAAACTTATTTTAAAAAATAAACAAAATGGTTAACCATTTAAATAAGCAAGTTATTACCTTATTTTTTAATAAAAATAATTCATATTAAATTTGCAAAAATTGTTCTATTAATTTAGTAACAAGGCATTTGCCATTATTTTATATTAATTTTATTTTAAAACTCTGTGATAATAAGGAAAGCCCATGTTTCAAATATTAGTCAGTGGTTAAGGTTAGAAGCAGTGTGCATTTCTGTTGCTTGACAACCATATCTTCAAGCAAGTTAGGAGTAATTCATAGATTCATAGACTAGGACTGGAAGGGAACTCGAGAGGTCATCGAGTCCAGTCCCCTGTTCTCATGGCAGGACCAAATACTGTCTAGACCATCTCGGATAGACATTTATCTAACCTACCCTTAAATATCTCCAGAGATGGAGATTCCACAACCTCCCTAGGCAATTTATTCCAGTGTTTAACCATCCTGACAGTTAGGAACTTTTTCCCAATGTCCAACCTAAACCTCCCTTGCTGCAGTTTAAGCCCATTGCTTCTTGTTCTATCATTAGAGGCTAAGGTGAACAAGTTTTCTCCCACCTCCTTATGACACCCTTTTACATACCTAAAAACTGCTATTATGTCTCCTGTCAGTCTTCTCTTTTCCAAACTAAACAAACCCAATTCTTTCAGCCTTCCTTCATAGGTCATGTTCTCTAGACCTTTAATCATTCTTGTTGCTCTTCTCTGGACCCTCTCCAATTTCTCCACATCTTTCTTGAAATGCGGTGCCCAGAACTGGACACAATATTCCAGCTGAGGCCTGACCAGCATAGAGCAGAAGAATGACTTCTCATGTCTTGCTCACAACACACCTGTTAATGCATCCCAGAATCACTTTTGCTTTTTTTGCAACAACATCACACTGTTGACTCATATTTAGCTTGTGGTCCACTAGAACCCCTAGATCCCTTTCTGCCGTACTCCTTCCTAGACAGTCTCTTCCCATTCTGTATGTGTGAAACTGATTGTTCCTTCCTAAGTGGAGCACTTTGCATTTATCTTTATTGAACTTCATCCGGTTTACCTCAGACCATTTCTCCAATTTGTCCAGATCATTTTGAATTTTGACCCTGTCCTCCAACGCAGTTGCAATCCCTCCCAGTTTGATATCATCTGCAAACTTAATAAACATACTTTCTATGCCAATATCTAAGTCGTTGATGAAGACTATTGCTATTGCATTGCTGAAGGGTTAAAATTATTTATTTACTGGAGTTTTTTAATGTAAAATATTTACCCTAGTGTTTTTCTTTGATTGTTTTGTTCTATTTTTAATCTTTCAGAGGTTTCTGTAAAAACTACTACAACTTTTTTTTTGGGGAGGGGGAGAGAAGAGGGGATGAAGAGCAACCTAGGAAAGTAGTGAGACTTGAGCCATGAGCCATTAACTCTATAAAGTTATCTTAAGGTACAGGCAGCAGCAACAAGTTTAGCAAACTGAGAAAGGAGATAAAGGAAAATGTAACCGGTATGTAAAAATATTTGAGAAAGAAGGTTCTATTTTTAGCCATGAGCAAGGAGTGTGGCTCCAGGGGTTAAAGCAATTGGGACCCACACCCCTGGTTTTTATCCTGGCTTTGAAAGGAAGTGGAGATTGTTACCTGCTCTTGCAAAACCTCAATTTGTTTCCCCCAGTGTTTCTTGCTTTTATCCGCATGCCAAAAGGAGGGTGGGAGTGCTCTTACATGCTCCAGTTAACTGTTTTTGGGCAACACTATCTGTTAATGCTTCTTTTAATTTTGCTAGGGCCACTTTTTTCCATTTCTATTCCCATTCTTCAGGCACAGGGTAGCTACCTCAAGCTTGCTGATGACCACAAATATTTATAACAGGACAATGCCTCTTTTTTTGGTAGGTTTTTCACAGCTGTTTCCACATTTTATTCTGTTCCCATGCTTGCTGTCTCTGGACTGCTTGCCGCCCTGTTAGGAGAGCGAGAACATTCCAGGGCTCAGTGGCTTCTCCTGCTTTCTTTTAACTTCTCCTTTGTTTCTGTTATTTGCCCTGCCAATTTTGTGGCATGTTATCTTAACTATTTAACAGCCATGGTTATAGTTTGCAATATTCTATATTTGAAGGCTACAGTCTTAGACCTAGCCTTACCGATTCCATTCCATGTTCCTTCCCCATGTGCGTCTCCAGCAGATCAAATAACCTCAACATGTGTTTTATAATTAAGGAGTAGGGGGTCATATCTGCATAGCTTCAGAAAAATAGCAGACAGAAAACCTTTTCTCAGATGAGTACATTCTACAAATAATGACAAATATTTTGATGTAATACATGGTACAAACAAACCCAATGTTGTGTGACTACAGACGTGTTTTAACCAAAGGCAAAACAACACCGGAATATGTATAAAATATATCACTGGGGGCTAAGTATTTCCCAGTCATTCCAAACCAATGTTATTTTGAGTATGTAGTTCCATTATCAATTGTATTTCAAAGCTTTCTGCCAATTTTTGTCAAAATTAAACTACCTTTCTATGAGCTGTGGCTCTTTTTGTGTTTTTATTATTTTTTTCAGATTGGATGCCTGACAACATTTAAACATTGTGTGATATAGAAAAACTGCATCACTTCCACCATCTCTATCCATGCTGGTGATGAACAATAGATAAGTGCCTAATGTGGTAGAAACAACTTTTTTCTAGCTGATGGGTTACCCCTTAGTGCTCACCCAAGGTCCAGGCTAGTAGACTATTTGGGCAAGCCACAGCACTGCTCTGTGCCTCAGTTTCCCAGATGTCAAGTGGGGATAATGATACTGAAAGTGCTAGGGCCTGAATCCACGAAAGGGCCTGAGGCATCACAATGCTTAACCTTTAGACACTTAGAAAATCACAGGAACAACCCTGCGGTAGGGGCCTTCACAGTGAATGGAGTGAGACAGGCGCCTTTGATAACAATCCACAAAGCCAGCAAGGTAGGTGGGGAGTCAGTGGAAGAGGCCAGCAAGAGGGCTGTGCTAAGCCCTGCCCCACCCCTCTCTCTGAGTTCAGCCCCCAAGTCTGGACCGGTGGAAAGCACCTATAATTGGTAGCAATCCACAAACCAGGAGCAGGCAGGGGTTTGGCTGCCTAAGGGCTGATCTACACTGGGGGATGGGGGTGGGTCGATCTAAGATACGCAACTTCAGCTACATGAATAGCATAGCTGAAGTCAAAGTATCTTAGATTTGATTTACCTCTCATCCTCACGGTGCGGGATCGACGTCCGCGGCTCCCCCTGTCGACTCCGCTACTGCCGTTCACGCTGGTGGAGTTCCGGAGTCGACGGGAGCGCTTTCGGGGATAGCTATATCACGTCTAGATGAGACACGATATATCGATCCCTGAAAAATCGATTGCTACACGCCGATACGGCAGGTAGTCTAGACGTACCCTGAATCACAAGTGGGGCCCAATCCACTGAGTGTGCTCAGAAGCTGCCAAACTTCACAAAAGAGCAGGGACAAAGGGGGTTCAAGTCCCTCCTCTGCCAGATTAGAAGGGATTTGAACAGGCCTCTGCCACCTCTCAGGTGAGTGCCTCAAGCAGAGTCATTCTAACTTTCTCTGTCCTTGTTAATTATTCAATTAAAGTGAAACAACTTCAATAGGAGAGATTACCCCATTCTCAGGGCCGTGACCTGAGAGGCAGCAAATCCCTGCTCAAATCTCTTCTCCTTATCTGGCAGAGCGGAGGCTTGAACCAGTGGTTTCCTCCCAGCACTCTAACCACAGGGCTTCAGCTGACAAGGAAAGGCCTCCCCCCACACTGGCTATCCTGTGGAGCTAGGCAGTCTATGAGCATGCCCACTGGCCTCACCCATGACTTAGGGGAACACCAGGCTGTGGCTCACTCACTCTGGGGTGTAGGTGGGAGACCGGTACCTAGACACCTCAAGTGAGGCAACAGCATGCATGTAGAGAGGCAGAAACCTAGCACCTACTGCAGAACCTGAGGTGCCTGCAGAGTTAGATGGCAGCTGAACAGGAGCTTTGAGGGTCACAGCTGAGCCTAAAAACAGGACTTAGGCGCCTTGGAAGCTTTGTGGCTCCTACCCTATGGATTTTATTATCTGCCTGGCGCTGATCTGAGTGAAGGGCAGCGGCCCCATTTCTGATGCCACAGGCAAGAGTCAAACAGTCAGAACTTTACTCAGCACGTGATTCAGTGTTTAATGCTCAGTTTTTACAGAAAGACCAGGCAAAGAGACGCTGCGTGTCTGCAGAAACAGTGAAGTGCCTGTAAACAGGGCAGCACAGGACTGTTAGAGTTGTAGGACATGCAGTAAAAGGAACCGATTCTGCCATTATCAAAGCTCAAACCCCAGCACCACGCCCTTGAAAGGGACACGATTCTATTCAGGATGTCTACTTGTGGGGTAAACCAGTACAACACCAGCTCTGTAATTGCCCCACTGCACCCAATTGAGATCTCTCCACCCCCGGCATTACTAAGGCCATGGCCTGCCAGTCAGGCATTTACACTCAGAATCAGCGCTGACTTGAGCCCAGAGGCTGCTGATCTCTGTCCTGACACCACCCTTTGGCACACACTGAGAAGGGGCAACTCCTTACTACCCCACTGTGTAGCCACTGTGTAGCGCTGGAATCGACGTGTCCATGATTTGAGAAGCTAGTGAACCGCCCAGAGCACGGTGATTTTTGCCTGGTTCCAGGATAGGGGCTGGGCTGCCAGCAGCGGTAGCCCTCTTACTGCCTCAAGATCAAGAGGACAGAGCGCACTTGGAATGGCGTAAAGGAAAGCTTCAGGCCATGCTCCTCCAGCGGCAGATGGCTGCTCAGGTCTGGCTGTTCCAGAAGGTCACAGCTGGGGAAGGAAGAGAAAGAGAGAATGAAGCTGAAGCCCCAGAATATGAGGTCTCACAGCAGCCTCCCCCTTCCCCCACCTACTTGATTGCTGCCTTCACAGGAAGGGAGGTCTGGAGCCACGTGACCACAGTGCTGCCATGTGACTCATACAGCCTGACCACCAGCCCGTCCAGCCTGTCCTCAGCCTTCATGGACAGAAAGAAACATCATTCTCAGGCTCAGCCAGATGACTGATGATACCTGACCTCTCAATGCTTTACCGGGGGGTGGGGGGCAGCATAATTACCCCATATTAGAGACATGGAAACTGAGGCACAGAGAGGGGAAGGGACACACACTGAGTAGGCCTGTAGCAGAGCTGGGTCTAGAATCCAGGTCAGCTGAGTCCCAGTCCAGTGCTCTATCCACTAGCATATGCTGCCTAGACAGCACGGTGCTTCCTCCCAATCATCAGTGTGCAAGAGCAGGTTGTTTCACCATTTCGACTAGAGGATAGCCAGCAGGAATAGGTCAGACTCTGAACCTGGCTGGGTCGCCTCTTTTAGAACAGATGGACCCGGAGTTCTGTAAGTCCCTGCAGAAGGCTGTAATGAGGAGTAATGCTTTGCAATTCTCTTCCAGAGACCTCAGGGCACTGACGCAGGCAGGAATTGTTCAGCCCATCTGGGCAACGGAGATATCCAGGCCTGAATTTCCAGAAGTGGCCATTGAGTTTAGGTGCCTGCACTGTGAGTGTTCACATTGGGCCTAATCTCCGGAGGAGCTCAGCCCTGTCCCCACCTGGCAAAGTACGCCATATTTGTGGGCGCTCAGGCCCAAGGCACTATAAGCTGGGGGCCTAAAAATGGAAGAGAAGCTGCCACTGCTCTGGGTGCAAGATTTTGGCTAGTGTGATTCCTCCAAGTCCAGACAGCGAGCTAGGCTGCCTGACTCCCAGACTCCTGCTATAACCACTAGCCCACACTGCTTGCCCTGTCAGTGTAGGAAATTCCTGCTCAGCTCGGCTGAATGTCAAAGATCTGGGAGGTGGGGGCAGATTAAGGATGAATGAAAAAATCTAATCACTGGACTAGGACTGAGAGCTGTAGCTAACTCTCCTGCAAGGCACTTGGCCTCTGTCAATCCAAAGTGCTGTAACAATGCACAGTGCTAATACAAGAGCTGCCAGTGCTTTGTGTCTGCAGATACACTGCAGATACTGCAGCTGGCGTCTTTCAACACACTGCTGCCCACCTCATCTCTCTTTGGGACACGTGCCTGTTTGACGGTTTCTAGCACAACCGCTGGTGAATGCACAGAGAAGGCACTCCAGGCTGGACACCGTGCTGACACAGCTGGCACGGTGTGCAGAGGGAAGTTCAAGTTGTAGGCATAATGGATCACACCCGCCTCCTGGAAGGAACCTGCACAGAGAACACAACAGCAGCTGTCAGGAGCTAAGCATGCAGCATAGTAAGAAACAGCAACAGCACCATCCCCAGTGGGATGGGAACAGTCACTGTGCTGCGGTCCCACACAGGAGACAGCTATTTTCCTTGCCCACATGCTCCTTTCAGGAATTGGCAGGCTCCTAGGGGGCATATCAGTGCTGTGCTGCTCAGCCCCCAAAACTCACCCCTGTCAGGTATCATGGCGTAGATAAACTCATGGGGTCCAATATCTGCAGTGGCATCTGGTGACTTTGATGCTCTCAGCCTGGAGAGAGGGATGGATTAAGGGGGTGGAGCCTCTTCCACTGGCCATGCCTAGAACCAGCCCCACTCCCTTTAAATGCTAGTGCATGTGCAGTACCGGTGTCAAACCACCCTGCTGTTCTATCACGCAGCAGGGACCCCTGCAAACTGCACCACAGTCAGGCTCCATTGGGGGAGGAGCTCCTGCCACAAGACTACGAACACTTGCTGCACTCACATGCCAGAGGCCTAGGTTCTGTCTTGTCACCAAACACTGACCCAACACTAGGATCAAAGTATTCAAGAAATTGATCCCACCACAGAGAGCAAGGTGCTGCAAGCTCAGTAACTAGATCAGTGACAGGCAATCCTTAGTGGCATGAATTCCTGACCACTGCAGGAAAGAGTTAAAACCTTGTCATCTCCGTACTTAATGGGACGGGGCAGAGAGCAGATCCCGTTATAAATGAGACACATTCTAAAGCACAATGTGCACTAGGGCTTCCATTTCCAGTCCAATCCCACTGCTATATACAAGGTGCAGACCACAGTGCTTGCAAAGTTAAACGATAGTGCACATGGGACTGCAGCATCCCCAGCGAGCAGAACTAAATCCAAGGCATCCATTGCCCAGACCCCCCCCCCCCCACCCACTCACAGCGAGAGGCTCATCTCCTTCTCGTGCACCGATGCGCCGTATTTGCAGTCGTTCAGCAATGCCATCCTGAAGCTGTGCTCAGACAGGTCCATCCATTTGTGAGTCCACACCTTGGGGAAACAGCCAACCTAGCATTAGGGGGCTGTCACCTGGGATGGTTATTTGTGGAGCAAGGTGGGTGCCACACAAACTGTCCTACTGATCAAGAACACAAAGGGTGGCTGGGGGAGGCAGATGGCCCCTTGGGCTCTGCGGAGGGCCAATCCCTGTGAACAGCCTAGATGCACCAATCAGGAGCGTAACTGGAAAGCTAGTCCCCATGAAGGAAAGGCAGCTCGGGCTCCTTCATCAAACTGACCAGCAGCTGCAGTGAGGCCAGGATGCAAATTCCCTAGCCCTGGGGAACTGCATGACCCACTAACACTGAAATGCAGCCTTGTCTGCCCCAGGCTGGCTCCACACAACAGCAAATCACAGGCCATTCCGAGACAGTTCAGCCCCCATCTGGATCCCCCAGGAGTGAGCTTGTGATTGTGCAGTGGGAGACTGGTACTTTGCTATGTCAGTGTACAAAGCTGTATCTGTGCCCTGGCTGGGAAGGATTTGAATAGCGGCACCAACTCAGCGACCCAAGATTTTGTTATCACTGAGGTCCCTGCTTAAAGCTCTGCTCTCTTGGGATATGGGGACTCTGCTCCTGCCGGGTTCACCTCCCCCCAGGAGGCAGCCTATCCCTGCAGCAGTTCAGCAAGCAGGTGTGGTCTGAGGCGAGCTGGTCTCAGAGGGCATGCAGGGTGGGAAAAGAAGGGACCGTATCGATCTATCAGGCCTATTTCTGCCTAGAGAGCTGGCACAGAGGCAGGGCCCAGGCTGCTGCCCTCCTACCTCGAACCGAGCCCAGTCCCAGGATGTGTTCCAGTGCTTCGGCCTCTGCAGGTGCCCAAACTGAATCTCATACGTTGCATTCATTCTCCGAACCTGCCATGGGAACTCCACCTTCAGGAATCGATGAGCCTCATTCCAGTCAACCTAGAGCAAACGGGGCGACCAGAAGGAGGCTCAGGCTATTGTGGGGGAGACGGGAAAGATGGTGTCATCTTCACCACAGTGGCTCCCCTGAGCTAGCTTCCCCAGGAACTCCCCGTTGTCTGCCAGCTAGTTAACCCCACCCAAGGGCAACAGCAGGAAAGTATCGAGCAAGGACTAAAACTGGCCCTGGGACTGTACTCTATTGCCTCGGAACATGGGAAAAGACGGTCACATCAGTCCATCCCAGTGGCTTTAAACAATCCCAAGACTCTTCTGAAGTGCTTCATTATACACCAGAGGTGGCCAAACTGTAGCTCGCAAGCCACATGCAACTCTTTTAAAGTTAAAATGCAGCTCACTGAGCCCCCACAGACCTCATCATTCTCCCCTTACCAGACTGGGGAGAAGTGGGCGGAGGCTCAGGGCTTCTGCCCTGCAGCGGGATGGTGGGGCTCAGAGCTTCTGCCAGAGACAACTAGCACCTGCTGTGTGGGGGGGGCAAAATTAAAACATTTGCCCCTCCAACAGCTTGAGTGATGCCCTCCCAGGCCCACACGCCCCTTACCCTCAGTGGCCCCTAACTGCAGCTCCCAGGTGTTAGCTCCTTGTGGAAAGACAGCGGCAAACAGTTCGGAGCTGAAGACTATTGTATGCAACTCAGACTCTTGGTATGTTTGGCCACCCATTGTATGCAGTAAAGGCTAGATGGGAATAGGGGCATCCGGGAGAGGCAGCAGAGGCGATGGGTGTTGCCTCCAGTGAGGAGACGTGCCTGTCTTTGGTTACGAACATTCACTATCTTGGCTGCTTCTTGACTATCCTCCAGTTCTGGTCTTGGCTTGCCTAGGATTTTCATAGATTCAAGGACTGGAAGGGACCTCGAGAAGTCATTGAGTCCAGTCTCCTGCCCTCATGGCAGGACCAAATACTGTCTAGACCATCCCAGATAGACATTTATCTAACCTACCCTTAAATATCTCCAGAGATAGAGATTCCACAACCTCCCTAGACAATTTATTCCAGAGTTTAACTATCCTGACAGTTAGGAACTTTTTCCTAATGTCCAATCTAAACCTCCCTTGCTGCAGTTTAAGCCCATTGCTTCTTGTTCTATCATTAGAGGCTAAGGTGAATTTTTCTCCCTCCTCCTGATGACACCCTTTTAGATACCTGAAAACTGCTATCATGTCCCCTCTCAGTCTTCTCTTTTCCAAACTAAATAAACCCAATTCTTTCAGCATTCCTTCATAGGTCATATTCTCAAGACCTTTAATCATTCTTGTTGCTCTTCTCTGGACCCTCTCCAATTTCTCCACATCTTTCTTGAAATGCGGTGCTCAGAACTGGACACAATACTCCAGTTGAGGCCTAACCAGCGCAGAGTAAAGCGGAAGAATGACTTCTCGTGTCTTGCTCACAACACACCTGTTAATGCAACCGAGAATCATGTTTGCTTCTTTTGCAACAGCATCACACTGTTGATTCATATTTAGCTTGTGGTCCACTAGAACCCCTAGATCCCTTTCTGCCGTACTCTTTCCTAGACAGTCTTTTCCCATTCTGTATGTGTGAAACTGATTGTTCCTTCTTAAGTGGAGCACTTTGCATTTGTCTTTGTTAAACTTCATCCAGTTTACCTCAGACCATTTCTCCAATTTGTCGAGATAATTTTGAATTATGATCCTATCCTCCAAAGCAGTTCCAATCCCTCCCAGTTTGATATCATCTGCAAACTTAATAAGGATGCAACTTTTCCTTGGACGTCACCCTGGTCATCCACCTTTGCCATCTCTATGCTCCATTCCTGCAACATACTCATCCTTCTGGGATTCTCTCCTCCCCCAACAGCAGTCTGTATAAGGAGGGCGTGGCCTGAACAAGCCTTTCCAAACCTGGGTCAGGAATCGAAGATAAGGACACATGGCATCCAGGATGACTTCTTGGGTGATGACACTCCACTCACTGATCTGCAGAGAGAACTTCACACTTCCTCGCAGGTCCCCAGTCAGTACAATCGCCAGAAGCTTCAGAAGGGTCGTGACTGGCTTCCTAAAACAGATGTCAAGCATAAGGGCTAAGATTCAGGGGTGACAGCTGTGTTCAAAAGGTTAACATAAGGCTCCTACACTCGGAAGACAAGCAGGGAGCAAGGATACTCCCCACTCACCTGAGACTGCTCTTTTTTTCACCAGAGGAATTCTTAGAACCCCTCCCAGGTGCTGTAATCTTACACTATTCTACACTATTCCCTTGGACACAAAGAGTTGGAAAGAACAAGCACATAGTTTTCCATTGCAGAAATTTTGTCCTCTCTCTGGAAAGTTGGTTCTTTGCTACAATCCCAAGAGGCAGAGAGCTTTGCAGAGTCCTAAAGAAGTACCGGTACTCACAATGCACTGCTCACCTACCTGGTTTCCAGATGATAATCCATCACGTCCCAAGCATCCCAGTACAAGGGAACATCATCAAATATCACAAACTGGTTAGCACAGTGACCATTCTGGACTGATTCTCTGAAACAAAGCTGAAAAGCAGAAGATCAGCAAGGGAACAAGAAGCTGTTGTGAATGACACAAGAATTCCATGACCTGAAACAACATTCCAACAGCCTGGAAACAGACACCTGCCACTTTAGCTTCTCTGGGAAGAGACTAGGTGGGAAAAATGAACCAACCTTTCATTTGGCTGACTGATGTTCAAGCTCCACAGGTGGCCTTAGTTATGATGAAACTGAGGAGAAGAGGAGACCTCAAATTAGTCCACACTGGGTTTCACACCCTGGTCTGTCTAGGCAAGATGGAATCACTGGAGATGGTTTCAGTGAGAGCAGATCCATATTTTATGAATGTTAAGTAAAACCAATGTAGACCATCAGCTCTTTGGGGCAGGGTCCATTTGCTCCTGTATTTGCTCACTGCCTGGCACAATGAGGCCCCAGTCTGGATTGGCCCTCAGTCATGGCTCCAATAAATACAATGAATAATCATCATACCTTTCCGAGTGCACCAAGTGAAGTGACATCACGCACCCCATGGAGTCCAGGTGAGCCGCGATAACCCTGTTCTCCATGGTCACAGAGCCATCTGCCTGGCAAGATAGAGGAAAAAATCAGAAGAGAGCACAGGCTCCACACCAGCCAAAGAGTGAGTGAGTGAGTGTGTGTGTGCGCAATGCTACAAGTTACTGAAAACGGTGTTGCAAATCCATCTTGGGCTTTGCCCATGGAGCTTTCTAATGTACAAGCGAAGAACCCCACAGGGCGGCTCACCTGTTTTGTCACCGTCATGGGATGAGGGGGTGTTAATGAATCCTCCACAGCAGAGTAGCCCATGCTAGGCACCTTCACCAGGGCTGAAAGAAGAGAGGCAGAGTGGTTCACTCAAATACTTCTCCCTTTATGAGATGTCTTCTCTCTCACTCTGTGCCATTGGGCCCCCTCTTCATTAGGAAATACCTCCCCCCTGCTCTGATGTCCAGGAGTTTCTCATGTGAAAATAATTTTCCATGTGATGCTGAGGGAGATGGAGACTATTTCTAGAGATCATGGATAACCCTGATCTAGAGATAATGTATGAGCCAATGTCTGTCTCAGCTGTGCAAGAGGCAATGGCTCTGTATCCTCCATGTGACTGGAATTAGACAGCCATCACTTTGTTGGTCTAGTTTTCCTGGTCCACCTCCCCTGCTCCTGTCCCTCCCACCAGAAGATTTAGGGTGCATCTGTGCTTTGTGGGGGACGATCTGCAAGTCTTTAGATAGGCAGGACAATGGCACCTAAGGTCTTTGCTCCAGTCCTGGAGATGACTTCAGTCCGTTCCCAGGGCAAAGTGTTCAGAACAAGGAGGCTTTCTTCTGTCTCAGGACTAGTCGGCAAAAGTTCTCCAAACAAGGACCGAACAGCATCTTTAATGAGGAGACCACCCATGCTACGGATTTCTGGGCAAAGCAAAGGCATTTCAGTTCAGAGCAGACTACAGGAACTCCTCACTTAAAGTCATCCCAGTTAATGTTGTTTTGTTGTTATATTGCTGATCAATTAGGGAACATGCTCATTTAAAGTTGTGCAATTCTAACATCATTTGGCAGCCGCTTGCTTTGTCTACTGCTTGCAGGAAGAGCAGCCTGTTGCAGCTAGCTGGTGGGGGCTTGTAACCAGAGTGGACTGGCAGCCCCCCATCAGCTCCGCATTCCCCTAAGTTCCCTGGGAAGCAGCTGCCTGCAGTTCAGCTGTCCCCCACCACCAACTACCATGTGCTGCTCCTGCCCTCTGCTTTGGAGCTGCTCCCCAAGAATCCTGCTTGCTTGGGGAGTAGGGGTGGGAGGAAGAGGGGGACTAATGTCAGAGTGTCCCCCTCCCCCCTGCTCCCCGCTTACCCCATCTTCCATAGAAGGGGGGGACTCACCAGGGCTCAGGATGGAGGGAGCTTGCAGCAGCTGCAGTCTCAGTAACTGATCTAATTAACAAGGCAGTGTACTTAAAGGGAAAATCAGCATCTCTCTCACACACACATACTCCCTCCATTCCTGCTGTCTTGCAGAGTGAGAGAGTTAACCCTTGCGGGCTCAGCCAATTGCTAGTTCATCATTTAGCAGTAAGGGAAATATCCCACCCTCTGACTCCTCCACTTCAACCAAGCTTCACAATCATCTCACTGTGTACCTTATTAAATTGTTTGTTTAAAACTTATACTCTGTGTGTGTATAATTTATAATCTTTTGTCTGGTGAAAAAAAATTCCCTGGAACCTAACCCCCTCATCTACATTAATTCTTATGAGGAAATTGGATTCGCTGAACATTGTTTTCCTTAAAATCACATTTTTCAGGAACACAACTGCAACATTAAGTGAGGAGTTACTGTATTATTAATTATAGAGCACCCCAAAGTTGGCTAAGCCCTTTAGAGACATTCAAAATGACAACAAAGTGAGAGAAAGGATGCAGTACACAATGGCCTAAGACTTGCTGGTCCATTTGCCCCAATTCTCTTTACTCTTAACCCTGATTCCCCCAGCTCCCTTCCATTCATCTGGTGTGTTTAACTCTGGGCTGGGTTTTTTTCCAGTTAAACTCTGGATTCCCTCCTTGCACCATCTGAACATTCCTCTGTCTTCCATGCAAATTCAGACTGGCCATAAAACATACATTTTTTAACAGTGAGGGTAATTACTCATTGGAACAATCTACAAGGGTAGGAAACTTGGAAATGGCAGAGATGCTTAATGACTTCTTTGTTTCGGTCTTCACTGAGAAGTCTGAAGGAATGTCTAACATAGTGAATGCTTATGGGAAAGGAGTAGGTTTAGAAGATAAAATAAAAAAAGAGCAAGTTAAAAATCACTTAGAAAAGTTAGATGCCTGCAAGTCACCAGGGCCTGATGAAATGCATCCTAGAATACTCAAGGAGTTAATAGAGGAGGTATCTGAGCCTCTAGCTATTATCTTTGGAAAGTCATGGGAGACGGGAGAGATTCCAGAAGACTGGAAAAGGGCAAATATAGTGCCCATCTATCAAAAGGGAAATAAAAACAACCCAGGAAGCTACAGACCAGTTAGTTTAACTTCTGTGCCAGGGAAGATAATGGAGCAAGTAATTAAAGAAATCATCTGCAAACACTTGGAAGGTGGTAAGGTGATAGGGAATAGCCAGCACGGATTTGTAAAGAACAAATCGTGTCAAATCAATCTGATAGATTTCTTTGATAGGATAACGAGTCTTGTGAATAAGGGAGAAGCGGTGGATGTGGTATACCTAGACTTTAGTAAGGCATTTGATACGGTCTCGCATGATATCCTTATCGATAAACTAGGCAAATAGAATTTAGATGGGGCTACTATAAGGTGGGTGCATAACTGGCTGGATAACCATACTCAGAGAGTAGTTATTAATGGTTCCCAATCCTGCTGGAAAGGTATAACAAGTGAGGTTCCGCAGGGGTCTGTTTTGGGACCGGCTTTGTTCAATATCTTCATCAACGACTTAGATGTTGGCATAGAAAGTACGCTTATTAAGTTTGCAGACGATACCAAACTGGGAGGGATTGCAACTGCTTTGGAGGACAGGGTCAAAATTCAAAATGATCTGGACAAATTGGAGAAATGGTCTGAGGTAAACTGGATGAAGTTCAATAAAGACAAATGCAAAGTGCTCCACTTAGGAAGGAACAAATCAGTTTCACACATACAGAATGAGAAGAGACTGTCTAGGAAGGAGTATGGCAGAAAGAGATCTAGGGTCATAGTGGACCACAAGCTAAATATGAGTCAACAGTGTGATACTGTTGCAAAAAAAGCCAACGTGATTCTAGGATGCACTAACAGGAGTGTTGTAAACAAGACACGAGAAGTCATTCTTCCGCTCTACTCTGCACTGGTTAGGCCTCAACTGGAGTATTGTGTCCAGTTCTGGGCACTGCATTTCAAAAAAGATGTGGAGAAATTGGAGAGGGTCCAGAGAAGAGCAACAAGAATGATTAAAGGTCTTGAGAATATGACTTATGAAGGAATGCTGAAAGAATTGGGTTTATTTAGTTTGGAAAAGAGAAGACTGAGAGGGGACATGATAGCAGTTTTCAGGTATCTAAAAGGGTGTCATCAAGAGGAGGGAGAAAACTTGTTCACCTTAGCCTCTAATGATAGAACAAGAAGCAATGGGTTTAAACTGCAGCAAGGGAGATTTAGGTTGGACATTAGGAAAAAGTTCCTAACTGTCAGGGTTGTTAAACACTGGAATAAATTGCCTAGGGAGGTTGTGGAATCTCCATCTCTGGAGATATTTAAGAGTAGGTTAGATAAATGTCTATCCGGGATGCTCTAGACAGTATTTGGTCCTGCCAGGAGGGCAGGGGACTGGACTCGATGACCTCTAGAGGTCTCTTCCAGTCCTAGAGTCTATGAATCTATAAGGGTCGTGGTGGATTCTCCATCACTGACAATTTTTATTTCCAAGATGGATTTTTTTTCTAAAGTATCTGTTCTAGAAATTATTCTGGGGAAGTTCTCTGACCCGTGTCCTGTGGGAGGTCAGTGAATTCTTTCCCATATATATGGCTGATGGATCTCACGCACTTGCTCAGGGTCTAACTGACCTCCACATTTGGGATCAGGAAGGAATTTCCCCCCCAGTTAAGTCTGGAAGAGACCTTGGAGGGGTTTTGCCTTCTCTGCAGTATGGGGCATAGATCACTTGCTGAACTAGTGTAAATGGTTGATTCTCTGTAACCTGAAGTCTTTAAATCATGATTTGAGGACTTCTGTAACCAGAAGTTAGAGGCCTACTACAGGAGGTGGTAGGTGAGGTTCTGTGGCCGGGAATGTGCAGGTCAGACTAGATGATCATGATGGTCCCTTCTGGTCTTAAGGTCTACGAGTCAGTGAGATGATCACAATGGTTCCGTCTAACCTTGGAATTGATGCATCTCTGCAGCCATTCCTAGCAACCTCCCAACAACCCTCCCTATCCCCACTGCTCAAACCAATCCTTCACATGCATGGTCTCTTCCAGTCTCACAGGGCTCCTGAGGCCATGGAGTCTCCACCTGCAGGGAGGGTGTAGGGGGGTCCTCTGCTTGCCAGACTCTGTGTAACCAGACACGGTTGCAGCTTGTTTTCTCTGGGTATCAACAAATGGCATAATGCAGAGTGGCTGAGTGCAGCAGGGCCACAGCCCAGGGCACTATGGTCATCCTTCCTCCTACCAGCCTCAGTGGAAGCAGGATGCACAGGGAGGAAAACAGATTGGGTTCCATATGTTATTACCAACACCAAGAGCACCACCTATTAATGTGGAGTCCCCAGTGCCTCTAGGGCTTGTAACAAAACCAAACTACAGATCAGAAAGCAGGAACAGCACCTTTAAAAACCCACCTGACAGAGGGTGTTACAACGAACCCAACCCACTTGGCAAGGAAAGCCTCTTAGTACAAATCACTCCTCACCTGCATAATATCTCATGGCATCCTCCACAACCAGCTGGATACAACTGCCCGGCAACACATCATGGAACTGATTCAGGAGCAGCAGCCTGAGCACGGGGGACTGAGGCAAGAACCAGAAGAAAGCTATGGATTAGTATCACTATGAATGAACTATGCCACCCTCATTCCAGAGGACAAAGCCCTTTGTATCTTGCTGATGGCTAATGGGGACTGCAACAGCCAGGCAGTTCTCACATGCACATGATAACTGTAGCCTTCTGGCTTCAGGTCACCACTTTCACTCCATCCATCAAAAATGTGAGTTCTACCGAACCCTGCTCTGCTGCTACTGGAGACAAGAGAGAGTGCAGCCGGCTAGAAAGCCCTGAGCTCTCTTAGCAGTCACCTGAGACAGGCACTCCTAGCGTTTTTCTGGGAGGATTCCCTGGGCACAGGTTTGGGCATTCACAGAAACAAATATACTTGTTTCTTCAATTCCCTGCCTTGGTAGCAACCATGGGCATTGGTGGCATCTCAGTGTCTCCTGGTCTCTGCCTGTGGCACACAACAGTTCAGCCTCCTGAGGACCAGAGGGGTATTTCTAATAGCCTGTGACAGACAGGCAACTGACATACTTGTCCATAAAATGAATTCTTCTAAATCAGTCTGTTGAGAGACTGTCTGGGGTTTGGTCTAAGCTATAAATGAATGAGGCTACTTTTTGGTTTGCTACTTAATATATCGTTTGTTACTATCTCATCTAATGAAAACACTGTGTCCTCTTGTTTTTTATATACCTGAGTGTGCTTGATGCTAGAGCCCTGCAAATCTGCAGTTATCCACTTTATATCCGCAGATATCTGCATCCGTGGATGCGGTTGCATTGTTTACCATCTTTGCAGATTGTGGACTGGATGCTGATACAAATTTTTGTATGTGCGCAGAGCTCTACCAGTGAGGTAGGGTGTGGATGCAGATGCATATAAAAGGGGGAGTGGGGATTGCAGGTCAGATACAAGTTAATTATCACGAATGCAGATCCAAAATTCTGTATCAGCACAGGGCTCCAATTATCACTGCAACTCTATCCAATCAGTGGTGGCACTTGGACGAACTACTTTACCTCCAGAGATGCTGCAGTTTGATGGAAGGATACTGGAAAGTATTTTTCTGGGTCAGAGCAAAACTACTAAGTACTTCAGCATCATGGAGTATCCGCTTGCACTTCCGATTCCCTTTCTTTATCTGATCCCAAAGTAGGAGAAAACAAGTTTTTTGGAAGAGCTATATCAGAGGAGATTTTTGCCATCAGTACCAAAACATTATATCAGGCACTGGGATATAGACAGTATCTGTTATGGGGGAGAGGGAAATAGCTCAGTGGTTTGAGCAATGGCCTACTAAACCCAGAGTTGCGAGCTCAATCCTTGAGGAGGCCATTCAGGGAACTGGGGTAAAAGTCTGTCTGGGGATCAGTCCTGCTTTGAGCAGGGGATTGGACTAGATGACCTCCTGAGGTCCGTTCCAACCCTAATATTCTATTGTGTATTCACAAATAGCAATGAGATTCTCTTTTCCCTGAGGGTACCTTCTCCAGAGCCCCTCCCACTGTAACAGCAGAGATTACAGTCACTCAGAAATTAGCTAGCTGTTCTGAAAGATAGTACTTCCCACAATGCTCTGTTAATCGATAGCAGCAGCCAATGCTGCCGTGCCAGTTTTGGAAACAACAGGGTTTGGGTGGCAGCCTCTCTGTACCATGTTTACAGAGGTCAGGCAGAGAGACACACTCAGCTGAGGGCTGGATGCCCCTTCCTACTATGGGGAAAACCCCCACTGGCTCAGCAATCAACCTGAGAGCCAATGAGCAGCTTTAGCTCATCTGTGGCTCAAACAAGAGCATCCCTCTTGTTTTCAAACACCGTTCAAAGAGACTCTGTCAATAGCTTAAAGCTGAGACTTAAGCCCTGTAAAGAAGAAAACCTGAATTAACCAAATGCAGTGCTAAAAACCCCAACCCACCAATGTTGTGCCAGTGCATGAGACCTAGGAAGTGGACCAACTAGAAACAGGGTGTGTCTATGCTGGAACAAGGCTGAAATAGAAATGGCATTCAAAATGGACCATCTGCAAGAGTCTTGTCTACACTAGGGTTCAAGCTGATGGGAGTTTTCTGTTAATTTTCCTGGTGCAGTCAGAGCACCAATCATTGTAGCATGTAGGGCTCTGTCCTGATAACTTATATTGGACTAACTGGGAAAATTTCATGGGTTCAAAGCTTTAGAGAATCATAATGTCTTTATTGGGTCCTACTATGGCGCTAAATTGCACCAATATTGGCACACCAAGGAGATGGATTCAGAGTGGAAGTCTTCCCTACTGGTCAGAGTTAACATTGATCTAGATAGTTTCCACCCACTGCCTTACCTCCCCTCCCATCCCAGGCAAGTGGTAACCTGGCCCTGAGTAGTATAAGTGCCGTTGTGTAGCTCCAGGAACAGTTCTCCTATCCAAGTGAACAGCTGGGTCTTCTTCTCCAGCATAGAGAAAAACCGATCGGGGTGGACAACTGCACCCTATGGGGGAGAAATACAGGTGGTAACAAGACAGGCGTAGCAGCTCCTGCCCACTGCAGAGGGAACGAGGTGCCCTGTGGTTCCTTCCCAAGCATGAGTCAATGCATTGCAAGTGGGAAAGCAACAGTCCCAGCCGTGAATCATCAGCTCCTTCCAGACCCACTCTCCAGAATGCTAGGACCAAAGGGGTTAGCAGAAATCTCTCAAGAGTCAGCAGTCGGCACTGAGCTCTGAAGGACACATGAGGAGAGAGAGCAGAGAACTCCCCAGACCTGGGTAGCCCATCTGTATCACTCATTTTCTTCAGCCTGTCCAGCATCTTCTGGGTTGGGCCACCTCCTCCATCTCCAAACCCAAAGAGAGCGGCTCTGTGGTTCACAAGGCCTTTGTCTTTGTTGTTGTTCATAGTTTTCAGCATCTAGAGAAGATTACGTATACACATGACACATAGTGTCAGGCCCTCACATAGTCAAGCCAAGGAGAGCCCTGCAGGTGTAAAGATCAGGCACTAGCTTGTTGTCTTCTCACCATGTTCATTCTCTTTTCAGCTCTGCCTCCTTGGATACATCCACCAGGGCCCAGGGAGACAGGAGAATCTGGAGAAGTTGAGAGCCCTCCTGCAGTGACTCATCAGCTCCCCACTCCCCCGTGAATTTATCTTTAAAATGCAGCTGATTATAGAAACTCAAGGCTCTGACACATTGCACAGACAGACAAATCTGGGCTTTACTCCAAACATCTGAAGCCCCCAGCTGCTTGTCCTATCACCTTTCCCCACCTACTCACTCCGTGGCACTCCCCTTCCACAGCCTTTGCTTACAGCCCAGATGGCGGTGACATTCCCTTGCAAGCTGGGTACGCTGAGACAGAAGCATACCCATCTGCCTACAATGTCATATCGCTCACCTCCTCCACTTGACCTTTTAGGTCATAGGAATTGCCAGGCGGGAAATGGGTCAGAACTTGAGAGCCGTTGACGCCTTCCCAGAAAAAGGTGCTGTGCTGGAAGAGAGCAAAATGTCACCAAGGGGGAGTCTATTACAGCCTCACAGGGGGACACTATAGGGACAGCCAGAATGAGGCGCATGAGTCCAGGGAGCTACTGAAAGGAAACTTCTGGACGCCCACCATTAACTTTTCGAAGCTGTTGGCTTCATACTTCAGCACCTTACCATGATGTGATCAGTAGCCAAATCTTCTCTTGTCGTGGCTAATGAACTACTTGATCCAGTCAGCCTCACGTAAAGCTCTGGTGAGCTCTCTGAATGAGGGCATGTCAAGGTTCCTTCCCTGCTCTGAACTCTAGGGTACAGATGTGGGGACCTGCATGAGAACCTCTAAGCTTAACTACCAGCTTAGATCTGGTTTTGCTGTCACCACTCAAATTATTTATGAGTTATTTGGGAAACTCTGTCTACCTCCCCCCCAGAATATTTTCCTCCCAAGTACTATATAACCCTTCCCTGAGCAGCCTTGAGAGACTTTTCCACCAAGTTCCTGGTGAACACCGATCCAAACCCTTGGATCTTAAAACAAGGAAAAATTAACCATTCCCCTTCCTTTGCCTCCCACCAGTTCCTGGTGAGTCCAGATCCAACCTCCTTGGATCTTGAAACGGGGGGGAAATCAAACAGGTTCTTAAAAAGAAGAGTTTTAATTTAAGAAAGAAAGGTAAAAATCATCTCTGTAAAATGAGGATGGAAAATAACTTTACAGGGTAATCAGAATCAAAGAGCCCAGAGGAACCCCAGAGGTTCAAAGTTACAGCAAACAGAGGTAAACCCTGTAGCAAAAGGAACATTTACGAGTTGAGAAGACAAAGATAAAACTAACACGCCCTGCCTGGCTGTTACTTATAAGTCTGAAATATGAGAGACTGGTTCAGAAAGATTTGGAGAGCATGGATTGATGTCTGGTCCCTCTAAGTCCGAAGAGCGAACAACCCCCAAAACCAAGAGCTCACAAACAAAAGCCTTTCCCCCACCAAGATTTGAAAGTATCTTGTCCCCTTATTGGTCCTTTGGGTCAGGTGTTAGCCAGGTTACCTGAGCTTTTTAACCGTTTACAGGTAAAGGGATTTTGGTGTCTCTGGCCAGGAGGGATTTTATAGTATTGTACACAGGAGGGCTGTTACCCTTCCCCTTATAGTTATGACAGGAACGAGCCCACTGGGCAGATTCCCATAAACACGTGCATGCCCCCTACAGCAGGGGAGGCCAGCTCACTGGGAGGTGTTCACCAGGCTCCAGCTGAGTTTCTGAGTGAGAAACCATCATATCCCACAGCCACGCATCAACTGGGACAGCTGAGTCGAGTATCCAAAGGTGTTTGGCAACCAGAACTAGGAGCAGAGAACAGAACATGCGAGAGAGATAGAGAAACACAATGCCATCACCTGCTCAGATGTCTCTTGGACAATGTAGCTGGATGCATCTATCTCCCCACACGTCTCTAGGGCAGAGATGGGAACAGGCCCAAACTCTGGATACCCCATATAGTCAGCCACGTATCACTGCGGCCCTAATGCCCTCCACAGGGCCCCTCAGCCTGGAGGAAATATTGCTAGGTAATGGGTGCTATATGAACTGGCCAAGGCCTATGTACTGGGGGGTAGGAAGAGGTATGCTACACTAATATATCCAAGGCCCTAGCAGCCTCCAGCTGGAATTTCTTGTGGATGGTCCAGCCATTCATGCACTAGTTTAGCACTTGGGAGACCTGGAATAAAGTTCCTGCTCTGCCACAGACTTCATGGGTGACCTTGGACGAGTCACTGGGCTGGTCTGTGCCTCAGTTTCCCCATTGATACAGTGAGAATAGCAGCACTGCCCATCCCAACAGGGGCGCATGAGGATAGAAACAAAAGAGATTGAAAGAACTCAAATACCATGGTGATGGGCCACATATGTACCTTAGATCACTCCAAAGTGAGCATGTCCCACCAAAAATGAAGCAGAGACACTGGGAATATCAGCTCTGGAAGGGACCACATGGATCACTTTCCCACCCCCACAGAGAAGGAACACGTAGAGGATCCACCGAGGAGGAACACGTACCTCCGAGCAAAGCTTCCCAAACTGCTGCTGGAAAAAATGCTGTCCCTGCAGGAATTGACGCACCATTGATTCGCCACTGGGAAGATTCCCATCCTGGGAGACAATGGCAGCCCTGAGGAATTCTATGCAGATCTTCTGCCTCGCTTGTCAGCAGAGAAAGGAGAGTGGCCACCCCAGTAGCATGCACCCCATAGCAGGCCCAATCCATACAGCTCCCAGCTGACACACTGCAGTCATGTATGGACTTGACTCACACTCCAGAGGGGTGGGGGAGGGCAACAGAGTCTGGGGAAAGGGAACAGCTGTGTTCACAATACAGCTGAGGGTGCTACTGGGTTATGGTTCCATGGTATCAGGCTGCCTAATCTACAGTTAGGGGTACAGAGGGTAGGACTCCCTGGAATAGGGCTAGGATTCCAGTTGGTAGGACTCCCCAAGCTAGTGTTATGGTTCCAGAGAGTCGGGCTCCCAAGACTAGGGCTTAGGTTTCACATGGATAGGACCCCTGCAGCTAGGGCTGGGTTCCAGAGGGCAAGGCTCCCCAAGTTCGGATTAGATTTCCAATCAATAGGACACCCCTGCTAGTGTTAGGTTTCCAGAGGTTAGACCTCCCCAAACTAGGGTTAGGGTTCCAGAATGTAGGACTGCCAGGGTTAGGGTTCCAGAGGTAAGGCTCCCCAAACTCAGATTAGGATTCCATCAGATAGGGCCAGCCCAAACTAGGGGTGAGGTTCCAGAGGGTCAGGTGGCACAAGCTGGGGTTAGGGTTCCAGAAGGTAGGACTGCCAGGATTAGGGTTAAGGTTCCAGAGGGTAGGACTCTGCAACCTTAGGTTAGGGTTCCAATGGGTAGGGCTTGTCAATTTTGAGTTCTAGAGGGTAGGCCTCCCCTGGTTAGGGTTCCAACAGGTAAGGCTCGCCAAGTTAGGGTTCTAGCTAGGGTTAGAGTTTCAATGGACTAGACTCCCCAAGCAAGGATTAGGGTTCCCAGGGTAGGCTTGTTGTGAGAAAACTGGATGTGATATAACTCACAGCCATTTTGTGCATTTAGGTCACCCTAAACTGGAAGCGAGGACACCAGATAGGAATAATCTGGCCTTGCTTAGGCACACAGAACAAAAAAATCTGCAAGCTGCAGTTTCACCAGCTGGGACAGAAAAAGTGAAAGGCCAGATTCATGAGAAGATGTGTGAGGGAGGGAAACATGGAAAACGGACCCTGATTTTGGTTCTCTGTGTTTGTCAGGGTTTTTTTGCGGAAGCTGCTTTGCTTATATGGAGAATAATGAATTGTTATTGGCTGTTGCTAGGGAAACTGTTAGCCTATTAGAGGCTATTATGAGTTATGTGCTTTGTCTGGAGAAAATCTATACAGAGTTAGTTAGCGAGCATGCTTTCTAACTAGCCAGAGGAAGCTTTTCTTCAGGCAAGAAGAAATCTAAACTTCCCATCAGCTGGACAGAAGGGCCCCCAGAAGGCTGGCTGGTAATCACTCGAAACCATTTCAGACTTTCGGTAAATATAAATGCTTAGAATGCTCTAGCCCTACTGCTGAAGCACTGATGTGTGTGCGCACTTCAGACCTAATAAAAAAGTAGTTTTAGGTAAAAGGACTCTTGTTCGTGCCAATTATTTATCAGATAGAAGAGCTGTGTCCCCATTGATTTATTCATGACACTGTCTGGAGTGCTGTGGGTTCTGAAAACCCAGGGTAACAAGGCTGCCCAAGCAAGCATTAGGATTCAAGATGATGTGACTCCCCAAGCTAGGGTTGGGATCCCCAAGGTAGCATTAGGGTTCCAACAGAGAGGACTCCCCACACTATATTTAAGTTTCCAATGCATAGGACTCCCCCGGCGAAGGATAGGGTTTCAGAGTATAGGGCTCTCCACGATACATTTAGGTTTCCAAAGAGTAGGAGTCACTGTGTTAGGCCCCAATGCCTAGGATTAATGTCCCAAAGGGTAGGGGTCCCCGAGCTAGGATAAGGGTTCTATAGGGTAGTGGTCTTCAGGTACCATTAGGATTCCAAATGGTAGGGTTAGGGTTACGTTTCCAGAGGGGAGGGCTCCCTAGGCTAGGGTCTGGGTTCCAAAACCCCTCTCATGATTCCCCTTGAGGATCTGAGCAGAAGATGTTAAGAGAAGGCATCTGAGACTCAGTAACTGATCTGTTAGGGAGAAGACTCAGAGGGCGATGCAGAAGGGCTGCTGTGACCTTACCATTTCTACCCAGGTGCCACCAACAGGTATGAACCGTCCCTCTTCGGTGTAGTCCTGAATCTGAGTGTACAGCCCAGGATACCAGTTCCTCACCCACTCAAACTGCTGGGCCTACAGAGAAGACAGAGCCACTAAGCACCCGGAGACTATTTTAGAGATTATCCAATTTGTCTAAAGCTTCTGACTCTCAGCAACTGCAAACCTGAATTTTTAGCAGGCACTGAAGCTCAGTGCAAATAGGACTGGTCCCAGACCTGGCACGACAGCTCCCTGCTACCAAGCAGGAGGCTTGGGCGGAAATCTACACCTGGCATCTGGGGTTGGGAGCATGGGAGAAGCAACTTGGAGACCAAGGATAGAGAAGTCCCTTGCATAGCAGCCCCTCTCCCAGCCACTTACCATGCTCCTTAGAACTTGCACTAACCTTCCTCCGGTCTTTGCTCCAAGAGTTTTGCTGCCCACCTGGAGTGGAAGATGACAACTCACCTGCAAACAGACAAACGTGAACTCCGGGTTCTTCTCCATCAGGCGTACAACGGTCACCCAGCTGTGAGCACACTTGCGGATAGACTCCTTGTATGACCACAGCCAGGCTGCATGGACAGAAGCAGTCTGAGCTCACTGTGACCACATGGCCTTTCCATTTTAAACAGCCATTATTTTATATACACATACAGCCTGCCGCCTGCCAATGCCCATTCTGTGCTGCCTTCCCCTGGCTGGAAAGACACAACTGAGCCTCATCACAGCTGTGAAAAACGTGTCACAGACCATGAAATCTGGTCTCCCCCATAAAATCTGATATTTTGTGTACTTTCACCCTGTACTATACTCTTTTATACTATAGGGTAAAAGTATATACAAGTACATAGCATTTCTCAAATGGGAGGTCCCAACCCAAAGGAGGATCTCAAGCCTTGCTACCCTTACTTCTATGCTGCCTTCAGAGCTGAAGGCTGGAGTGCAGCAGCTGCTTGCCAGGCACCAAGGACTGAACGCAGTGCCACTGCCAGCAGCAACACAGAAGTAAGGATGGCACAGTATGGTATTAACACCTTTACTTCTACCTGCTGCTGCTGGTGGCACTGCCTTTAGAGCCAGCTGGCCGGAGAGCAGCAACTGCTGGCTAGGAATCCAGCTCCGAAGGCTGCGCTGCTCCTGGTGCGGCACTGCCTTCAGAGCTTGGCATCAGTCCAGCAACCGCCATGCTTCAGCTACCCAGCGCAGAAGTAAGGGTGGCAATACCGCGACCGCCCCTACAATAACTTTGCAACCCCCTTTTGGGTTGGGACCCCTGGTTTGAGAAACACGGACTTAAGGGCTTTACATGTTTGTATTTTGCTGTTTTTCCACACATATTCATGCTTTGTTACAACTTCGTGACATTTAAGATTTAAATATCTGAAATGTATTACAATCAAGATTTTTAAAATGCTATGACCATGAAATTCACAAAGATGGACTGTGAATTTGGTAGGGCTCTGCTCATCTGGGATACAAGCTGTGCTGCCTTTACAAGGATCAACCACTGCGGGGTGCGAAGACATGGGAAAAATCACACTATTTAAAATGTCAATGGATTGAAGCATGGCTGTAAATCCAAAAGAGTCCTCAGCTCACAGGGCTGCTGCCTGTCCTGGATACCTCACTTCCTTTTCCCACAATAGCATGACTAGGGAAAACCCCACTGGGAATTTGAAATCTAGGGGCCAGGCAAAGGAACTAAGGAATGAGCATGGAAGGCTTTGACATGCCCCTTTGTAAAGGATGCCTTCCAGCCCTGTGGTAAGTCACCATCTCCAGCCAGGTGATACGGCTACATACATTTTGTAGCTGATAGCTGGGATGTCCCTGTCCCTTCCCCTAGAGACTCAGAGCATCACTTCTACAGAACACTCAGCGCCTGCTCACCTGAGAACTGCTCCCCTCTGGCAGCACCCAGCATAACTGGCCAGCCCTACTAACCACAGGCCTTTAAGTAAGCATGCATACCCTGGACCCATTCTTACCAGAATCAATGTGGCAGTGGCCCATGGCATGGATGGTGTGCTGGCTTTCGCCATTCTTCTGGCTGAAGATTGAAGAGGCGAGGTGACGCACTGCAGGGAAGGTAGAGGAGTCTGTAACATCAAGTAGGTTAACCATCTGATTGGCCACATATAGTGTCTGGAAACTCCGCTGGTTTTCCTCCCCGAGGAGCTGAGGGAGGGCAAGAGTGAGAAGAGAGAGACCCTTAGCTCAGCAACTCTTATACTGGACAGGCTGAGAGTCTATATGATGGATAGCATGCTGAACTGATGCACATGTGGACAGCCCATTAGCCGTGTCCTACCAACTTCTCACCTCTCTACCAATGACACGTGTAACCTGAGGCAATACAAACACAAAGGTGATGTTTCCTTCCCCTACTATACGCATTTCACTTTTTTGGAACTCAGAGGCTGCAGATGTTAGCTGGCATGATGAGACAAAGGAGATACTTCCAGTTGTACACAAGCTACAATGGCAAATACTTACTCCTTCAGGTCTTTTTGGTAGAGGCTGGAGAGCTGGGGGAAGGAAGTCAAACCAAAGGAAAGTCATGAAAAAAGGAGGAGGGAGGGAGGTAGAGGAGCTGGAGAATAAAAGAGACAGAGGACTAAAGTATTTACCTTGGCCATGTCCACTAGTATCTCAAAATCTACCAGCAGCTCATGGACATCCCTGTTGAAGACCACTAGCTCTGCCTTGTGCAGAGTGAACTTCTTGTCAGGGTCAGGAGGTGCAATCAGGCTGCCTTTTCCAGCCCCAAAGAGACCATTGCAGGCAACTTCCACGTAGCCAGTCAGACTGCAGAAATGAGAAAAATGGAAACAGAAGTCACCAGAGATCAATGAGCAACTCACTGTGTTTTCTGTGTAGAGACTGGGAAACAAGATCTGTCAAAAGCACAGGAAAGGTCAGACCAGGCCAGACCAGTCGCCCGTCTAGTTTGGTATCCTGTCTCTTATGGTGGCCAGTGCTTCAGAAACAGACATACTACACCTACCTAACTGTGCAACACTATCCCACGTGGGACAAATTTCTTCCTGATTCTAGCTAGTGAGCAACTCACACCCTGAAGCACAGCAGTCAATAAACCTTGTCATTGTAATCCAGCCTGATGTTACCTCATGAGCTGAGCAGCCAGTAGGTGACAATGCTGCATCGCTGGTCCTAACAGCTCTGAACAGAGAGGTCTGAGCACTTTCCCTGTGTGGTGTAGCTGTGCCAAGAGTATATCATAGACCCTCCAAACGGTGCAGGGTGGGGGTTTCCCTGAATTTCAGCAAGCAACGGTGCTCACCTGTGAGGCTCTGCATCCTTGAGGCTGTCTGTCAGGATATAGCTGGTCTTCTCCCCTTCTTTAGTCAAACCTTGTGTGTTACGACAGGGAGGAGGGATATTAAAGTTGCTCCATGACAGCACTCACGTCAGAGATGTTAACACAGGTTCAATGGGAATGGCTGCCATTCTGCATCAGTACAGATTCACTAACCCATGGCTTGTTGATACATATCAGCAGAGGGGCCCCTTCTGACATATGGTAGATTACCATGGAGTTCTGCGTACTGAGACTGTGCTCACTGTTTGCCTGTGGAACTAGTACAAAGACTATTTGCAGCACCTTGCTGAATGAAGATTTTGCTCAACCTCCCTAGGACATGTCTCTATGCCCCATCAAACAGACACTAAAAACATCAATGAAGGGTTGGCTTCTCCTATAGAGCTGCTGCAACCCCAGTGTTAATACCAATCCCACAGACATTCCATGCCACAGACCAATGGTCAGGAATATTGCAATAAAAACCTCACAAAACAGGGAAGCGCTATATAATTAGAGGAAATTAAAATCCAGTCTGATTCAAACCGTGTAACAAATGGCAGAGAATTCCTACAGCCCACTTATAAAGGGCTGAGGCAGAGGACATATCATGGACACAGCATGGATTGCAGCACTGCCTATGACATACTTCTAATAAAGATCTAGCATTGGCACATGCACTTCCTCTTACCTGAACCGGCTGCGCATGTCTCCACATCATCCCTTCCCCATCACTTTCCCACAGGAGATGGACTTCCTTCCCCACCCATTCTCTGGGGATGCTAAGCTCCACTTTAAACCAGCAAGTCCACCACCTGAAAAAGACAGGTACATACACTTCTGAACTGATGTTGAGCCATTAATGATTAAGCATTTCCCTATGAAAGGTTAACATGCACAAGACACTACAGCCTCAGTAGAATCTCTAAGGAGGTCTGTGGGGAAACCACGTAGTATGTACAGACACCAATAACAAACACGCACAGGAGACAGTCCCTGCAGGGCTTGCTTTTATTTTATTCTAGGAGTGAAAGATGCTCAATTGACAGCCCCATAGACAGAGATCTGCTCTGTATAGATCAGGTATGATAGGGCATGGTCAGCAGCAGTACAAGCGGCTCATGCTCTGCCTCCATCTATACACATCAAGTCAGACCCACTAGGAACATCCACAGGCAGTTTGTTCTCCATAGCTCATCCAGTCAGACAGTCATCAAGGGGGGAAAGTTTAGAGGTGCTTTTACAGTACAGACACCTGTTGTCTAGGAACTGGATTGAGACACCCATACATTCCACCCAGGTCCCAAAGAACTAGGGCATCTCAGCCAGCTGTTGAGCAAATCAGCCAGCTGTCTAGCAATAGTTTGACCTGCTCTTTCAGAGAAATCAGGACAAAGGAGCTGCCATCCTGGAAGCAGAAGGGGCGTGTCATAAACAGATAGTTAAGGGTTAATGTCTCTTTTACCTGTAAAGGGTTAAGAAGCTCAGTGAACCTGGCTGACACCTGACCAGAGGACCAATAGGGGGACAAGATACTTTCAAATCTTGATGGAGGGAAGTCTTTTGTTTGTGCTCTTTGTTTTTGAGTGTTGTTCGCTCTCGGGACTAAGAGGCACCAGACGTCAATCCAGGCTCTCCAAATCTTTCTGAATCAGTCTCTCATGTTTCAAACTTGTAAGTAATAGCCAGGCAAGGCAGATTAGTCTTATTTTTGTTTTCTCAACTTGTAAATGTTCCTTTTTTTTGCTGAGATGATTTTACCTCTGCTTGCGGTAACTTTGAACCTAAGGCTGGAGGGGGTTCCTCTGGGCTATAGGAATCTGATTACCCTGTAAAGTATTTTCCATCCTGATTTTACAGAGATGATTTGTTAACTTTTCTTTCTTTAATTAAAAGCTTTTTTTTTTAAGAACCTGATTTATTTTTCCTTGTTTTAAGATCCAAGGGGATTGGATTTGGACTCACCAGGGATTGATGGGGGGAAAGGAGGGAGGATGGTTAAATTCTCCTTGTTTTAAGATCCAAGGGGTTTGGATCTGTGGTCACCAGGGTATTGGTGAAGCCTCTCAAGGCTGCCCAGGGAGGGGAAGGTTTTGGGGGGGACAAGAAGTGATCCAGACACTGAAATTTCTGGATGGTGGCAGAGTTACCAGATCTAAGCTAGTAATTAAGCTTAGAAGTGTCCATGCAGGTCCCCACATTTGCACCCTAAAGTTCAGAGTGGGGAAGGAACCTTGACATGGTGGCAGAGGTGGGATTTTTTAGGAACCAAAAGCCAGTAGGATTTTTTTTCTCTCCTTTCTAGCTGCCTAGAAAGCAGCCTGAAAGCATAGGTGTTAAGTTTTTTAACAAGGGTCTTTGTTAAAAGGAGGCTTCAAGCTGTGAGCAAGCAGCCAGCAAAAGGAATTTACAAGCTGAATTGTTTTCTTTCTTTCTACCTCTCAGGTATAGCTAGTTAGAAAGTCTCTGTTAACCAAGCAGCCCTGAGCTGAGTGCATCCCAGTTTCAGTTTACTGCAGAGGGGTGTGGCCAGCACAAGAAAGCAGGAAAATGA
Source organism: Gopherus flavomarginatus (assembly GCF_025201925.1). NCBI lineage: Eukaryota > Metazoa > Chordata > Testudines > Testudinidae > Gopherus > Gopherus flavomarginatus. The sequence continues at coordinate 47,805,980 of NC_066625.1, forward strand.
GTACCAGTGGAGCCACTAACAAACTAGAACTGGCTAGGCTGGAAGCAACAGAGAAAGACAACGAACATAAGAGATGGATGGAACTAAAACAATAAGAAATTAATGCAGAAATAGCCTGGGAAGAAGCTGCCCACAAGAGAGCTATGGAGGAGAAGGAAAAGGAGATGGAGGCAAGACAAAAAGAGATGGAGGAGAGAGAAAGAGAAGGGAAAGCCAAAGAAGCTGCCCACAAAAGAGCTATGGAGATGAAAGAAAAAGAGATGGAGATGAAAGAAAAAGAAGAGAAAGCCAAAGAGGCTGACCACTGAAGGTCTATGAAGATCCAGAGGGAGGCCCACCAGCAAGCCCTGGAATTAGCAAGGGCTAAGCAGGATGTGCCAGCCAACCCTAACAACCCTTCTCCAGGTACTGTTTTCCATCCCAGAAAATTCCCCACCTGCAAGGCAGGTGATGATACTGACGCCTTCTTAGAAAATTTTGAAAGGGCCTGCCTTGGGTACAGCATCTCTGCAGACCGGTACATGATACAGCTGAGGCCACAGCTCAGTGGACCCTTAGCAGAGGTGGCAGCTAAAATGCCTAAGGAACACATGAAAGATTATAAACTTTTTCAAACCAAGGCCAGAATCAGAATGGGGCTAACACCTGAGCATGCCCATCGGCGGTTCAGAGCCCTAAGGTGGAAACCAGATGTGTCATTCACCCGACACGCCTACCACATTGGAAAGAATTGGGAGGCCTCGATATCAGGAGCAAGTGCTAACTCTCTGGAAGAGCTGTCCTTCCTAATGCAAATAGAGCAGTTCTTAGAGGGTGTTCCTGAGGAAATAGAAAGGTACATCCCAGATGGGAAGCCCAAAACTGTAACTGAGGTGGGGGAGATTGGAGCCAGATGGGTGGAAGTGGCAGAAAAAAAAAAACTACTAGCAAGCAGAGCGAATATCAGAGGGGGCAAACCGAAAATAAACCCTATCACAGGGGGCAACCCAAGACCCCACCTACAACCCCAGGAAAGCCCCAGACAACCTATTGTCCCACCTCACCAGTCTCCAGCAACCCACCTCGACCCAGTGACCAGTCAGCTGGGCGATGTTTTAAATGTAATGAACTCGGACATATAAAGGCCCACTACCCCAAGAACCCCAACCGATTACAGTTCATTACACCACAATCACACCAAAGATCCCCAGGCCCAGATGCCTCTCAAATACCCTCGGAGTGAAGGGAAACCTTCAGAGTGGGTGGAAAGAAGGTAATCGCGTGGAGAGACATGGGGGCACAAGTGTCAGCTATCCACCAATCCTTAGTGGACCCCAAATTCATCAACCCAGAGGCCCAAGTGACAATTCACCCATTCATGTCAAAAATCTGTAAACTTGCCTACAGCTGAATTGCCTGTCCAGTACAAAGGCTGGTCAGGAATGTGGACTTTTGCAGTCTATGACAATTATCCCATCCCCATGCTACTGGGGGAAGACTTGGCCAACAATGTGAAGCTGGCCAAGAGGGTGGGAATGGTCACACACAGCCAGGCCAAGCAAACTTCCACACCCATCCCTGTTCTTGAGCCGTCCACAAGGGCCCCGTCTGTGTTACCAGAGACCCAGACAGAGGCAGTGGAACCGGATCCCCTGCCAACGACTTCAACAGCCATAGTGCATCCAGTCCCAGAACCAGAACTGGAAAAGCAACCAGCACCAGAACTGTTGCCAACACTGACTCCAGCGCTTGCAAACCCATCTACAACTCCAACGCCAGAGGGCATCAGCGGGCCTGGACTGGCAGAAGCAGCAGACAACCCTACCCAAGAGGCTCAGCCAGAGCCTAAAATATCACATAGTGCACCAGTGGAAAGCGGTTCACCATCAACGAAAACAACCCCATCACCTACATCGCTTCCAGAGGGACCAAGCCCAAGTCCACAGTCTAAGGAGGAACTGATGTCTCCAGCCTCAAGGGAACAGTTCCAGGCTGAGCAGGAAGCAGATGACAGCCTTCAGGATGCTTGCGGGGCAGCACGGAGCACCCCACCGCCTCTCAGCTCTTCTAACCGATCCCGGTTTGTTGTAAAACAAGGACTTTTATACAAGGAGACTCTTTCTGGTGGACACAAGGAAGACTGGCGTCCTCAAAGACAGTTGGTAGTTCCAACTAAGTACCGGGTATAGCTCTTGAGTTTAGCTCATGATCATTCCAGTGGCCATTCTGGGGTGAATAGAACCAAAGACCGATTGGGAAAGTCCTTCCACTGGGAGGGAATACGCAAGGATGTTGCTAATTATGTTCGGTCTTGTGAGGTGTGCCAATGAGTGGGAAAGCCCCAAGACCAGGTCAAAGCCCCTCTCCAGCCACTCCCCATAATTGAGGTCCCATTTCAGCAAGTAGCTGTGGATATTCTGGGTCCTTTCCCAAAAAAGACCCCCAGAGGAAAGCAGTACATACTGACTTTCATGGACTTTGCTACCCGATGGCCGGAAGCAGTAGCTCTAAGCAACACCAGGGCTAAAACTGTGTGCCAGGCCTTAGCAGACATTTTTGCCAGGGTAGGTTGGCCCTCCGACATCCTTACAGATTCGGGAACTAATTTCCTGGCAGGGACCATGAAAAATCTGTGGAAAGCTCATGGGGTGAATCACTTGGTTACCACCCCTTACCACCATCAAACCAATGGCCTAGTGGAGAGGTTTCATGGAACTTTGGGGGCCATGATACATAAATTTGAAAATAAACACTCCAATGATTTCAAGTATCAGAGGGGTAGCTGTGTTAGTCTGGATCTGTAAAAGCAGCAAAGAATCCTGTGGCACCTTATAGACTAACAGACATTTGTTAGTCTATAAGGTGCCACAGGATTCTTTGCTACTCCAATGATTGGGACCCAGTGTTGCAGCAGTTGCTTTTTGCCTACAGAGCTGTACCACATCCCAGTTTAGGGTTTTCACCATTCGAACTTGTGTATGGCCACGAGGTTGAGGGACCATTACAGTTGGTGAAGCAGCAATGGGAGGGGTTTACGCCTTCTCCAGGAACTAACATTCTAGACTTTGTAAGCAACCTACAAAGCACCCTCCAACACTGTTTAGCCCTTGCTAAAGAAAACCTAAAGGATGCTCAAGAAGAGCACAAGGCCTGGTATGATAAACGTACCAGAGAGCGTTCCTTCAAAGTAGGGGACCAGGTTTTGGTCTTGAAGGTGCAACAGGCCCATAAGATGGAAGTGTCATGGGAAGGGCCCTTCACGGTCCAAGAGCGCCTGGGAGCTGTTAACTATCTCATAGCATTCCCCACCTCAACCCTAAAGCCTAAAGTGTACCATGTTAATTCTCTAAAGCCCTTTTATTCCAGAGACTTAAAGGTTTGTCAGTTTACAGCCCAGAGAGGAGATGATGCTGAGTGGCCTGAAGGTGTCTACTACGAAGGAAAAAATGACGGTGGCGTGGAAGAGGTGAACCTCTCCACAACCCTGGAACATCTGCAGCGGCAACAGATCAAGGAGCTGTGCACTAGCTTCCCCCCAGTGTTCTCAGCCACCCCAGGATGGACTAAACGGGCATACCACTCCATTGACACAGGTAATGCTCACCCAATTAGAATCCCACCCTACCAGGTGTCTCCTCATGCCCAAACTGCTATAAAACGGGAGATCCAAAGCATGCTACAGATGGGTATAATCCGCCCCTCTAACACTGTGTGGGCATCTCCAGTGGTTCTAGTTCCCAAACCAGATGGGGAAATAGGCTTTTGCATGGACTACCGTAAGCTAAATGCTGTAACTCGTCCCGACAACTATCCAATGCCATGCACCGATGAGCTATTGGAGAAATTGGGATGTGCCCAGTTCATCTCTACCTTAGACTTAACCAAGGGGTACTGGCAAGTACCACTAGATGAACCCGCCAAAGAAAGGTCAGCCTTCATCACCCATGCAGGGGTGTATGAATTTAATGTGCTTCCTTTCGGGCTGCGAAATGCACCCACCACCTTCCAAAGACTTGTCGATGGTCTCCTAGCAGGATTGGGAGAATCTGCAGTTCCCTAACTCGATGATGTGGCCATTTTTTCTGATTCATGGGCAGAACACCTGGAACACTTGGAAAAAGTCTTCGAGCGCATCAGGCCGGCAGGACTAACTGTTAAGGCTAAAAAGTGTCAGATAGGCCAAACCAGAGTGACTTACCTTGGACACCAGGTGGGTCAAGGAACGATAACTCCCCTACAGGCCAAGGTGGATGCTATCCAAAAGTGGCCTGTCCCAAAGTCAAAGAAACAGGTCCGATCCTTCTTAGGCTTGGCCGGATATTACAGGCGATTTGTACCACACTACAGCCAAATCGCTGCCCCACTAACAGACCTGACCAGAAAAACACAGCCAAATGCAGTTAAGTGGACTGATGAGTGCCAGAAGGCCTTTAACCAGCTTAAGGCAACACTCATGTCTGACACTGTGCTAAGGGCTCCAGACTTTGACAAACCATTCCTAGTAACCACAGATGCGTCTGAGCTTGATGTAGGAGCAGTTTTTAATGGAGGAAGGACCGGATCAGAAATTTCATCCTGTCGTGTTTCTCAGCAAAAAAACTGTCTGAGAGGGAAAGCCACTGGTCAATCAGTGAAAAAGAATGCTACGCCATTGTGTATGCCCTGGAAAAGCTACGCCCATACGTTTGGGGACAGCGTTTCCAGCTACAAACCGACCATGCTGCGCTAAAGTGGCTTCATACTGCCAAGGAAAACAAGAAAAAACTTCTTTGGTGGAGTTTAGCTCTCCAAGATTTTAATTTTGAAATTCAGCACATTTCAGGAGCTTCTAACAAAGTAGCTAATGCACTCTCCCGTGAAAGTTTCCCAGAAACAACTGGTTAAAAATTGTCCTTAAAATGTAGAAAATCTTGTAGTTTTACATAATTAGTAGTATATGTAAAGGTTCATGTGTTTTTTAATCTGTTTATTCTAAAGTTCTAGGAAGAAATCACCGCCAGTGTGGTTCCACACTGTCTGAGATTTGGGGGGCGTGTCATAAACAGATGGTTAAGGGTTAATGTCTCTTTTACCTGTAAAGGGTTAAGAAGCTCAGTGAACCTGGCTGACACCTGACCAGAGGACCAATAGGGAGACAAGATACTTTCAAATCTTAGTGGAGGGAAGTCTTTTGTTTGTGCTCTTTTTGAGTGGCGTTCGCTCTCGGGACTAAGAGGCACCAGATGTCAATCCAGGCTCTCCAAATCTTTCTGAATCAGTCTCTCATGTTTCAAACTTGTAAGTAATAGCCAGGCAAGGTGGATTAGTCTTATTTTTGTTTTCTCAACTTGTAAACGTTCCTTTTTTTTTTGCTGAGACGATTTTACCTCTGCTTGCTGTAACTTTGAACCTAAGGCTGGAGGGGGTTCCTCTGGGCTATAGGAATCTGATTACCCTGTAAAGTATTTTCCATCCTGATTTTACAGAGATGATTTGTTAACTTTTCTTTCTTTAATTAAAAGCTTTCTTTTTAAGAACCTGATTTATTTTTCCTTGTTTTAAGATCCAAGGGGATTGGATTTGGACTCACCAGGGATTGGTGGGGGGAAAAGAGGGGGGATGGTTAATTTTTCCTTGTGTTAAGACCCAAGGGGTTTGGATCTGTGTTCACCAGGGAATTGATGAAGCCTCTCAAGGCTGCCCAGGGAGGGGAAGGTTTTGGGGGGGACAAGAAGTGATCCAGACACTGAAATTTCTGGATGGTGGCAGAGTTACCAGATCTAAGCTAGTAATTAAGCTTAGAAGTGTCCATGCAGGTCCCCACATTTGCACCCTAAACTTCAGAGTGGGGAAGGAAGCTTGACAGGGCGCACAAAGGGGGTCTCACATTACCAGCATGGAGTAAGACCAGAGACTGTGACTGTAGAGATAGAGCAACTACTCACCAGGCAGGAAAGGCCTCAGAAGGGGAGACAAGGGATGAAATCAATCCTATTTCATGAAGGCTCAAGTCTCAAAGATCCACTCTGCGCACCTCCATAGTCTAACATGAAGTATTGCACAGGACTACTGTCATGGGAGTCAAGTTGGAGGAGAGGGGCTCAAGGTGGACAGAGACGGGTAATTAGCTTCCAGAGTTCTTGGGTCAAGTTTTAGTCTGGAGTTTATTTTTATAACAAATTACAAACACCCAAGAAACAGGTATTTATGATACCTCCTTTAACTGCCCCAGCATTATCACAGGCCTTCTGTTCATAGACTCATAGACTCTAGGACTGGAAGGGACCTCGAGAGGTCATCGAGTCCAGTCCCCTGCCCTCATGGCAGGACCAAATACTGTCTAGACCATCCCTAATAGACATTTATCTAACCTACTCTTAAATATCTCCAGAGATGGAGATTCCACAACTTCCCTAGGCAGTCTATTCCAGTGTTTAACTACCCTGACAGTTAGGAACTTTTTCCTAATGTCCAACCTAAATCTCCCTTGCTGCAGTTCTGCCTGGAGATTTGCCGATAAGCCCAACGCATAAATCAAACTCAAAGTCCCAAACATGGAGCTGAAAGAATCCAAAAGAGTGAGGTAGATGGCTGACCAAAGAGATTTCAGAGTCTCTAGCTTGCAGTCTAGTCCTTCCTCTGACACTGAGTTGCCACAAGGCATCAGTCAGGTTACTTAACTTCTCCATCCCTGTTTCTTCCCAAACGTAAAGCAGGGAGGATTAGATATCTTCTGTCCTACTTCACCAGGGGTTTGTGAGGATTAGCTAATTAACTTCAGGTTACTTGTGCTTGGAAGTGCTAAAGATATCTTTAGGTGTAGAAAAAAATAACTGTATACACACAGGTGTTGCACACAGTCCTACTGATTAATCTGCAGCACCTGGGGAGTAAAAATGGAATCTCACACACAGAGCTCATTGTGTCCCTCAAGGGGAAAAACAGTAGCGACTTTACATCACTTCCTCATTTAAATAAACGTCAGTTAAAAATCAATTCACATCACATCTCCGGAGTCCGGCGACAGGGAGAGCCCGCACCTGTGGGCTACTGCGCATGTGCGGTGCCGAGGGGTGGGACGGTGGAGAGTGAGTGCCCTGGGGGCAGGGCCTGGGTCCCTCCTCTCCCTGTCTCCCAGCAACGGGCACTCGAGTCCCTCCATCTCCCTTTCATGTGCTTCTTTATAGTTATCACTGCACGCAAGAGAAATGATTAATCCATTGTAATTAGCGACAGCACTGGGTCTTCTACTGAGTCTGACCCCGTTGCATGGCGATTTTACACCTTCAAATAGTTTTACTCACACCACTATCTTGTCACTGTTATGTCAGTTGCATTGTAAATGAATCGTAGGTAGAAAGGGGACCCCCTTTCAAACCCTCTCAGGCTCAAACCCTGCTAGCAGCCCCCTGTAGGTGGACACCTGCAGAGTCTTCGGTGACCTTCATCCTAGGTGCAGTGAGCCACCTACAATGATCAGCTTGTAAGATCGGGGCCTTTGTTGTGACAACTTCTCTGATGATCAGAACAGTTGCTGAAATCATTCCCAGAAATGTGAGCAACCAGAGAAGCTTGAACTCAATCATGTATTAAAATACACACTCTCTATCTCCACTTCTGCAAATGTGCTCAACAGGCATTCACGTTGTCCCCTAAGACTTTAATAAGCATGGGCTATTATGGGGCTAGAAATCAGGCAAGGGCAGTCATTTAAAGATACAGCTCTGTAAGAGAAGAATTTGGGCTCTGTGAATTTCCCATGTTGCTGAATTTGGCTTCCAGAAAGTAGTAGAGTACAGAAAGTTCCACACTGTTGTTGCTTGTTCTCTCCATTCACTCCTACTGCACCATGATCCCTTGTCCAATGAGGGGTTTGATCTGACCTGAATTGTTTTCAGGATGCAGTTTCTTGGGATTCTGTGACTAAGTCGTCGCACCCCTATAGTGAAACCCATGGTAAAAGGCTCTGAGGGAGGAAATCTCCATGAGGAGACCCTAGCTGAGATACCTCCACATCATCCTGGTAGGGGGTGAAGAGGGAACAAAGCCACAAGGCCCACCCTCAAGCCCTGCACATCCCCAGAGCACTGCAGAAGGCCGGGACTCTCTATGCAGAGGCCTTTTACCTCCACACCAGCTCCAGCCCCAAATTCAGTTGAAGGCAATGGGAGCACTGGCTTCACAGCCCCACTGAAAATCAGCCCCAGGTGTCCTCAGTTGGGCACAAGAAATGAAGGCACCCAAAAATCAGTAGCTGCTTTTGAGAACATTGACCTCCCCATCTCTGTGTCTCAGTTTCTCCATCTGTAAAAGGGAGATTATACTTCTCACCCACCTTACTAAAGCACTTTGAATGATGAACACTTGGTAATGCTTGTTGGAGAGACTGTAAAAAGAGAGGAACTTTCCTCACACACATATCAAAGAGACTTAGCAGTAGCCATATTGCTTCCCACCCCTTTGACTGACTCCCTGGAATGCCCAGTGAATCTATGCATCCATTGAAGAATTCTAGACAGCCTTTGCATCTCTCATGGCCAGTAAACTGCTCGTTGTTGGCATATTGGAAGAGCAGATGCCCCTGACAATACTGTCTGGGGTTAGGGGGACAAGCTACTCTTGTTACAAAGGAACATTGAAATGATCAGAAAGCCAGACCCAGGGACCATCCTAGAGTTTGGCAGCTTTTCCTTAAGGGAGTCAAGAGTTTTGATTCATTCTAAATTAGACTCTTCCTCAGTCACTCTGTGTGAGTGTGTGGATACAGAGAGAGAAAGTACAAGGATGTGTACCTATATAGGTAGGAAAAAGCAGGGAGAGGCGGCAGGGAGCAGAGACAGGCACTAGGGAAAGACATCCCTTGCAGATGACATAAAGCTGGGAGGTATTGCTAACACAGAGGAGGACCAGGATATCATACAGGAAGATCTGGATGACCTTGTAAACTGGAGTAATAGTAATAGGATGAAATTTAATAGTGAAAAGTGCAAGGTCATGCATTTAGGGATTAATAATAAGAATTTTAGTTATAAATTGGGGACACATCAGGTGGAAGTAACAGAGGAGGAGAAGGACCTTGGAGTATTGGCTGATCACAGGATGACTATGAGCCGCCAATGTGATATGGCCATTAAAAAAGCTAATGCAGTTTTAGGATGCATCAGGCGAGGTATTTCCAGCAAAGATAAGGAGGTGTTAGTACCGTTATATAAGGCACTGGTGAGAACTCATCTGGAATGCTGTGTGCAGTTCTTGTCTCCCATGTTTAAGAAGGATTAATTCAAACTGGAAAAGGTTCAGAGACGGGCTACTAGGATGATCCGAGGAATGGAAAACTTGTCCTATGAAAGGAGACTCAAAGAGCTTGGCTTGTTTAGCCTAATCAAAAGAAGGTTGAGGGGGGATATGCTTGCTCTTTATAAATATATCAGAGGGATTAATATTAGGGAGGGAGAGGAATTATTTAAGCTTAGTACCAATGTGGACACAAGAACAAATGGGTATAAACTGGACACTAGGAAGTTTAGACACGAAATTAGACAAAGGTTTCTAACCATTAGAGGAGTGAAGTTCTGGAACAGCCTTCCAAGGGGAGTAGTGGGAGCAAAAGACATATCTGGCTTTAAGACTAAGCTTGATAAGTTTATGGAAGGGATGGTATGATGGGATAGCCTAATTTTGGCAATTAATTTTGGCAATTGATCTTTGATTATCAGCAAGTAAGTATGCCCAGTGGTCTGTGATGGTATGTTATATGGGATGGGATCTGAGTTACTGCAGAGAATTCTTTCCTGGGTGCTGCCTGGTGAGTCTTGCCCACATGCTCAGGGTTTAGCTGATCGCCATATTTGCAATCGGGAAGGAATTTTCCTCCGGGGCAGATTGGCAGAGGCCCTGGAGGTTTTTCACTTTCCTCTGCAGTGTAGGGCATGGGTCACTTGCTGGAGGATTCTCTGCAGCTTGAGGTCTTCAAACCACAATTTGAGGACTTCAATAACTCAGACATAGGTTAGGGGCTTGTTATAGAAGTGGATGGGTAGGATTCTGTGGCCTGCTTTGTGCAGGAGGTCAAACGAGATGATCATAATGGTCCCTTCTGACCTTAAAGTCTATGAGTCTATGAGTCTAAGTTGGTTGGAAGAGGAAGAGCCAAAAAGGGACAGAAGGAAAGAAAGAGGCAGGAGGAGAAGAAAGAGAAAACAGAGAGGCCTGGCGGGAAGGCGAGCTGGGGAAACTCAGGGGAAGAGCCCACCGGCCCCAGGGGAAAGGGTTGGAGGAGATGCAGAGGAAGAGAATAGAAAAGAATGGGAGTGGGGGGGGGAGATGAAGGGGGAATCAAATCATAGAGAGGAGAAGGGATAAAGAAATGGCTCAAGGGGAGGAGAGAGCAAGACAAGCCACCATGTTATGATCCAGCCAGGCTAGTGGAGCCTGGTGTAATAATCTGGGACTCATATGCCTACCCGACTGTAAGCTTAACTTTGGGTAAGTGCATAAAAACTGGATCAAATGTTCCAATAACTCACAACAGGGAATGTTGAGGAAAAGGGGACAGACTGAGTGAGCCCAAACAGAAAGGCCAACTAGTAACTCAAGGACAGTGTTAAGATCATGCCTAGTCAACAAGAGAATTGTGGGGCTGGAAATCAAGGGACCAAAACTGGTGTGTCGGAAATGAGGTCTAATTGGTGGACAAAAGAATAAGGGGAAGGACTATTCCACTCATCGCCCCCTTTGGGGTCCATTAGAAAAAAGACCTTCGGGGAGATTGAAGTGCTCTGACTAGCTGGGAGATGAGTGGACAGGAAGAAGTGAGCTTCACTGCATGGCTGCCACATCCACCATCTCCTAGGGACCTCAGGATCCACCGTAATGCTGTTGGGCCTTCATGATCTTGATCCTGATGCTGAGAAATATCCTGTCCAGACCAAGCCTGAGAGAGGGGGAGCCAGATGACATGGCCAGCCTTCACTGGCTCCAGCCAAACACCACCTGGAATGTAAGACTGTGGTTCCTGCTGTCACCCCCACCTTTGTGTGTCATTTTCCTTCCCTCCTATTTCTCCTCTTCCCTCTCCCTCTCCTTTTGCCTTCTGTTTAGTAAGAGTCTGGCTGAGCTGGCCAAATCTGCATATTTTGCAGCACTGCTGTGATCCTGTGACTAAAGAGGCAGCAAAAAGCAATGTTCTAAGCAGCCCAATGCTGGTACAAGTTTGCCAGGTCTGAGAGTGGCTGATCGGAATGTGTGCTGTGCCTTTAGTTCTTCAGCAGTAAGGCTGCAAGGGAAAGTTTTTCAATCTTCCCCTTTTTGTGTGTTTCTGACTTATTCGGTCTTTTCGGAAACAGCATCCGTCTGCAACAACAGATCCAGCTCATCTCAGCTAACTCCTTTTCTCTACCAAAAACAAACAAACAAAAGCAAACAAAAAAACCAAAATAACAAAGGGAAAAACAAGGGACAGCTATTACCATCTTTAATACCATCAAAGAGACCTTCAGACAGGGCTTGTTCTTTCTAAAAACTCTCTATAGCAAAAGGATATTGTTAAAACAAAAGCCTCACTCAATACATTACATTTCAAATGTGTGAACTGTTTCCTTATTGTTCTATGTCTTTAATAAAAGGTTACAAAGATTTTTAACAGGGTGTTTGCTGTGGGACTGAGCAGACCAATGTCTGTGTCTTCTAAAATCCCAAGCCTTGTTTCACTGTTTAGTGCTGTACAGTGGCAGGTCATGTTAACACCTTTCAATCTCTAGGCCAATATATTCTATTAAACCAAATACAAAAACTTTCCAGGCTATGGATGCCTCTCTGCCCCCAACTCATACTAGCCCTTGGGAGAGCTGCATTGCACAGCTGCCCCACACCTTCCCCCCTCTAGAGCTGACCCCACAGCCACCCTCCTCTCCATCAATCCCACAGTCTCAATCTTGGGGTCAGCTACAACCCTGCCCCTCCTTCTCCTCCTCCCCCCACCCCAAATCCAGGCTTCTACCCAATCTCACCAGTCATAGGCCTGGTCTACACTATGTGTTTAAACCGATTTTAGCAGCGTTAAATTGATTTAACGCCGCACCCGTCCACACTACGAGGCCCTTTATATCGATATAAAGGGCTCTTTACATCGGTTTCTGTACTCCTCCCCGACGAGAGTAGCGCTAAAATCAATATTACCATATCGTATTAGAGTTAGTGTGGCCGCAAATCGATGGTATTGGCCTCTGGGCGGTATCCCACAGTGCACCACTGTGACCGCTCTGGACAGCAGTCTGAACTCGGATGCACTGGACAGGTATACAGGAAAAGCCCCACGAACTTTTGAATTTCATTTCCTGTTTGGCCAGTGTGGAGCTGTGATCAGCATAGGTGACCACGCAGAGCTCATCAGCACAGATTGCAATGCAGTCTCCTGAGAATCGAAAAAGAGCTCCAGCATGGACCGCACGGGAGGTACTGGATCTGATCGCTATATGGAGAGAGGATTCAGTGCTAACAGAACTCCGTTCCAAAAGACGAAATGAAAAAATATTTGAAAAAATTTCCAAGGCTATGATGGCCAAAGGCCACACCAGGGACTCAGTGCAGTGCAGAGTGAAAGTTAAGGAGCTCAGACAAGCCTACCAGAAAACCAAAGCAGCAAACGGAAGGTCCAGGTCAGGGCCGAAAACATGCCGCTTCTACGCTGAGGTGCATGCAATTTTAGGGGGCTGCGCCACCACTACCCCACCCCTGTCTGTGGATTCCGAGGTGGGGGTTGTAATCTCAACCATGGCTGAGGATTCTGCGGAGGGTGAAGAGGAGGAGGAGGAGGAGGAAGAGGAGAACAAACTTGCAGCGAGTACACAGCACTCCGTTAGCTCCAACAGCCAGGAGCTTTTTGTGACTCAGACAGAATTACCCTCCCAGCCCTCCCAAGCCACTAGCCCAAACAGTGAAGCCATGGAAGTGACCTCTGGTGAGTGTACCTTTGTAAATATAAAACATGGTTTAAAAGCAAGCGTTTTTTAATAATTGATTTGCCATGAGGGCTTGGGATCCATTCGCGGCCAGTAAAGCTACTGGAAAAGTTTGTTAACATGTCTGGGGATGGAGCGGAAATCCTCCAGGGATATCTCCATGAAGCGCTCCTGGAGATACTCCAAAAGCCTTTGCAGAAGGTTTCTCGGCAAGGCAGCCTTTTTCCGTCCACCATGGTAGGACGCTTTACCACGCCATACATGTAGCAAGTAATCGGGTATCATTGCATGACAAAGCATAGCTGCGTATGGTCCCGTGATTGCTGGCATTCAAGAAACATCCGTTCTTTATCTCGCTCTGTTATCCTCAGCAGAGTGATATCGTTCAAGGTAACCTGGTTGAAAGTCAGGAATTTAATTAAGGGGACAGAGATGGCCATTTTCCTACTGGGCTGTTGCTTAAAAGAAATCCTTCCTTGCACGTAGCCAAGTGGGGGGAGGGGAGGAAGGCTAGCACTAAGCTTTTTTGCGTTTGGCTAGCAGGAATCGTCCCAGCTACCAGCCACGCGGTGGGGGGCAGAAAGGGGGGTAATTAGCAGTGATCTTCCATGATACCAGCCATGCGGTGGGGGCAGGGGTAAAGCAATCATCCTAGAGAATTGGATGCGGGGGTTGGCTTCTGCTGCTGCATGTTAACAGGAAAGAAGCATCAGAGGGTACTGTGTATATGAAGGCTGGAGAAGCCGAAAGACAATGGCTTACCATGGCCGCATGCAAGCTGAATTCTGATGCCCGGACCTGCGTCTGTGAGATCTGTAACACCAGAGCCGCAGGCACTCAATATTAAGATGCAAAATGCGACCTTGTAGTGAAATCACATGCTATGTAAGGTGAATAGTGTTGTTCACTGTGAAAGAGTTTAACCATTGTTCTGTAAAATGTATCTTTTAAAATACTTCTCTCCCTTTTTTCCCTCCCTCATGCAGCTGCACATTTTTCAAGCCTCCCTACTCCATCCCGAAAGCTCTCTCAGATAAGGCGAAGGAAAAAGAAGACGCGAGACGAAATGTTCTCAGAAATCATGGAAGTAACCCGCAATGAAAGAGCTCATCTGAATGACTGGAAGGACGTGGTAGCAAAGTACAGGAAAGATGCCAGTGAACGTGAGGACAGGAGGGACCAATGTGAGGATAGGAGAGACACTCGAGATGAGAGGTGGCAACAGGAAGATCAGAGGTGTAGGCAGGAAGATCAACGGTGGCGAGATGCAACACTGGAGCTGCTGCGTGATCAAACTGATATCCTCCGACGTCTGGTGGATCTTCAGGAAGAGCAGCGGGGTCACAGAGTGCTGCTGCAGCCCCTGTATAACCACCCTCACCACTCACCATGTTCCATATCTTCCTCACCCAGACGTGTAAGAACGCGTGGGGGAAGGCTTCGTGCACCTGCCCACTCCACCCCAGTGGACAGTCCAACCAAAAGGCTGTCATTACATTGAAATGTATTTAATGGCCTTTTCCTTCCCTCCTATGCTCCTCCCAAACCACACCCGGGATACCTTGTCAGTTCTCTGCCTCTTTTTATAATTACTTTTTAATAATGAATACATGATTTTTAAACGATAGAGACTTTATTTCCTTAAGCAAGCTGTAATCGAAGGAGGAGGGTGGGTTGCTTACAAGGAAGGAGTCAATAAAGGGGGGGCGTTCATGAAGGGGAAGCAAACACAGCAGTCACACCGTACCCTGGCCCACGATGAAACTCATTTTCAGAGCTTCTCTGATGCACACCGCTTCCTGGTGTGCTCTTCTAATCACCCTGGTGTCTGGCTGCACGTAATCAGCGGCCAGGTGATTTGCCTCAGCCTCCCACCCCGCCATAAAGATCTCCCCCTTACTCTCACAGAGATTGTGGAGCACACAGCAAGCAGCAATAACAAAGGGGACATTGGTTTGGCTGAGGTCTGAGCGAGTCAGTAATGTGCGCCAGCGCACCTTTAAACGGCCAAATGCACATTCTACCACCATCCTGCACTTGCTCAGCCTGTAGTTGAACAGCTCCTGACCACTGTCCAGGCTGCCTGTGTATGGCTTCATGAGCCATGGCATCAAGGGGTAGGCTGGGTCCCCCAGGATAACTATAGGCATTTCAACATCCCCAACTGTTATTTTCTGGTCTGGGAAGTAATTCCCTTGCTGCAGCAGTTTAAACAGAGCAGTGCTTCTGAAGACACAAGCGTCATGAACCCTTCCTGGCCATCCCACGTGGATGTTGGTGAAACGTCCCTTGTGATCCACCAATGCTTGCAGCACCATGGAAAAGTACGCCATGCGGTTTATGTACTGGGTGCCCTGGTGCTCCGGTGCCAAGATAGGGATATGGGTTCCATCTATCTCCCTCCCCCCACAGTTAGGGAATCCCATTGCAGCAAAGCCATCCACTATGACCTGCACGTTTCCCAGAGTCACAACCTTTCGTAGCAGCAGCTTAATGATTGCTTTGGCTACTTGCATCACAGCAGCCCCCACAGTAGATTTTCCCACTCCAAATTGATTCCCGACTGACCGGTAGCTGTCTGGAGTTGCAAGCTTCCAGAGGGCTATTGCCACTCGCTTCTCCACTGTGAGGGCTGCTCTTATCTTGGTATTATGGCGTTTCAGGGCAGGGGAAAGCAAGTCACAAAGTTCCATGAAAGTGCCCTTACTCATGTGAAAGTTTTGCAGCCACTGGGAATCGTCCCACACCTGCAAAACTATGCGGTCCCACCAGTCTGTGCTTGTTTCCTGGGCCCAAAACTGGCGTTCAATGGCTAGAACCTGCCCCATTACCAGCAGGATCTCCAAAGTGCAGGGGCCCGCGTTTGAGATAATTCTGTGTCCATGTCCTCATCACTCTCGTCACCGCGCTGCCGTAGCCACCGCCTCCTCCTCGCCTGGCTTTGCAGGTCCCGGTTCAGCATAGACTGCACGAGAATGCGCGAGGTGTTTACAACATCCACTATAGCGGTATTGATCTGAGCAGGTCCATGCTTGCTGTGCTATGGCGTTTGCACAGTTCACCCAGGAAAAAAGACGTGAAATGGTTGTCTGCTGCTTTCACGAAGGGAGGAGTGAGGCTGTACCCAGAACCACCCGCGACAATGATTTTTGCCGCATCAGGCACTGGGCTCTCAACCCAGAATTCCTAGGGGCGGGGAAGACTGCGGGAACTATGGGATAGCTGCGGGATAGCTACCCACAGTGCAATGCTCCAGAAATTGATGCTAGCCTCGGACCATGGACGCACACCGTCAAATTAATGTGCTTAGTGTGGCTGCGTGCACTCGACTTTATACAATCTGTTTTATAAAACCGGTTTATGTAAAATTGGAATAATCCCATAGTGTAGACGTACCCATAGAATCATAGAATATCAGGGTTGGAAGGGTCCTCAGGAGATCATCTAGTCCAACCCCCTGCTCAAAGCAGGACCAATTCCCAACTAAATCATCCCAGCCAGGGCTTTCTCAAGCCTGACTGTAAAAACCTCTAAGGAAGGAGATTCTACCACCTCCCTAGGTAACCCATTCCAATGCTTCACTACCCTCCTAGTGTAAAAGCTTTTCCTAATATCCAACCTAAACCTTCCCTACTGCAACTTGAGACCATTAGTCCTTGTTCTGTCATCTGCTACCACTGAAAACAGTCTAGCTCCATCCTCTTTCGAACCCCGTTTCAGGTAGTTGAAATCAGCTATCAAATCCCCCGTCATTCTTCTCTTCTGCAGTCTAAACAATCCAGTTCCCTCAGCCTCTCCTCATAAGTCATGTGCTCCAGCCCCCTAATCACTTTTGTTGCCCTTCACTGGACTCTTTCCAGTTTTTCCACATCCTTCTTGTAGTGTGGGGCCCAAAACTGGACATGGTACTCCAGATGAGGCCTCACCGATGTCGAATAGAGGGGAACGATCATATGCCTCCATCCGTTGGCAGTGCCCCTACTTATACAGTCCAAAATGCTGTTAGCCTTCTTGGCAACAAGGGCACAGCTGTTGACTCATATCCAACTTCTCGTCCACTGTAACCCCCAGGTCCTTTTTCTGCAGAACTGCTGCCTAGCCATTCAGTCCCTAGTCTGTAGCAGTGTATGGGATTCTTCCATCCTAAGTGCAGGACTCCACACTTTCCTTGTTGAACCTCATCAGATTTCTTTTGGCCCAATTCTCTAATTTCTCTAGGTCCTTCTGTATCCTATCCCTACCCTCCAGCGTATCTACCTCTCCTCCCAGTTTAGTGTAATCTGCAAATTTGCTGAGGGTGCAATCCACGCCATCCTCCAGATCATTAATGAAGATACTGAACAAAACTGGCCCAGGACCGACCCTTGAGGCACTCCACTTGATACCGGCTGCCAACTAGACATGGTCATGGACCCACTGATCACTACTTGTTCAGCCCGATGATCTAGCCATCTTTCTATCCACCTTATAATCCATTCATCCATCCCATACTTCTTTAACTTGCCAGCAAGAACATCGTGGGAGACCGTAGTAAAAGCTTTGCTAAAGTCAAGGAATAACACATCCATTGCTTTCCCCTCATCCACAGACCCAGTTATCTCATCACAGAAGGCAATTAGGTTAATCAGGCATGACGTGCCCTTGGTGAATCCATGCTGACTATTCCTGATCACTTTCCTCTCCTCTAAGTGCTTCAGAATTGATTCCTTGAGGACCTGCTCCATGATTTTTCTAGGGACTGAGGTAAGGCTGACTGGCCTGTAGTTCCCCAGATCCTCCTTCTTCTCTTTTTTAAAGATGGGCACTACATTAGTCTTTTTCCAATCATCCAGGACCTCCACCGATCGCCATGAGTTTTCAAAGATAATGGCCAGTGGCTCTGCAATCACCTCCGCCAACTCCTTTTGCACCCTCAGATGCAGTGCATCCAGCCCCATGGACTTGTGCTCGTTCAGCTTTTCTAAATAGTCCTGAACCACTTCCTTCTCCACAGAGGGCTGGTCATCTCCTCCCCATGGTGTGCTGCCCAGTGCAGTAGTCTGGGAGCTGACCTTGTTCGTGAAGACAGAGGCAAAAAAACAAACAAACACTGAACACATTAGCTTTTTCCATATCCTCTGTCGCTAGGTTGCCTCCCTCATTCAGTAAGGGGCCCACACTTTCCTTGACTTTCTTCTTGTTGCTAACATACCTGAAGAAACCCTTCTTGTTACTCTTAACATCTCTTGCTAGCTGCAACTCCAAACATGATTTGGCCTTCCTGATTTTACTCCTGCATGCCTGAGCAATATTTTTATACTCCTGCCTGGTCATTTGTCTAGTCTTCCACCTCTTGTAAGCTTCTTTTTTGTGTTTAAAATCAGGAAAGCTTTCACAGTTATTTACTATTCTTTCTACTGTGATAAAGTTCCTTCTCTACCTTGGTGGGTCCTGCGTTTATTGGCAGATTTGCTCGCCTCAGAGATCTTCCCCTCTGGTGGAACCCACAGTCCAGGTCAACTCCTCCTGTATCTGATCAGGAGTTGAGAGGCTTGGGGGAACCCAGGCCCGCCCTCTACTCCAGGTTCCAGCCCAGAGCCCTATGGATTGCAGCTGTCTATACTGCCTCCTGTAACAGCTGCATGACAACTACAACTCCCTGGGCTACTTCCCTATGGCCTCCTCCAAACACCTTCTTTATCCTCACCACAAGACCTTCTTCCTGGTGTCTGATAACGCTGATACTCCTCAATCCTACAACAGCACACCCACACCCATACCCATACCCACACCCACACCCACACCCATACCCATACCCATACCCACACCCACACCCACACCCACACCC
This sequence comes from Gopherus flavomarginatus, assembly GCF_025201925.1. NCBI lineage: Eukaryota > Metazoa > Chordata > Testudines > Testudinidae > Gopherus > Gopherus flavomarginatus. The sequence goes on from NC_066625.1 coordinate 47,824,724, forward strand.
ATACCCACACCCACACCCACACCCATACCCATACCCACACCCATACCCACACCCACACCCACACCCACACCCACACCCACACCCATACCCACACTCTCTCACTCTCACTCTCACTCTCACTCTCACTCTCACTCTCACTCTCACTCTCACTCTCAGCTCCTTGCGCCTCTTGCTCCCAGCTCCTCACATGCGCTCCACAAACTGAAGTGAGATCCTTTTTAAACCCAGGTGTCCTGATTAGCCTGCCTTAATTGATTCTAGCAGCTTCTTGATTGGCTGCAGGTGTTCTAATCAGCCTGTCTGCCTTAATTGTTTCCAGAAAGTTCCTGATTGTTCTGGAACCTTCCCTGTTACCTTACCCAGGGAAAGGGGACCTACTTAACCTGGGGCTAATATATCTGCCTTCGATCACTCTGCTGTAGACATCTGGCCTGAGCCTATCACACTACACATTGGGATGGTTTGTTCCTGCAACCTCAGTAAGGATTCTTTAAAATATAGCCAGCTCTCCTGAACTCCTTTCCTTCTCACGTTATTCTCCCAGGGGATCCTGGCCATCAGTTCCCTGAGGAGTCAAAGTCTGCTTTTCTGAAGTCCAGGGTCTGTATTCTGCTGCTCTCCTTTCTTCCTTGTGTCAGGATCCTGAACTTGACCATCTCATGGTCACTGCCTCCCAGGTTGCCACTTTTGCTTCCCCTACTAATTCTTCCCAGTCTGTGAGCAGCAGGTCAAGAAGAGCTCTGTCCCTAGTTGGTTCCTCCAGCACTTGCACCAGAAAATTGTCCCCTACACTTTCCAAAAACTTCCTGGATTGTCTGGGCACCGCTGTATTTCTCTCATGGCACATATCAGGGTGATTGAAGTCTCCCGTGAGAACCAAGGCCTGCGAATCAGTAACTTCTGTTAGTTGCCAGAAGAAATCCTCATCCACCTCATCGCCCCCTGGTCTGATGGTCTATAGGAGGCTCCCACCATGACATCACCCTTGTTGCTCACACTTCTAAACTTTATCCAGAGATTCTCAGGTTTTTCTGCAGTTTCGTACTGGAGCTCTGAGCAGTCATACTGCTCTCTTACATATAATGCAACTGCCCCACCTTTTCTGCCCTGCCTGTCCTTCCTGAACTGTCCTTCCTTTACCATGTCTCTACAATCCCCCTCGTCCTCTCCAGCCCACCTGCTCCAGGCCTTAATCACCCATCTCATTAACTCTGCCCTCTCACCCATATCTCCTCTCATTCCCCTTCAGAGCCTGCTGTAAAATCATCTCCCCCTTCAGACCAGTCCATTCTGATCCCTCCCCTGGCTCCATCGCAGGTCTGTCAAGGTTCCTCCCCCACTCTGAACTTTAGAGTACAGATGTGAGGACCTGCATGGACACTTCTAAGCTTAATTACTAGCTTAGATCTAGTAACACTGCACCATCCAGAAATTTCAGTGTCTGGAACACTTCCTGTCCCCCCAAAACCTTCCCCTCCCTGGGCAGCCTTGAGAAGCTTTTTCACCAAGTTCCTGGTGAACTCCAATCCAACCCCTTGGATCTTAACACAAGGAGAATTTAACCATCCCCCCCTCCTTTCCCCCACCAATTCCTGGTGAGTCCGGATCCAATCCACTTGGATCTTAAAACAAGGAAAAATCAATCAGGTTCTTAAAAAGAAAGCTTTTAATTAAAGAAAGAAAAGTAAACAAATCAGCTCTGTAAAATCAGGATGGAAAATACTTTACAGGGTAATCAGATTCCTATAGCCCAGAGGAACCCCCTCTAGTCTTCGGTTCAAAGTTACAGCAAACAGAGGTAAAATCCTCTCAGCAAAAAGGAACATTTACAAAAATAAGACTAACACACCTTGCCTGGCTGTTACTTACAAGTTTGAAACATGAGAGACTGATTCAGAAAGATTTGGAGAGCCTGGATTAACATCTGGTCCCTCTTAGTCCCAAGAGCGAACAACCCCCAAAACAAAGAGCACAAACAAAAGACTTCCCCCCACCAAGATTTGAAAGTATCTTGTCCCCTTATTGGTCCTCTGGTCAGGTGTCAGCCAGGTTTACTGAGCTTCTTAACCCTTTACAGGTAAAAGAGACATTAACCCTTAACTACCTGTTTATGACAAGGTCCTACACTAGAGCTAGCAAATTCCCCTAAAATGCATCTCTCAGGGCCACCCAAACCACGTGTGAATTCAGCAAATCCTTTCAAAAGCCACACACAAAAAGGGAATTTTTTTTTAAAAAGTCTAACCAGTCTGTTTGGACCTTTCCACAGCAAAATGTTGTCACTTTTCATTTTGAAATTGAGGCAACTTTAAAAAAAGAGGTGAGGGGGGTCTTGAAAAACACCCATACACAACCTGAAATGAACAACCAAAGCAATTTTGTTTGAGGCCAAACCGAACAAATATACATATATTTTTTTATTTCTCCGACTGGCCCCAAACTGAAAAGTCACTGATTCGCTCAGCTCCATTCAGCACCCGAGTGCAGCTCCTTCTTGAGTCTTTGCAGACTTCATCCCCATCTAGCTCTCCAGGCTCATTCCCCCGCCACTCTCCCAGCCATTCCCTTTGTGTCCTTCCCTGGTTCTCCCTTGCCAATCCCCTGCCACGCTGCTCCTCAAGCTAACATTATTCTCCCCTGCTCCTGCCCCAGACTTCCCTCTCTTCCTTCAAGTTCCTCCTTAAACAAGATCCTGCTCAAGACAATGGGCAATCAAATAAACCAAGCAAGAGATTCACTGCCCTCCCCTGTGTTGTACAGCTCCCAGAATGCTGTTGGGACTCAAGAAATACCCACGGGTCCTGGGCTCTGACTGCCTTTTATTGCAGCCTTTAGGAAAGGGATTTAGTGTCCGTGTGCATCCTTAGGAAAGAATCTTCTCAGCCCTTTTATTCTCTCGGCCCAGGGCACCGATGCAGCTGTGGCTGGACTAGCAGTTGGAGCGCCTCACGCTGAGACAGACGCCCAGTGCAATCTCATGCTTCATGGATTCCATGGTCACTGAGGTCTGAGGAAGAAATTTTTTGCCCATGTGGCAGAGAACAGCAAAGGTGGCCAGATGCATTGTGGGGATTTCACCTTTCCCTTTGCTGCTGCAAGAGGCAAGATACTGGAGTGGACTGACACAGAATAGTTTTGCACCTTGTGGTTGAATCTCCTTTTCTCATGACACATTATACAGACAGGGTTTGTGGGGAGGCCCCAGGGCTCCCTTGGATTAAAATTCACAACAAAAGCCAAGAGCAATGCTCCCTTAATCCAGTCTGGGGGATGCAAACCTCAAGGACCCTAGCCAGAAAGCTCCAGCCCACCTTGCCTCTGTGATGTCAGCAGTGGCCCTGTGTCACAAAGGGAGTAGGCAGCCTGTGGCTCAGTGTGTGCTCTGGGAGCTGGAGGAGGGAGCACACGGCTGTCTGGGCTCTCCTTTTCAGACAGTTGGGAGCATTTTTTGGCGCATATAGCACCTGTTTACATAGAACTCGCAGAGGAAGCCACATCTTCACTGTCATCTGCAATTATATGTGAGACATCAAAATTCTTCTGTGGCTCGACCTTCCCAGCACAGGGGAGAGGGACCTTTCCTAGCATATCCTCAGGGATAGGAAAGAGACGGACAAAATTATACCATCTCTGACAATCAGTCTTTCTTTAGGTAAATATCTAAACAGCAAAAATGGAAAACAAGGTTAAAATCACAGATTTAAATCAAGATTTCCTCTGCTTGTTGATTTAAATCACAGTGAAAATCATTGATTTGACTCGCTCTGATTTAAACCAGTCCATGCTGCCGTGAACTCGGTGTGGGGTGGAAAGGGGTAATTTTAAATTGTGTTGGATGTCAAGTAATTTTATCCCAAAACTTAGTAAAAATATGTAGTTTAGAGAAACAAGCAATGCTAAGCTAGCTCTTCTTATCTCTTTTTCTGACCATTCAGAGGGTGACTTCACTGTTTTAGTCACAGGGGCTCTTTTACATACCTTAGGGGACACCAGGATCAAAGCCAAGCAAAAGAATCACTGTTATTAACCATGGCTATTTGATTATTCAAGAAAAAAAACACTAAACAAAACAACAAAAGACAGAACACAACTGAGAAAAGGCTGATTTCTGTTCAGTCTCATCTGTGTGCTTCTCTCTGGAGAGCTTTTAACAGATGACACCTTTGTGAGCAGCCCTGCCTTTGATGGGGCACTTTTCTTTTGGTAAGTTGAAACCAAGGTCTTATTTCCCAAAATTATTGTGAGTCATAGATACTAAGACTGACTATGGATGGGGAAAATAATTTTAAAAGCAGGCCGATCCTATTAATAACTAGACTGTTTATCTAGATGGGCAAAGTAAGCAATTTTAACTAAATTCTCGGAAGCAGAAGAAATTAGTAAAATTACTGAGTTAGAAGAAACCATTTAAGGAGCTGTCTGAGACTGGCCAATGAACAAAATATTTAGAATCTTAAATACACTTAAATCCCACGATTTCTCCATTTCACAATGTTTAGCCCCTGTCTCTTTCCCAAATGCATATGGTTGAAACATTTAGTGGTTCACAGGAGAAACTGTTAACATCTTAAATTACAACAGTATTTTCATATCACAACAAAACTGTTACAAGTGTTTATAACTCTAATCTCTTGGCAGGGTTTTAGTTAACTTCTCTTACCAACACATGCTGAAGTTTTGGGGAGGTTGCCTTGGGCTGGTTTCTTCCTGAGGCATCTCTCTTCTGTCTGTGTCAGCTTGCTTGTTGAGAGGGAGAGGATGGGTTGAGTTTGAGCAGGGTTGCTGAGCGTGTGCAGGGTGCTCACTTAGAGTTTTTATATTCTCCTCTTCCCTATTTCCATGTAATTTTAGAAAAACACACCTCTCTCAACCTTTCTTTGCCTTCGTACATTCATGGAGCCTCTTCATCTTATGTGTCGGTAGTTAGTTAATGGGTATATGTGTTAGGGCTGTAAGTCTTTCTTGACAGTTATATTTCCTTTGTTTATGTGGGGGAGATTCTCAAATCAGCTTCAAATTTAGTCTTTTAACTCTTCTACTCTTCTTATTCAGTTCATTTTCTGAGATATTTCTTCAGTTTCATAAGGGTTCAGCAGGAAATGAAATTCTGTTTTTAAAAAGTCCAAGCATGCCTGTTCTTTATGAGAAGGTTTTTAGTTCCTGAAGCAGTCTTTGAAAATCAAATCATTCTTAGCAAGTCTTTAGCTTAAATAGTGATTGAAGAAGTTGTTGATTCTTTAGAACAATTATTGGAGAGATGCTTCTTCTTATCTTTCTGAGTTGGGGGAAGGAGTGGATGGAGCTCTGCTAGTAATGAATTAATTCCTCATTAATATAATAAATAGTCTAGACTTAAATGTCTTTTTATATTGATAATCAGCTGAGCAAGGTCATTTGATTTCATGTTAGTACATAATGCATTTTACTACCTGTAGCAAGGATATTAGAAAATGATATTAGATGCTTTTCCTTCAATTAAAATACTTTGCAAATATGCTCCCCAAAACAGTTTGCCATTTCAATATTTTAGAAATCAACTAAAGTTTTCTACAAAACTTTTTCTCAACTACAAACATTTTTCTCTAAAGTTTGAAGGACCCAAGCAGAGGGTTTTGTTGCAAAGAGGGGCTGGTAGAGGGCACTTTGTGGTCTGGATTTATTGTTCTAACATTTATGGAGACATACTTATCTCATAGAACTAGAAGGGACCCTGAAAGGTCATTGAGTCTAGCCCCCCGCTTTTACTAGCAAAACTAAGTCTTGATTTTTGCTGCAGATCCCTAAATAGCCCTCTTGAGGATTGATCTCACAACCCTAGGTTTAGGGACCTAAAAGCTCAAACCACTGAGCTATTCCTCCCCTGCCCTAGCCTAGCCCTCAATTCATTTTGGAATATCCAACATAAATAACATCCTCACCTTCTACAGGGCCAGATCTTTCCTAAAACATTTTCCTTTATAACATGTGTTTTATTGAGTTAAAGGATTAGATCTATACTAAACTGGCAGCTTATAGAAGGGGAGGGTGCTCTGGTGTAGATAAAACACTCTTTTGGGTGCTTTGATTCTTGACCCAAGTTCCTTAGAGTTACAAGTGGTTTGTTATAGCAATTCAACTTCTATTAAATATTTTCTACAAAGTACAAATGCCAATAATCGACATATATTTTAAACAGAGCACAAAAAGAAAATAGTATAAAAGTTAAAGCAAATTAAAATGAGGACAGCTGTCTTTGACATGTTTGTACAGATACTCTTGCAGAACATAAACAGATTTATGGTTAAGAAGATGTTATTTTCTGGACATTTGCTAATTTCTGGAAAGCAGAAAGCTGAAGCCTTCTGCAATTTCTTTGATTAGCGTGAACATTTTATAACCTAGCTAACTAAAACTGGGCTACTCATTTTTTCAAGCAAATGTATATTTGAATGTTTAGTAAAGGCACAAACATGTTTGTAATGACCTAACATTATAAACATGTTATAATAATGCTATTCATAAAATGTTTACATCAATGTTGAGGTCTCGCCACCTCCTAGCGGTCTTGTCTCTCCAGCCAGGCAGGCAGCAAAAAACCTAAGTCTGGGTCTCCTTGGCCCATCTAGAAGCATGTGTGAGTATGGTGCAGTCTGTGTCATGGGAAGGAAGCCCCAGGGGCTCATTCATGTTGGTTCTTGTCTTAGGAACCAATATGGATCTTTATGGCTACCTCTGCCAACTGCTCGTCCGGTCTGGAGGTGAGTAGGAATTCTCTCCAGCAATGGACCCTCCTCTCCCACCATTGCTGTCCTCTCCAGAGCTACCTGCAGGGGACTACTGGGAATCTGCATGGAATCTCCATGTGCTTGGGGAGTCAGGGTCTCCTGATGGAGGAGGTTTGTTTTCTCCAAGGTTCCTTGGAGCATTTTCGCTTTATTTAAACCCCCCAGACATTTCTAGCTCTTCTGCACTGGCAGGGAATTCCCCCAATGCAGCACTGCCATCCCGGCCTTGTCTGCACTCTCCTTGTCTCCTGAGGGAGATCTCTTATTAACTAGAGTAGCGGGAACAAGCAGAGCTGGGGAAGTTCTGGCCTCTAATGGAATCCTGCTGGTTAGGAAAGAATTTGGGGCAGATTCTCCACAAATTTCCCCCTCCGGCCCCTATTGCCCCTGCCCATATTCTCTCAGCTCCCTTCCTGTGGGGTGAGATGTTTGTCAAATGCCCTTGGAGATGGATGTGCAGTATAAATGCTCTAGGCTGTGACTGGTGGCAGTCCCTCTCCAGAGGTGCCCTGCAGTGTCATTAGTTCTCCACACAGCTGTATTGTCTACCTCAGCCCCTGCGGTTTCTATCAGAGACAAGGAAAGGAGAAATGACCCCCTCCCCTTTGTTCTTTTCCACAGCCACAGACCAGGGGAATGAGGCTACGGCAACCACTGGGTGTTGCAGCCCTTCCCTATCTGAGCCCGCTGCTTCAGGTAAGTAGGAAACAGTAGACTCATAGACTTTAGGATCAGAAGGGACCAATATGATCATCTAGTCTGACCTCCTGTACAAAGCAGGCCACAGAACCCTACCCATCCACTTCTATAACAAAACCCTAACCTATGTCCGAGTTATTGAAGTCTTCAAATTGTGGTTTGAAGACCTCAAGCTGCAGAGAATCCACCAGCAAGTGTCCCATGCCCCACGCTGCAGAGGAAGGCGAAAAACCTCTAGGGCCTCTGCCAATCTGCCCCAGAGGAAAATTCCTTCCCGACCCCAAATATGGCGATCAGCTAAACCCTGAGCATGTGGGCAAGACTCACCAGCCAGCACTCAGGAAAGAATTCTCTGCAGTAACTCAGATCCCATCCCATCCAACATCCCATCACAGACCACTGGGCATATTTGTCTGTTGATAATCAGAGATCAATTGCCAAAATTAAGCTATCCCTTCATACCATCCCTTCCATAAACTTATCAAGCTTAGTCTTAAAGCCAGATATGTCTTTTGCCCCCACTACTCCTCTTGGAAGGCTGTTCCAGAACTTCACTCCTCTAATGGTTAGAAACCTTCATCTAATTTCAAGTCTAAACTTCCTCGTGTCCAGCTTATACCCATTTGTTCTTGTATCTACATTGGTACTAAGCTTAAATAATTCCTCTCCCTCCCTAATATTAATCCCTCTGATATATTTATAAAGAGCAAGCATATCCCCCCTCAGCCTTCTTTTGGCTAGACTAAACAAGCCAAGCTCTTTGAGTCTCCTTTCATAAGGCAGATTTTCCATTCCTCGGATCATCCTAGTAGCCCGTCTCTGAACCTGTTCCAGTTTGAATTCATCCTTCTGTACAGTGGTACAGACTCCTCAGATTCACCCCTTTCCCTGCATAACCTTCTGTAACCTTGATGATGAAATGTTTCCAATTCATAATAAGTTGTTACAGATAAGGCTGCAACAAAACCCAGGTTCAAGCATTTAGGTCGGTTTCGGAAAATGTATTTAGGCGACACTATGAATGATAAAACCAAACTTCATTCCGAAATAAAAAAGATTAGCTAAGGAAACAGGTGTGCAGTTACCACCTACACTGTCATCACTGAGTGTTGTATTGTGGATCAATGCAGGATCAGTGCACTGACAACAGCATGAAGTACAGCCTTAGAACCCTGGGACAGAATGGTACCTTGGGGTGTTAACTGGAGCGCTCACCGAACTAACAAAACAACTCCCAGTGAAAGCTATTCTCAGACTATTGAATGTGCAACTTCCCATTACACTACTTATATTTCCATCGCCTCCTTTTTGACTCTTTACATTACATGTGGTTTACGTTAACATCTGCGCCAATATCCTTCCCACGCAATTACTATACATAACATTTTAATAAAACTGTCACAATTCTCATAAACACTCATTCAAAACCCTACTTAAGCCAGTTATAGCCAAACAGTAGGATAACCCCGGGCTTATTAACTCTTACTTTCCCATAACAGGACCTTTAACTTATCGCTAACATTCCTCATGCTAACAACTTCAGTTTTCTAAATTCTTCTACACTTGAGCTAACATAGGCCCCAAACCTATTTTCTACTTATTTCTTAACCTAAACCATCCCATAGGAAGGCCAAATTCACAGCCACGAAAAAGTCATGGACCATGAAATCAGACCTTCCCATGAAATCTAGCTATTGGAGGGGTGGGGAAAGGCAGGCTCCTACCACGGCCCTGGCTCCACCTGCTAGTCCCCTCTGGGCTGGAGAGGGAGGGAACTGGCACTTCTCCTGCACTGCCGCCCTCACGGGGGAGATCAGACTCCCCTCCAGGTACATACACCTGTTGCTCAGAAGGCAGTGCAGAAGTGACGCTCGCAATCTCACAACCCCCCTACAACAGTTTTGCGGCTCCTCCACAACTCCCTTCCAGGGCAAAACCCCCACTACAATATTGTGACATTTCAGAGGTAAATATCTGAAACCTTGAAATTGATTTTCAAATCCTATGGCCATGAAATTGATCAGAATAGACCGTAAATTTGGTAGAGCGCTACCTATAGGCTATACCTGCCCTTTGCCAACTCCCTCCAGTGGGTCGGCCCCCTCCTTCCCAGGAGGTTCTGCTTGTGCCTGGCATTCAACTTTTCCACAGGCCTTGTGGTCTGCACTGCTCAGGGCCACCCAGAGGATTCCGGGGGGCTGGGGTCTTCAGCGGCAGGGAGTGTCCGCTTTGGCAGTAATTTGGCGGCAGGGGGTCCTTCCACTCCGGGACCCCCCATTGAAGTCCCGGAAGACCTGCGGCGGGGACCTCCTGCCAATGAATTACCGCCGAAGCTGGACCCGCCCCCGAAGTGCAGCCGGGTCCTTGGCAGTAATTCGGCAGCAGGGGCCCCCGTTACAGGTCTTCAGGGCACTTCGGTGGCAGGTCCCGGAACAGAAGGACCACCCCCCACCGCCATCCCACTTCGGTGGTAATTCGGCGGCAGAGGGTCCCTACCGCAGGTCTTCAGTGCACTTCGGCTGCGGTCCCGGAACAAAAGGACCCCCACCGCTGCCGAATTACCGCGGAAGACCCGGCTGCACTTCGGCAGCTGATCCCACTTCGGTCGTAATTCGGTGGGGGGGGTCCTTCCGTCCCGGAGCGGATGGACCCCCCGCCAGTGAAGACCGTGAGCGGAAGCTTCAGGGGCCCGGGCCCCACGAGAGGTTTCCTGGGACCCCAGAGCCAGTGAAGGACCCTGCTCCAGGGGCCCTGAAAAACTCTCGTGGGGGCTCCTGCTGGGCCCAGGGCCTGGGGCAAATTGCCCCACTTGCCCCCCCTCTGGGCAGCCCTGGAACTGTGTGAATGAGGAGGGCTCTTGGAGTCTCCATCTCCCTGCAGTTCTCTCTCCCCAGGCACTGCACGTGCAAGATTTCTAAATCCTCCAAGTTGTGTTTGCTGCAAGCTAGTCCCCACCCCCTGCACTGTGTGGGAGTCGGGGGCTGTGATTGTTGGCACCAGCCTGTGACAGTGAGAAGGAGAACTGGGGTGGCTTTGCAGCTGTTTAGAGAAATGCTCCTTTCTGGGTCACACAGGTGTTTTCTGTAACCGAGAAAGTTCTTTGGTGACCCAGGTGTGACTGTATTAGTTACTCAGTGAAATCAGCTTCATTGAAGTGTCACAAGAGGACTGGAACCTGCTGCTTTGGGTACCGAAAACTCCCCTCCCCTCAGCACTATCATTCAGATCATTCCCCTGGGCGTTCAACCAGAGACCTTTAATGGAGAAATTTAACTCTTCTCTTCTATTGAGAGACACAGCAGTGCAAGAGACTTCAGTGTCAGCCAGAGATGGCAACCTACCTGACACAGAGTCTCCTGGTCCAGGTAGGCAGAAAGTGACGTGATACACAGCCAGAATTCCTTTCCGAGGCCAAAGTTGCTGTTCATCTGCAATGTCTTTTACAGAATCAACATAATGTTTAGTATCAGGGGGTAGCCATGTTAGTCTGTATCCACAAAAACAACAAGGAGTCCAGTGGCACCTTAAAGACTAACAGATTTATTTAGGCATAAGCTTCTGTGGGTAAAAAAACACTTCTTCAGATGCATGGAGTGAAAATTACAGATGCAGGCATTATATAATGATACAAACTAACATAATGTTTAGTTCTAGCTTGTGCAAACAGTATAATTCCCAAGGGATCCTTCTGGGTGAACAATGATATATTAACACAGGGTGCTATATTAGAGAATCACAACTGTTATTATGAGAGTAAATGTCTCATTAGGCTCAGAATTCAGAAGGATGTCCACAACTGCTTATTAACTCATGTGCATGGTTGCAGCAATTATCTAAGCAGTTGAAGTGACTACTTGTGCAAACTGTCATTGTGATCTGTTACTGGTTGACTGTGTGTCAAGTGACCACGGCTGTGGCTGGAACTGTGGGTGCTACTGAGCCACACACATTCCATTTCTGGGAACAGATGCCAGTGCATTTTTCTTGACTGAGATGCCCACATTTTTCATATGTATATTAGAACAGATGGTTAAGGGTTAATGTCTCTTTTACCTGTAAAGGGTTAAGAAGCTCAGTAAACCTGGCTGACACCTGACCAAAGGACTAATGGGGGGACAAGATACTTTCAAATCTTGGTGGAGGGAAGTCTTTGTTTGTGCTGTTTGTTTTGTTCGTTGTTTGCTCTTGGGGCTAAGCAGGACCAGACGTGCAACCAGGTTTTCTCCAATCTTTCTGAATCAGTCTCTCATGTTTCAAAATAGTAAGTACTAGCTCGAAAAGGCAGATTAGTCTTATGTTTGTTTTCTTAACTTGTAAATGTGTATTTTGCTGGAAGGATTTTTACCTCTGTTTGCTGTAACTTTGAATTTCAGGCTGGGGGCGGGGGAAAGTCCCTCTAGTCTATATGAATCTGAATACCCTGTAAGCATTTTACCATCCTAATTTTACAGAGATAATTTTTTACTTTTTCTTTCATTAATTAAAAGCTCTCTTTTTTAAGAACCTGATTAATTTTTTTCCTTGTTTTACGACCCAAGGGGATTGGGTCTGAACTCACCAGGGATTGGTGGGGGGAAAGGAGAGGGGGGGAAAGGTTAATTCCTCTCTGTTTTAAGATCCAAGGAGTTTGGATCAGGTTAGCCTCTCAGGGTAACCTCTCAGGGTAACTTCCAGTCTGCAAGGGGGAAAGGAGGGTGGATGGTTTATTTCTCCTTGTTTTAAGACCCAAGGGGTTTGGGTCTTGGGTTCCCCAGGGAAGGTTTTGGGGGAACAGAAAGTGTGCCAAACACTATATTTTGGCTGGTGGCAGTGTTAGCAGATCTAAGCTAGGAATTAAGCTTAAAAGAGTCCATGCAGGTCCCCACTTTTTGGACGCTAAAGTTCAATGTGGGGGAAAAAAACTTGAAACAAGCAACCACGGCTGTGGCTGGAACTGTGGGTGCTACTGAGCCACACACATTCCATTCCTGGAAACAGACGCCAGTGCATTTTTCATGACTGAGATGCCCACATTTTTCATATGTATATTAGAAATGGCTTTGTGAGTCATGATCAGATGCTGTCTCAAGCACTGCTGGTTTGGTGGCTGTGCAGTGAGGTGGGCCAGAATAGGTAACTTCTTGGTCAGAACATACCTCATAAGCTCAAATACCTCATGGAGCCAAATGCTCTAGGTGATAGAGCCGCCTTGCTGAATCCCAAGGAAGAGGAGAGGTACCACAAAGGTTTTATCCCCAAAGAAGGGGGATCCCACATTTCAGTGCTGCATTTCTGTGCATCTACCTCCATCCGAGCCTTGCAATGTCTCTATTTCCTTGGGGTTCTCCAGCTCATGAGATACATCCTTCTGACTGAGGGGAACCCAGTGGAATCCCATTCAAAGTCCCTAGTCAAGCAGAGAGCCTCTCCATGTAAATGGAGGTTCCCCCCACCTGGAGCAATTCCAGCCATCTTGGGAGCCACAGACCAGCACGAAAAATTCAGCCTGGGTCTCATTCCACATGGCAGTGCAGAGCACTGAGCACCTGAGTGCTAGCTTGGCCTCTCAAGAATGAGATGTGAATGTTAGGGTGACCAGATGTCCCGATTTTATAGGGACAGTCCCAATTTTGGGGTCTTTTTCTTGTATAGACTCCTATTACCCCCCACCCCCGTCCCAATTTTTCACATTTGCTGTCTGGTCACCCTAGTGACTATTCTGAGGGCTGTGCAGTAGAAGAGAAACTCCTGTGATCTGTTTACATTGGTTCTTGTCTTAGGAGTCAAGATGGGGCTTTTGGACCGTGTCTACCAAAGACTTACTCATACTATTGGTGAGTAGGAATTCTGCCTGGGAGTGTCCCCCACGATACAGATGTACCCCAGCTCTCCTCTGATTCCTATTGCCCTTACAGAGATTCAGTCACCTGACACCTCACCCCACCACTGCCCTTCTGAATTACAAGATGGACACCTTTCCGAATAGACAGGAAAAATCTGGACTCCAGCCAGCCAGGCCCCACTGACTCTTCTGTCCCAGGTAGAAGTCAACAGCCTTTCGCTGTGACAAATCATCACATTTCTATTGCTGTCCCATCAGGAAGTTGCATCCCAGTGCACACAGGATCATTCAGTGCCTCAGTTTCCCTAGCTTCATCATGGGGCTAACAAGACTCACAACATTCACTGAGGTCTGGAAGGTGTGGATAATGTTTGTAAAGGAACTAGAAGGGGAAATGCCCGATCTCAGTGTTAAGTAACATGACACTGTCTGGGCAGTGATTCGTGGAAATCCCTCGTCAGGGGTTCCATAAGGTGCAGATAGTTCCCACACAGCTGTATGTCCCTGTCAGTCCATGAGAGGATCTTCCCTCTAATCCCATGACTGCTTACTTTGCTTAAGAGCCAACTTAGTTTCCTTCTGTTCATTTTAGGCACCAAGTGAAAGGTCTGTTCGTCACCCAGGGGACAGCTCACCCAATCAGTAAGGAGGAGGAGGAGGAGGAAAGGCCAAGGAAGACCAGAGTGAGTGAGGAGAGAATGGGAAATCCACAGCACACTGGGGAAGTGTCCATGGCACAGACGGTACAAGGTTCCCTTCATCACCAACTCAGCCTGGACTCCCGCTCCTACTGCCTTCTCCACAACACACTGACTCTCTAAGGCTCTGATCCCTTTTCCCCATCTGCTTGCTCCCAGATTCACTGCAATTCTCTGGCCCTAGAAAACATGCTCTGCCCCCACTTCCCAGGGCAGCTATTGCAGATGGGAGGAGAGAGGCGACTCCATTCCCAGCACCTGGCTCTGCTTTCTTTCTTCTTTGCTGGCTGGTCAGCAGGGCCGGTGCAACCATTTAGGCGGACTAGGCGGTTGCCTAGGGAGCCGAGATTTGGGGGCACCAAAAAGCACCCCCAAATTTTTTTTAAATGGTTGAGCAGCCGCTGCTGCTGGGACAGAGAGGGAGTCTGAGCTGCCGGCGGCAGCCAGCAGCCCAGGGTGTCCCCTGGGTCAGGGCGCCGCTGCGGCAGCCGGCAGCCCAGGGTGTCCCCGGGTCAGGGCGCCGCCGGAGGGGGCGTCAGGCAGCTCCCGTGGAGCTGCTGCAGTGGTGCTTGCGGAGGGTCCATTGGTCCACGGCTCTGGTGGAGCTGCCGCAGTCGTGCCTGTGGACGGTCGGCTGCTCGCGTGGCTCCGGTGGACCGCCCGCAGACACCACTGCGGCAGCTCCACCAGAGCCGCGGAGCACCGGACCATCCGCAGGCACCACTGCGGCAGCTCCACCGGAGCCGCGGGACCAGCAGGCGGGGCAGCGAAATTGCTGTCCGCCTAGGGCGCTCAAAACCCTAGCGCTGGTCCTGCTGGGCAGCAATGGGCTGCATTAGGGAACCAGAGAGAGAGATAATAACCATAGTCCTGAGCTTCACCTCTCCCCAGAGTTTCCTGCGCACTCACCTCTCCCTGGGTCCAGGGCAGGGTTAGCTGTTAGCCCAGCCTAGACCTGCAGAGAGCAAGGCTCCGGGAGTGGAAGTGGCTGGTCCAAGGCCAGAAAGCAGGAGTATCCATCCCTGGTACACTCTGGAAGTGACCATTGTAGGAGGTGAGCAGGCAGAGACAATGGGCCAGATCTTTGGCCCCTGGTAAGGCCGCATGAAGGGACATGAAACTCTCCCTTCCAAGCTTCCATGTGCTTTCCTCACCCCAGAATGGGGGCAAGGAGGAGCGCTTGGATTCTGTCTCCCCATCCCTGACCTATCTGTGTGAGTCTCTAGACTCTCAGCCCTTCAGGACAGAGATTGTCTCTGTCTGCGTTGTGCTGCACCCAGTGCAACAGGGCCTGATCCTGACCGGAGCCTCTGGGTGCTGCCATAACATCAGTAGTGATAAGTAATCAGGGAAGGCCTCGCTCTTCCAAACCAGGCCCCGCCATCCCTGCCATCCTCTCAGCACACACCACCCCAGCTGGCACCAGGTACAACTGTCCTGTTGAACCAACCATCAGTGATACTAGGCTATTGCAAACAAAGGGGTCAAATTCCCCTCCCAAAGAAAGGAGAGTCCAGCACCAGCTGGAAGCTGCTCTCCACCAGGGCCATAACTTTATTCCTTCCAAGTCTGGGTTGTAGTTACCCAGCTGCTGATGGAGATTCTACACACTGGGGCTTGTCTGCCTGACACGTCATCGCCATGTCCTGCGTCTCTTCTCTTGCAAAGGGCCTTGCTTGTGTGAGGGACATGGATGAGGCTGCCCTGAGGAAGGACATTGGCATCCTCTTCCCAGCACTCCACTCCATGGTAAGAGATGCTGGGATCACTCAGGCAAAATGCCAGGGCCTGTTGGCTTAAACTGGATAGGCTGTGGGAAGAGCTGTCCCTGCCTCATCCTGTTCCCACTGGGGGATGGATCCTGGAGAACTCTCCTTTGGTTTCTTTTCCTCCCACCCACCCCAACCCCTTTGACTGGGAACATCAGCATCCCGCACATTGTTCCAACGCTCCACATCTTCGGTTCCTGACCCGTAAAACTCTGCTTCTACATGAATCACGGCCCCCAAAGCCTCAACCTCACTCATAGACTAATCCAGCTTGCTGGCCTGTTCTTTAGATGGGAATTAGAATCTGCCTCTCCACCCTCATCCCTTCACTCTGCCATCCCAGGGCTTGGCCTGAGAGACACTGGATCTAGTTTACTTTTGCTGCTGTTGCTCTCTTCCCTTAGGTGTGTCATCTCCCCAGAGAGCACCTGGAGGAGCGGAGAGAGGCCCTGGACTCTCTGGTCCATCTGGGTAAGAAACCCATTCCCCTTTCCCAGAGAAGGAGATCCGAGCCTGTGGAATTTCAGAGCCCAGGCACAGAACTATACTCCCTTCCCCTTCACGATTCACCCCATTATGATTCACTCCTCTTCCTGCAGCTCGCTTCTTCCTGGTGGAGCTGCTTGTGTTCCTGTTCAGGAGGCTGAACAAGGACGAGGAAGAGGAGACCTGTGCCAGTCTCTGCATTCTGGACCAGATAGTCTGATCCAACAGTAAGTGACCCCACAGCGAGGCCTTGTCTTTTGATGTGTTATGGCCTCTTGTGCAATTAGCAGCACTTAGCACTGGGCCTCATTGGGCTCATTTGTACCTGTCTGCAGTAGACAAGCCAAGTCCTGCAGCCCCTCAGCCGATGCTGCGGCAATGAGAGAGGACAATCACTGCTGGAACGGCAAGCATGGGCAGATGCAGCTGGTTACCTGTGGGGATAACCTGCCAGGAGGGTCATGTAGGGACACTGAGGTTGCTCTAAGGTTCCTGAGATCTCAGGTCCCTGCACACCCCGGTTTAACATCAGCCCTGCCAAGCCAGTGTCTGTGTCTCTTACAGTTTCCAAAATGACACAGCACACAGAGAAGCTGTTCATAGCCCTGAGGCCAATCCTGCAGAGCACAAGCATATGAGTGAGTCTGGGACCATGGCCAACGTGTCCAAAGCTAGTGAAAGTCTGCCTGCCAGAGCAGAGCCTGCCGGGACTCTGTGCATCAAAACACATGACCCATCAGTGCTCCATAGTGTAGGGCAGAAGGTGGGGGAAAGAATCCCAGCAGGGCTCCACCTGCATTGCCATCTCTGGGCTGCCTAGGAGTATTTCACCAAACACCCAGCTGAGAAAGGATCCCAGCCTGGACCGGGAGGGGACAAGGTCCGTCTACACTGTGTGCAAATCATTTCTGTTTCTGTCTGGGTCTGGCAGGTCAGAGAAGCCCTTGGTTATTTTATACACACCACGGGGGCGCATGGGCTCTTGGAGAAACCTGATTCAAGACCCTTAATTGACTTCTTGGTGCGTCAGTGCACCCTGCCCCTCGACAGCACGGTAAGAATCCGCAGAGACCTTAGTGATGGGGGTCCGTGAACAGGGCAGAACATGAGGTCAAGGGATAGGGAAGGAGGGGCAGCTGCAGACGGGGAGGGGCAGGCGATGGGCAGCAAATAGGGCTTGGGAAGCAGATGGAACTGGAGACGGCACCCTCCGTCTACTGATGGAAGATGGTGACAAATGGAATACAGTGTTTTTTCCTCTCAGCCCATTCTCTCTGATCCCTCTCCCAGTTGCAATCTGGGCTCTGTCCCTTGTGCTGGGAGGGCAGGACCCCTGGCTTCCTCCTTCTCTCGCCCCACCATGATCATCCACCCTACAGGAGACTAAGCCATGATGGGTCTGGTTTTCACTACGCAGAGGGGTGGAGCCTAGAACTGGCTCCACACAGACCCTGGGCTGGTTATGGCACAGTCACAGCCAGGGTTGTGTCTTTTCCCTTCAAGCTCCATTTTCACCCCCTGCCATGCCCACTATATGTACCATGCCACGGAGGTCTCCACTGAATCTAAATCTCCCTGGTGTCTCCTTTATTTTTCACCATCAGGAGGCAGAAGACGAGAGGCACACCATGGAGCTCGAGGTCCGCCAGCTCTGCTCCAGAATCCTGCAGTCCCAGGGTGACTCCCCCAGAATGGCCAATGTAAGTGACCCTGCCCCTCTCCATTGGATGCAGGCCTCTCTGGGTCTGAGCTTTTCCATGAGACAGGCCACAACCAGACTTATTTACCTGAGCCTTCTCGCTCCAGAACATCATGGGGTTGGGTAAAATGGACCCTGGATCCGAGCCAGACCTGGTTCTTTGGAACAGAGAACACTCACCAGCTGAGTGCCCCTGCATGCCAGGGTTTGGGGTCACAGGGGCTCTTCCGCTCTAGCATTCCCTGTGGTCAGTCATGCTGCTTCGGCCGCTTCCATAGCTCAGTCCCTCTTCATTGGTCCCTCTGTTAACTTTTTCCTGGCAGTTACAGGGTGAGGTCTATACAGACCATCACATTCTTGTTTTCCAAAAGCCAATCCTAGCCCAGGATTTCCTGCCTCTCACCCACACTACCCTGGTGCCTAAGGGAGAATCCACTGAGCTGGGAGACACTACGTCCAAATCTCATCTCTGCTGACTACCGCTTAGGTTTCCACACACTGCACAGACCTGATTACTGACCCAGGCCTCAGAACACAAGCCTAAGCAGTCAAGTATTAGCCAGCCCCTCCCCACACTGAACAAATTAACAGCCATGTTGCGCAAGGTCACATCAGGCAGAGCTGAGACTAGAAACCTCATTTCTAATAAGGCAGACCCAAGTATTGTGCCCTCAGCTACACTGTTGTTCAGAATGAGCCTGCCAAAGACATGTGCTTTAGTTACTACAGATGGGGAGAGACCCCCGGGGGTTCCTGCTCTCCACTATTCTATAGTGTCTAGCAAAGAGTTGTGTAACCCTGTGGCACAGTGTGTGTTAAGTCCCCCTCTTGTCCACACAGCAGAGAGCAATTTCATCTGTGGTTCAAGTGGCGCAGGCCTGTGTGGGGATGTGAAGGTCAGAGTTCAAACCTCCCTGAGCGCCTGTCATGGTTTCACTTGATGGTATTGGTTTTCCTAGTCTGCTCTGTGAGGCAGGATATTGCGGCCTACCTGTGGGCCCACGAGTTCTGCAACTCCCTGCTGACCTTAAACACCTGGTGCTGTAGGGTAGGTCTCCGCAGGAGGCAGGTGCTCTCCTTCCTTCGGGACAGGGGGTACTCTGTGACCTTCCTGCAGGAGACCCACATGATTCCAGCCACCAAGGTTAGTTAGCAGCTGGAGTGAGGGGACGAGTTTTATTTCAGTCACCTCAGCACCCATTCGGCAGGGGTGGCCACCCTGTTCTCCCCCAAGCTAGGGACCGAGGTGCTGGGGTTCGCCGAGGTTGTGCCGGATCGCCTGCTGCACCTCCGGGCCTCTGTGGAGGGGCTGACATTGAATCTAGCCAAACACAGGCCTAGAATGAGTGCATTTTTATCAGCAGGCTTCGGCCTTCCTCGACACTCTGACGGAGGACGGTGCCACCCCTCATGGATCCAGGGGAGATACATGGAAGGGCCAGGGCCTTTTACGCCAGCCTCTTCTGCCCAGATCCGCCTGATGCTGAAGCCTTCAGGGTGCTCTGGACTGAACTCTCAACAGTCAGCGCAGGTGGCCAAGACCAGCTGGAGCAGCCTCTCTCCCTGGCCAAGCTCTCGGAATCCCTCCGTCTCATGCCCACCAACAAATCCCTGGGCATGGACGGGCTGACTGTGGAGTTCTACTGCGTGTTCTGGGACATCCTAGGCCTGAACCTTGTCATCACCTACTACCCCTCAATGACCACTGCCTCTTGGTGCCCACCTCGCCCCGTGTCGAAACTTACATGCTAAATCTCAGTGTTTACCTTTCCACCATGCATCCTTCTCTGTCGGAGAACTGGCATGATATGGAGGCCAGGGTGGGTGAGCGGCCATGGAGATGGACAGGACTCCTTCGGTGCCTCTTTCTGTTGGGGAGGGCACTGGTACTGAACCAGCTAGTCCTGTCTATGCTCTGGCAATGGCTCAACACCCTGAGCCTGGCCCCAGGGATCCTGGCCTGGCTCCAGAGGGTAGCTCTGGAGTGCTACTGGCCAGGATTGCACTGGGTCTCTGCAGGGGTCTTGAGTCTTCCCCTGGAGGAGGGAGGACAGGGCCTGGTCTGCCTCCACAGCCAGGTCCATGTCTTCTGCCTCCAGTCCCTGCAGAGTCTCCTTTATGTTGCAGGTAGTCTGGTGTGGAGCACGTTAGCACATGCCTTACTCTGCTGCCTCCAAGAGCTCCGATACAACCGGCAGCTCTTTTTTTCTCCACCCAAAGGGTCTTCCGTGTGACCTCTCCAAGCTACCGGTCTTCTACCAGTAACTCCTCCAGACGTGGAAGCTGTTCTCGGAGACCAGGTCTGTTTTGGCCACTGAGAGGGCCAACCTCCTCGCGGAGCTCCTGCTACACAACCCCAACCTACATGTGTAGGTGGCGGAGTTGCCCTCGGTGCACCAGAGGTTGGTCCTGGCAGATGCCACCAGAATCAGAGACCTCCTGGATTATGACGGGGGGACTGGGTGGATCCTCGTGCGCTCGGTCAGCACATGGGGTTCTCCATCCTTGTGACGTCCCTGCACATATTCCAGGAGGGGGGAGCAGCTTTGTCACCCACTTCTCTTGTTTTCCTGCAGTTGGCAGTGCAAGAGGGAGCTCCCCGCTCACTGCTCACTCCTCACTCCGGGCCCTCCAGAACTTTTTATCGGGCCCCTGTTCTGTGAGCCCCCTCTGGCACCCACCCTTTTGGACTCCAAGACGGCTGCGTACCCTGCAGCCGGTCTGCTTTTGAACTGCCCCGAGGGATAAACTGTACATGCTCCATATGTTGCAATTTCTCACCCTCATGTCCCGCCCCAACACAAAATGGCAGAAATACCTTCCACCTGTACAGGGTGAGGAGCCCCGGTGGGACAGCCTCTACTCCACGTTGGTCCCATGGCCCACCAGGGACATCAGTGGGCAGCTCCTCCAAGGAGCCATGAGTACAGGCATGTATCTGGCATGATTCATCCCTATTCCCAAGGCCTGCCCCTTCTGCAGCATGTGGGAGAACATGGTGCATGCCTACCTTGAATGTACCAGGTTGCAGCCCCTTGCTGAGGTTCTGGATGCACTTTTCCCCATACTTATTCATTTGTGCACACTCTATCCATGGCCTCATGAAGTCGCGAGACCTCCTTGTCAACCTCCTCCTGGCCCTGGCCAAAGTCCCCATCTACAACACCAAGAGAAGGATGTTGGACGAGGGGATGCTCTGTGACTGTGGATCCTATTTCCGGTCTTCCCTAGTGTCATGCTGTCATAAACAGATAGTTAAGGGTTAATGTCTCTCTTACCTGTAAAGGATTAACAAACAGGGCCCCCAAACACCTGACCAGAGGACCAATCAGGAGACAAGATAGTTTAAAATCTCGTGGGAGGGAAGCCTTTG
Organism: Gopherus flavomarginatus; assembly: GCF_025201925.1. Lineage (NCBI taxonomy): Eukaryota > Metazoa > Chordata > Testudines > Testudinidae > Gopherus > Gopherus flavomarginatus. The sequence goes on from NC_066625.1 coordinate 47,846,033, forward strand.
TTTGTGGGTTTGGGGTTTGGCTTTGTTCTCTCTGAGTCCTGGACGGGGCTAGAGGTGTAACCAGGTTTCTGCCAATCTCCCTTCTACAGTCTCTTATCTGTTCAGAATTGTAAGTAGAAAAGGCGGTCATAGGCTTTTAATTTGTTTTCTTTTTCATTTGCATATGTGTACTTGCTGGAAGTAGCTTAAATTGTGTTTCTGCTGGAGAAAGTTTCTTTCTATTGTTTATAAGTTGAAAGACTCTGTAACTTTTTACCATCTAAAGTGCAGAGATAAACCTGTTACTTTTTTCTTTCTTTTTTTTTTTAAAAGCTTTGCTTTAAGACCTGTTTGAGTGTTTTCTCCTAGTTAAGGCTCAAAGAAGCTTGAGTCTGTATTGCCTGAGGGAGAGAATGGTAAAGTTCCTCTTTGTGTTAGATTCACGGAGTTGAATCAGGTGATCTCCTAGTGTTCCCAGGGTGGGAAGGAGGGAGGGGGAAGGAAATGGTTTATCTCTCCTTGTTTTAAGAACCCAGGGGATCTGGGTTCTTGGGGTCCCCAGGGAAGGTTGGGGAGGTCAGAGTGCCCCAAAACACTATATTTTTGGGTGGTGGCAGTGCTGTCAGATCTAAGCTGGTAATTAAGCTTAGAGGATTCAGGTGCTAGTATCTCATTTTCTGAACTCTAAGGTTCAGATCTGAGAAGGAATGCTATGACACATGTCTTCAGGCAGAGTTCCACTGGGCAGCTTCCGCTGGCTCCCTAGACAGCTTTGAGTAGCAGTGGGCGCTGTCTGGGGTCCTCTGCTCGGTGTCCCCATCCGGATCCCTCATTTTGAACCTCTGACCACCACTCCCAACCCTGTTTTTCATTAGTTGTCTCAAGTAATCATTTGGAACCTGGGTCCAGTGGTCCCTCCTGCCCACCCAAGTCCCAGGTTTTTTCCAATAAGGCCTCACTACACTCCCCCTCTGAGAAATGTGGGCCACAATCCCCACATGTGGGCTATGAGAGCGTTTCAGAGGGAGAGTGGGCGACAGAGTCAGTCTGAGGTTCTCACCTTCTGAAGGCAAGCTGGGTTCTGGATTCAGTGCTCCTGGTGTACGGGCTTTAGAAGTGAACCAGTGGGGAGTTCTCATAGTCAGATCAGGGATTTACAGCCACTACTTGGTCATATTTCCATTCCCCTATATGTTCCTCACAGTGATTTCCCCTTGAGGGTCCACTCTGTTTTCTGGGGCTAACCCCCAACATTTTGGTTGATTTTATCAACAATTATTGATCTGTGCTGCAAACTCAATTAGAGCTTCATCGGACCACAGGCTTTGTCAGTTTGGCTTTCGAGTGCTGTTGTGAGTGCACTTGAAAGGAAGGTGGCTAGTGGGGAGATCTTCTGGGAGAAGGATTTCTCCAAATGCCAAACCATATCAGTAAATACATGGAAATAGCAGAAACTCCTGTTAAACAGATCCATCTACAAGTGTTTAAAAGTGACCTGTAAGGAAAAAAGGTGTTTGTCTCTCCTTGCTGCTCTATGATGGATAAAGAAGATCTGGGGGTTTGTCTGTCAGATTTTCTAAGGATTTTCCCCCCTCCTTGCTTGTATCTGATTGACAAATATCCTGGGTTATGTCTATCCAGCTTCTGCTGGTGCAGTCTGTGGATGGCCAAGGCACGATTGGAGTTGCAGATAGCAAGGGATGTGAAGGGTAACAAGAAGGTAGTCAGGGAAAGTGTGGGACCCTTACTGAATAGAGGAGGCACCATAGTGACAGATGATGTGGAAAAAGCTGAAGTACTCAATGCTTTTTTCGCCTCAGTCTTCACAGACAAGGTCAGCTCCCACACGGCTTCAATGGGCAACACAGTATGGGGAGTAGGTGAGCAGCCCTCAGTGGTGAAAGAACAGGTTAAGGACTATTTAGAAAAGCTGGACATGCACAAGTCCATGGGTCCAGATCTAATGCATCCAAGGGTGCTGAGGGAGCTGGCTGATGTGATTGCAGATCCATTGGCCATTATCTTTGAAAATTTGTGACAATTGGGGGAGGTCATGGACGATTGGAAAAAGACAAATATAGTGCCCATATTTAAAAAAGGGAAGAAAGAACTACAGCCTCACTTTAATCCCAGGCAAAATCAGGGACCAGATCCTCAAGGAATCCATTCTGAAGCACTTGAAGGAGAGGAAGGTGATCAGAAACAGTTGGATTCACGAAGGGCAAGTCATGCCTGACCAACCTGATTGCCTTCTATGATGAAATAACTGGCTCTGTGGATATGGGGAAAGCGGTGGATGTCATATATCTTGACTTTAGCAAAGTGTTTGATATGGTCTCTCACATTATTCTTGCCAATAAGTTAAAGAAGTATGGAATGGATGAATGGACTATAAGGTGGACAGAAAGCTGGCTAAATTATTGGGCTCAACGGGTAGTGATCAATGGCTCGATGTCTAGTTGGCAGCCAGTATCAAGTGGAGTGCCCCAAAGGTCGATCTTGGGGCTGGTTTTGTTCAGCATCTTTATTAATTATCTGGATGATGGGATGAATTGCACCCTCAGCAAGTTCGCAGATGACACTAGGCTGAGGGGAGAGGTAGATACACTGGAGAGTAGGGATAGGGTCTAGAGTGACCTAGACAATTAGAGGATTGGGCCAAAAGAAATCTGATGAGGTTCAACAAGGACAAGTGCAGAGTTCTGCACGCAGAAAGGAAAAATCTCATGCACCACTGCAGGCTGGGGACCGACTGGCTAAACAGCAGTTCTGCAGAAAAGGACGTAGGGATTACAGTGGATGAGAAGCTGGATATGAGTTAGCAGTGTGTCCTTGTTGCCAAGAAGGTCAATGGCATCTTGAGCTGTATTAGTAGATCGAGGGAAGTGATTATTCCCCTCTGTTCAGCACTGGTGAGGCCACACCTTGAGTATTGTGACCAGTTTTGGTCCCCCCACTACAGAAGGGATGTGGACAAACTGGAGATAGTCCAGCAGAGAGCAATGAAAATTATTAGGGGGCTGAGGCACATGACTTATGAGGAGAGGCTGAGGGAACTGGGATTGTTTAGTCTGTGGAAGAGAAGAGTGAAGGGGGATTTGATAGCAGCCTTCAACTACCCAAAGGGTGGTTCCAAAGCGGATGGAGCTCAGTTGTTCTCAGTGGTAGCAGATGGCAGAACAAGGAGCAGTAGTCTCAAGTGGCAGTGAGGGTGGTCTGGGTTGGATATTAGGAAACACTATTTCACTAAGAGGGAGGTGAAGCACTGTAATGGGTTACCTAGGGAGGTGGTGAAATCTCCATCTTCAGAGATTTTTAAGACCTAGCTTGACAAAGCCCTGGCTGGGATTATTTAGTTGGTGTTGGTCCTGCTTTGAGCAGGGAGTTGGACTAGATGACTTCCTGAGGTCTCTTCTAACCCTAATATTCTATGATTCTGTGATGACCAGAGAATTAGTGAGATTATGACACCCAAAGTAACAAAATAATTTAATCCTGCTCCACAGAGGAGGGAAGGGATTTTGTGCCAGATTGTTCAGAATTTTTATATCTTCTCTACACGTTCCTCATTTGCCCTAAAAGGTTGGGGGTTATCAGCACTGGGATTTGAACCTCTGCAGGCAAATCACCATTAATCATCACAGACCACTGCCTTAAGTGCTCAGCCCTTCTAACTGACTTGATGGCTACCCCCAGGCTTTGTAATAAAACTATTCTATTCTTACTTTCATGCCATTATTCCAAAGACACCAAGATGAACATTGACACCCTATACTGGCAAAACCATTTTTTCTACACAACAACTTCTCTCTAAGCAGAGGTTTCATTATAAGTGGAAATGCATTTTGCTCACAGAAAGGCACTGAAACAAACACAGTCTTTAATAACACATCAAGAGTTTCAGGATATCCGAGTTTGATACAAAAAGGTTCAATTGTAAAGGCCCTATATATACTATGGACCTGGTCCAAACCCTGTGGAAAGACTTTGAGAGCCTTCAGTAGGCTTTGGATCAGGCCCTAAAAGCACAGCCATGTTTTGTAATTAGCTCATGACACCCCAATCTCATTTGGTTTACTAAGGTGTATCTACTCAGCAGTTTGTTTGTTTGTTTTACAACAAAACCATATGTCAGCTGAGTTTCTGCTTCCTCACTACCTGCACCGTGTAACCATGTTCACGAGTGCCTTCTGGGAAAATCTGGGCAGTTATTCCATAACACTTCAGCATGGAACAGAGTGCCTGGAAGACACATACATACAGCAGTACCAGCAGCATGTGAGGCAATGCACTCTAGGATATCCCACCACACAGTACTGGGAGGAAGAGCATCTGACAAACCAGTTACGCAAATGTGCATAAAGGGTTCTAGCCACACAGCAAAATAGCAGCACGCCGCATTGGTTACAGGAAAATAACTATATGTTAGCTTAGGCTCAAGCCTCTGGCAGGGTGACTCATGGTGAGTTGCCATGGTTACTGTCAGTGTCTGGGATGTGGCTGTAACTAAGAGAGTGAAACTCAGGTCAAACTGTCAGAAAACAGACATGCCAAACCGGTGATATGTTCCATGATTAGATTTCATCAAGACAGTAACAAAAGTGCAGTCCTGGATTACTATACTAGCCTCACCATGAAGTCACAGCCAGTGTCTGTGATGGGTTCAGTCACAGAGACTCTCTTGGGACTGTCACCTGATGTGCTGAAATTACCTCTGAGACCATTCTCCCTGCCAGCTTGGGACTTCCAGAACCCTGCCTTGTTGAGCCAGACACGCTAGCCTGCTGCAACACAGACCCAAGGTCCAGGCCATGCCCCCAAAGCTGCAGAATTTAACCAAAAACAGCTAAGAAGGTTACCTCTCCAGCACCCAGACACCCAGTTCCCAATGGGATCCAAACCACAAATAAATTCATTTTGCTCTGTATAAAGCGTATACAGGGTAAACTCACAAATTGTCTGCCCTCTATAACACTGATAGAGAGATATGCACAGCTGTTTGCTCCTCCAGGTATTAATCACTTACTCTGGGTTTATTAATAAACAGAAGTGATTTTATTAAGTTAAAAAGTAGGATTTAAGTGGTTTCAAGTAAAAACAGACAGAACAAAGTAAGTCACCAAGCAAAATAAAGAAAAAACACACAAGTCTAAGCCTAACACATTAAGAAATTGATTACAGGTAATCTCGCTCCCTCAGAGATGTTCCAATAAGCTTCTTTTACAGACTAGACTCCTTCCTAGTCTGGACCCAATCCTTTCCCCTGGTACAGTCCTTGTGAGTTCCAGCTGACATGTTCTCATGACTGTCAGCCTTCTTTGTCCTGTTCCACCCCCTTTTACAGCTTTGGCACAAGGCGGGAATCTTTTGTCTCTCTGGGTCCCCAACCCTGCTTCTGAATGGAAAAATACCAGATTTAAGATGGATTCCAGTATCATGTGACATGGTCACATGTCCTATGAGACTCCAGCCTCCATTCTTCCTGGGCTGGTCCAGAGGCATTTACAGTTCATTGGTTCTGAAGGATGCTTAATGGCTTCCACTTAATATGTTTAAATCAGCAATACAAATTCATATCTTATTCTCCTGACTCCAGATATAGAAATAATACAAGCAAACAAATAGGATAAACACACTCAGTAGATTACAAGCTTTGTAATGATACCTTACAAGAGACCTTTTGCATAAAGCATATTCCAGTTACCTCATATTCACATTTATAAGCATATTTTCATAAAGCATATGGAATACTACGTCACAGTCCCCTTAGCTCTCCAGCCCCTTTTTAACACCCAGACAAATGGGACTTTATGATGAAATGTTTTTAAAACCACAGCCCATCACATAGATTCATAGATTCATAGACTCTAGGACTGGAAGGGACCTCGAGAGGTCATTGAGTCCAGTCCCCTGCCCTCATGGCAGGACCAAATACTGTCTAGACCATCCCGGATAGACATTTATCTAACCTACTCTTAAATATCTCCAGAGATGGAGATTCCACAACCTCCCTAGACAATTTATTCCAGTGTTTAACTACCCTGACAGTTAGGAACTTTTTCCTAATGTCCAACCTAAATCTCCCTTGCTGCAGTTTAAGCCTATTGCTTCTTGTTCTATCATTAGAGGCTAAGGTGAACAAGTTTTCTCCCTCCTCCTGATGACACCCTTTTAGATACCTGAAAACTGCTATCATGTCCCCTCTCAGTCTTCTCTTTTCCAAACTAAATAAACCCAATTCTTTCAGCCTTCCTTCATAGGTCATGTTTTCAAGACCTTTAATCATTCTTGTTGCTTTTCTCTGGACCCTCTCCAATTTCTCCACATCTTTCTTGAAATGCAATGCCCAGAACTGGACACAATACTCCAGTTGAGGCCTAACCAGTGCAGAGTAAAGCAGAAGAATGACTTCTCGTGTCTTGTTTACAACACACCTGTTAATGCATCTCAGAATCACGTTTGCTTTTTTTGCAACAGTATCATACTGTTGACTCATGTTTAGCTTGTGGTCCACTATGACCCCTAGATCCCTTTCTGCCATACTCCTTCCTAGACAGTCTCTTCCCATTCTGTATGTGTGAAACTGATTGTTCCTTCCTAAGTGGAGCACTTTGCATTTGTCTTTATTGAACTTCATCTGGTTTACCTCAGACCATTTCTCCAATTTGTCCAGATCATTTTGAATTTTGATCCTGTCCTCCAAAGCAGTTGCAATCCCTCCCAGTTTGGTATCGTCTGCAAACTTAATAAGCGTACTTTCTATGCCAACATCTAAGTCATTGATGAAGATATTGAACAGAGACGGTCCCAAAACAGACCCCTGCGGAACCCCACTTGTTATACCTTTCCAGCAGGATTGGGAACAATTAATAACTACTCTCTGAGTACGGTTATCCAGCCAGTTATGCTCCCACCTTATAGTAGCCCCATCTAAATTGCAAATGCCTAGTTTATCAATAAGGATATCATGCGAGACCGTATCAAATGCCTTACTAAAGTCTAGGTATACCACATCCACCGCTTCTCCCTTATCCACAAGACTCGTTATCCTGTTAAAGAAAGCTATCAGATTGGTTTGACAAGATTTGTTCTTTACAAATCCATGCTGGCTATTCCCTATCACCTTACCACCTTCCAAGTGTTTGCAGATGATTTCTTTAATTACTTGCTCCATTATCTTCCCTGGCACAGAAGTTAAACTAACTGGTCTGTAGTTTCCTGGGTTGTTTTTATTTCCCTTTTTATAGATGGACACTATATTTGCCCTTTTCCAGTCTTCTGGAATCTCTCCCGTCTCCCATGACTTTCCATATTAGATTACTTCCAGCCCCTAAGGGCCAGTCGCTCAGCCCAAGTCAACATATACTCCAGATCTCACCAAGAGAAAGCTGACAGCCAATTCCTTTAGTAAACTAACTAAAGATTTATTAGCTAAGAAAAGGAAATGAGTTATTGAGAGGCCAAAGCAGATAAAATACTTCACAGGTGAATCAGATCTTGTAGTCCAAATGATGCAGAGATGTAATTTCTGCTAGTTTTCCACAAGTTTCTCAGGGTTTCCCAAAAATGGCTTTTGGGGACCTCTGTCTTGTATCTGGAACCTCCCTGTCAGTGTTCAGATGGATCAGAGATGAAGGATCTCTCCCAAGATTCTTCTTTTTATACTTATCCCTGGAAAATGATCTGGCAAGTGTTTTTATCACAGCATGCATTTTCCTCTGAAGAAGAACAGGTAATGTAGACCAGTGATTCTCAACCAGGGGTACTAAAGTATCATACAAACAATGACTTGTTTATACAGCTCTAAATACTATACTCTGAAATGTAAGTATAATATTTATATTCCAATATGATTATTTTATAATTATATGTAAAAATGAGAAAGTAATTATTTTTTCAGTAATAGTGCTCTGTGACATTTTTGTATTTTTGGGTCTGATTTTGTAAGCAAGTAGTTTTTAAGTGAGGTGAAACTTGGGAGTATGCAAGACAAATCAGAATCCTGAAAGGGCTGCAGTAATCTGGAAAGGTTGAGAACCACTGATGTGTTGACTGATTTTTAATCTGGCCAGGAAATCAGCCTAGATTTGCCTCCCTATCCTGCATCTGTCATCAAGTTGTTAGCCCCAAAGAAAACTCAGCCCTGGTCTACACTGGGGAGCGGGGGGATCGATCTAAATTATGCAACTTCAGCTACGTGAATAACATAGCTGAAGTTGACGTACTTAGAGCGACTTACCGTGGTGTCTTCCCTGTGGTGAGTCGACTGCTGCCTCTCACCCGCCAACTCTGCTTGCGCCTCTCGCAGCGCTGGAGTACAGGAGTCGACGGGAGAGGGCTTGGGCGTCGATTTATCATGTCTAGACCAGACACGATAAATCAATCCCCACTGGATTGATCACTGCTCGCGGATCCCATGGGTAGTGTAGACAAACCCTTACAAAGATAAGGTAAACATTAAATAACAGCTTTATTTATAACACAACAGTTAAAACAGTAATAAAGGGATAAACACTAAGGACTTCCAAACTATAACTATAAAGGACCAAATACAAACCCAGTTGTGGCTGTAAAAACCCGGGACTTAAAGCCCTGACCCAGAACTATATACAGGACAGGTGATCTGAGCATAGATGTCTCTTTGCCAGCTTGGTTACAGATGCCCACCGACATTACAGGCTGGAGCACCAGATGCAGGCAATGACAGCAGGCTGCTGAGAATTAGATCTCGAGACAGGTAAACTGACAACTCTGTTTTTCTCTTCACAGGCCTGTGCTTTCATGTGTGCCTGGGTGAACTGGAACCAGAGGACAGCAGATGGATGGCTATCCTCACATGCAGGTATGTACCCTACCCCAGCAACCCTTAGTGTGGTACCTGTCTGCCTCTCAGATGGGCAGCCCCGTGTGACTGGAGGGCTGGACTTTTATACTGCCTTGTTACTAGGCAGATTACCCACCTTTAGCAAAAAAAGTGCTGTGACTGGGCACCTGCCCTGCACTGGCCCAGAGAACCTAGGGCGCATTTGTTTGATCCTGCATCCATCTCCTTCGGGAGATGGACTGCGGCTCCCGCTTCTTCTATGCCTTGAAGAAAAAGAGGAGGGCTAAGAAGCACATCATCTGCCTTTTGGCAGAGGATGGCACTTCCCTCATAGATCCGGAAGAGATGTGCGGAAGGGCCAGGGCCTTCTACGCCCACCTCTTCTCCCTGGATCCAACCGACATTGATGTTTGTAGGGTGCTCTGGAAAAAACTCCCAACAGTCAGTATGGGCGACCGGGACCGGCTGGAGCTACCTCTCACTCTGGCCGAGTTCTCTGGGCATGGACGGGCTGACCGTGGAGTTCTACCGCATGTTCTGGGACATTCTCAGCCCAGACCCTGTCACCGTCTGGGCCAAGTCCTTGGGGAGCGGGGTCCTCCCTCTGTTGTGCAGGCAAGCCGTGCTTGCCATGTTACCCAAGAAGGGAGACCTCCATGACCTTTGTAATTGGCATCCCATCTGACTCCTCAGCACGGACTATAAAGTCTTAGTGAAGGTCATCTCTCTGCAGCTGGGGTCCGTGCTGGCAGACATCGTCCACCCTGACCAGACCTACACTGTCCCGGGCCGCTCCATCTTCGACAATCTGTATTTGGTCCAGGATCTCCTTGAGCCTGGGTGTGGGGACGGTCTGTTGCTCACCCTCCTGTTGGGGGGGTGGGGGCCAGGCCCCGAATAACTGGCAATATGGTGTGGGGTTAAAAGTTTACATTCTCAGGCCTGCCATCGCCCTCGAATTGCCCCTTAGATTAATCAATATGTTCCTTTGAAGCTAGCATGAGTACATGTAATCATTTATCATTTTCTTTTGTTCTTTTGTTTATGGTATAAAATGTAATCGAGCAAAGGGGGGCTCTGTAGTGTGGGTAAAGGATATAGTTTAATTAAAGGATCCAGTACTTAATGAATTGTAAATGATCAGTTGTGGCACCTGTGAACATCTTTGTAAACAAGTGAGGTATATAAGGTGGGGAAGAGGATAGTAATTCGTGCATGATTTGAGATTTGTATCTCCTGCACCTTATTTGACTCAAATAAAGAGACTTGCTTCTCCACTCCGGTGTGGTCATTGGGGATACGCACACCAGGCAAACGAACCCCAACTGTTGCCCCCCTGCAACACTCCTGTCTCTAGATCAGGAGACAGTGTTCGACTGGATGGACCACGGGTATCTCCTGGGCACTCTGTGGGCGTTTGGCTTCGGGACCCAGTTTGTGGGTTTTCTCTGGGTAATGTACGCCTCCGCAGAGTGTTCAATCAGGCTCAACTGGACTCTGACCATACCTGTCAGCTTCGGACAAAAGGTACAGCAGGGCTGTCCACTATCAGGCCAGCTGTATACTCAGGCCATTGATCCTTTCCTTTGTCTCCTCCATTGGAGGTTGACGGGAATGGTGCTCTGTGAGCAGGAGATTCAGCTGGCCCTGAGTGGTAAGTGGCTGCAGCAGGGATGGGGGACTCTGAGAAAGGGGAAGTGGCACTAAGGGGCTGCAGCAGGGATGGGGGCTCTGAGCTGGGGGAGGCAGAGGGGAGACAGCAGTAAGGGGCTGCAGTAGGGATGAGAGGTTCTGAGCGGCCAGGAGGGGAGGTGGCATTAAGGGGCTGTAGCAGGAATGGGGGCTCTGAACTGGGGGAGGGAGGGGGCAGTTAGGGGATGCGGCAGGGATGGGGGGCTGAGCTGGGGAGGGGAGGTGGCAGTAAGGGCTGTAGCAGGGAGGGGGGCTCTGAGCTGGGGAGGGAGTGGCAGTTAGGGGGTGCGGCAGGGTTTGGGGCTCTGAGTGGACGGGAGGGGAGGTGGCAGTAAGGGCTGCAGCAGGGAGAGAGCTCTGAGATGGGGGAAGGAAAGTGACAGTAAGGGCTGTAGCAGGGAGGGGGGGCTCTGAGCTGGGGGAGGGGAGGTGGCAGTTAGGGGGTGCAGCAGGGATGGGTGTAGGGATATTAAAGAGGGTATTAATGATTTCCCCAAGTGACAATGACCCCCCTCCAGTTTCACCAAGTGCAGAGGTCTTTTAGTTCTTCTGTTGGGGCTTGTGGGCTCTTGTCTGCAGAAAACACTGATTGTATCTGTCCTGTGAAAGATACTCTATTACTATGTAAAATTTACAAACAAGTTAATTGACTTTGTTCTTGAAGTAAACACTATGCTAGCCTTAAGCTGTAATTGATACAATGTAAACAAACAGACCCACACCCTCTGTAATTACAAGGCCTGGAATCTCATAGGAATTAGTGGTGGAGATAGTAAATTAAAATATGGTTAAGATATGGAATGTATGTTGATGAATGTTTGATGTATGTGAATGGTTAGGGAGGTGCCAGCCTATAAAGGATCCATCCGCAGAAGAATGTGTCAAGTGGACCACCAGACAACCCCTAGAGGGTAAACTGGGATCCACCCCAAACACCTGGAAGGAATGTGCCACTTTAGACAGTGTGGAGCCACCAGGAATGTGAAAGGGTTTCCATAGACTAACATAGGAATTAATTCCTATAAAAATGGACTCTAAAAACTGAGGACTTCTAGTCTATGGTTCTGCTGCCAGCCTCCAGGAGCATCAGGTGCATCTGACACAGACTTGGCTCCATCCTCATGACCAAGGTACCTGGCCAGTAACTTGGCATGAGCAAAGTCTAGGCTGGTAACTATAACACTTACACAGAACCTGAATATGAGAGGGAGAGAGAGAGAGAGAGAGAGAGAGAGAGAGTGTGTGTGTGTGTGTGTGTGTGTGTGTGTGTGTAATAAGTAGTGATAGGAATAAGTAGTTAAACAGCGTTGTTTGCTTTTATCTTTTGCTTTATTATTATATTTACAATAAATGTGGCATCTTTGCCTTATCCTTCTTAATAAGATCCTGCTGGTTTTTATTATATTGGTATAACATGAGGGGCTGAGCTGCGGAAGGGAGGTGGCAGTTAGGGGGTGCGGCAGGGATGGGGAGCTGAGCTGGGGATGGGAGGTGGCAGTTAGGGGGTGAGGCAGGGATGGGGGGCTGAGCTGGGGAGGGGAGGTGGCAGTTAGGGGGTGAGGCAGGGAAGGGGGCTTAGCTGGGGAGGGGAGGTGGCAGTTAGGGGGTGCGGCAGGGAAGGGGGCTGAGCTGGGGAGGGGAGGTGGCAGTTAGGGGTTGCGGCAGGTATGGGGGCTGAGCTGGGGGAGGGGAGGTGGCAGTTAGGGGGTGAGGCAGGGAAGGGGGCTGAGCTGGGGGAGGGGAGGTGGCAGTTAGGGGGTGCGGCAGGGATGGGGGCTGAGCTGGGGGAGGGGAGGTGGCAGTTAGGGGGTGTGGCAGGGATGGGGGGCTGAGCTGGGGAGGGGAGGTGGCAGTTAGGGGGTGCGGCAGGGATGGGGGGCTGAGCTGGGCGAGGGGAGGTGGCAGTTAGGGGGTGCGGCAGGGATGGGGGGGCTGAGCTGGGGAGGGGAGGTGGCAGTTAGGGGGTGCGGCAGGGATGGGGGGGCTTAGCTGGGGGAGGGGAGGTGGCAGTTAGGGGGTGCGGCAGGGATGCTGTGGCTGAGCTGGGCGAGGAGAGGTGGCAGTTGGTGGTGCGGCAGGGATGCTGGGGCTGAGCTGGGGGAGGGGATGTGGCAGTTAGGGGATGCGGCAGGGATACTGGGGCTGAGCAGGGCGAGGGGAGGTGGCAGTTAGGGGGTGCGGCAGGGATGGGGGCTGAGCTGGGGGAGAGGAGTTGGCAGTTAGGGGGTGCGACAGGGATGCTGGGGCTGGGCTGGGGGAGGGGAGGTGGCAGTTAGGGGGTGCGGCAGGGATGGGGTCTGAGCTGGGGGAGGGGAGGTGGCAGTTAGGGGGTGCGGCAGGGATGCTGGGGCTGAGCTGGGGAGGGGAGTTGGCAGTTAGGGGGTGAGGCAGGGATGGGGGCCGAGCTGGGGGAGGGGAGGTGGCAGTTAGGGGGTGCGGCAGGGATGGGGAGCTGAGCTGGGGAGGGGAGGTGGCAGTTAGGGGGTGCGGCAGGAATGCTGGGGCTGTGCTGGGGGAGGGGAGGTGGCAGTTAGGGGGTGAGGCAGGGATGGGGGCTGAGCTGGGGAGGGGAGGTGGCAGTTAGGGGATGTGGCAGGGAGGCTGGGGCTGAGCTGGGGGAGAGGAGGTGGCAGTTAGGGGGTGCGGCAGGGATGGGGGGCTGAGCTGGGGAGGGGAGGTGGCAGTTAGGGGGTGAGGCAGGGATGCTGGGGCTGAGCTGGGGGAGTGGAGGTGGCAGTTAGGGGGTGCGGCAGGGATGCTGGGGCTGAGCTGGGGGAGGGGAGGTGGCAGTTAGGGGGTGCGGCAGGGATGCTGGGGGCTGAGCTGGGGGAGGGGAGGTGGCAGTTAGGGGGTGCGGCAGGGATGCGGGGGCTGAGCTGGGGAGGGGAGGTGGCAGTTAGGAGGTGCGGCAGGGATGGGGGGGCTGAGCTGGGGAGGGGAGGTGGCAGTTAGGGGGTGCGGCAGGGATGCGGGGGCTGAGCTGGGGGAGGGGAGGTGGCAGTTAGGGGGTGCGGCAGGGAAGGGGGCTGAGCTGGGGGAGGGGAGGTGGCAGTTAGGGGGTGCGGCAGGGAAGGCGGCTGAGCTGGGGGAGGGGAGGTGGCAGTTAGGGGGTGCGGCAGGGATGGGGGCTGAGCTGGGGGAGGGGAGGTGGCAGTTAGGGGGTGCGGCAGGGATGCTGGGGCTGAGCTGGGGGAGGGGAGGTGGCAGTTAGGGGGTGCGGCAGGGAGGGGGGGCTGAGCTGGGGAGGGGAGGTGGCAGTTAGGGGGTGCGGCAGGGATGCTGGGGCTGAGCTGGGGGAGGGGAGGTGGCAGTTAGGGGTGGGGCAGGGAAGGGGGCTGAGCTGGGGAGGGGAGGTGGCAGTTAGGGGGTGAGGCAGGGAAGGGGGCTGAGCTGGGGGAGGGGAGGTGGCAGTTAGGGGGTGCGGCAGGGATGGGGGCTGAGCTGGGGGAGGGGAGGTGGCAGTTAGGGGGTGAGGCAGGGATGCTGGGGCTGAGCTGGGGGAGGGGAGGTGGCAGTTGGTGGTAGGGCAGGGAAGGGGGCTGAGCTGGGGAGGGGAGGTGGCAGTTAGGGGGTGAGGCAGGGATGGGGGCTGAGCTGGGGAGGGGAGGTGGCAGTTAGGGGGTGAGGCAGGGAAGGGGGCTGAGCTGGGGGAGGGGAGGTGGCAGTTAGGGGGTGCGGCAGGGATGGGGGCTGAGCTGGGGAGGGGAGGTGGCAGTTAGGGGGTGCGGCAGGGATGGGGGCTGAGCTGGGGGAGGGTAGGTGGCAGTTAGGAGGTGCGGCAGGGAAGGGGTCTGAGCTGGGGAGGGGAGGTGGCAGTTAGGGGGTGCGGCAGGGATGGGGGGGCTGAGCTGGGGGAGGGGAGGTGGCAGTTAGGGGGTGCGGCAGGGATGCTGGGGCTGAGCTGGGGGAGGGGAGGTGGCAGTTAGGGGGTGCGGCAGGGATGGGGGGGCTGAGCTGGGGGAGGGGAGGTGGCAGTTAGGGGGTGCGGCAGGGATGGGGGGGCTGAGCTAGGGGAGGGGAGGTGGCAGTTAGGGGGTGCGGCAGGGAAGGAGGCTGAGCTGGGGGAGGGGAGGTGGCAGTTAGGGGATGCGGCAGGGATGGGGGCTGAGCTGGGGGAGGGGAGGTGGCAGTTAGGGGGTGTGGCAGGGATGCTGGGGCTGAGCTGGGGGAGGGGAGGTGGCAGTTAGGGGGTGCGGCAGGGATGCTGGGGCTGAGCTGGGGGAGGGGAGGTGGCAGTTAGGGGGTGCGGCAGGGATGGGGGGGCTGAGCTGGGGGAGGGGAGGTGGCAGTTAGGGGGTGCGGCAGGGATGGGGGGGCTGAGCTGGGGGAGGGGAGGTGGCAGTTAGGGGGTGCGGCAGGGAAGGAGGCTGAGCTGGGGGAGGGGAGGTGGCAGTTAGGGGATGCGGCAGGGATGGGGGCTGAGCTGGGGGAGGGGAGGTGGCAGTTAGGGGATGCGGCAGGGATGGGGGGGCTGAGCTGGGGAGGGGAGGTGGCAGTTAGGGGTGCGGCAGGGCTGCTGGGGCTGAGCTGGGGGAGGGGAGGTGGCAGTTGGTGGTGCGGCAGGGATGGGGGCTGAGCTGGGGAGGGGAGGTGGCAGTTAGGGGGTGCGGCAGGGAAGGAGGCTGAGCTGGGGGAGGGGAGGTGGCAGTTAGGGGGTGCGGCAGGGATGGGGGCTGAGCTGGGGGAGGGGAGGTGGCAGTTAGGGGGTGCGGCAGGGAAGGAGGCTGAGCTGGGGGAGGGGAGGTGGCAGTGAGGGGGTGCGGCAGGGATGGGGGCTGAGCTAGGGGAGGGGAGGTGGCAGTTAGGGGGTGCGGCAGGGATGGGGGCTGAGCTGGGGGAGGGGAGGTGGCAGTGAGGGGGTGCGGCAGGGATGCTGGGGCTGAGCTGGGGGAGGGGAGGTGGCAGTTAGGGGGTGCGGCAGGGATGGGGGGCTGAGCTGGGGGAGGGGAGGTGGCAGTTAGGGGGTGCGGCAGGGATGGGGGCTGAGCTGGGGGAGGGGAGGTGGCAGTTAGGGGGTGCGGCAGGGATGCTGGGGCTGAGCTGGGGGAGGGGAGGTGGCAGTTGGTGGTGCGGCAGGAATGGGGGCTGAGCTGGGGAGGGGAGGCGGCAGTTAGGGGTGCGGCAGGGATGCTGGGGCTGAGCTGGGAGAGGGGAGGTGGCAGTTAGGGGGTGCGGCAGGGATGGGGGCTGAGCTGGGGGAGGGGAGGTGGCAGTTAGGGGGTGCGGCAGGGATGCTGGGGCTGAGCTGGGGGAGGGGAGGTGGCAGTTAGGGGGTGAGGCAGGAATGGGGGCTGAGCTGGGGAGGGGAGGTGGCAGTGAGGGGGTGCGGCAGGGATGGGGGGGCTGAGCTGGGGGAGGGGAGGTGGCAGTTGGTGGTGGGGCAGGGAAGGGGGCTGAGCTGGGGAGGGGAGGTGGCAGTTGGGGGTGCGGCAGGGATGCTGGGGCTGAGCTGGGGGAGGGGAGGTGGCAGTTAGGGGGTGCGGCAGGGATGCTGGGGCTGAGCTGGGGGAGGGGAGGTGGCAGTTAGGGGGTGCGGCAGGGATGGGGGGGGCTGAGCTGGGGAAGGGGAGGTGGCAGTTAGGAGGTGCGGCAGGGAAGGGGGGGTGAGCTGGGGGAGGGGAGGTGGCAGTTGGGGGTGAGGCAGGGATGGGGGCTGAGCTGGGGGAGGGGAGGTGGCAGTTAGGGGGTGCGGCAGGGATGGGGGCTGAGCTCGGGAGGGGAGGTGGCAGTTAGGGGGTGCGGCAGGGATGGGGGCTGAGCTGGGGAGGGGAGGTGGCAGTTAGGGGGTGCGGCAGGGAAGGAGGCTGAGCTGGGGGAGGGGAGGTGGCAGTTAGGGGATGCGGCAGGGATGGGGGCTGAGCTGGGCGAGGGGAGGTGGCAGTGAGGGGGTGCGGCAGGGATGCTGGGGCTGAGCTGGGGGAGGGGAGGTGGCAGTGAGGGGGTGCGGCAGGGATGCTGGGGCTGAGCTGGGGGAGGGGAGGTTGCAGTTGGGGGTGCGGCAGGGATGCTGGGGCTGAGCTGGGGGAGGGGAGGTGGCAGTGAGGGGATGCGGCAGGGATGCTGGGGCTGAGCTGGGGGAGGGGAGGTGGCAGTGAGGGGGTGCGGCAGGGATGCTGGGGCTGAGCTGGGGGAGGGGAGGTTGCAGTTGGGGGTGCGGCAGGGATGCTGGGGCTGAGCTGGGGGAGGGGAGGTGGCAGTTGGGGGTGCGGCAGGGATGCTGGGGCTGAGCTGGGGGAGGGGAGGTGGCAGTTGGGGGTGCGGCAGGGATGGGGGCTGAGCTGGGGGAGGGGAGGTGGCAGTGAGGGGGTGCGGCAGGGATGGGGGCTGAGCTGGGGGAGGGGAGGTGGCAGTGAGGGGGTGCGGCAGGGATGCTGGGGCTGAGCTGGGGGAGGGGAGGTGGCAGTTAGGGGGTGCGGCAGGGATGGGGGCTGAGGTGGGGGAGGGGAGGTGGCAGTTAGGGGGTGCGGCAGGGATGGGGGGGCTGAGCTGGGGGAGGGGAGGTTGCAGTTGGGGGTGCGGCAGGGAAGGAGGCTGAGCTTGGGGAGGGGAGGTGGCAGTTAGGGGGTGCGGCAGGGATGGGGGCTGAGCTGGGGGAGGGGAGGTGGCAGTTAGGGGGTGCGGCAGGGATGGGGGCTGAGCTGGGGGAGGGGAGGTGGCAGTTAGGGGGTGCGGCAGGGATGCTGGGGCTGAGCTGGGGAGGGGAGGTGGCAGTTAGGGGGTGCGGCAGGGATGCTGGGGCTGAGCTGGGGGAGGGGAGGTGGCAGTTGGGGGTGCGGCAGGGATGCTGGGGCTGAGCTGGGGGAGGGGAGGTGGCAGTAAGCAACTGCTGTAGGTTGACCGAGCAGGTTAGGTGCCCGCGCTGTCACGTGACACAAGTCAATGTCTCCCAGACTGCGTCACGTGAGGAGGCAGCTCAGTGGGCGGAACTTTGCTCTTCCCGTTCCGAAGTCTCGCGAGACTTGGCGCTGCGGTAGGAGGTCGGAGGCAGAAGGACGGAGTCGATCGCTTCTCGTTGTCGCCTCCCCTACCGCCTCGGGCCGTGTCGCGCTGTGTCCGGCCTGAGAGGAGGATGTCGGGCTCCGGGTCGTTCCCCCTCGCGGCCTGCCTGTTGCTGGCTGCCGCCAGCCTCATCTCGGGTCCCGCCGCAGCGCAGAACGGTGAGTGGGAGGGGAGCGGGGGGCTGGGGAGAGGAGGGGCTGGGAAGGGGGAGGCTGTGGAGCTGAGCAGGGTACGGCGGAGGGGGAGGGGAGGCTGGGGAGAGGAGGAGCAGGGGAGCTGTGGAGCGTAGTAGGGTATGGGGGGGCTGAGGAGGGGGAGGCTGGGGAGCGGAGTAGGGTATGGGGGGGCTGAGGAGGGGGAGGCTGGGGAGCGGAGTGGGGGGCCGGGGAGCGGAGCAGGGTACGGGGATGGGGGGGGCTGGGAGGAGGAGGAGGAAGGGTAGGGGGGCTGTGGAGCAGAGCAGGGTATGGGGGAGGAGGGCTGGGGAGCGGAACAGGGCAGGTGGAGGTGGGAGGTCTTGGGAGCATAGTGGAGGGAAGGGAGAGTCTAGGGATCGGAGCAGGGCATGGGAGGAGGAGGCTGAGTTCAGCAGTTACCACTTTAAATACTCAATGCCAAGATATAACTATATAATTTAAAAAGTATACTTGTGGTAATAGTTATGTGAAAACATAATGCCTTGAATGAATCACTCCACTTAAAATCTCTGATGGCCTTTTTGAATCTGTTCTTAATAGCATAACCTCTTAATGCAGTGGAAATATTATTTAAGCAGTCAGTAGACAGGCCAGTGTCTTCAGATAAATACAGTCTGCAGTGTCAAGACCCATAGCTTTAAATTACAGCTGCTTTCTGAATTTTTGTGTCTCAAGGAGCTTCTGAGGCATTTAATGTCCTATGCAGCATTTGGGGTGCTCCTGGTAAAATGAAATGTCTCTGTCCGCCTACTCAATCTGCATCTGCTGAGCTGCTTTAAATCATTTATAATAGAATACAATTGTAGTTTCTTAGCAACCAAAAAGAGATCCGCTGATAGCACCATAAAGAAAAAACTGTTTGTTTTCTCAAAGGATAGTGTGTGCTAAATCTAGCATAGCATAACATCTCCCTAGTGTGAGTTTGCAGCTAAGTGCATGACAGTGGCAGTGTAAAGCAGGGCCAAGAGCCTGGGTTAAACGAGTGAAACTCTACATCTCAAGGAAGGTTATGCAGAGTTTATAAAAATGAATAAGAACATAAGAATGGCCCTATGGGTCAGACCAAAGGTCCATCCAGCCCAGTATCCTGTCTTCTGACAGTGGCCAGTGCCAGGTGCCCCAGAGGGAATGAACAGAACAGTTAATCATCAAGTGATCATCCCCTGTCGCTCATTCCCAGCTTCTGGCAAACAGAGGCTAGGGACACCATTCCTGTCCATCCTGGCTAATAGCCATTGATGGACCTATGTGACATGATGAGACGTGATCCTAAAGCTAGTGCAGGGGTTCCCTAATTGTGGTATGTGAAATTGTTGCAACTGGAACCCTGTAATGGGATGTTCTGTCCCCTTTAAAGGGATGAAACCTGGGGCTAACCAGCCCCTATTCCGTGACCTGATTCTTTAAGGAAACAAGTATTGAAGGGAGCAGTGAACTGACACCATCTGTCAATCAGGTAGATACTTCCTTAACATGATAACATCTAGTGTGTAGGTGAGGCTCAGGAGGAGAACCTGGAGAGAAGAATTGCAGGGGAGCATTGAGTTAGAAGGGAGGCTCCTTGGGATGGGAACTAGAAGCAGAAGGGAGATTGTGCAAAGTAATGCATGTTGGAAAACATAATCCCAACTATACATACAAAATGGTGAGTTCTGAATTAGCTGAATTAGAAAGATCTTTGAGACATTATGGATAGTTCTCTGAAAACCTCCGCTCAGTGTGCAGCAGCAGTCAAAAAAGCTAACGGAATGTTGGGCGCCATTAGGAAAGATAATAAGACAAAAAATATTATAATGCCGTTATATAAAGCCATAGTACACCCACACCTTGAATACAGTGTGCAGTTCTGGTTGCTCCATCTGAAAAACGGTATGTTAGAATTGGAAAAGGTACAGAGAAGGGCAAAACACATGATGGGGGTATGGAACAGCTTCCATATGAGAAGAGATTAAAAAGATAGGGACTGTTCAGCTTGCAGAAGAGACAGCCAAGGGGGGATATGATAGAGTTCTATACAATCATGAATGGCCTGGAGAAAGTGAATAAGGAAGTGTTATTTACTCCTTCATGTAACACAAGAACTGGGAGTCACCTAATGAAATTAATAGGGAACAGGTTTAAAACAAAGAGGAAGTACTTCTCCAGACAGCGCATAGTCAATCTGTGGAACTTGTTGCCTGGGAATGTTGTGAAGGTCAAAAGTATAACTAGGTTAAAAAAAGAAATAGATAAGTTTGTGGAGGATAGGTCCATCAGTGGCGGTTAACCAGGCTCTGGATGTTCCTAAGCCTCTGACTGCCAGATGCTGTGACTGGACAACAGGGAATACATCACTTGATAATTGCCCTCTTCTGTTCATGCCCTCTGAAGCATCTGGCACTGGCCACTGTCAGATGACAGGATAGTGGGCTAGATGGACCATTGGGCTGACCCAGTATGACTGTTCTTATTGGTGTGCTGGGGGAACCTGTCTGAATCACAGCCCAGCTCTGAGGAGGGAGAGGGGCCCAGTATGAGAGTCCAAAGTTTACAGGAGCCTCTAGGATCTAGGGCTGGAGCTTGGACACTGGTGGGCTGAGGAAGTGTATTTGAATCACAGCACAGCTCCATGAAGGAGGGCTGTGCAGTCCTTTTATGAAGGGGGAAGGAGTTCAGACCAATAACCAGGGCAGGAGGAGACCTGTGGGAAAGACTGTCCCGTGAGGCCAGGGCCTGCAGTGAGACTGACAGAGCTCCCTGGCTCAGAGGGAACTGAAAAGGGTGTCTGGGAACCTGAAGCCTTGGAACAAGGGTAAATTGGAACTGAAGTTTCCTGGTGCCCAGGTAAGAATCAGGGATTCATTATAATAGAAGTCAGGCCAGATGGCTTCCTGTCAAGGAAAAGGAAGAGATGATTAAACTGCATAGGATGAGGCACTCAATTTTGAATTTAACAAAGTGCTGCTCAGTAACTTGTGGTTAAGAAGAGGAGAGGACTTTAGTCTGATACCTGACAGAACTTTGAGATTTTTTGATGCCCTTCAGCACTAGGTATCTGTGCAAGCATTTTTTCCCCTAATTGCCATTAAAAACAAGTATAGGACAAACCTCAGTGTACAACTGGACCTCTGCCAAATTTATTAGTATCTCACCTAACATAGCAACTACTGTATATTCTGTGAAGCAAGCACACCTTTCTCATTAATGGCACTTTTAAAATTTTCTCTGAGTTATTCAAAATGTTTAATATTTTTCTTGATTTTAAACTTTGTAAAAAGTAAACAGAGTAAATTTTGGCTCATGTTCAACAATAATCCAGATTAGAATTAAGCAGGAATTTCAAATTTAAATTAGACAAATTAAAAAATCAAGCCATTGATTTAATTTAGCGGCGTGTAAAAATATATCAAAACATCATTTGACATATTTCATTGTTTTCTATAATTTGAGTAACATGACCAACATAAATTAATAATTGATGCTTTTGATTCACTGACTAAAAACCCAAGTTGTTTTATGTGATACATGAACCAATAAGTTAGTGAACAGCTGAGCTGGTGAGATGTATGTATCTAGGTGGGTTCTGCACCCAAAGAGTATACTAATGCCGTTGCAAACCACACAAAAAGTAGATAGTATGTATTAAGACATAGTTGAAGGTATAAATGCTGTAGGGCTTAGGGGTTTTAGTGCAGAAAGATGAGACTGTGGATCTATGCACCTTTTGAAATATAGATCTAAAAGGAAGGCAATCGCTTACTATAAGTAAGGCTACGATTTTGTCATGCATATTTTTAGTTAAAGTCACAGGCAATAAAGAAGAATTCATGGAAGCCAGTGACCTGTCCATGACTTTTACCAAAAATATGCATGACAAAATGGGGAGCTTCAGGCTCCATACAGGGCCTGGCTCGGAGCTACAAGGTCTCCCCAATGCTGGTGGCTCCAAGCTTGGGACGCTCCTGCCACCTGCGGTGGCTTGGTGCCAAAGCACAACCCTGCTGCTTGCGTTGGCTTGGAGCTTTGGGGTTCCCCCTCCGCCCATGGCGTCTCTGTGCTACAGGGAACCCCTGCTGTCTGCGGCATCTCCGTACTACAGAGCGCCAGCGGGGGACCGGGAGTTGCAGGGCAGCCCCCAGAAGTTTCCAGGAGCCCCACCATCTGGGAGCTGCACGGTACCCCTGCCTCTGCCCTGGGTGGGAGCTCGGGGCCCCCGCAGTTCCCAGCTGCCAGCGGTGATGGGGGACCCTGCAACTCCCAGGCACCGGGGCTCAAGTCACGGAGGTCTCTGGAAGTCATGGATTCCATGACCTCCATGACAAAATCATAGCCCTAACTATAAGTCACTGGTTTTCAGTGTTTTCTTCTGGCTTGCAAAGGTTATTGTTTTTAGCATTTACTTTGCAGAGGAATGCTACTATTATCTTGTCAACATAGGTCAGTTCCGTTGACATGCCTCCTACGAATTATTGATTTAGAATAACTAGTGAAGATCCCTTAACATGCTTATCTGAGAACCTTTGCCAAATAAATCAATGAATGGACACTTGGAGAAGATATGAAATCTTTAATCTATACAGTTTGGAAGGCTGAAAACAGAAGAGATGACAGCACTGCTGAATCTTATGCGGCTAAAAATCCTCCCAAACGTTCAGAACCCATTTAAAGTGGATGAATACTGTAGGCTTTCCTGCATGACCAAAAATGTGCAAAGCTAGAAGCTAGGATTTTTAAGACAGTCTAAGGGAGTTAGGTGTCTAATTCAGTGGGGAATAGGCAGCTAACTTCCTGAGATCCCTGTAAAAATGCTGGTTGGAATATGCTGTGGATAAGTCTGACCTCCCTTCTGTCAGAGAAATGCTGTCTGACTCTTGTGGTCAGATTACTTTCCAGGTGTCATCTCTATTGGGTTTATCTGTCATGTTTTCTGTTTTATGTGAGTGAAGTGAGGGGAGCATTGAGTTAAATGGGCCATATGCTTGTAGCTGTTACTTCATAGAAATGACAGGCAGGATGTAGAATGATGGGATTGGATATAAATCTGTATAGACTGCATGCAGATCTGCAGCATAAATGTTTGCTTTGTGACAGTGAGTACTGGTCTTCAGATTAGTGAATGTTGACATAAAGCTGGGGTTAGGCTGAAGTGTTTAGCACTGTAGTGCACTGATCATGATTTCTGTTGCTGACATAAAGGCCTAGCTAGCCAGGTAGTATCAGGAATTAGCATAAAGCAAGTCTTTTTAGTCACAGAACTAGAATCCTCGTTCAGGCATGTGGTGTTTGGATGGAGTAGACCAGGGGTTGGCAACCTTTCAGAAGTGGTGTGCTGAGTCTTCATTTATTCATTGTGATTTAAGGTTTCGTGTGCCAGTGATACTTTTTAACATTTTTAGAAGGTCTAAATATATAACTAAACTATTGTTGTATGTAAAGTAAATAATTTTTTAAAAAAATGTTTAAGAAGCTTCATTTAAAATTAAATTAAAATGCAGATCCCCTTGACCGGTGGCCAGGACCCGGGCAGTGTGAGTGCCACTGAAAATTAGCTTGTGTGCTGCCTTCGGCACACGTGCCATAGGTTGCCTACCCCTGGAGTAGACTAAGATCATTAATTAGAATATTTATTACTTAGCACACACCCACCCCAACCTTTCAATTGGAATAAATGATGGTTGTCCCAGTATTTAATAGGTTAGAGAGATGCCTTGAGGTCGTGCTCAGCTGCAGGAAATGTAGATAAGTAAGTTGAACTCTGCAGTAAGGCTATGTTTACACTGGCAATTGAACGACAAAACTTTTGTCTTTCAGAGGTGTTAGCTGCCTCTCCCTCCAAAAGGCAAAAGTTTTGCCATGACAAGCACCATTGTGAATAGAGCACTCCTGCAGACAATGCGAATGCGGTTCATTGGGGGTGGAAGTTTGTTTGTTTGGCAGAAGAGCCGACAAACAGCACTACATAACTTTTAGTGGCATGGCAGCTATAGCCTTAATGTCATAGAAGAAAACGGGTTTGTTTCTTAAAGAATGTGCATTGCCACTAATAAAATCAAAGATCAGTGACTTAAAAATGCAGCAAAAACAAATCACTGTACAACCTGAATAGGTCTACTTAAGTATTTTCAGTTTGATGACAACTTGCTTAAAAATGTGACTTTTAAATACAATATTGTATTCATGCCTATCATGCTGAAGGATCCCAAAATGTTTTACGGACTATACCTAGGAATCGCACTATCTATTTGAAACCTAGTCACCCCTGTAGTAAAAGGTTACAGTGTTGTTGTGCACTGTGAAACACTGTAAGAGTTTAGGACAGGAAGTTAAAAGTAGCATAGCTGTTGAAATTGAAGAAGACATTGCCACCGTATTTTGATGAAACAACTTCCTCCTCCAAAAATGCTATGGAGTTTTGAATGGCCACAGACAAGCAAATCTCTGCTTTCTGTCTCAGAAAAAAGATTGTCATTTATTGGTATGCTGAACTTAAAAAAAAATTACTGTGAAATGTCCTCTTTAAATAAATGGGGAATAATAATCTATTATTCCTATAAAGCTCCAATAGAATTTTAAATTATTCAAGTGTTTTTTAAGATCGTGTATGAAGATTCTAAAAACCTATCAAATTTGAAGCATTTAGAGAAATTGACATTCTTGCAATTTAAACTTTCATGCTGGGAATACCTGAGAGAAACTTGTCAGGTTTTGCAAGACTGAGTGGATGTCTACTCCGCAATGTAAGCTAAGGGTCAGAGGGACTCAAGCCCACTAGTTCAGTGATTGCAAGCCTGAACTTGGTTGTCCACACTAAATATTGACCCTAGGTTTAGAATTTCTGAACTCAGGTCTCTCACTCATACTTAGGTGTCGACACTGCATTACACAGACCTGAGTCAAACTAGCCTATCCTGAGCTTCCTAGTGCCCTCTCCAGCTGTAGCTGCTTTAGCTCTTTGTTTGTGGTGCAGTGTGGGAAAACTTGACTGTCTGCCTCACACCTCGCAGGAAGTTGTCACAGCCTGCCAACATATTCTGCCGTGCTGTCTTTTGGGTCTGCACACACTCAGCAACATGGAAGAGTTACCATTTGAAGAACTTGTCTTGGTTGTTAGAATATGTACAGAGCATCTGTGAGACACTGATGGATATTTAGATGGTGTTTTATGACCCTACTGAAGGCATCTTTTGGAGAAGGAGGAGTATGCAGACATGGCAAACTCGATGTGGCTGATGCTGCTTGTGACTCCTGGTGTAGCTGCTGATACCTCCTACGTAGACCAGCACTTCTGGAGCAGGGCCACAAGCACAGACTTCTGGGATCACATTGTCATGCAAACCTGAGATGATCTGAAGTGGTCCAGAGCTTTCTCAGACAGAAAGCTACATTTCTGGAGCCATGTGAGCAGTTTGCCACAGCTCTCCAGCGTCATGACATGCATGAAGGCTGCCTTGCCTGCCCAGAAGCAGGGGGCTTTAACCATCAGGAAACTGTCTACCCCAGACTACTACTACAAGTCTGTTGCTATCCATTTTGATGTTAGAAAGACAGCTGTGGGTAAAGTGGTTGCCTCAGAAACCTTTGTCATCAGGCATGTGATTTAACCAGAGGTGGTGGGCTTAAACAATATCTCTGAAGTAACTACTAGGTTTGAGAGAATGCGGTTTCCAAACTATGCTGGGGCCGTTTATGGAACTTATTTACCCGTAGTTTACCCTCCTGAAGGCTCATGTGAGTACATAAACTGTGAAGGATACTACTCCATTGATATGCAGACCCTTGTGGACCATAGAAGCTGACTTATGGATGCCAGCATGGGCTGTACTGGAAAAGTTCATGATGCTAGGGTTTTCCGCTGATTGGGATCTATCTCTGTGGTCAGGTTGGGACGCTGTTTCCATCAAATGACATTGTCATAAATGGAGTTACTGTCCCCATTGTTATTTCTAGGGACCCTGCCTATCCCCTTTTGCCTTGGCTTATGAAGTCATATCCTGATCTCAGGCGGCCTGGCAAACAAAGGCTTAATTACACTCTCAGTAGGTAGAATGGTTGTTGAATGTATATTTGGCAGGGTACCGTTTACAGAAGTGCTTGGATTCCAGTGGAATCAGTGCTGTCTGCATTACTGTGGCTTGCTGTGTTCTTCACAAGCTTTGTGAAACCAAAGGTGAGCCATTTGCCTCTGAATGCACATCTGACAGTAATGGATTGCCAAACTGGTACACTCAGCCAGAAGGTTCATCTGTCACAGTCTGGAGCAGGATCTGCCTGGACAACAAATCAGGGATGGTCTGTGCTCCCATATTATGGACTTGCATGGGCCAATGGAAGAGGGAGAGTAGTATGTTTCTGAATGTGTTTGTATAACAATGTTAACAATAAATGAGGAACTGTCACTATATGCAATGAATGGGGGCTTGGGGAGTGATTGCCATGTTTTTTAATTATGAATGAGATGAGGGGGTGCACTGTGTCACAACAATTGTGGATTTTCATCATGGATTGATGTAAATAGATGTATTGAGAAATTGTGTTCGGAAACAACTTCCCAGTTGTGCTGTATCCTGTGTTTCTCTTTATTATTCAAAATACACATTTAATTCCATTCTAGGTGTGCGTGTGCACATGTGCGCGGTCGTCAGAGATTTTTGACTTAGTGGTATCTGTAGGGCCAGCTGTGGCGCTCCCTTGAGTGCCACACTCATGCGTCGGTATATCAGGTGCCACCAGCTCTCTGCCCTCTCGGTTGCTTTTTACCACTGGTGCTGGTTAATCGGAACGCCTTTTCTTGCATACCAAGGGCTAGTAGTTTCCACCATCCTTTCTGGTTCACAAGCATAGACACTTCTGATTCTTCTCTTCTCACCCATGCCAATCCTATCTTTAAATCCCACTGAACGTTGCTTTAAAATTGTTACTTGAACCATAACTGGATCCCATCTCTACTATTGTAGCCTTGTCCCCATACCTCATGCCTCTACTGTCCATAGAAAAAAATGTTTTGCATCACTAGATTGGTGTCCATCTCCTCTTCAGATTCATTCATTGTGGTTTCCTTTTGGTTTCTATATCAAATTCAAGTCTTGTCTTTCAGAGCTCATATAGCTTGACTCTTGGGTTTCTCATTGGCAATCTTGGTTTGTTGCACCCAAACCACATGTCTTACTTAACCTCCACTTTGTCTCCTTTCACTTTCTGGGCTTTATTCCTTGTGGCTCCTGTGCCTAGAAGCCCCTTGAAGAACCCTCAAAGTGCTTGTGATACTGTCCAAAGCAACCAGTTGCTTATTGTTGGAAACTATGTCGTTCTCTTCCTCAACCACACGTTTTAATTTGCTTTTCAACTGAAGCTGTTCAGGGCAGGGCCATATCTTATTTGGCTATAAAGTTCCATGTTGTATAAATACCTAGGTTTTTTAGTTAATTAGGTAGTTCATTAAAATACACTCAGCTCGTCTTTAAAGTTGTACTTTTAAGCTGGAAATAAACTTAAAAAAAAAAAGCTGATTTTAATCAGTCCAAGGATCAGTAATCATAAATCAATGTACGTACACTCTCCTGGATTTAGAAAGCACATACACTAATCTCTTGATGTAGGACCTATACTATGTGATGTTTGCTTTTTAAATATATACTGGATCTGATGGGATGGGAAAAGCAAATTACCCTCTTCCTCACTAAAGTAAAGTTGTCCCATATCCAGATATAATGTTTAAAAGCACATTTATATAGTGCTGTATTGTACGTATGGTTTTCCTAACTTTGATTAATACATATTCCGTTACCTGAAGAGCTTACTCTTTAAGAAAGAAAACAAATACAAGAAAAATGAGAGCGCATTTTAAGCAAAGGAGAATGTGGGGTTCATTGCTGACGAGCAGCAGGGGTGCTTGAAGAGAAGAGTTTGAAAGTGGGGAGAGGGCTCTTGGCAGGCAATGGAAGTTTGAGGCTGTTTCAGGTATGGGGGAACAACATGACGGAAGGTGCTGTTGAGAGGAGCGAAGAAAGCTAAATATGGAGTAAAGTAAACATATTGGGAAGAGTGCAAGATGTGGGATGAGGGGCATAGAATTGGGGCAGACAGGTAGGGCTGGGGTGGGCAAACTTTTTGGCCCAAGGGCCACCTCTGGGTATAGAAATTGTATGGCGGGCCATGAATGCTCACAAAATTGGAAATTAGGGTGCAGGGCAGGGGGGGGAGGTGAGATGAGGGCTGGGAGTGTAGAAGGGTGCTTCAGGCTCGGAACGAGGGGTTTGGAGGGAAGGAGGGGGATCGGGGTGCAGCCTCCAAGCAATGCTTACCTGAAGCAGCTCCTGGAAGCAGCAGCATGTCCCCCTTCCGGCTTCTACGTGGAGGCACAGCCAGGTGGCTCTATGCTCTGCCCTGTCCACAGGTGCTGCCCCTGCTGCTCCCATGGGCCATGGTTCCCAGCCAATGGGAGCTGCGGGGGCAGCGTGTGGAGCCCCTTGGCTGCCCCTGCACATACGAGCCAGAGGGGGGACATGCCACTGCTTCTTGGAGCCGTGCGGAGCGGGGCAAGCCCCCTACCCCACACCCTGGCTGGAGCACCGGAGCGGGGCAAGCCCCGAACCTCGCTGCCTGGTGGGAACTCAAGGACCATGTTAAAATGTCTAGAGGGCCAGATGTGGCCCCCGGG
The DNA here is from genome assembly GCF_025201925.1 of Gopherus flavomarginatus. Classification (NCBI taxonomy): domain Eukaryota; kingdom Metazoa; phylum Chordata; order Testudines; family Testudinidae; genus Gopherus; species Gopherus flavomarginatus. Next base: position 47,874,360 of record NC_066625.1, read on the forward strand.
CTGTAGTTTGCCCTCCCCTGATGTAGGGCATTGTAAATGAGTATCTTAAATTGGATTAAGATGAGAAGTCAATGGGAAATTCAAGGAAGGGGCTGATTTGATCAGAGGAAGGGGATGGTCATTGTAGTTGCAGTATTTATGACAGAAAGAAGAGGAGGCGAAAGGCAGAGGTTAGAGAGTTTTAAATGATCGAGGTGAGAGAGATCCACAATGTGAACAAAATGTATTTTTTAGCAATGATCTGAGTGAGGAAAGAGAAGATTTTGGTGCTATTATAGAAACAGGATCAGCAGGATTTAGCAAGAAACAGGATTTGGTGGAGGAGGGAAGCCTGATTACATTAAGAGTATGGTCTGGGAGACGGGGAAGACTAGAGGTGTCAATAGAGAAGAGGAAAAAAGCAGAGGGCAGGACAGGATGGAAACAAATTTTGTTTTGGGGAAAAATGGTTTAGAAGGCAGTTGAACGTCACAAGTTTGAAGCAGATAGTGATGTGAGATTTTGGCTGAGAGGAGATGTCAAGGTTAGAGAGGTAGACTTAGGAATCATCAGTATCAAGCTTGTATTTCAAATAATGGGAGTAGATGAAGGTGGCTGTCGTGAAATATAAAGAGAGGACCAAGAACAGAATCCTGGGAATGCCAGCTGATAGGAGGAAGAGTGAGGAGCCAGCTATTAAGGGAGATGGTCAGCAAGATAAGAGCACAGTTCTGGAAACCAGGAATAGAGTGTGGAGGAAAGCAAAGTGCCTAAGGCAGCAAAGAAATGGCAAATTAGGATGAAGTCTTAGACTGTTGGTGTGTCAGAACAGTTTTAGTGAAATGGAGAGGCTTGGAAAACATTCTGATGGGGATCAAGGAGGGCTTGAAAGAGACATTGAGGTAGATCAAGCAGAGGAAGCAAAGGGTAAACAGCACACTAAAGGATATTCAGATACAGCAGACTAAATTTGGGACTCCAAGTATTTTGATAGAGTTCCTCTAATTTTTATTGGTGAGACTCTTCCATTTGAATTTCTTATAATGAAATGAAGTAATGAATGTGGAAATTGCAGCTGTACTGTAAACCAGATAGTTACCAATTAAGGCAAAACCACGAAGACAGAATCACAAAAGCAAACCTTTTAATATTCTTAGCATGATGGATTATGCTATGTTTGTAGAACAGTTTGGTAACTGAAAACTCTTGAATCTGGGATCCATCAGTAGAGAGGGTTTACTTAGACAGTTAAACTGTCTTAATCTCTGCAGGAAGTGAATGAGAAGGTCAGAATGGACATGTTGATTTGTTCAGGGCTTGCATCCAGGAAATTGGGGTATTGCGTTCTGTACTGGGTTTCTTGTAATCTCCTTTGCTGTAATTGCAAGGCTGGCTAGCTGGTGAGTTCCCCAGTTCTAAGGATGATGAACTGTATTAGGTAGAGTTACTTGTTTGACAGGAAAGAGGGACTTCTTGGGATATTTTCAGGTCCCAGAGCAGTTGGGCATGAAAGTCTCGTGAAAAGTTAATGGGAGTTAGGTACCCAGCTGCCCTTTGTGCCTTTGAAAATCTTCTCTCCAGTATCCTTTAATGGCACCAGATGCAGTAAATAGAGGTAAGCATTGGTTTGATAAAATGTTGCTACATTTTTACACTTTAAAATGTGACATACAATAACTTTGTTACACACTATGCAGCTTGGCAGCAAATGTAACATATCAGTTGAGAGGCGAGTGTTGTGCTAGCAAACAAAGTTCAGATCTGGGATTGTTTTGGGTTGGTATTGGGGAAAAGAATACAGGTATTTCTCAGGAGCGGTCTAAAGAGACCAGAGACAAGTGGTGCAATTGTGCATGCTCCATTTTTAAAAAGATGATCAGAAAGATCTTTTATTATTATTAAAGTTTAGTGATGGTGAAAAAGCTTAGTGCTGGTGTTGGAGTGATAGTACTGGAAAGGATAGTTTTATGTCCGCAGAACACACGCACTAGTAATACACGGTTCTCTGCACCACACTCCCAAATTGCGAATGTGCTTTAATTCCCACTAGGAAGGACCTCTTAAGGGTTGGTATGGTTCATTCTTGATGCCTATAGAATGCTTGTCTTTGGAGACTAACCGTGCCAATTATTTCAGTTTGTGTTAGTGTTTCAGTGTGGATACCTGTTTGCGTGGAACTTGAGTGTGTCTACACAGCCTGCAGAAGTGAGCCTCCATGCCCAGGTCAACAGGCTCGGGTAGAGGAGCTCATGCTAGCCCTCTAAAAATAGCTGTGTAGATAGTGCTCTGAAGCCGATTTCTCTCCTTAGGCTTCAGAGCTTGAGCTGCAAATTCAAAGCATTGTCTATTCAGCTATTTTTAAAGCCCCAGTGCAAGTCTTGCTTCCTTTGTTGGTTGACCTGGGATTGGAGGCTTGCTTCCATGGGCTATGTAGACATACCCAAGAAGACCACCAGCTAATTTTGTGCAGGCCTAAGAAGAGTCATCAGATGGCAAATGTTTTCAGTTGCCACTAAATTGGCTAGATTTGAACATCTGAAGCCAAAAAGGCTCCATATCCCATTAGTATTACTAATGCTCTGAGCTGTTTTGCTTAATGGCTCGCTCCCACCAATGCACCTGTAATGGAAGGCTTCAACAAAATTGAGACAGCGGCTAATTAGGGCACTGCTTGTTTTAGTAAACAAAATTTGAAACAAAATTAAAACTAGAAAAGTAAATATGGGATCATATGACTTGTGCAAGAATTTTTAATTTCAGATTTATCTTAGTTATAAACTAGCAATCATATCTTAGGGGCTTAATGTTCAAATAGTCATATGCTAATTATGCTTTAAGTCATTCTGAACCTAATCCTGTCTCTTCCCCTCCCCCGCATCCCCATTTGCATTAAGGTCTTAGATTCAACCTGTGACATTAAGGTCATGTATCTAATTTCTAGCACTCATCTTAATTACTCTAGACAAGTCTGTTTCCTTGGATTTCCCCAATTAAAATACATTTTACAGACATCCAGATTAGGACTTCAAATGTTTCAGATGAAATTTCAACTGAGGTACTGCTGTTAATGTCTGTAGAAGTTCTTCATATTTCTTATAAGAACAAATGCCTGTAAAAGATCACATACTAAATATCTAACATCTTGATTTTTACATTACACCTTTGTGGGGTTTGGTGGCAGCAATCTTTAGTTTCTAACCATCTCTCTTTCTTGATTCTCCTGCTTTCACACACTTCTTTTAAATTATTCTTCCTTTAATGTTGCTTTAATCAAACTCTCCTTCTGATATATTTATGCTTTTTGTTTTTATTTATGCTTAGATGACTTTTTCCAGCTGCTGTTGTTTTTTTAATATATATATTTTTAAATGTTGGGGCTCTTTCTGTTCTGGACATGGCTTTACAACCCTCTTTTCATTGCTCTCCATCTTTCCTTCACCTTTTTCTTTATAGTTTGGTGCTATCATCTCTCCGTCTGCTCTTTCAGAAATATATGAACTTTGTTCCACTTCCCTTTCTGCTGACTGTTCTATAACCTGCAGTGAAGGATTGGGTACCAAATGGAACAATTGTGAGAATGTTATGGTGTTGTAAAAACTTCACTCCCTAACCTACTGCCACATATTTTCTGTTAAACATTCCTGTACCCGCTTCTTTCTACAAGCCAGGATGTTTGCTGTCTGAGATGGGCTTGTTACCATGAAGCTTTGTTACTTGCATTTTGGTCTTTAACAGCCTCTATATAGTATCCAGTGGGCCTATTTGACAAGAATAAATATGGCACCACTGATGCAGTCAGAGTATACTGTACTCTGTGATTCTGCAAGTGTGGAATTTGCCACAGTATTGTGCTCCATAATCTAGCCTTTCATTTATAAAATTTTCTGGCCCCTTGTGGTTTTGAAAATAACCTTGGAAATATGAATGGAGTGTAAAGCGATGTAATGATCTCTTCTTGGATCAGCAGACAGTCTGACTTAACTACTTTGAGGTGTGAACTGTCACATTTGCTCAACTCAATGTGAAGACAATACAAACTTGAATTTAATATTGAACTAAATAACAACTGTCGTGATGATTCACTTTCATATTTAATCCCTTTTTTAGCTGAAAAGAAGTTGCTGCAGTGTTTCTAATTTGCCCCACCAGAGTGCTACATAATATATGTCCGGTTTGCTCCTTTGTAAATGAGACCTCGTGTACAATATGTTGCATATCTTCAGTTCCTCTTGGACCCAGAATTATGCAGAGTGAAACTTCTTCCCTTCTGGCAGGGGATGTGTAGAAACTCAGGCTGTCAGGAGCAAACATGAGAAGTAGCCTCAGCAGAGATCCTCGGACACTGATATGAGACTCCTTGCTGTTTCCCCTCTAAATGTTCTCTCACTCCCTTCCTCATGTTTCTTAACCCCTTGCTTTATCTTCAGAGATACAAGTGTGTTTACGTAGCGAGATAACTAAATGTCATAGTTCATTTGCTGTGCCTCCACTCCCATTCAACCCTAGCCCCAGTCTGTCCTCCCCTACTAGCCCTTATCAGCCCATCTGACATGCCTCCTCCACCCCCACCCAGACCCGCAGCAGCTGCACACTGTCTCTCCCCATAGTCCCTGTCTCCCAACCTGTCCTGACAGGCACTGCGAAGAAGGCAGGCTCTTTCTCTTCCCTAGCTGACCGGGAGCTGTTATAGTGTTCAATGGCCACAGTGCCCTTTGGTGGGCAAAAGGCAGAGCTGCAGCAACATTTCAGCAGAAGCTTTCTTTCTGGAAAAAAAAAAAGTGCAACTCATTAATTATGCACACATGCAGTAGCACAGAATTTCCCCAGAAGTAACATGAGATGGTGGTCTGGCTGGTTCCTATGTGTATTCCACATGTTGGTACGTATGTGTGCCTTGTACCTGAGTCCAGAAATTCTAAAAAGCAGTGTCTGTTGGCCTGCGCGTGCCCAGTAGGTGTCCTCATGCTCCCGACCGAGGTCATCAGAGGGCCAACACCTCTCCAGTTCCTTCTTACCGCTGCATGATCTGAGTTGGAATCCTGCGTCCTCAGATTGCTCCCGCTTTTTTGATAGAATCTATAAATCTGTAAGTACTCTTTATACATCTACACCTTGTATTAGTGTATTTAGAGTTTTATAGTATTGTTAGTGTATCTTGTTTTCTCCTGCTGGGGACTTCCTTCCTGTGGTCTGGGACTATGCCCAGGGTCCTGGGGTCCAGGAACTGTCTCTCTTGCCCTCACAACTTCTCTGTCCGTGGTGATCACCAATGCTGCCTCTACTGCTTGGGTGAGATGCATATCTCTGCAAAGTGCTGTACTGGTCATTCATTTCCACCAAGAGCTCACAAAGCTTTGCCTAAGGAAAACACCTGATGGAGAAGGCTATGAGGCCACTCTCTGGTCTGGGTCAGGGAGACCTCTTCCCACCCTTTCCGGTACATTGGCCTCAACAGATGAGCAGCGCTCCTCAAAGAACATGCTTAGGAGCAGATTTTTCACCACCTAAGCACAAGGATTCTTTCTCCAAGGCTTTCCATGAGAGTAGGGGGCATTCTCATGGTCACAAGGAGAGTTCTCTATCAAGGATGCGGTCCCTCCCTAAACCTGTCAAGATTGGGTGAGCCTTTGTGTGCAGCAGTGCTGGAAAATCACCAGGCTGGAGGGTAAAGTGTTCAGGAAGAAAGAGCTGTTGATGACTCTTGCATTACTGCACTGGAGCATGATACTACTTTGGTGTCTCAGGAACTGCCTCCTCTCCAGCCATCAAGCAGGAGAAGCCCTGGTGCTGACGACCCCGCCATTACAAGGGGAGCAGATTTCAGATTTGGACAAATCAGACGTGCTGGCTACTCCTGTATCTCCCTGGAGAGAGCTGAGCCCTGACAGGAAATCAAGGAGTTATGGTCGCTCTCTCTCCAGAAAAGACTTCCCCAGGGACTGCTGGTACCCAGTACCACGCAGTCCCCCACAAATGGTTTACCCCTCTTTCCTTATTAGGCACTGTGATATCCCTATGGCAGATGCCTGGGACCCACCCATGAATCTTACCACACTTCTTCTTGGCACCCACCAGATCCATCAGTGTATGAGGAGGAAGATATTGACCCAGATCTAAAGGTACCTGTGGTACCAACAGAAGTCTTGTCCTTGTCTCCCAAGTTGCTCCTTCCTCTCTGTGTCTATCAGATGACTATAGGCAGTACTAGGAGCTATGGCAAAGAATTTCCAGTGACCTCGAGATATCACTGGAGGATGTTCAGGACCCACAACACTGGCTCCTGGATGTTTTGCAAACTACAGCACCATATAAGGTGGCCTGTCCTGTTGATGACGCCCTCATGGAACTGGCTAAATGGTCTGGCATACTCCAGCATCCTGGTTCCCCACACCTAAAAGAGCTGAGAAGTGCTATTTTGTCCTCACTAAGGGAGCTGTGTTGCTAAATATCAGGTCTTGTTAGGGAAATATGACTTTAACAACTATTCCAGGTTAACAGGCTTTAAGGACCAGCTCCTCCCTGAGGAGAGAGCTCAATATTAGTCCTTCAAAGAGGAGGGCAAGTTAGTGGTTAAAACATATCTTCAGTCTGCAGTGGATGCAGCAGATACAACATCCAGAGAACTGGTCACTGGTATAGTCACAAGGAGAGATTATTGGTTACAATCATTGGGTTTCCTTAGGGAGGTCCAGAACACCATTCAGGACCTTCCTTTTGACGAGTCAAGCAAACAGACAAGTCCCAACATGCATTAAAAGACTTGAGTTTGACTGTACGCACCCTTGGGATCTACACTCCAGTCCTGAGGAGGAAACACTTGAGACAAACCTATAAATCAAGACCACCACCTCATATTACTCCTGGGGGAATTTTGTGTTACTGCATGTGTGCATAATTAATGAGTTGCACATTTTTTTTTCTTTTTTGCAGAAAAAAAGCTTCTGCTGAAATGTTGCTGCAGCTCTGCCTTTTGCCTACCAAAGGGCACTGTGGCCATCGAACACAGCAACAGCTCCCGGCCAGCTAGGGAAGAGAAAGAGCCTGCCTTCTTTGCAGTGCCTGTCAGGCCAGGTTGGGAGACAGGGACTATGGGGAAAGACAGTGTTGGGCTGCTGCGGGTGGGGGTGGGGGTGGAGGAAGCATGTCTGTTGGGCTGATAAGGGCTAGTAGGGGAGGACAGACTGGGGCTAGGGCTGAATGAGAGTGGAGGCACAGCACCAGAGGGAGGAGGGAAGTGCACGGCCACATGGTGATGGGGGAGGGGATGCAGAGCTACATAGGGACAGAGAGTGGCTGAGTGGGGGCACAGAAACAGATTGGGACAGGAGGAGGGGGTACAGGGACACGGGGAAGGGAGTGGTTGGGTGGGGCACACAGATACTTGAGGATGTGCAGGGACACATGGGGATGGGAGGAGTGGGTGTCCAAGTGGGCGTGGTGGGACACATGTGGACAGGGGATGCAGGAACACATGGGGGTAGGGGCACATGTGCCTGACTGAACGGGACAGACTAGGGGTCAGCCAGGGTCTGCATGAGGGAATCTCCCTAACAATCCACCCCCCCGTCCAAAAAAAATAAGCCGTGTTCCATATTTTTCCCACTCATGCCCAACAACCCTCCAAGTTCACACCCAGGCTCCTTCCCAGCAATTTACTTCCCTCTCCCTCAATTCCTCCATTATCCCTACTCCCCCAAATCTTTACACGGCTTCTAATCGTGTGGGAAATACAGTTCTGTATTGTAGTTTAAATGAATTATTGTTCAGAGTTCTGTATTAATGTGCCTAGTAAGGAATCTATTTGTCAAACATTTCCTGAATCTTTTTTTGTCTGTATTGTTTTTAATTTTTTGGAGCAGAATTCCTCCAGGAGTATCATGTGTTCTACTACCAGTGTGCAGCCGAGCCCCCGTGGCAATGTCAAAATGTTCAGAGACCTTGCTTCTTTGTCCCCTCTACAACCACGACCTCTACCCATTCCCAGCCACCTGCAAATGGCTACTTTTGGCATCTTGGTTAAGACCCATCTGCAACCCTCCTCTTCTCCCATCACCTTTTGGGGGCCATCTCATACTCTTCCCCTCTCACAAACCCCCTTCCCAGTCCTCCTCTTGAGACGACTCTTATGAGATGATTCTTCCGCAAGAGGCAGACTCTCTCCATGCAATAGAGCATGTCTCAGCTCACTATCAAGGGCGAGGGTTCTATTCTCTGTATTTCCTAGTCTCCAAAAAAAGACGGAGGGTGGAGACCCATTCTGAACCTTTGACAAGCTCAACATCTTTATCTGAAAGTTGAAATTCAGGATGGCTACATTAGCATCCATAATCCCCTCCCTGCAGGAGGTGATGTGGTTCAGGGCTTTTGACATGATGGACACGTACTTTCATATTAGACATTCATCACTCCACAGGGCATTCCTTCTGCTTGTGGTTGGACAAGAACATCTCCAGTTCAGAGTCTTTATCTTTGGGTTGGTGACAGCATCCAGAGTGTTTACAAAAGTTTTCTTGGTGGTGGCAGCCCAAATGAGACATCAGAGGTACACAGTTTTCTCCTATCTGGGTGACTAGCTCTTGGTAGGCTGCTCCTGCCAGGAAGTCAAGCTGGCGATTGTAGTTTCTGATCCATCTTCTAGCAGCCCTGGGCATTTCCATAAAGAAAAGTCCATTTTTATCACCTAAAAAGATGATAAACTTTAATGGAGCAACACGGAGACTCTGTTTCTGCAAGAGCTTTCCTTAATGAGCAGCCCGATCATAGGATATCAGGGTTGGAAGGGACAAACCCCTGCTCAAAGCAGGACCAATTCCCAGACAGATTTTTACCCTAGTTCCCTAAATATGCCTGTCAAGGACTGAACTCACAATCCTGGGTTTAGCAAGCCAATGCTCAAACCACTGAGCTATCCCTCCCTTCCTCCCATGATCTCATGAATTTCCTGCAGACCAAGAATTGTAGACAGTCAGTCTGATTTAGATGCCTTGGAAACTACTAGAGCAATGTATAAAATATTCAGATTGCGAATACCTGGAGGATGAAGGGGTAATCACTAGCAGCCAGGGTGGACTTACCAAGAACAAATCATGCCAAACCAGCTTGATTTCCTTCTTTGACAAGGTAGCTGGTTTGGTGGATAGGGGGAATGTGGTTGACATCGTATAGCTGGACTTCAGTAAGACTCTGTGACACAGTCCCACGTGACATTCTGCGAAGTAAGCTGGAGAAATGCGGTCTTGATAGAACTGCTCTTAAATGTATCAAGTGCGGTTCCACAGGGATCTGTTCTGGGTCCGGTGTTGCTTAACATCTTTATAAGGAACTGTATGTAGAAATAGAGAGCATACTGATCAGTTTTGCTGATGACACAAAGCTATGTGGGGCTTGCTAACACTTTGGAGAATAGAGCTAAGATTCAAAGGGCTCTTGATAAATTGGAGAACTGGGCTATAAGACAACAAAATGGAATTCAGCAAAGACACACACAAGGTGCTATACTTAGGGAAGAAAAACCAAATGCACAAATACAGAATGGGGAATAAGTAGCTTGGCAGCAGCACTGCTGAGAAGAATCTGGGAGTTGTGGTAGATCACAACCTCAACATGAGTCACCAATGCAATGCTGTTGCACCCCTTCCACCGCGCCCACCCCCCCCCCTCCCGTAAATGCAGTTTTAGATTGCATTAACCAAGGCATAGCATGCAAGTCACAGAGGTGATAGTACCACTCTACTCAGTCTGAGTAGGCCTCAGCTGGAGTATCGTGTCCCAACTTTGATCACCATTGTATAGAAAGATCCAGAGGCAGGCAACAAAGATGGTCAAAGGGATGAAATGCAAGTCATCTGAGCAAAGGCTGAAAGAACTGGGTATGCTTACTTGGGAAAAGAGGAGATTGAAGATCACTATCATGTCTCCCCTCAAATACTTGAAAGGCTGCCATAAAAAAGATGGAGAAAAGTGTTCTCTCTTGCCACAGAGGGCAGGACAAGAGGTAATGGGTTCAAACTACATCATAGCAGATTTAGAGTAAATCTCAGGAAAAACTTCCTAACTGTAAGCCAAGTAGAACAATGGAACAGATGCCTCAGGAGATTGTGGAAGCTCTTTCACTGGAGGTTTTCGAAAGGAGGCTGGATAGCCATCTGTCTTGGATGGTTCAGTCTCAACAAATCCTGCCTCTTGGCAGGGGGTTAGACTAGATGACCTTTGCAGTCCCTTTTGAACCTATGATTCTAATTACAGTGAGAATGTGTATATTGCTGTTAGGCCTTATGGCCTCATGCACTTATGTGACACCAGTCGCCAGGCTTCATCTGTGATATTTACAGGACTGGCTCTGCTTGGTCTACTCACTGAACAAGGATCACATCAACTCCAAGGTTACTGTTCCCACTAGAGTCCTCGCCTTCCTCACTTGGTGATCAAACCTGGAAAAAGGCAGAGTGGGCATCCCCTTCAGTACTCCCATCCCCAATCCCATGATCATAACAGATGCTTCCCTTCTGGGGTGAGGTGTGTACGTGAACAGCCATGCTGCTCAAAGTACTTTGACCCCACAGGAGGTCAGACTACACATGAACATACTAGAACTAAGAGTTGTCTGTCTCCCTTGCAAGGCCTTCCTCCCGCTTATACGTTTACTCCATATTCAAGTGATGTCAGACAGTATTACCATGGTCTTTTACATAAACAAGGCAGAGCAAAATCTCTTCCCCTTTGCCTAGAAGCAGTCAGACTTTGGAACTGGTTCATCAGAAACCACATCACTATCCAGGCCCTATAGTTCCCAGGTATTCAGAACTCCTTAGCAGACAATTTGAGCAGACACTTGTCTGTGGACTGTAAATGGAAGATCCGTGACACTCTGTCAAAGTGAAATATTCACACTGTGGGGTGCACCTCAGTGGGACTTCTTTGTGTTCCAAATGAACAGAAAATTTCCTCTGTACTGCTCCAGAGAAGCCATGGGCTGCTGCTCCCAGGGCAATGCTCTTCTGTTGTCATGGACAAACTATCTCGGATACGCATTTTTTCCCATTCCCCTGATTCCACAGGTCCTAAGGAAGGTATGTCGTGACAGGGCCAGCATCATTCTCCTAGCACCCAATGGGTCAAGGAGTTTTAGTTCACTGAACTTCCATCTCAGCCCACCCTCCAATCAAGATTCACCCCTTCCTGGACCTCCTAACTCAGGAGAGGGGCAGACTCACATGCCCTAATCTGAGCTCGCTCCACCTCATGACCCTAATGTTTGGATAGGTGTCAGAAATAAATGCTCCTGTTCATCACCCATTCAGACTGTCCTTATCCAAAGTAGGAAAGGTTTATATAGGACCTGTTATCTAGCTAAATGAAGGTGTTTCTCTGCCTGGGTGCAGCACAACCAACTTTATCCAGTCACTGCAGATATGCTGGTCATATTAGTTTATCTCCTGTCTCTAAACGCCCCCCCCCCCCCCCAAAAAAAAAACCCCACTCCTCCTCCCCAACAACTCAGGACTTTCTGTTACCTCATTATGAATCCACCTTGCAGCAATTAGCGTCTTCCTCCAGTAGATGGACTTCACCCACGCAACTACAGTATGACTCTTGAAGGGCCTGATTAGGGCCTGCTTGCCAGTGGTCCAACCTACACCTCAGTGGGACATCAATCTCTTTCAGTTGGTACTCACCAGACAGACCACCACTAGAACACTTGGTGACATGTTCCATTCTCCACCTGTCCATGAAAGTTGCATTTTTAGTGGCAATCACTTTGGCCAGGAGGGTCAGTGAGTTGGGAACCATCATGACAGACCCTCCTTATACAGTTTTTCACAAGGAAAAGGTATCCTTTTGCCTCTATCCTAAATTCTCTCTAAGGTTGTTTCTGAATTCCACATCAACTTTTGCTCATGAAAGAGACAAGCTTTTCAGCTCCACAGAGTAGTTCTTCAGTTCTGTGGAGCTCAAAAACTTCTCTTTCACCAATAGAATTTGGTCCAATAAAAAAATATTACTTCACCCACCTTGTGTGTCTGTGTCCTTGGATCAACACAGCTACAACAGTGCAAACAAACATGAAACTAACATGACACTTGCAAACAGTCATTCTTTTCACTGTTCACTCTGCTTGTATATTACCTCCCTTTCCCCTAACCTGTATCTGTCTTGTCTAGACTGTAAGGCTGTTTGGGGGAACAGATAGTCTATTACTCTGTTTTGTATAAGGCCTGTCAAAATGGGGTCCTGTTCTTGACTAGTCGGGCAATACCATGATACAAATAAGGATGTTCTGCATTGCCTCTCTCCATTTTATGGCCTAGTATTGTCTGTAAATAAAAAAAAAAAAATCAGTAGAGGTCCAAACTGCTGTCCTGTTCTTTGTGCACAAACAGACTTTGTTCCCAGGAAGCTGGGAATGGAAGCCCTTCGGTTACTGGGAAATTCAGTTATCTCAGTGCATGTTGTAGATCATAGGCCCTCCCATTGCAATAGTAAAACTTCTATATAAAATATTTTTTAAATGTGACTCCTCTCACATGCTTCTACAGCCACTTCTGTATTTGAATGCAGCAGCAGTTTAACAGTGCCCAGCACACTGCCCTGCAGAATAATTCAAATATAACTCTTCAATTAATACAGCAGGTGGAGTTGAGGGAGGTAGAAAGGAATGGGGCAGATCAACTGGATTAACATCAGTACTCTTCCAAAACATACTATGAGATCGCCAATGAACACGGTTTCATCAGAACTTTGTCTCATTTTATCAGGGTATATCAATATGACATACCATTTATAATACTGGGCACTGTTTCAGCACTGTCAGGACATGAAGAACACCCACTATAGAATCACCAGTGTCACTTCCTGCAGCCCATTTATATTTTCTTGGGTTCCCATCTGACAAGGTGTTGCTCAGTTTAGTTTGTGAGATCTGAGTGGATCACTGTCTTTGGTATTCACTTCAGGCAACTTGTTTAATGACTGTGCCCCTAGACAGGCAGAAACTCGCTTATTTTTTAAAGTCTTTAAGGCTGCACCTGACTAAGTGAATTAGGAAAATTATGGATAGGCTATGTAGAATAGTAATTTTTAGTGCGGCAGGGAGATTATGCTCTGGTATACAACAGTGAGAAAGCTAATAAAGGTTGAGCCTGCTGGCATTCATGTTTAAATTAAGATTATGTATATTTCAGTAGCTACTTGAAGTTAGCTTGGGAAAGGCTTTATGTGATTGTGTTTTAGTAATGGTTTAGCAGAGTTATGTTACCCTTCTGCAACATTATCACTGTTACAGAAAGATATTCTCGCAGTCTGTTTTGTAGGTTACATTTTTAATTAGGATGTAACATTTGAAAAAACTTGTTCAGTACTATTGGTTGTTTTGGGTCATACTTTATTGCTGTCTTCATTGTGACTAATTTTGAGGCATGTTTTAGGCTAATTCTCTAGACTAATTTTAGGCTAATTCTCATAGCAGAACCCATTGCAGTGTTCATGCACCCTTCCTACCTCTCTCCATTCTTGAATGTTATAAAATGATGTTATAAAAGGGGTATGTGGAGCCCTAGCCTTCTTCATTTGTTCCACTGCTTCTTCAGGTCTATGATTCTGTTAGAACTCTGAGGAAGAGGGGAAGGTGTGTGGTGAGTGTGCATATGCAGAGTCCATTTCAAAGAACTACAGTTACAGGAAACTATTAGTAGTGTCATCATCATGCTTAGGATCTTTAGTCATGAATCAGGCCCCCATTGTTCGTGGTAGTGTACAGACACAGAACAAAAAGACAGTCCCTTCCCCAAAGATCTTACAATCAAGTATGACGAGACAACAGGTGGATCCAGACAGAGCAATGGCAGGGTGCAAGGAAATAATGAGACACTATTGGTCATTATAACTTGTGGTCTCAGCCCACCAGCAGCGTAATAGAAAAGTGTATTCCTGCTTATTGGATAGTTTGATAACCAGTGCATCTTGTAAAGAAGTTTGTAATCTGATCTTAATTGAATAGGGATTGAGGTATTACTCTCTGAAAATGAGTTTGCAATTTAAACGCGAGGTCTAGGGTGTAGTGGTTTGTAAACGTTTGCTGCAGTTGGAATATGCCTAAAACATGCTATGCAGGCAGCCATTGCTCTGGAAAGTGACCTAACCTCTACAAAAGGTAGAACAGATGCTAGTTTATAGCTTTCTTTTGTGCACTTTCTAATCTATCTGTAGTGAGATAGCATGTCCCTTATTGATGTCTGTCTATGAAACGAAGAGACTAGAGCCTTTCTTAATGCCTTGGTTCTGTTAAGATAGTATTCCAAAGTTCTTTTAGCATTCATGGTGTGCAGCTTTGACTCCCTTATATGAGCATCAGATCTAAGAAAAAATGCTGGCAGACTCATTGTTGGATTAAGGTGAAAGTCAGATGCCACTTTGGGGCGGAATCTAGAATCAGGATGAAGCACTACCTTATCATTGTGAAAGATAATGAATGGAGGATTAGCCATGAGGGCATGTAATTCACTCAGTGGCCTATGATATGGCTCTGAGGAAAGCCATTCTGATAGGTGGAACAAAAAACACACTCTCCTAGGGTCTCAAGGGAAGATTAATTAGCTGCATAAAGATTAATTTAATATCCCGTAACTGTACTGGATTCTTTACTAGTTGATACATATTGACAAGTCTTCTAGTAAATTTCTTCACTGTAAGATGTGCAGACTGGCTTTTGTTTTACTGATGCATAGTGAGCTGATATAACTGCTAAGTGAACTTTCAAGGAGGATATAGAAGTCCTGAGAGCTTTAACTGAAGTATTCAAGAGTAGACTGAATTTGTGCACTGGTAGATCTGTATATCCTTTTTTTCATTTGTCCACTTTACAAACCTACTCCATGTGAGAGCATAGTGCCTTCTCGTTGACTTTCCTAAAGTTAGTCAATACCTGGTGCACTTCTAATGGGCAAGATTTCATAAGATTCAGTAGAGGACTCTAGCCTGTGCAATTAGGTGCAGGGACAGGAGGTTAAGGTAATAAATTCTACCTGCTTGTTGTGTTGTGTTTGGGGACACAGGGAAAAGTTTGATACTGCCTTGGAGAACTGAAGTTGTTCCAAGAACTATTGTTGCCTGCCTGTGTTAGAGTAACAAAAATTATTTTCAAAAAGCACAAGAGTACTTGTGGCACCTTAGAGACTAACAAATTTATTTCAGCATAAGCTTCATGGGCTACAGCTCACTTCCTCGGATGCATAGAATGCATAGTCTCTAAGGTGCCACAAGTACTCCTGTGCTTTTTGCGGATACAGACTAACACGGCTGCTACTCTGAGATCAGAAATTATTTTGGCATTGTCTTTACCCTCGGATGAGAGAGAAGTGCGGAAGGCATAGAACAGACCTTTCTTCACGCCTGGAGAGAGCTATGTTATGTGGCTAGATTGTCTAGATTATTCTTTTTAAATGAATGACACAGGATGTCAAAAATGGGCTGGGAAGTCTCTTCCACTGTGACTGAAAGGAGTTTCAACGTTATTGCATTTCTGTGCATGTTAGTAGAATTGTAACACAACATCAGAAGGAGAGGATGCAGAAGCAACTATAATGGTTTTTGTCTGGGAAAGATTCATCATCAGGTTCTGTCTCCAACTCCTGATAATCAGCCTGGCTGCAGACTTCGGTTTCTCCTCTAGCAGTGACAGAAATTATAGTGGAAGAATCTTCCTATAAGGAGGTGAAGTCAATTGATCCAGGAGTCCTGATATGAGGAGCAAGACTTTCTCTGACCCTTAGGAGGAGAGGAGTTTTTATCTGGATGAGAATGTGGAAGATTCCTGTACTGCCTAGGAAAGGGCTAATAGGACCAGCCATTTCAAACTGAAGTTCCATGTCGTTCTCTAGGAACCATATTTATTTTGAGGTGCATTTTTTTTTTCTTGTGAGAATGGAACTTAGGACACGTATCTAATGCATTCCAATTATTCTTTGGACTGTGATTCTGATCTTGGATCCAGTTCAAACTGTAGATGAAACTACAGGTCCTGGCACGTGTATTATTGAGAGGCATTAAATGTTACTGGAGAGCTTGTAGGTATGTAAGAGAGTGGAAGGGAAACGTTGGGATATCTGCAGTGACTTATCTGACTGCCTCTTCTTAACTCCCCCCAGAGACAGAATAGAGAAACCAGGGGCTTTCTCCCCATCCCCACCCTCCGGGTGCTCTTTGGAGGATGATACAACCTTGCCCACCCAACTGTACCTTTTGGATCCATTGTTACATTGCACTTGAGCTTCCACTGTAAATGTTGGTGCAGCATGGATGAGTGAACAAGAACAGAATCAGGAATATTCTTTGGATCAAGAATGTTTCTCTGAACCACTGTTGATTTTCCATAAGTCTTGAAACACTGGAAAAGTTCCAGATTGTATCAATATTTAAAAAGAGTAAATGGGGTAACCTGGATGCTTATAGGCCTGACAGTCTGACATCGATTCCAGGCAAGATAATGGAGTGGCTGGTATAGGACTTGATTAATGAAGAATTAAAGATCAGTAATACAATTGTCAGTCAACATGGGTTTATGGAAAGTTGATCCTGTCAAACTAACTGGATACCTTTGTAAAAAATCAGATTACAAGTTTGGTTGTTGAAGATCAGACTTTTGTAAGGTGTTTGACTTAGTACCACGTGACATTTTGATTATAAACAAACAAACTACAATGATGTAAAGTTAACATAACCAACTTTTAATCCACTGAATGTTTGCCAACTGATCGGTCTCAATGTAACTGTAAAGGAGGAATGTCCATGGAGCAGGTTTGTTTCTAGAAGAGACCCAGGGGGATCTGTTGGCCCTATGCTATTTATATCAATGACTTGGAAGAAAACATAAAATCACCGCTGATAAAACTTGGAGATGACACACATTGGGAGAGTGGTAAATAATGAAGAGGTCACTAATACAGAGTGATCTGGATATCTTGGTGTAAGCTGGGTGCAAGCAAACAATATGTGTTTTAGTATGACTAAACTTGAACATGTACATCTAGGGACAAAGAATGTAGGCCATACTTACAGGAAGGGGGACTCTATCCTGAGAAGCAGTGACCTTGAAAAAGATTTGGGGGACATAGTGGACAATCATCTGAACATGAGCTCCTAGTGCAACGTTGTGGCCAAAAGGGCTGATATGATCCTTGGATGCACCAGCAAAGGAATCTCAAGTAGGAATAAGAGAGGTTATTTTACTCTGTATATGGCACTTATACGACGGCTGCTGGAATACTATGTCCAATTCTGGTATCCACAGTTCAAGAAAGATGTTGATAAAATGAAGAGAGTTCATAGAAGAACCACAAGAATGATTAAAGGATTAGATGACATACCTTATTGTGATAGTCAAGGAGCTCAGTCTGTGTAGTTTAACAAAGAGACTATTAAGAGGCCCTTGATTAGTTTATAAGTACTTACAACAAGAACAAGTATTTAATAATGAGCAGGGAAAAAAATGTAGCATGATCCAATAGCTGAAAGTTGAAGAGAGACATATTCAGATTATACATAAGACATGATTTTATAACAGTGAGGGTGGTTAACCACTGGAAAAATGTACTGAGCGTCATGGTGGATTATCCATCACTGACAATTTTTAAATCAGGCTTGGATGTTTTTCTAAAAGGTACACGGTATGAATTGTTTTGGGGAAGTTTTACGGCCTGTGTTATACAGGAGGTCAGACTAGATCACAGTGATCCTTTCTGGCCATGGACTCTATGAATTAGATAAACTTTTCAGAACAGGAAAATCGATCTTAACCCAGTACAACATCTTTATTCTTTGGTGTAGGAGCCCATGCTCTTGAGGCTCAGGATTCTCCTGAATGTGACTTGGTCTTCTAACAGGAGCCATTTTGACCTTAGTAGCTCTTCTTGAACCAGAGAGAGACTGATCTGAAGATTTCTCCTATGTTTTTGATCTGATTCCAGAGGCTGACACAGACTGTTTCATTGAATGCTTTGACGTTGAATCCGATGGTCTGGGATCCATCTTGAATCCAGACTCCGGTGCAGAGATTGGTCCCTTCTGCATTCCACTCTTAATCTTCTTTGTTTCTAAGGCCTTTTAATCTTACTTACAGCCAAGGTCCTTTGGATTTGAGAGATTTTTCAGCTAGAGCTTATTGCAATATAAAGCTTGTAGCCTGTTCTGGCGCTCCTTGTAGGGTCTCATGGTAAAAGTGCTGTGAATTGAGCACTGTGAATGAGAATGTCCCTTTGAGGCACACCAGGCATCTGGTATGGGCATTTGATTCCGGAAGGACTAATGGACTAGAGGCATGCTTCTTGAAGCCAGCTCTCTGAGCTTTCATAACTGCCATGGGTTTGGTGGTCAGAATCAAAATCTGAACTAAGTAATCTAACCTAAAAACAAAATAACTTAAAATAAACAAGAACCCCGATTAGCTTAATGTTGTTCTTAATTGATAAAGCACTGATCCTTCTTAAAGAGAAGGTGCAATGACCTGGCTAGGCTAGGCTGTGCTAACTGTGAGGAGCAGTAGAGGCGAACTAAGACAAAAGTGATAATTTTTAGAACTTCAATAAGGGAAAACCCAAAAATTGTACCAGAGGATAAATAATATAGCTCATTACCAAGTACTTACTGTTTCATAATAAACTATAGGTAACGAATACATTAACCTTTGTGAGCTTGTACAGGATATTCTTCTTCACTCTGTGCAGTTAATACCAAATGGCATGGTATTAAAAAGAACAGAAGAGATTTTTCAGCATAATATAGTGTCAGTTCAGGAAAGGAACCAGCTTTTCCTCTCCTTGGCTGTAAGTCCAGCTCCATTCTTGCTGTCTTGTTCTTTGCTTCTCCTTCACTTGAAGTGCTCCTTAGATTTGATATTCTTGTGACTGTACCTCTCTTCACCCACTTTATCTACAAGAGTGGTTTCTTCACTCTGGTGGGCCCTCACTTGTCCATGTTAAGAACCTTTGAACAGTATTCTTTCAATAGATATCGAACAGTCATTTTCTCTGTTCATATACTTCAGTTATTTTGTGGGTGGACTTCTTGTATACTGTTTACAGGATCTGTTTCATCTAACACAGCTTTTTCCTCAATTCCCTCTTCCCCCAATTATATTTTTCCTTTCAGTTTTCTCCCTTGATACTCTCTCTCCAGAATGTCTGTAGATTTTATTTTCCTCTGCTTCCCTTCTCTAATAGTATCTGTTCACATTACTTACACATTTCCTTCTTCTCATGAACTGAAACCTCTTCTGTTTTCCTTCTTTCCTCCTCCTCGCTTACCAGATCCCTCCTGTTCTTTATCATTTCGCCTCCTATCCCAGCTCCAGTTCATCTGCTATCTCAGCATCTCAATACTTCTGCTTCCCTCTTTTTTTTTTCTCTAACATCTTTTCCCAACTGCCCCCTTTTGGGTCACCTCCCCAGCTTGATCTGCTGTCTCCTTGGCTGCCTCTCTCCTTAGGGTAGTGTTCTGTGCTGCTTCAGCAGGTGCTAGTGCCAGGGTCAGGGTTACTGCAAAAGATCTGAATCTGGAGAAGTTCACGACCATGTGTTGCTACAGTTGGAAGGAACTGAGGTGGATGAAGTGCCAAATCCCCTTTTATAGCCTCGTCCTGAAATCCTGCAAGAATAGAGAGGGAAGAGGAGGGAGGGGACCAATGAATGTTCCAACAGGCTCTGTTATGAGCAATGTTCCCTCTAATTTTTCTGTCCACGTGTGAAATAAATTGTATGTGCACTGAGGTGATGTACACCACCAGCAGAAACAAAAAACCTAGATATTATGTAATATCTTTTAAGAGTTACCATAGGGATAATTACTCCAGTCAGGACAGTTAGGCATTTTAGAACTCACTACTCAAAGAACTAAATTTAAGTGTAAGAGAGAGAAATTATGAAATGCATAGAACACTCAAAAAACTAAAATAAAACACTTTGAAAGAATAAAATTACAGAGAATATATGTGCATTTCAGGAAGTACCAAGAAGTAACAATAATAATAATACAAGTGTTGGGAGGTCAGTGTGAAAGACTGTGTGCACGGGGGTGCGTGACACACAGACTGTGTGTGTATGCTGGCTGCTGGGGAAGCTTCCAAGAGACTGTGTGACTTCTCTTTAAGGCACTCACTGAAAGCTCCCCTGCTCCTGAGCCCTGCCCCCGTCCCTCGCTCTGCAGAGAATGGGATACATGGGCAGCGGGGAGTATAAGAGACTCTGTGTATGAGTGAGAGAGAGCTGGCTGCTGGGTATGTCCTTGAGAGACCTTGTGCTATCTCTTTAAGGCACTCACTCACTGCCTGGAAGGCTCATTCAGACCACAGCAGCTCTCTCCTGCTTCGAGTCCTGAGCCCTGGCCCCTCTCCCCAGCTCTGTGGGGAGAGTCACAAGAACACCTGGACATCAGCTTTCCCTCCCCTACCCTCCTTCTGCAAAACCAGCAGGAGGGTCCTGGGAGCAGCTGCAGGAGCAGCATGGCTGCAGAGCAGTGGGGAGAGGGGCACCTGAATACATGCTGCTGGATATGCAGAGCTCTGCTAATCAAGTGTGTGGTACTTTAATCACTTCTGGGTGACTGCACAGCTTAGAGGGATCACAGATTATGAGTGAGTTCCACCGTAGAACTGCACCCGCCAACACATCCTTCAAGTGAATATTCAGAGGATGCTCAGAACACTTACTACTCAAAGTGAAACTATACTTTGGAAGGAGTTTAAAAAATTACATCAAAGGCTTCTGTATTTATTACACAGGCCATGTCTACATCTAAAATTTTGCAGCGCTGGTTGTTACAGCTGTATTAGTACAGCTGTATAGGGCCAGCGCTGCAGAGTGGCCACACTTACAGCAACCAGCGCTGCAAGTGGTGTTAGATGTGGCCACACTGCAGCGCTGTTGGGCGGCTTCAAGGGGTTTCGGGGAACGCGAGAGCAAACCGGGAAAGGAGACCAGCTTCGCCGCGGTTTGCTCTCGCGTTCCGCGAACCACCCTGCAAACCGCAGGGAAGGAGACCTGCTTGCTCGGGTTCGGGGAACGCGAGAGCAAACCGGGAAAGGAGACCAGCTTCGCCGCGGTTTGCTCTCGCGTTCCCCGAACCGCCGAGCAAGCAGGTCTCCTTCCCTGCGGTTTGCAGGGTGGTTCGCGGAACGCGAGAGCAAACCGCGGCGAAGCTGGTCTCCTTTCCCGGTTTGCTCTCGCGTTCCCGGAACCACCCTGCAAACCGCAGGGAAGGAGACCTGCTTGCTCGGGGTTCGGGGAACGCGAGAGCAAGCCGGGGAAGGAGACCAGCTTGATTACCAGAGGCTTCCTCAGGTATGCTGGGATACCTGCTTATTCCACGGAGGTCAAGAAAAGCGCTGGTAAGTGTCTATACTTGATTACCAGCGCTGGATCACCAGCGCTGGATCCTCTACACCCGAGACAAAACGGGAGTACGGCCAGCGCTGCAAACAGGGAGTTGCAGCGCTGGTGGTGCCCTGCAGATGTGTACACCTCCTAAGTTGCAGCGCTGTAACTCCCTCACCAGCGCTGCAACTTTCTGATGTAGACAAGCCCTTAGTAAATTGACTTTATCTCCCTCTCCCTCCCCACAGCAGTGTCTTCTATGTGCAAGCTGAGCTCTGCTGAGTCCAGTGGCACTTAGTGGTGGCTAGTAGCACTGCAGCCCATTTATGAGGGAGAAAGGTAATTCTGCATGCACAGCGTTAATTTCTGCAAAATTCTGCATTGCGCAATGACACAGAATTTCCCCAGAAGTAAAAGTAAGCGAGTGTGCCTCAAAGGGCACATGGACCAGATATGTCAGATTACATGGTGCCATTTTATTGGTTTGTTTTTCTGAGCAACTACACTTAAAACAAATGCATGCTATAGTAACAGACATGATGAAGAATACCAAGTGAAGTACAAGAGCACAATAGAAATTTGATCCAACAAAAGAATTGGTTTGTTCTTCAAGTGCTCGTACATGTCCATTCCGATTTAGGTGTGTGTGCCAAAGAAGAGACTTCGAGGCCACTGAGAGAAGACCCACTCTCCTGCACCAAAGGGAGGTAAATGGACAGAACGAGACAGAGAGAGACCCAAGCCGGGCTGATCTCTCTCCCCAGCACTGTGGCAAATGCCAGTAGCGATGGCAGCACCGGAACCGCAGGCACCAGATATCCAGCCAGCTGCCTGGCACTGGGCAGACCAGTTTGTGGCACCATTACCCCCGAAGGCCTAGGCAACAGCGAAGAACTGATTAACTTTACTGGTATCCTGTAACTTTATTACAGGATACTTATTAACTTTACTGGTATCCTGGCCAGGAGGCAGGATACAGCACCGGCACCACCCAGCGGCACTCAGGCATCGACCAGCATTAGATTGGTCTTAAGTCCAGCCTCCAGGGCAAGCCCCCTTTCATTGTCTTGCCAGAGATGTCACCATGGCACTGATAACTGGCACTGGGGGGATTGGTGCCGCTGTGGTCACTGCAGTCATCGTCATCGTCCTCATCCTCTTCCAGTTCGGACTCAGGGTATGACTTCAAGATGCCGGTGCTGGGAACAGTGTTGGCACAAAATACCTGGACCATGGGACTGTGGGGTCCAGCACTGTTAACAGTGGTCCTTTTGGAACCCGTGGAGGTTTTCCCAGGTCCAGGGCACCAGCTCATTGCGCTCTTGCTCTGTGCGCTCAGAGACCACAGCGGCACCAGGGGTGCACTGGGAGACTCCGGTACCAATCTCTGGTGCAGACACCGGAGCAGGTCCCAATACTGAATCTGACACTGACCCAGGACTACTCCCTGGTACCAAGGCCAGGACTGGGGCTGATCAACAAGAACAAGTTCCTTGACAGGAGGTTGCATTGGACGCTATGGCAACATATGGCTACTCATCTTCCCCAGATAGGTCCTCCCTGCCTCAGGACGACCTTAGAGCCCATCAGTACTTTCTAAAGCAGATGACCTCCAATCTAGTGTTGCAGGCGGAGGTTGTCAAGGAACAGCAGATAGGTTTCTGGGTATTTTATCGGCCACAGCTCTTGCAAGGGTTGCTCTCTCCTTGCACAACACCAGCGTGGGACTGATCAAGGCCCTCTGGCAGAATCCTGCTTCCATTCTTCCCACGGCCAAGAGAACAGAAAGAAAATACATTGTGCCTGCTAAAGGCTACGAGTTTCTGTTCTCACATCCTCCCAGGAAAATGGACCTTCTAGGGAGAAGGCATACTCAATGGGAGGGGCTTCAGCTAAGGATAGCAA
The DNA here is from genome assembly GCF_025201925.1 of Gopherus flavomarginatus. Taxonomy (NCBI): domain Eukaryota; kingdom Metazoa; phylum Chordata; order Testudines; family Testudinidae; genus Gopherus; species Gopherus flavomarginatus. The sequence goes on from NC_066625.1 coordinate 47,897,603, forward strand.
ACCAGCAGGCACTACTGGGTCGTTAGACTCTGACATGTTAATGTCATATGAACAAATTTAAGGGCAAGCTTCCACATGATAGTCAACAGGAGTTCTTGACCCTCGTAGATGAGGGCAAGACAGTGGTGAGAGCCTCCTTGCAGGCAGCCCTTGACATTGTGGACTCGGCGTCTGGATCTTTGGCCACAGCTGTGACTATGCATAGGAGCTTGTGGCTGTAGGCAGCAGGGTTCCCTCAAGAAGTACAACAGTCGGTGCAAGACCTGCCATTTGAGGGACCCTCGCTCTTCTTGGAGCAAACTGATGCCAGACTCCACGGGTTCAAAGATACCAAGGCAACACTGAAGTCCCTGGGTCTGCAGTCACAGCCTAGGAGGCAATATAGGCTGCAGCAAAATAGTCATTTCTACCCCAACCAGAACTGCTACGACCAGAGGAGATGGAGGAACAAGAGCTTGGGACGCAGACTTCTCCCACTTTCCTCCTTCTCTGGTGGCCTGGCATAATTTGCCCCAAGTCACTTGGTGGACATTATACCAATTCCTCACAATCTGGATTCAGTTACTCCGATTTTTTCTGACAGTCTTTCCCACTTCCTAGAGGCCTGGAAATGGATCAACTCCGACCGCTGGGTTCTAAATACAGTGGAATTTTTTTATACCCTCCAATTTATTTCAACTCCACCTTCCCAGTCCCTCTTCAGGAACCCCACTCAGAAGCTTCTGCTAGAGCAAGAAGTTCAGTCCCTCCTCAGCATGGGAATGGTGGAGGAGGTTCCATTACATCTAAGGCAGGGGTGGGCAAACTACGGCCCGCGGGCCAGATCTGGCCTGCTAGCCGATTTAATCCGGCCCTTGAGCTCCCGCTGGGGAGCGGAGTCTGGGGCTTGCTGTGCTCCAGCGCTCCAGCTGGGGAGCAGTGTTGGGGGCCACTCCACGCGGCTCCTGGAAGCAACAGCATGTCCCCCCTCCAGCTCGTACATGTAGGGGCAGCCAGGGGGCTCTGCTCTGCATGCTGCCCCTGCTACAAGTGCCACTCTCGTAGCTCCTATTGGCCGTGAACTGCAGCCAATGGGAGCTCCAGGAGTGGCACCTGTGGATAGGACTGCTGCAAAGCTGCCTGGCCATGCCTCCACATAGGAGCTGGAGAGGGACATGCTGTTGCTTCACGGAACCGCTTGAGGTAAGCGCTGCCTGGAGCTTGCCCCCTGAGCCGCTCCTCGTGCCCCAATCCCCTGCCCCAGCCCTGATCCCCCTTCTGTCCGCCAAACCCCTCAGTCCCAGCACAGAGCACCCTCCTACACCCCAAACTCATCCCTAGCCCCGACCCAGAGCCTGCCCCCTCACACCCCACTCTTCTGCCTCAGCCCAGAGCCCCCTCCTGCACCCTAAACTCCTCATTTCTGGCCCCATCCCAGAGCCTGCACCCCCAACCAGAGCTTCCAGCCCCAATTTTGTGAGCATTCATGGCCTGCCAAATAATCTCTATTCCCAGATATGGCCCTCGGCCCAAAAAGTTTGCCCACTCCTGATCTAAGGGGAAAAGGGTTTTGCTCTTGTTTATTTTTTTGATACCCAAGGCCACGGGAGATCTCAGACCTATCTTAGACTTGCATCGACTCAACCATCTTAAAAGGTTGAAGTTTTGCGTGGGCTCCTTGGGATCATTCCGTCACTGGATCCAGGGGATTGGTATGCTGCCCTCGACTTAAAAGATGCATACTTTCACATATCGATCTTCCAAGGACACAGAAGTTTCCTGAAGTTTGTGGCAAACCAAGGACATTACCAGTTTGTGGCCCTGATGTTTGGCCTCTCAGTGGCCCCGAGAATCTTCACCAAATGTATGGCAGCGGTATTCACTTACCTTGACAACTGGCTCATCAAGGGCAGGTCTTGAGTGCAAGTGCAGTTGGACATCACCCTCGTTCAGTCAACCTTCTGGGAATTGGGCCAACATTCAGAAATTGACCCTGGTATCTATTCAGAGAATAGACTCCCAGCTGGTGAGGGCTCTTCTCCCAGAGTGTCATTTCCAAGTGATCAGAGTCAATACGTCTCGTGAAGTCTCAACCAATCACCAAGGTCAGGCTTTGTTTGAGTCTCCTCAGCCATATGGCTTCATGCACGTATGTTGTTCATCATGCGAGGCTGAGAGTCAAACCTCTCCAAGCGTGGCTCGTTACAGTCTGCTCCCCTTCAAGACACCATCTGGACAAGGCAGTCACATTGCCACCTCATATTTTCAGCCCTGTGCCATGGTGACTGGATCCTCAAGTGTTCTGTGAAGGGATTCTCTTCACAAAATCTTGAGTTTAACAGCTCAAGATCCAGGGTTGTTGGTCTGCGGAGGACCTATCGCTTCAGATCAATGTGAGGGAGCTCAGGGTAGTCCGATTGGCATGCTAGGTGTTCTTACCCCATATTGTGAACACAACAGTCTCGATCCTCATGGACAATACATCAGCCACGTACTATATCAACAGACAGGGAGGGGCTCGTTCTTGCCCTCTGTGTCGAGAAGCAGTAAGTCTAGGGCAGGGGTTCTCAGACTTTTGTACTGGTGACCCCTTTCACACAGCAAGCCTCTGAGTGCGACCTCCCCCCCACATACATGGAAAACGCTTTTTTATATATTTAACACCATTATAAATGCTGGAGGCAAAGCAGGGTTTGGGATGGAGGCTGACAGCTCATGACCCCCCATGTAATAACCTCACGACCCCCTGAGGGGTCCCGACCCCCAGTTTGAGAACCCTTGGTCTAGGGGAATTCTGCATCGAACATTTGATCGAGATCAAGGTCTCGTATCTGCCAGGAGTACAGAACCAGCTTGCATACTGGCTCAGCAGGTCCTTCTAGACTCATCACGAGTGTTGCGATGAGCATCTTCCACAGATGGGGATTTCCCCACATAGACCTGTTCGCCACACAGTTCAATAAGAAGTGCCGTCAGTTCTCCCTGAGGGGTCACAGCCCTGACTCCATGACAGACACCTTCTTGATGAAGTGGTCTCATAACCTGTTGTGCGCCTATCCGCCCATCTTGCTAATCCACAAGGTGCTGACAAAGATCAAGCAGGATCGGGCTTATGCCATCCTGATAGCTCTAGTGTGGCCCAGGCAGCACCGGTACACCTCGCTCGTCTGTTTCTCTTGCAAGGCTCCGATCAAGCTTCCTCTGTGCTCAGACTTGATCTCACAAGACCATGGTCGATTACTCCACTGGAACCTCAGCTCCCTGCATTTGACAGCCTAGAATCTGTATGGCTGAACGCTGAGGAATGGGCTTGTTCGGAACAGGTTCGCAATGTTCTCTCCAGTAGGAAACCTTCCACGAGGTCAGTTTACTGTGCAAAATGGAAACTTTTCTCCCTCTGGTCTATTATCATTGAAAGAGCAGGGCCTGGCCTTTGCTCTATAGGTCCACCTGGTGGCCATTTCAGCTTTCCACCCAAAAGATTGACATTAAGTTGGTATTTTCACACGATTTGTTTCCTCAAAAGTCTAGAAAAGACTTTTCCGCAGATAAGAGAACCTTTCTCCATGGGCATTAAACTATGCCCTCACGAAACTAATGAGGCCACCCTTCAAGCCGATGGCGATGTGCTGTCTGCTGCATCTTTCATGTAAGACAGCCTCCCTGGTGGCAATTACTTCAGCCAGGAAGGTTTCAGACATTCAAGCCCTCACGGTGAAGCCCCCCTATATTCTTTAAGGACAAGGTACAGCTTCAGCTGCACCTGAAGTTCTTCTGAAGGTTGTGTCCCAATTCCATTACAGCCAGCCTATCTTTCTGCCAGTCTTTTACCCCAAACCTCATGCAATTAGCTTTGTTTAAACTAGAACACCCCCCCCCCCCCCCCCCCCCCCGAAACTTAAAATTGAAAATCTTGTTTTCGGATCAAATGAAACATTTTATTTGCTTGAATGGAGGAGGTTTCTAGAGAGGGACTGATGGTACAGATCTTTTCTCATCTCCCTTCTCTTACTCTCTGGAGGCAAATATCCTACTGTTGCAGCACTCCTAAACCCTGTCAGACAAGCAGCTGTAGACTGAGTTTGTGTTGTTTTTTTCACCATTGATCTTGCCAGAGTAACCACTTCTTTAACTCTTTTGGGTTTGTTTAATCTGGAAAAGAGAAGACTGAGAGGGGACATAACAGTTTTCAAGTACATAAAAGGTTGTTACAAGGAAGAGAGAGAAGAATTGTTCTTCTTAACCTCTGAGGATAGAACAAGAAACGGGCTTAAATTTCAGCAAGGGAGGTTTAAGTTGGACATTTCATGGTGGTTAAGCCCTGAATAAAGGACTCTACTTAGGAAGGAACAATTAGTTGCACACATACAAAATGGGAAATTACTGCCTAGGAATGAGTACTGTGGAAAGGGATCTGAGGGTCATAGTGTAACACAAGCTAAATATGCATCAGTATTCTAACATTGTTGCAAAAAAGAAAAAAAGGTGAAAGTCATTGTGTTATCATAGAATATCAGGGTTGGAAGGGACCTCAGGAGGTCATCTAGTCCGACCTCCTGCTCAAAGCAGGACCAATCCCCAACTAAATCATCCCAGCCAGGGCTTTGTCAAGCCTGACCTTAAAAACCTCGAAGGAAGGAGATTCCACTACCTTCTAAGTAACCCATTCCAGTGCTTCACCATCCTCCTAGCGTAAAAGTTTTTTCTAATATCCAATCTAAACCTCCCCCACTGTAATGTGAGACCATTACTCCTTGTTCTGTCATCTGGTACCACTGAGAACAGTCTAGATCCATCCTCTTTGGAACCCCCTTTCAGGTAGTTGAAAGCAGCTATCGAATTCCCCCTCATTCTTCTCTTCTGCAGACTAAACAATCCTAGTTCCCTCAGCCTCTCCTCATAAGTCATGTGCTCCAGCGCCCTAATAATTTTTGTTGCCCTTCGCTGGACTCTTTCCAATTTTTCCACATCCTTCTTGTAGTGTGGGGCCCAAAACTTGACACAGTACTCCAGATGAGGCCTCACCAATGCTGAATAGAGGGGAATGATCACGTCCTTAGATCTGCTGGTAATGCCCCTACTTATACAGTCCAAAATGCTGTTAGCCTTCTTGGCAACAAAGGCACACTGTTGACTCATATCCACCTTCTCGTTCACTATAACCCGTAGGTTGTTCTCTGCAGAATTGCTGCCTAGCCGTTCGGTCTGTAGTCTGTAGCAGTGCATGGGATTCTTCCGTCCTAAGTACAGGACTCTGCACTTGTCCTTGTTGAACCTCATCAGATTTCTTTTGGCCCAATCCTCTAACCCCCTCTCTATCGTATTTCTATCCTCCAGAGTATCTACCACTCCTCCCAGTTTAGTGTCATCTGCAGACTTGCTGAGGGTGCAAGCCACACCATCCTCCAGATCATTAATGAACATATTGAACAAAACCTGCCTCAGGACTTACCCTTGGCAGCCAGTATCAAGCAGAGTGCCCCAACTAGACATGGAGCCATTGATCACTACCCATTAAGCCCGATGATCTAGCCAGCGTGCTATCCACCTTATAGTTCGTTCATCCAGCCTGTACTACTTTGACTTGCTGGAGTATTATCGGGAGTGAGCAAGACACGAGAAGTAATTGCTCTATTCTGTGCTGATACGGCCTCAACAGGAGTATTGTGCCCAGTTCTGGGTGACGCATGTCAGGAAAAGTGTGGACAACTTGGAGAAAGTCCAACAACAGAAATGATTAAAGATCAAGAAAACATGACCTATAAGGGAAGACTGAAAAAATTGGTTTTGTTTAGTCTGGAGAAGAGAAGACTGAAGGGGGACAGGATAACACAGTTTTCAAATACATAAAAGGTTGTTACAAGGAAGAGGGAGAAATTATTCTCATTACCTTTTGAGGATAGAAAAAGAAGCAATGGGCTTAAATTGCAGCAACAGTGGTTTAGTTTGGACATTAAGAAAAACTCTCTAACTGTCAGGATAGTTAAGCACTGGAATAAATTGCCTAGCTAGGTTGCGGAATCTCCATCATTGGAGATTTTTAATAGCAAGTTAGACAAACAACTGTCAGGGATGATCTAGATCAGTGGTATCCAACCTTCTTATGCACAAAATCGCTTTTTGAATTTAAATGTAATCCAGGATTTACCCTGCCCCTTCTCTGAAGCCCTGCCCAGCTCACTCCATTTCCCGCCCCCAACACCCCGTTGCGCGCTCTCCGCCACCCTCGCTCACTTTCACCAAGCAGGGGGTTGGGGTTTGAGAGCTGGGTGCAGGCTCTGTGCAGGGGCAGAGGGGTTTGGAGTGTGGGAGGGGGCTCTAGGCTGAGCCTGGGGCAGGTGATTGGGATGCCGGAGGGGTGAGGGGTGCAAACTTGTGAGGGAGTTTGGGTGCAGGAGGGGGCTCCAGGCTGGGACACAGTGTTGGGGTGCAGGGTGTGGGATCTGGGCAGGGTATTGGGATGCAGGAGGGGACTCAGGGTGCAGGAGAGGGTATGGGGTGTTGGTTCTGGGAGGGGGCTATGGGCTGGGCGTTAGTGTGCGGGCTTCCTCTGGGGGGCTCCCTGCCTGTCCCAGTCCCACTCGGGCACATTGGCACCACCTCCCCATCACAAGCCAGGCCACCTCCTACCCTGCCAGACAGTAGTGCACCACGAGGCCACGCTGCTCCTGGAAGGGGCCAACGTGCCCCTATGGCTCCTTGGAGGGACGGGGATGTGGCTCTGCAGGCACTGCCCCCGCAGCTCTAATTGATCACAGCTCCCTGTTCCTGACCAATGGGAGCTGTGGGGCCAGTGCTTGCGGGGACTTGCTGGCCACTTCCAGGAGCAGTGTGAGTCCACAGCAGCCAGGGAGCCTGTCTTAGCGGCAACTCCGCTACACCACACGCTGCGGCTGGAGGTCGCAATTGACTAGGAGAGTCTCCAGGATCGCGATCGACTGGTTGGTGACCACTGGTCTAGATAATACTTAGTCCTGCCATGAGTACAGAGGACTGGACTAGATGACCTCTTGAGGTCCCTTCCAGTCCTGTGATTCTTTGATTGTCTAAAACATTTATGTATAATTTAACTTTCTGTGATGAATACATTGATTTGCACAGATGGTGCTGGACAAGTTTCCATAATGTAGGTATATCATGCTAGCAATATTGTGGCTAGTGTAAAGAGTATAAACCAGTTTGTTTTCCCTTTTCATGTTTAGAAAAATCCTTTTTAAGGAATTTAAATATTCAATTTAAATTTCTTACTGTAAGTTGGCTTGCATTAGTCTCTAGTGACAGGCTCACTGCTTGCATCAAATGTCAGCCCCTCCTGTGGTATATGTGCAACCGTTTTGCTGAAATCTCTGAAATGCACACTTCGATCAAACTAGTTTCACTGACAGCATGCCATTTATGTACAACACTGCTTCCTGTAGAAACTGTTGGGCTGAGGAAACTAGGTGCAACTATTTTAAGCAAGACTGTGATCAAAATATTACACAGCTAAACAAACCTTTTTGAAAGTAGTAGTCTGCATTTATTACAATTAGGGCTTGTCTACACTTTAAATACTGCGGCAGTGCTGTAGCACAGGGGTTCTCACACTTCATTGCACCGCGACCCCCTTCTGACAACAAAAATTACTACATGACCTGAGAAGGGGGTACCGAAGCCTGAGCCCACCCACTGCCCTGGGTGGAGGGGCCAAAGTGCCTCTGGCTTCGACCCAGGCACTGAGGCTCAGACTTCAGTCTGGGCCCCCCAGCAAGTCTAAGCCAGCCCTGGTGACCCCATTAAAACGGGTCGCGACCCACAGTTTGAGAACCACTGCTGTGGCGCTTCATTGAAGATGCTATCTATGCTGACGGGAGATTCCCTCCCATTGGCATATGTACTCCACCTCCCTGAGAGACAGTAGCTAGGCTGATGGGAGAATTCTCCTGTTGACCTAGCACTGTCTACGCCAGGGGTTAGGCCAGTCTAAGTGCACTGCTGAGGAGTGTGGATTTTTCACATCCCTGAGTGATGTAGTTATACTAATCTAATTTCCTAGTGTAGATCAGGCCTTAGTCCACACCCTTGAGTTATCTTAGGCCTGGTCTACACTACGATTTTAGGTCAAATTTAGCAGCATTACCTTGATTTTAACTCTGCGCCCGTCCACATGACGAAGCCCTTTTTTCGACTTAAAGGGCTCTTAAAATCGATTTCTTTACTCCACCTCCGACAAGAGGATTAGTGCTGAATTTTTGGCCTTGCGGGGTCAAATTTGGGGTAGTGTGGACGCAATTCAACGGTATTGGCCTCCGGGAGCTATCCCAGAGTGCTCCATTTGGATTGCTCTGGACAGCACTCTCAACTCAGATGCACTGGCCAGGTAGACAGGAAAAGTCCCGCGAACTTTTGAATTTCATTTCCTGTTTGGCCAGCATTGCGAGCTGATCAGCATAGGTGACTATGAAGAGCTTATCAGCAGAAGTGACCATGGAGTCCCAGAATCTCAAAAGAGCTCCAGCATGGACCGAACGGGAGGTACAGGATCTGATCGCTGTATGGGGAGACGAATCCATGCTAGCTGAACTCTGTTCCAGTAAACGAAATGCCAAAACAGTTGAAGAAGTCTCCAAGGGCATGAAGGACAGAGGCTATAACAGGGACATGCGGCAGTGCTGCATGAAAATTAAGGAGCTCAGGCAAGCCTAGCAAAAAACCAGAGAGGCAAACGGCTGCTCCGGGTCACAGCCCCAAACATGCCGCTTCTATGATGAGCTGCATGTCATTCTAGGGGGTGCATCCACCAGTACTCCAGTGCTGTGCTTTGACTCCGTCAGTGGAGTAGGACACAACACGGGAGTGGGTTTTGGGAACAAGGAAGATAGCTCACAGCAGGAAAGCGGAGAAACCGATTTCCCCAACAGCGAGAATCTGTTTCTCGACCTGGCGCCAGTAGGGATAGCTCAGTGGTTTGAGCATTGGCCTGCTAAACCCAGGGTTGTGAGTTCAATCCTTGAGGGGGCCACTTAGGGATCTGGGGCAAAAATCAGTACTTGGTCCTGCTAGTGGAGGCAGGGGGCTGGACTCAATGACCTTTCAAGGTCCCTTCCAGTTCTAGGAGATAGGATATCTCCATCTCATTACTCATTAGAACCCCCGAACCCACCCAAGACATGCTCCTGGACCCTGAAGGTGGAGAATGGACCTCTGGTGAGTGTACCTTTGTAAATATTAGACATAGTTTAAAAGCAAGTGTATTTAATGATTAATTTGCCCTGGCATTCGCGGCTAGTACAGCTACTGGAAAAGTCTGTTCATGTGTCTGGGGATGGAGTGGAAGTCCTCCAGGGACATCTCCATAAAGCTCTCCTGGATGTACTCCCAAAGCCTTTGCAAAAGGTTTCTGGGGAGGGCGGCCTCATTCTGTCCTCCATGGTAAGACACTTTACCACGCCAGGCCAGTAGCATGTGGTCGGAAACCATTGCAGAACAAAGCATTGCAGCATATGGTCCCAGTGTTTGCTGGCATTCAAACAACATCCATTCTTTATCTCTGTGTTATCCTCAGGAGAGTGATATAATTCATGTCACCTGGTTGAAATAGGGTGGTTTTATTAAGCAGACATTCAGAGGTGCCCATTCCTGCTGGGCTGTTTGCCTGTGGCTAAACAGAAATGTTCCCTGCTGTTAGCCACGCAGTGGAGGGAGGGGTCAAGCCATCAAAATGCAACCTTGTAACGAAAGCACATGTGCTATGTAATGTTAACAGCAAGGTTTACTGCGAAAGAGTGTACCCATTGTTCTATAAAATGTCTTTTTAACTACCACTCTCCCTTTTTTTCCTCCACCAGCTGAACATGTTTCTCCTTCCCAGAGGCTAGTGAAGATTAGAAGGCGAAAAAAACACACTCGGGGTGAAATGTTCTCTGAGCTCATGCTGTCCTCCCACACTGACAGAGCACAGCAGAATGCATGGAGGCAGACAATGTCAGAGTGCAGGAAAGCACAGTATGAATGCGAGGAGAGGTGGCTGGCTGAAGGTGATAGGTGGCATCAGCTTGCTGACAGAAGGCAGGAGTCAATGCTCGGGCTGCTGGAGCATCAAATTTATATGCTCCAGCGTATGGTTGAGCTGCAGGAAAGGCAGCAGGAGCACAGACCGCCGCTACAGCCCCTGTGTAACCAACTGCCCCTGTGTAACCAACCGCCCTCCTCCCCAAGTTCCATAGCCTCCTCACCCAGATGCCCAAGAACGCGGTGGAGGGGCCTCTGGCCACCCAGCCACTCCACCCCAGAGGACTGCCCAAGCAACAGAAGGCTGGCATTCAATAAATTTTGAAGTGCAGTGTGGCCTTGTCCTTCCCTCCTCCCCCACCCCGCCTGGTGCTTCCCTCCTCCCCCACCACGCCTGGGCTACCTTGGCAGTTATCCCTTTATTTGTGTGATGAATTAATAAAGAATGCATGAATGTGAAGCAACAATTACTTTATTGCCTCTGCAAGCATTGATTGAAGAGGGGAGAGGAGGGTGGTTAGCTTACAGGGAAGTAGAGTGAACCGAGTGGGAGGAGGTTCATCAAGGAGAAACAAACAAAACTTTCCCACCACAGCCTGGCCAGTCATGAAGCTGGTTTTCAAAGCTTCTCTGATGTGCACCACACTCTCCTGTACTCTTCTAACTGCCCTGGTGTCTGGCTGCGCGTAATCACTGGCCAGGCGATTTGCCTCAACCTCCCACCCTGCCATAAATGTCTCCCCTTTACTTTCTCAGATATTCTGGAGCGCACAGCAAGCAGTGGTAACAGTAGGAATATTGGTTTCGCTGAGGTCTAACCGAGTCAGTAAACTGCGCCAGCGTGCTTTTAAAATCCAAATGTGCATTCTGCCACCATTCTGCACTTGCTCAGTCTATAGTTGAACAGCTCCTGACTGCTGTTCAGGTTGCCTATGTATGGCTTCATGAGCCATGGCATTAGGGGGTAGGCTGGGTCCCCAAGGATAACTATAGGCATTTCAACATCCCCAGTGATTATTTTCTGGTCTGGGAAGGAAGTCCCTTCCTGCAGCTTTTGAACAGACCACATAGTTCCTGAAGATATGAGCGTCATGTACCTTTCCCGGCCATCCCACGTTGATGTTGGTGAAACGTCCCTTGTGATCCACCAGCGGTTGCAGCACCTTTGAAAAGTACCCCTTTCGGTTTATGTACTCGTTGGGTTGGTGCTCCGGTGCGAAGATAGAGTTATGCATTTCATCTATCGCCCCACCACAGTTAGGGAATCCCATTGCAGCAAAGCCATCCCCTATGGCCTGCACGTTTCCCAGAGGCTCTGCCCTTGATATCAGTAGTTCTTTGATTGTGTTGGCTACTTGGATCATAGCAGCCTCCACAGTAGATTTGCCCACTCCAAGTTGATGCCCGACCGACCGGTAGCTGTCTGACGTTGCAAGCTTCCACAGGGCTATCGCCACTTGCTTCTCAACTGTGAGGGCTGCTCTCATCTTGGTATTCTGGCGCTTCAGGGCAAGGGAAAGCAAGTCACAAAGTTCTATGAAAGTGTCCTTACACATGTGAAAGTTTCGCAGCCACTGGGAATTGTCCCAGACCCGCAACACTATGCGGTCCCACCACTCTGTGCTTGTTTCCTGGGCCCAGAATCGGCATTCCAGAGCATGAACCTGCCCCATTAATACTATTATGTGCACATTGCCGGGGCCTGTACCTTGTGAGAAGTCTATGTCCATGTCTATGTCTATGTCCTCATCACTCTTGTCACCGCGCTGCTGTCGCCTCCTCACCTGCATTTGCTTTTGCAGGTTCAGGTGCTGCATATAGTACAGGATAATGTGTGTGGTGTTTACAGTGCTCATAATTGCCGCTGTGATCTGATCGGGCTCCATGTTCCCAGTGCTATGGCGTCTGCGCTGAAAAAAGGCGCAAAACGATTGTCTGCCGTTGCTCTGACGGAGGGGTGACTGACAACATGGCTTACAGGGAATTAAAATCAACAAAGAGGGTGGCTTTGCATCAAGGAGAAACACAAAGAACTGTCACACAGAATGTCCCCTTCAAGGATTAAAGTCAAAACCCTGGGTTTAGTAGGCCGTTGATTTCATGGAGGAAGGGAGGAGCAAATGAATATAAAACAAGTTGGGTCTATTTCTTGTTTTGATCCACTCCATCTATCTTATACATCTTAGGCTGGCAGCAGAGGGTGCAGTACGACAGCTAGCCATCGTCATCTCCTGGGTGCTCGGCAGAAGACGGTGCAGTACGACTGGGGAATGACCTGGCTGAATCACTCCCATGTCTGCCCAGGCGCCCCTGACCAACCTCATGAGGTCAGCTAAAAGCACCCAGGAGTACGACGATGATGGCTATTAGTCGTAATCCACTGTCTGCTGCCAAAAGGCAATGAGCTGCTGCTCTGTAGCAATGCAGTACCATGTCTGCAAGCACCCAGGAGACGTACGGTGATGGTGAGCTGAGCGGGCTCCATGCTTGCCATGGTATGGCGTCTGCACAGGTAACTCAGGGAACAAGGCACAAAACAATTGTCTGCCGTTGCTTTCAGGGAGGGAGGGAGGAAGAGAGGAGCCTGATGACATGTACCCAGAAGCACCCATGACACTGTTTTTGCCCCATCAGGCATTTGGGATCTCAACCCAGAATTTCAATGGGCAGTGGAGACTGGGGGAACTGTGGGATAGCTACCCACAGTGCAATACTCCAGAAGTCAACGCTAGCTTCAGTTCTCTGGACGCAGTCTGCTGAGTTAATGCACTTAGAACATTTTGTGTAAGGACACACAATCAACTGTATAAAAACGATTTCTAAAAAACCAACGTCTATAAATTTGATCTAATTTCATAGTGTAGACATACCCTTACTTGCATCTCCTATGCAGCTTGATATATTGGTAATACTAAATGAAAAGGTGTCTATGGGTGGTTCTTGACTGATGTCTTCTAATTTCTTTAACTAATGTCTCTAGGGTGTATACTTTCCAATGTACTGAACAGTGTGCTATCTTAATATATCTTTAGATCCTGTTCAGGATAGTTGTACTAAGAATACTTAACTGTTTTAGTCTTTTGCTTTTCCTGTTACTTAGATGACAAAAGGAAGTAAAATGATCATCCTGAGGTTACATAGTGAGTCAACTCAGTTGGATCTTGGAGCCAGAGGAGCACTGGATTCCACTCTTTTATTCTAACCTCTAGGTCAGAATTCTGGAGTGAACGGAGCGAGCCTCCCAGCTGGGCCGATAGACTTGGTGAGTGGGGCTTATGCTGATGCTCTAAAAAGAGCTGTGTAGACAGTGCTTTGAAATTGTAGCTCAGGCTCTGAAGCCCACCCCCACCAGGCTTCAAAGTCCGAGCTCCAGCCCAAGCCACAACTTCAAGTGCAGTTTATGCAGCTATTTTAAGAGTGCTAGCCTGAATCTGTTGACCCAGATTCCTCGTGCTCAGTCCAAAATGCTGTGTAGAAATACCCTTGGTAACTCTGAGTTTACAACAGAAAGCAAGCATTGGAAGTGAAATGTGTTGTTTTGCTCTGGACAGAAAATGGAGGCTGTGTTAGGAACTTCTGAATGTTTGAGAAGCGTGATTTGTTTAAAAATAACATTCATTACCCATATCTGTCACTAGTGTCTTGCAAATCATTCTTGCAAACTACTGCATCAGCTACTGTCTGCTCCTCTGAGCCAAACTGCTGAGGAATGAACAGGATTCCTATGCCTTGTGCATCATCAACAAAATTGGCAATTAAATAGTGCTTCAGAATCTTTGGTGTACAAAGCAGAAAATGGCTTTATTTCCTCCCCCCAACCCTCCGCCTCATACTAAGCTAAGTCTGAAGTTCTTTGTCACTTGTAAATGAAGTTGAACATTAACCTGTTTTGTGTTCTTCTGACTACAGTCTCTCTCCAGTAAAAATCATATTTGGATGTATTTTGCTTTGCTAATATTCAAATGTTACATTCTGAAAACATACAATAGTCAACAGACTGACATAAGCTTGGAACCCATGAGTAAAGGGGTGCTTATCCCATGGCTTGTTCAAAAAATTGTAGCAAATGGGGAATATTCAGAGTCTGAATTCTGTAAATTTACCTTTCTTATAATTACTACATACGTGCAGGCACATGATTGTGGCAGCAAGATAATCACTAGAGGAAATCTTAATAGTATTACCCATAGATTATAATATCTTGCAATAATAAGGTTCAAGAGAAGTTCCAGTTACTCTTAAAAGTGAAGAAGCTGAACAGCAGGAGCCTTCAATAGGAGCACCAGTATTTCCAAGAATGCTGTCATCTTTAGTGTGATGTCTTTCAAAAGGGCAATTCTTGACTGTTATTACATGATGATCCTATATGAAGAGAATCTCCACACACACTCTCACATTCAAATCATGCATGGAAGTTTTTGCTTTGTGGAAGTAAACATTATACTTGAAAGTTTACATTGAGGAAACTTAAACTTTTAATTTTAAATTCCATCAGGACTTGTGTGGGAGAAGACAAATAAGTCACTAGTGGTCTGTAGTTACTACCTTTTGTGACAAAGTTCCTCCTCTACCTTGGTGGGTCCTGCGCTTATTGGCAGATTTGCTCACCTCAATGATCTTCCCCACAGTCTGGGTCAACTTTTCCTGTGTCTGATCAGGAGTGGGGAGGTTTGGGGGGAACCCAGGCCCACCCTCTACTCCGGGTTCCAGCCCAGGGCCCTGTGGATTGCAGCTGTCTATAGTGCCTCCTGTACCAGCTGCATGACAACTACAACTCCCTGGGCTACTTCCCCATGGCCTCCTCCAAACACCTTCTTTATCCTCACCATAGGACCTTCCTCCTGGTGTCTGATAATGCTTGTACTCCTTAGTCCTCCAGCAGCACACCCTCTCTCTCAGCTCTTTGCACCTTTTGCTCCCAGCTCCTCACACACACTTCCTCTCCTCTGGCTCCCCTTCACCTGACTGGAGTGAGCTCCTTTTTAAACCCAGGTGCCCTGATTAGCCTGCCTTGATTGGCTGCAGGTATTCTAATCAGCCTGTCTGCCTTAATTGGTTCTAGCAGGTTCCTGATTACTCTAGTGCAGTCCCTGCTCTGGTCACTCAGGGAACAGAAAACTATTCATCTTGTGACCAGTATATTTGCCCTCTACCGGACTCCTGTACCCTACTGGTTTGGATCTCACACTTTCTGTCTGAGGTTGAGGTTCTTAGTCTGGGTGTGGTGGCCACATTGTCTGTTCCCTATGGATAGATATGAGGGTTGGGGAAAGAGGGACTATTTCCTATTTAGATGGGAGGGTTATAAGCATGGTCCTGATATGGGAAAAGTTCAGAACCACAGACTTAGGTAATCTTTGGTTAAATCTTGAATAGATAGCTAGTGAAATGAGTTTGTTTCTATAATTGGGTTGGTTTCATTTCTTACAGATTAAAGAAAGATGCTCTACCTTGTCTGAAGTGCTACAGATAATGTGTTCCACTAGAGAAGAAAGTTTGTAGCCAAAAAAATCAGGGTAATTAGTATGCACACCCAATATTCAAGCTGCCAAAGCCCAAATGAGGGCTGCTGCAGGAAAAGTGGAAGGAAGTGGTGGGGGGGAGAGGATAACTTGAGAAAATATAGAATCCAGTTCCTTTAATAATGCTCTTTCTGCAGTTTTCTTTCAGCATTTGTGATGTCAGTAATGGTAACAGGTGGGGCTAATGGAGATAAATATGCTAAAATGAGTATCAAACAAGATGCATTTGGAAGTGTGTGCAGTGTTTCTGAGAATTCCTAGGAACCCATGTGCTTTCTTATTTTAATAAAAAGCCAAATGCTAATAGTGAAGGCACTTTCAGATTTGGGGATAGAGGTGTAGTTAGCTGGTCATCCAAAAGTACATCTGGCTACTTCTAGTTGAACATCCCATACAGCGGTTAATTTAGCTGGACAAATTACAAAAAGTGAGATTATCACTTCAACGGTATCTGAATCTGAGTGTGTAAGTGACTTCTACCAGTTCACTGTTGTGACTTTCTTTAAAACATCAGCAAACATATATTTCTTGAATGGTTCTTATTCCAAAACTGGGTCTCTTTTAAGGTCAGCTGCCATTATAGATTTTCTCTTCTAGTGAGAGAATGGTATGGTAGATGTCAAATCAATGACAGCTACACTCAGAAAGACCTCAAGACTTCTGGAATGTGCTGCTCAAACAGATTCACTTCTGTTTCTACTGCCTGTCCCTCCCTTCTCACATTTATCTCCAGACTTCTTCTCCTTGTCCAGATCTGTTCCGCCCCATCAATCTTCTATTCCAGGGATTGGCAACCTTTGGCACACGGCCTGCCAGGGTAAGCACCTGGCAGGCCGGGCCGGTTTGTTTACCTGTCGCATCTGCAGTTCGGCTGATTGCAGCTCCCACTCGCCAGGGTTCGCCGCTCCAGGCCATTGGGGGCTGCGGGAAGCGGCAGCCAGCACATCCCTCACCCCGCACTGCTTCCCGCAGCCCCCATTGGCATGGGACGGCAAACTGCGGCCAGTGGGAGCCACAATCGGTACTTACCCTGGCAGGCCGGGGGCCAAAGGTTGCCAATCACTGGAATAGAAGATTGTTAGGGGCAGAATAGATCTGGACAAGGAGAAGAAGTCTGGAGATAAATGTGAGAAGGGCCGCATACCAAAAGTTGCCGATCCCTGTTCTATTCATTGTACTTTTTGAAACTTTTCACTTTTAGAGAGAGGTAAGGGATTGACTCTGTGTACACAAATTTGCAGAGGGACAGTAGGTTGAGGTCTGTTATTTCTCACCTCTATATATTATTTATGTATTTATTTATTTATGTAAAAACATTTTTGCTGTTAACAAGCATGTTATCTCTGAAGACACAAATCCAGAGTTTGAAAACTTCAAAACTAAGCATCTCTGATGGCATCTTCTAGACTGAGCACTGAGTCTCATTGAGTAGATAGAAAAATTAACCTAAATAATCTCTATACAGAAGCTCCTGGATCCCCATAAAATTGGGTCTCTAATCCATGAACTATTGGAACTCATTTACAAAACTTTTTTCTTAAACATTACATTAATATATTCTCATACTATAGAATTAGAATTTATAATCCCTATTGCATGATGAGATATTTTTGAGCTATAATGTATCTTACTTAAAACTATCTTTAGATTGAATTTTTTTTTATAAAATGCTTTTTGAGGAAAAAAACTATTTAAATAAAAATCCAGTTTAAAAAAAAAATTTTTTTTTAAATCATTGATTGTTATCCACCCTGGTAAAATCCTGTCTAAGCTGTAAAAAGCTAATACAGTTTGAGGCCTGGTTACAGTATGATGATTCTATTTGATGTCGGTGAAGCACTGTTTGGTTTTGCAGTGTAGAATGGACTGAATTATGGCCCAGCCTTGGACTTTGCAGCACTGTAGCACAACTTGGGAGCATGATTAAGATGGTTAGAGTCCTGTCTGTGCTGTAAAATCAGTATTAGGCACTACTTGTGGTAGTAGCTTTTTGTAGTGTAGCGTGGACCCTAAATCAAATTACACTTAATATTCTTCTAGCTCTTTTAAGAGTGTAAAGTCAAGCACTCAAAAAGAAAAATGCCCAAATTAAGGTTGCTGATGCAAATACAAGTAAGACTAGGTTTTATTTTAAACTGCCTCCTGTAAACCAGACAACTGCTTACAAAGATTAATGTCCCTGATGAATTGACCCTGTAGGCATCAATATGTTTACAGCCTAATGCATCAGTTATGAAGTCATGGTAATAAAAGGCAAGAGATGATTCAGAATCAGAATAGTCTCTTCTATCAAAAGATAGTTATCTACTGAATTCTGAGCTATTTTTAGATTGGTAAAGAGATGGATGGTAGCGAATATATTTTCCTTGATTGCTCTCTTTCCCCCACTGAGATGACTGTTTCTGCTAGAAAGAGCAGGCGGAAAGGAAGTAGGAATCTTTTAAATTTTTGATGAGATTGTTCAACCATTAAGGAATCCCCTTTTGTGTTTTTAAATTGGACTCCAACCAAGATGTCATGGAGTTGCTGTACTTATTTAAATCATGCTTTCTAAGGTTTGTAACATTGCATAAACATTTTATTGCAATTAGGCTTTATGCATGTGATTGCCTAACCCATTCGTAATGTGACCAAAGGTAAGGTGACATGACAGATGACACAACAGCCAGCAGAAAGGGGCAGGAAAGCCTACTCCACTCGCCTGCCATGCCATTTCCAGTTGGCATGCAGATTAGGAGATCATTGAACTGGCAGTGATCTTCCACTGAGTTCTGTGTAACTCATATATGCCAAAGGGGCACAGAGTTCAGCTTTGCATCACTCTTGATCCTTGGCAGATCAGTTATTCCAAAATTAGCTGCATAGAATATGCATATCAGAAGTATGCTGGACAAAAATGCAGCTCTTGGTCCAACTGAGAAATTGCGTGCCTCTGCCAATAGGACCTAGTCAATGAAGTATTTAAAATCAGATTTTTTTTAAGCATAATTGCTAGAATTTCCTGTCTCCTGTTTTTCACTCTGGGTCTGTTATCATAAAGTTTTCATAACATTCAGGTGCTGTTAGTTTACTTACGTTACATTATATGTCTCCTTTCAGTATTTAAACTAAGTACTGACTCTCAAATATTCTTTCTGTTTTTGAGTTTTCCTAGCTGTCCTTACAGAAAAAAGTGTTCCTTTATCATTTGAATAAAAATAATTTCTCTTTCTAGATTTTAGTGAATCTCCATGTTGTACAAGTACTGCACAATCTGTAATCTGCAGTTCTTAGACAGGTACTGCAGGAGCTATTGCAGGTCAGACTTCATATGCATTGGTGGAGATGCACATGGAAAATTTATCCACATTGACTAGTTCTAGGTCATGCCATCAGTCCTTTGCTCTCCTGAGCACGATGCTTGTATACTTTAAAAAAAGAAAAGGAAAAAAAAAAAAGAAATCTTGGCTATTGAGCTTCTGATATAATCTCTCTTTCATTACTGAAACCTATGACTTTATCTGAAGAACAAAGCTGTAGACGAAAATAAATTACAAAAATTTATAGCTCAGTTTATGTTGGTGACAGCAAGTAAATGTTACCCTGAAATGGCAAAGCTTCCCAGACTGTCCTATAGTGTAACATCCCTTGTCCTCTGGTGTATCATGGAATTATACTGAGACTTTGTGGTGAATCTTGTGACAGATTTCACAGTAACTCTCACTTGCTCAATGCTACCACGTACAGTAGAACAATGTTTCGATTTGTTTTTTCCATGGTGCATTTCACTCCCTAGCAGTTTACAAAGCAGTCAGTAGCTTACCAGTGATTGTAAGCTACTGGTAGCTTTACAGCCATGGCCATAACAACCTGCCTTATTTAGAGGGAGAATATTTTTATAAGCATTTCCATTTGCTTGTTCTCAGTAAGTAGTGCCTGAGGCCAAGCCCCTTTTGTCTAGTGCACCAGGGCTATTCTATAACTTGCAAAAGGGCTTTAGTTCTTTACCTTCTACTTGAAGAGCTACCAGGTGGATTGGAGACCTCAGTTAAATAAATGCCTCTCCCACTCCCTTATCTCTTTTGTTCTACAGCATCAGCATCAAATGTCAGCCCAAATTTTACAAGACTTAGTGCTGCCAACTGTGCCTTAATGACACTTGCAAAGTCCAAGCAAGACTGTTGTTCTTTCTGAACTGTTTTGGGGGTTCTCAAAATGTGAGACAGATGCATTCAGCTTTAAAGCTGTAGGCAGCTAGAAAATCTGAACGAGGGCAATTTTCAGATGAAAACAGATGTCAAGATCAGTAAACTTTAACCTATTTTTCTCCCTTATCTGTTGAGAGAGAGATTTTCTTTTGGGGGGTATCTTCTTAAGAATAAGTTATTCTTTGTTTCTGTAGCACCTGCCTCCTGAATATGTCTTTATGCACAGTGCTACAAAAAAACTCAGTGTATACGTGATATGGGGGGGAAACTGAGTAAGGAAACTTTCTAGCTTGAGAAGCATCTTGTATAAGCAGTGAAATCTGTACATTCTATCTCTATTTGCTTGGTTTTGTACGCTTATGGCATACATTGACAGAATTGCCAAACAGCATGAGTTTTCCAGATAAGTTTCTAGTCTTTCCTTCCATTATGGAAAGTATTCTGTTTAGTGTGCATTCCATTTTTTGAATAATTCCTGGGGTGCGGATGGATTTCACCTCTACTTGTAGCTTCTTCTTGGAATTCTTTCCTTATCGGATATGGCTTGCTGAAGGTGCTGCCTGAAACTTACTGATGCTGTTTGGTGTTGCGTAGATAGTAATGAATTAGTGAAAATGCAAAGCGCTGAGTTACGTATAAAAGTTGATAGACTTGCATGGCATTTCTAATCATGCAGCTAGTCCTGTACTAATAAGGTATTTTCAGAGTACGCTTTGTATAGGGAGGTTTCCTATGACTTCTCTCACTTCTAAATCCTTATAGATTCATAGATTCATAGACTCTAGGACTGGAAGGGACCTCGAGAGGTCATCGGGTCCAGTCCCCTGCCCTCATGGCAGGACCAAATACTGTCTAGACCATCCCTGATAGACATTTATTTAACCTACTCTTAAATATCTCCAGAGATGGAGATTCCACAACCTCCCTAGGCAATTTATTCCAGTGTTTAACAACCCTGACAGTTAGGAACTTTTTCCTAATGTCCAACCTAAATCTCCCTTGCTGCAGTTCACGCCCATTGCTTCTTGTTCTATCATTAGAGGCTAAGGTGAACAAGTTTTCTCCCTCCTCCTGATGACACCCTTTTAGATACCTGAAAACTGCTATCGTGTCCCCTCTCATTCTTCTCTTTTCCAAACTAAATAAACCCAGTTCTTTCAGCCTTCCTTCATAGGTCATGTTCTCAAGACCTTTAATCATTCTTGTTGCTCTTCTCTGGACCCTCTCCAATTTCTCCACATCTTTCTTGAAATGCGGTGCACAGAACTGGACACAATACTCCAGCTGAGGCCTAACCAGTGCAGAGTAGAGTGGAAGAATGACTTCTCGTGTCTCGTTTACAACACACCTGTTAATGCATCCCAGAATCACGTTTGCTTTTTTTGCAACAGTGTCACACTGTTGACTCATATTTAGCTTGTGGTCCACTATGACCCCTAGATCTCTTTCTGCCATACTCCTTCCTAGACAGTCTCTTCCCATTCTGTATGTGTGAAACTGATTGTTCCTTCCTAGTGGAGCACTTTGCATTTGTCTTTACTGAACTTCATCCTGTTTACCTCAGACCATTTCTCCAATTTGTCCAGATCATTTTGAATTTTGACCCTGTCCTCCAAAGCAGTTGCAATCCCTCCTAGTTTGGTATCGCCTGCAAACTTAATAAGCGTACTTTCTATGCCAACATCTAAGTCGTTGATGAAGATATTGAACAGAGACAGTCCCAAAACAGACCCCTGCAGAACCCCACTTGTTATACCTTTCCAGCAGGATTGGGAACCATTAATAACTACTCTCTGAGTACGGTTATCCAGCCAGTTATGCACCCACCTTATAGTAGCCCCATCTAAATTGTTTTTGCCTAGTTTATTGATAAGGATATCAACGAGACCATATCAAATGCCTTACTAAAGTCTAGGTATACCACATCCACTGCTTCTCCCTTATCCCCAAGACTCGTCATCCTATCAAAGAAAGCTATCAGATTGGTTTGACACAATTTGTTCTTTACAAATCCATGCTGGCTATTCCCTATCACCTTACAACCTTCCAAGTGTTTGCAGCTGATTTCTTTAATTACTTGCTCTATTATCTTCCCTGGCACAGAAGTTAAACTAACTGGTCTGTAGTTTCCTGGGTTGTTTTTATTTCCTTTTTTATAGATGGGCACTATATTTGCCCTTTTCCAGTCTTCTGGAATCTCTCCCGTCTCCCATGACTTTCCAAAGATAATAGCTAAAGGCTCAGATACCTCCTCTAGGGCTCCATTCTTTTGCAGGGGGAGCTCTCTGCAAAGCCCAGATATCTTGTGTGGTAGAAAGTAGTTCATTATTTCTTCATTTGTGGTCTAATGCTAAACTGCTTTATATTCATGGCAGAATATTTTCACTTGCATGACTGTGTAGAATGCCAGTGGGAGATGTAAATCTGTATTTAACTGAAGTGTGTGCCGCAGCGACTTCTGTGCTATGCCGGTTCCGATAGCGGGACCCAAATACCTTTTAAGGAGTTCTAAAAAGTAGTTTGTAGTATGAAGCAACGGTCTGTAGAGATTACAGATCTGGTCACATTGTATTGGGCCCTATAATCTCACAGTCAGCGCTCTTCTACTGAAGACGAAGGCAGCTGATATCTACTTAATATAAAAGTTAAGTGTAGCCTTAGGGCTCCTGGCAAATTACCAAAATGGTCCTTGGATGGACACAGTTTATGCCTAGCTTAAATGTGCATGTAGAATGTTAGGCCTTGTTTATACACTGTTGTAATGGATTATCTCAATTGCTCTGGAGGAACCAGTACTAGAACAGCAAGAGAAGCTTTTCCTGTCCATACTTCAACTGCCTGTGGCCTGAGTAACAAGAATACAGAATTCCTCCTAAATCTACAGAAATGCTTGTTATAATATTAGCTTTCCAGTGTACATTTATTGTTCACTTGAATTTTATTTTACCGCAGTTCATCAGTTACCTATTGAGTAGCAGAGGAGAGAACCTTGGAACAGGAGTAAAAGGATGTGGTCCAAACTGTCTGACAAGGGACTGAAAAATTTCATCTAATCAGTGTGCATGGAAAGCTTAATGGAATAAGCATCTCATTCCTCCTCTCCTTTCTAACGGCTTATAACGACCAAAGGCTTGTTTCCCTACGCCTCTTTCTAAAATGGATTGTGTTTGGGGTGGGAGAAGAGTGTGGGGATGTGTGGGGTGGAGTAGTCTATTTTATCAGTGTGTAGATGTCAGTAACACTGTCTGCCCTCTCTGCTTGCTGCTGTTGCTGATCCCTGGTTCCCAGAGAGAATTCAACATAGATATGACAGGTTTTGCTGCATAATCTAGCTGGCCAGCTGTTTTTTCTAAAATTTTCAGTATACAAAATAGACTTGCTTTAAATCTGTACTATTTTCAGTGGGTCACTTCCAAAATATGCTTTGGAGGACAACTTAAAACAAAGTCAAATGCACTGATGTAGTAATGCTGGTAAATAGCAGGGAAATGTATGTCACAGAAGGGGCTCCAATGGTTTTGGTACTGAAATACAACTATGCATCTTATACAAAAGGTACAGAAGGACTTCCCTTGTAACATATCTAGTTACTCAGTGCTGTGAGTGTCTCAATTAGTGAAATAATTTTGTTATTCTGTATGTGTAAAATGAAAATCCGTATCAGAATTTAACAGGGATTGTGAGAATCTGCTGCTTTCAGATGCAGTGATCTAGCTGACGCCAGAAAGTAGGTCACTTATATCTCAGGGAATTCCCTGCCTCTGAAGTTCAGAATAGGTGGAAGAAAAGGTCAAAGTAGAGTTCATGGTGGAGAGGTAGATAGGACAGAAGCTTGCTATTTTTTTCTGTAGTTGCGGTTTGATCAGTTTTCTGTTTTAATGAGAAGGCTGAGAATGAACAGGGGAAAGGCTTCTGTTGGACATTTAACTTTTATAAGCCAAACAGTTCAAGCAGCTAGAAAAGGACCACCATAATTTGCAGTCTGCTTTTCCATAGCTCCCTGGTGCCGTTTCATCGCTTTCCGGTTCCGAAAGGTGATGTGTGTTTGCTGTATATGGTTCCCCTGATGCAGCCTCCTGTAATCCAGTTTGACACTCTAGAAAACCCATCTTAAAATGCTTATCCTGGTAGTCTGTCTCCCAAGAACAACTCTTCCTTGAGAGGGTGTGCTGTGCTGTGAAAACTATAACACACCTTCAAGCCAACAAAATTAGCAAGTGCTCCGTGTGTTGTGCTTTCTTTCTATAAAAGTCTTGTTAACACCTGGTTGCTGTAAATGATGATGTCTTATCTAATCCTTTGTCTGTTTTCTGCAACTCACTTGCTTTGTTTTTTATAACATCTGTTGTTTTCTGCTGGTCTATCACTGCATTTCTGCTGCCCCTCCCTCTAGCTGGGTTTGTCAAGTCGCCCATGTCAGAAACTAAACTCACAGGGGATGCCTTTGAGCTGTACTGTGACGTGGTTGGGAAACCCACTCCAGAGATCCAGTGGTGGTATGCTGAAGTCAACCGGGCTGAGTCTTTCAAACAGCTGTGGGATGGTGCTTGGAAGCGCCGTGTCACCATTAACACCGCCTACGGGGCGAACGGCGTGAGTGTGCTGAGAATAACCCGCCTTACATTGGAAGACTCTGGGACTTACGAGTGCAGGGCCAGCAACGATCCCAGGAGGAATGACTTGAGGCAAAATCCCTCCATAACGTGGATTCGAGCCCAAGCTACAATAAGCGTCCTTCAGAGTGAGTTCAGCACCCTACAGTAGTAGTACTGTAGTAACTAGAGGCAGTCCAGTGACCCTTCTCCCTCTCCCATGACCCTTGATATTACCACCTTTTGTCTTGTTTGTTGAACCCAAGATTATTCCTCCAGTTGTAGAGCTTGAGTGTGTGTCTGCCACTGTTTTTTTTTTGTTTTGTTTTTTTGTTTTTTTTTTAGTCTCTCTCTCTTCCATAGGATCAAAGGACTTGGGAAAATCTATGGAACTATCCTATAGCTCTTGTGTGAAAACAAGCTCAGTGTTGGATTTTTTTTTTCTTCCACTACCCTTTACTTTTATAGTAGGTTTCCTGCATCCTATCGCTGGCTTCTTCATGAGTGCCTTTCTATTTTGTTTTTTTTTTTCTTTCCTGATCTAACCACTTTTATTTCTTCTTTTTTCTTGGAATCTCTGAATACCTTCCTTACTTACATGGTTTTGAGTTCATAAGCTTCTGTACAAATCCTTCCCATTTTGATTTTGTTGTTACATGTGACCTTTAAAGCCTGGATTTTTCCATAAAGTCATGGAGCTTCTTTTCTAAACCGTATGTGTCCTAACAGATTCTCTGATGCAGCAGCACATTACTGATACAGCTGTTCTTACATGGTGGTGTAAAAGCAAATGCCACTCAGGGCTTGTCTACATCAGAAAGTTGCAGCGCTGGTGAGGGAGTTACAGCGCTGCAACTTTGAAGGTGTACACATCTGCAGGGCACCACCAGCGCTGCAACTCCCTGTTTGCAGCGCTGGCCGTACTCCCGTTTTGTCTCGGGTGTAGAGGATCCAGCGCTGGTGATCCAGCGCTGGTAATCCAATGTAGACACTTACCAGCGCTTTTCTTGACCTCCGTGGAAGGAGGAAGCCTCTGGTAATCAAGCTGGTCTCCTTTCCCGGTTTGCTCTCTCGTTCCCGGAGCCCAGAGCAAGCAGGTCTCCTTCCCTGCGGTTTGCTGGGTGGCTCCGGGAACGCGAGAGCAAACCGCGGCGAAGCGGGTCTCCTTTCCCGGTTTGCTCTCTCGTTCCCGGAGCCCAGAGCAAGCAGGTCTCCTTCCCTGCGGTTTGCTGGGTGGCTCCGGGAACGCGAGAGCAAACCGCGGCGAAGCGGGTCTCCTTTCCCGGTTTGCTCTCTCGTTCCCGGAGCCCCGAGCAAGCAGGTCTCCTTCCCTGCGGTTTGCTGGGTGGCTCCGGGAACGCGAGAGCAAACCGCGGCGAAGCGGGTCTCCTTTCCCGGTTTGCTCTCTCGTTCCCGGAGCCCCGAGCAAGCAGGTCTCCTTCCCTGCGGTTTGCTGGGTGGCTCCGGGAACGAGAGAGCAAACCGCGGCGAAGCGGGTCTCCTTTCCCGGTTTGCTCTCTCGTGCCCAGAGCCCAGAGCAAGCAGGTCTCCTTCCCTGCGGTTTGCTGGGTGGCTCCGGGAACGAGAGAGCAAACCGCGGCGAAGCGGGTCTCCTTTCCCGGTTTGCTCTCTCGTTCCCGGAACCCCCCTTGAAGCCGCCCAACAGCGCTGCAGTGTGGCCACATCTAACACCACTTGCAGCGCTGGTTGCTGTAAGTGTGGCCACTCTGCAGCGCTGGCCCTATACAGCTGTACTAATACAGCTGTAACAACCAGCGCTGCAAAACTTTAGATGTAGACATGGCCTCAATGTGCACTAGCTTTAGCTAAATGACTCCCCACTGAGAATGTAACATCCCTTTTTAAAAACTTATACTGGATAGGATGAGTTCTCAATTGATGTTTGTTCCATTTATTGTCCTAGATTTTGTACACACTTTCTGCTGTCTTTATTAGGTTCCACACAAGTTTTGCTTCTGGTATTTTCAGAACCATTTTAACACAATCCTATTTTTATGTACATTGAATAGAAAGAATACTGTTTGCTTTCTCTTAGATGTAGTGATTGATATACAGCTTGCATCTACACAGATTCAAAATGAAATACATGCAGTGTGACTTGACTGGGTACAAATGTGAAGAGCAGAAGGTAAAGGAGAGGTTTTTTGATTTGTTAGTATAAATGTCTCACTGTTTTAGGGCTGTGAATAGCAGAGGACGGATGTTCTCTTTAACACTACTCTGAGTGTTTGTGTACATAAACCAGGATAGCGCAGAAATGTAATTTCTCGCTGCATATATTGTGCTTCATATTGCATAACTCAAGCTCTCTGATGGTGTAGTGACATCTGTTTAATCAATGTAATGGTATCTGAAGGAACCCTGTGCCAGATGTAGACCTGGTAGCTAATGCTCAGTTCAACTTGGTACCCCACCTATCTGAAAGTATTACAGAAGAGTGCTGCAATATGAAAATGATTATGGACGAAAACAAGCAACTTGCTTCAGTCAGTACTGATGGATCAGAGAACCTGCCTCTGGAAAATGAAAAGAACGTGAATGTATGTGGAAAAATAAACAATTAACCCAATGACATGAATTTGTTTAAAACCTAAAAAACATTGGATTGTTTGACTTGATAAACCTGTTCAGTTTCCAGTCCTAGGACTTGACCCCTCCCTAGCCCTTAGAGGTCACATTGGACTCAGACCTGTCAGCAGCAAGAACCTTCAGATTTCAGGGACTGGTGTTATTTCAAGACAAAGCTGAATTGTCCTGCAGCAAGTTTAACTTCTGGAAGTCTGGTTCCTGTCTCAGATACAGTGTAGTTGTAGCTGGTGGTGTAGTGTAGTCAGTCCCAGGATATGAGAGAGACAAGGTGGGTGAAGTAATATATTTTATTGAAACAACTTCTATTGGTGAGAGACAAGCTTTCGAGTGACACAGGGCACTTCTTCATGTCACCAATAGAAGTTGGTCCAATAATAGATACTACGCACCTTGTCTCTCCTGTTTCATTTGATCACCTGCTTCTGCTGCCCATGAAGGTCTGTTGTATTTCCCAGCTCTATTCCTTGCCTATCCAGTCTCCTTTTAGTATCTTTTGGGGAGGGGGAAGAACCTTTTAGAATGAAAAGCTAATTATTAAGTTCTCGAAGCATATATTTGATAGAGTCCTTATGAAATGTCTCATTGTGTTTCCTATCTCCCTCAAATAGGTCATTTGTAACTGAATGTACTTTTTGGGATGGAGGTTCTAAGCTTCCATCTCCTTCCCCAGTTAAAGACCTGTCTTGTCTCTTGCATGCCTGCAGTTCAATTATCCAATGTTTCCTAATTTTGGATTATGTATTATGACTATATTGCCAAGTGCCTTGTGTTCAGGACACACTTTTTTGTTTTTGTTTGTTTCATATTGGTGAGAAAAACACTGTACTCAAACACTTAAACAACTGTATTGTGCCCACAAAGGAGGCTTGAACTGCTGTAGTTTGTGGGAAGCAGAGCTCTTAAGGTTTAATCTCTAGGTAACTGCACATCGGAAATGGAGCTGAAGGGAGTCCTAGCTAAAGAAGCTCAGTCTGTACCTGGAAGGCAGGAGTACAAGTCTGAAGTATCCCAGAGTGTTTAAGCTTGCAAAGGCAGAATACAGTAGTGCACCCAGTAGAAACTATCCTGTAATTTTCCATTAGGAGAGCTGCATCTTACAGCTTAACTAATATGTATTTGAAATGAAGGCTTCTGATTAAAATGGTGTTGGAGTCTTTGGCTAATGGTGGTCACTCTTCCACTGATCTCATGACACCATCTTGGGTATTCAAAAATAGACACAATAAACGAGTAGAGCCTGCTTTAATTGTGGTAGCTAAAACAAAATGTCATTGTTAATATCCAAACAGAATGTAGTGAAAAGCAGCACTGAATACTGATTTGAAAAGTTAAACAGGAGAACTGGAAGTTGGTTTCCAGCTAGACCGGGGGTAGGCAAACTACGGCCCGTGGGCTGGATCTGGCCCCTCAGGGATTTGGATCCGGCCTGTGGCGCCACCGGCACCACATTCCTGCAGCCCCCAGGAGGGGGGCAGAGGACTCCATGCGTTGCCCTTGCCTCTAGGCACCGCCCCTCACAGCTCCCATTGTCTGGGAACGGGGAACGTGGCGAATGGGAGCTTTGGGGGAGGTACCTCTGCCCCACCTCCCCCAGAGGTTGCAGCGCTTCCTGGAGCGGCATGGGGCCAGAGACAGGGCAGGTGTGCAGGGAGCCTGCCCTGGCCCCAGTGCACACCTCTGCCACTCGGGAGCCACTTGAGGTAAGCGTGATCAGAGCCCGAACCCCTCCTGCATCCCACCCCGCAGCTCCCTGCCCTAAACCCCCTGCCTGCACCTCACACCCTTCCTGCACTCCAACCCCCTTCCCTGAACCCCCTCCCGCAGTCCACACCGCTCCTGCACCCCAGCCCCCTGCCCTGAGCCCCCTCCTGCAGTCCGCACCCCCCGTACCCCAATCTCTTGCCCTGAGCCCCTTCTTGCACACCGCACTCCCTCTACAATTGACACCTCAAACGTGAGGTATGGGAAGGATTTTCCTCATGAGACTCTTCCGGATGTTCCTTTTTGGAGTGGGACAGCTGCTTTTTTGTTTGCATACCTTACCCAGTACCCTTTCCACAATGCATTATCTCCTCAGAACTAAACAGCAATGCCTGCTTGCTTTTCTGCTTTCTTACAGATTGATGAAACATTAGTGTCTTCTGCTAATATTTTAATACTTCAAGTGGTCAGCCATCAGGGACTCTAAGTTACATTCTTAATCTTTAACTCTTCTTGCTTCAAACATCTGTGTTTAGTAGTTTCCATATATTCCCAGGATAGGTATGAAAGCACCCAACAAGTCCTGTAAAAAGCCTTGTTGTTCACTTGGTTCCCATTATTTCATTCAACTCCACCTATAAATATCACAAATATGACTATGTAACTGATAGGTGGGTAAGAATAGGTCTAAACTGTACGAGATAGCCATTAAAGTCCCAATTAGCTCCAGGTCATCAACGTACAGTTTGAAAAGCAGACCTAAAATGGTCCATTATTGGCTGAATATGAAAAACATTTGGAAAATAAAGCAATTCCCAAAGCACTTCTGGATAAGTCTCTATTACACAAATTTTCTAGTTCTGTAGACTAGATTAAAACTGTTTTCCATTACTTGCTTTTTGGAGGTATGATGCTTGTAACATTCTCTGATGGCAGCATATATGCTTTCCATTCCAGAGTCACTGCAGGTTGTGCTCTCCTCTAACCACCACAATAGGGTGTCCCTGGCTTCAGTCCAGTGTACTGCAGACAGCATCAGACTGCCTCTACTGTTGACTCTGTTTAAAAATATCCAGTTCACTATTACAGTGGCCAGTATACATGTTTTACCAATTTCCTCTTTTGACAGGAAAATGCTATTTATAATTCATTGACATAAATAAAACTGAAGATATTTCTTTTCATATTGGATGAAAATCTGTAAAACAGAAGCAAATATCAGTCAGTTCCAGTAAAGCTGATATCTGTTTACAAAATGCCCAGAAATTGAGTTAATGTTGCTTCAAAGGGGTATTTCTGTCAAAGTATTTTGATAGTTAACAGTAATTTTTGTTTAGGTGAACAAATCTTGTGTGCTTGCTCATTGGGGATGATATTGGGGTATGAAAGGAGAGGAGAATAGTTGTTGGAGTGGTAAACAAATTATTTTCTTCCATCTAGGACCTGATCTTGTGGTCCTTGCACAGGTTAAATTCCTATTGCCGGACATAGTGGGGCAGAGTTGCAGCTGATGGGCAGTAATAAAGTTTCTACAAGAAAGGACAGAAGGAACTCCAGCATTTTGATAGCTGCAACATTGTATCTGGGATGGGGTGGTTAATACTGGGACTTCTAAGTAACTGAAAGAGGAAGTTTGCTTAGCCAACCTAGTAGAATTAGAAAGGAAAAGATATTCATATATCAAGTGGTGATGTAAGGGGCTTATTGGTCATCAGTAGTAAGATTTCTCACTTTGCATCACTGGGCAGCAGCAAGAAGGGCAAGTACTATATTATTGTAGAGATTAATGTTACATTATGAATAATAATACAACCTTCATGGTGCCTCGTTTTTTTCCAGATTCAATTTAATAATTTGCTTTAATAATTTGCTTTCCAAGTGCTTTACAGATGAGACTTAAGAAGACTGTATGGTGTGACTTAATCTATACTCCAAATGTGTTTAAAATAGCTGTCAGCAAGGTATATGGAACCAACTGGAATAAATATTCTTCTTTGACTTTCAGACATCATTATGAAATGTTAATTAGGAATTATATGAATGTGTTTGTATAAACCACACCTGGCAACCCATCTGCAGTTTCCTCTCCTACTGTTTGGAATGCAAAGGAAGTTCTTGTATTCTGAGATATTAGCATTTTTCCAAGCCTAACCACCAAAAGTTCTCTCATCTTTTAAACCTCATGTTTAATAATTTTTTAGTTTGAAGGTAGATAAGATCTTTTCTTAGTCTCAGTAGAAAAATGCCTTGCTTTGCAGTTTGGGAAAAGCATAGCTCCAGTGGCCAGCTTTCAAAATTTGGTTGTTGTGGATATTAGCTCTTAATTGTGCATAATGCCGCTTTCAAATTTAAGGAGAAAATTCATAATGTCCAAGTTCCCAACGCTAATTTCTGCAAGGCCTCATATATATGGTTGGACTTGTACAATTTATAAGTTCTCACATTGCCACTCAGGATTGAAATGTGAGATATTCAAGGCTTCAGAAAATAACTAAAAACATGTCAGGAAAGTATGTAACCCTTACGTTTACCACTGGGACTCAAATGTTGCAAGCAAATTCTATTCAAGTGAACAAGAAAATGTTTCCTATTAAATAAAACTAAGGCCATTCTCAGTCAAACTCAATTGAGTAAAGGTAGGAAATATATTCTTCCCCCTTTATTTAAAAAAAAACAAAAAACCTTTTCACCCTCCAACTACTGTACAAGTGGGAGATTCTCCCCTCAACTACAAATGCTATTTCCAGTATGGGCCACAAAGTACCAACTCACCCTCTTTGTTGGCTGCCCTTCCACCCAGTCATGCAGTCCCTTCTCACCCAACTTGTGTCAACTAGTGAGGTCAACAGAAAACAATTTTCCCTTTTTCTCTATGGGCAGAAATTCTGCATCCCCCGCCTTCACCTCTTCCTCCCCGCCCCCCGCCAAAAAGGAGCTAGAGATTCCCCTTTCCTCTCCAGTTCTTGGTACATGCTGAAAAGATGGATGTGGATTATACTGTGCAACTAACTTGCATACTGTTCTAATTCATATACTGTGTGCAACAGCACAGTGCTGACTGTCATGGACACAACTGATCAAGGTCCTCTGGCCTAAATGTGGAATGCAATTATAGGGCCAGAGTTAAAGATGGCCTGCAAAAGAGAGAGAATATTTTATCTTTACAATATATAAAGAAAGCTTAAAAGCTTCTTTTTAAAAAATCTGCTAGGTTTTTAACTTTAAAAATATCAGGAATGTCAAGTCTTGTTTACCCTCTTTATGGGAAGACCTCCTGGATGACTAAAATGAGATCTGGGGCTTTGGCCTTTGAATCGTATTGAGTGTTGTGTTGGATTCTTAATGAAGCAAAATTCTTCAGACTGAGACAAAATGACTTTAATAAAAATGAACATGTTTAAACAATGAATAAGCACTACATTTTTGCTCAACTAGCTTTAATGTCTTTGTTCACTCCTTTATAAAAAAAAACCCTTCTAGTTCTCAAGTTGTCCATAGTATGGAAGAATGCACAAGATCTGAATTCCCAATATGAAAAAACAAGTAGGATACAAATCTCTTTCAAGGAGTTACACATAATAGGAGAAACATGGATGCTTAAATGGAATCTCTTTTCCTTCACAAGGAATCCTGTTGCACCTTATAGACTAACAGGCGTTTTGGAGCATGAGCTTTCGTGGGTAAATGCCCACTTCTTCAGATGCATGTGGTGGAAATTTCCAGGGGCAGTATATATATGCTTGCTAGCAAGCAAGCTAGAGATAACGAGGTCAGTTCAATCAGGGAGGATGAGGCCCTGTTCTAGCAGTTGAGGTGTGAAAACCAAGAGAGGAGAAACTGGTTCTGTAGTTGGCAAGCCATTCACAGTCTTTGTTCAATCCTGAGCTGATGGTGTCAAATTTGCAGATGAACTGAAGCTCAGCAGTTTCTCGTCGAAGTCTGGTCCTGAAGTTTTTTTGCTGCAGGATGGCCACCTTAAGGTCTGCAATAGTGTGGCCAGGGAGGTTGAAGTGCTCCCCTACAGGTTTTTGTATATTGCCATTCCTAATGTCTGATTTGTGTCCATTTATCCTTTTCCGTAGAGACTGTCCAGTTTGGCCAATGTACATAGCAGAGGGGCATTGCTGGCATATGATGGCGTATATTACATTGGTGGATGTGCAGGTGAATGAACCAGTGACGGTGTGGCTGATCTGGTTAGGTCCTGTGATGGTGTCGCTGGTGTAGATATGTGGGCAGAGTTGGCATTGAGGTTTGTTGCATGGATTGGTTCCTGAGCTAGAGTTATTATGGTGCAGTGTGCAGTTACTGGTGAGAATATGTTTCAGGTTGTCTGTGGGCAAGGATTGGCCTGCCACCCAAGGCCTGTGAAAGTGTGGGATCATTGTCCAGGATGGGTTGTAGATCCTTGATGATGCGTTGGAGGGGTTTTAGCTGGAGGCTGTATGTGATGGCCAGTGGAGTCCTGTTGGTTTCTTTCTTGGGTTTGTCTTGCAGTAGGAGGCTTCTGGGTACACGTCTGGCTCTGTTGATCTGTTTCCTTATTTCCTCGTGCGGGTATTGTAGTTTTGAGAATGCTTGGTGGAGATTTTGTAGGTGTTGGTCTCTGTCTGAGGGGTTAGAGCAGATGCGGTTGTACCTCAGTGCTTGGCTGTAGACAATGGATCGTGTGATGTGCCCGGGATGGAAGCTGGAGGCATGAAGGTAGGCATAGCGGTCGGTAGGTTTTCGATATAGGGTGGTGTTAATGTGACCATCACTTATTTGCACCGTGGTGTCAAGAAAGTGGACCTCCCGTGTAGATTGGTCCAGGCTGAGGTTGATGGTGGGGTGGAAGCTGTTGAAATCGTGGTGGAATTTTTCCAGAGTCTCCTTCCCATGGGTCCAGATGATGAAGATGTCATCAATGTAGCGTAGGTAGAGAAGGGGCGTGAGTGGACGAGAGCTGAGGAAGCGTTGTTCCAGGTCGGCCATAAAGATATTGGCATATTGTGGGGCCATGCAGGTGCCCATAGCAGTGCCACTGATCTGGAGATATATATTGTCATCAAATTTGAAATAGTTGTGTGTAAGTATAAAGGCACAGAGCTCGGCAGCCAGTTGTGCTGTGGCATCGTCAGGGATAGTGTTCCTGACAGCTTGTATTCCATCTGTGTTTGGGATGTTTGTGTAGAGAGCCTCTACATCCATGGTGGCTAGGATGGTGTTTTCTGGGAGGTGACCAATGCATTGTAGTTTCCTCAGGAAATCAGTGGTGTCACGGAGATAGCTGGGAGTGCTGGTGGCATAGGGTCTGAGTAGAGAGTCCATATATCCAGACAGTCCTTCAGTGAGAGTGCCAATGCCCAAGATGATGGGGCGTCCAGGATTTCCGGGTTTGTGGATCTTGGGTAGTAGATAGAATAACCCTGGTCGGGGCTCTAGGGGTATGTTGATTTCTTCTGGTGTTAGTGTAGGGAGTGTCCTGAGTAGATGCTGTAGTTTTAGTGTATTCCTCAGTGGGATCGGAGGGAAGTGGCCTGTAGAATTTGGTATTGGAGAGTTGTCTAGCGGCCTCCTTTTGGTAGTCAGACCTGTTCATGATGACAAAACTACAATACCCGCACGAGGAAATAAGGAAACAAATCAACAGAGCCAGACGTGTACCCAGAAGCCTCCTACTGCAAGACAAACCCAAGAAAGAAACCAACAGGACTCCACTGGCCATCACATACAGCCCCCAGCTAAAACCTCCAACGCATCATCAAGGATCTACAACCCATCCTGGACAATGATCCCACACTTTCACAGGCCTTGGATGGCAGGCCAGTCCTTGCCCACAGACAACCTGCCAACCTGAAACATATTCTCACCAGTAACTGCACACCGCACCATAATAACTCTAGCTCAGGAACCAATCCATGCAACAAACCTCGATGCCAACTCTGCCCACATATCTACACCAGCAACACCATCACAGGACCTACCCAGATCAGCCACACCGTCACTGGTTCATTCACCTGCACATCCACCAATGTAATATACGCCATCATATGCCAGCAATGCCCCTCTGCTATGTACATTGGCCAAACTGGACAGTCTCTACGGAAAAGGATAAATGGACACAAATCAGACATTAGGAATGGCAATATACAAAAACCTGTAGGGGAGCACTTCAACCTCCCTGGCCACACTATTGCAGACCTTAAGGTGGCCATCCTGCAGCAAAAAAACTTCAGGACCAGACTTCGACGAGAAACTGCTGAGCTTCAGTTCATCTGCAAATTTGACACCATCAGCTCAGGATTGAACAAAGACTGTGAATGGCTTGCCAACTACAGAACCAGTTTCTCCTCTCTTGGTTTTCACACCTCAGCTGCTAGAACAGGGCCTCATCCTCCCTGATTGAACTGACCTCGTTATCTCTAGCTTGCTTGCTAGCAAGCATATATATACTGCCCCTGGAAATTTCCACCACATGCATCTGAAGAAGTGGGTATTCACCCACGAAAGCTCATGCTCCAAAACATCTGTTAGTCTATAAGGTGCCACAGGATTCTTTGCTGCTTTTACAGATCCAGACTAACACGGCTACCCCTCTGATACTTTTCCTTCACAGTTCATCTTTAAGATTAGAATTGGAATCTAAACTGCACATTTCCTGAATCTTATAGCATTTATTTGATTTGATCACTTACAATACAAGCCTGTGTGCCACATTTCTTCTGCTTCCATTTTGCTTTATGCTACTCACAGAGGACACCACAAGAAGATTGTAGACATGTCACCCAGGTGTCCCATGACTGAACACTCTAGAGATCAACATATGCTACATAGCAAAGAAGTTAATGCAATGCAAATTTAGTGTTATGCACTTTAAAGGCAACACTTTCTCAATACCACCTCACATTTTTGTAGTTTGTGACTTGCAACTTGTCTACAATTGGAAATTTGCTCCAATTTTAGCTGTCTCAGGCTACCAGTTGGTGAAGCTGCACCCTCATGTGGACAAGATAAAAACTGTTTATAAACTAGTTTGCACTTGTGCAGCCTACCCTTAATTTCAAGCCAGAGTAATATCTACCAGCAGAAAAAGCAATTCTGTCCATTTCCAGTAAGGATTTGTACTGTTGCAGCTGCATTGATGGCAATAATGAGAGCATATCCCCCTTGTAGACATGGCCTTGTTCCTAAGACTGTTGACGTGTTTTTTTCCTGGGAACTGGGTACCCAAAGAGATGCTTATTATTTGCTAAAGCAGATTTTTTTTGCTTGAAGTTTCTGCATATAGAAAAGGGTTTTCTTCATTCTGAATGAATAAAACTGCATTATATTGCCCAGAAACAATGACTGACTTCCTTCAGGAGGTGAGGAAAAGAAGATGATTTTGCTTGCATAGTCAACAAATATGAAGCTTACCTCTTTGCATTCCACCATATGCAGAAGATTTGTAAAAATCTTACTCTGAGGTGTGCAGCAGTTGTTTGAAGTGTCAAAGTGAAGAATCTAAAATTCTTATTTTTTATATAGGGGAACTGGTCCTTAAACTGTTGCCTTCATTAGTGATCATCTGTTTGTGATTCGTTCTTTAGCTCCCAAATTAGTGAAGCAGTAGTTTCTTCCCTCCCCATCTCCCAGCTGAACATTAGACCTGGGTTCGAGGTGCAGTTGTTAGCTGAGATTTATGACTCTCTTTAATGTGCACTTTGTTCCAGAGCCCAGGATCAATGCCAGCGAGGAAGTGACCATTCACCAGTCTAGTCCTCCCATCATCCTGCAATGTAACCTCACCACAAGTCCCAGCCCCCTCACTTACAGCTATTGGGTGAAGAATGGGGAAGAAATTTCTGGCACTAAGAAGAATTCCAACACCACAGAGCACAAGTAAGTTTGTAAGAGGAGACGTCTCTTCACTATAGCATCAAGCCCCTGGTCGCCTTATGATTTAAAGTAGGGGATAAAGTCAGGACTTCAGGGTTCTGTTCATGGCTCTGCTACAGGGTGGCTGGACAGTTTGCATGAGATTCATCTGCAGTAGAGGGGTGTGTGATTTCTAGGGTAAACAGAACAACTAAATAGTTCTAACTCTGAAAAGGATCAGTGTTCTCCATAGCTATCCCTGAGTAGTTCATATCCACATAATTCTAGGCACAGCTCTTTAGAACTTCTTGGAGCAGGAGTGTTATTGTATGGATAGAAAGTACAGATAATGGTTTCCTTTCTCAGCTGAGCATACTATATATTGTACAGTATCCTGTTACATACATTGCAGAATGTGTTCTTGCATCTGTGCATATTGTGCCTGAACAGAAGAGCTGGTCTGAGCTGAGACCAGCTTACCCACAACTTGGCTGTACTCTGGGCCTTGACAGATGAAAGCCAGTGCTCTGATCTGTCATTGAAGTATAGGCAGGAGTATTATGGAATTGCTAATTATGAGGAGATAATTGAAGTAATGCAGCTGCACTACCTGAACTTCTTGTCTTTGTCAGCACAGTAACATTTCTGACTGAACTCTGCTCAGAGCTTATCGTTGCCAACCCTCCAGGCTTGTCCTGGAGTCTCCAGGAATTAAAGATTAATCCTTTAAGATTATCATGTGATGAAACTTCCAGGAATATGTCCAGCCAAAACTGGCAAACCTACAGAGCTCGTGCATTAGTACTGGAGCATGTAATGTTTGTGAATAGTATTTCCATATGCTTAAATTGATGGTGTTACATGCCAGTATTCTTCAAGCAGTATTTTCATGAGTTTCCTCTATGATTGGTGTGCACACGTTGCTCTCATGAGATTGGAATTTTGAATATGCTCACCATACCTCTGTCCTTGCATCTCCTGTCCAAAGGTATATAAGGGCACGTCTACATTACGTGCTGGTCGGGCAGCAATCAATCCAGCGGAGGTCGATTTATCGCGTCTAGTCTAGACGCAATAAATTGATGGCCGAGTGCTCTCCCGTCGACTCCGGTACTCCACCGGAGCGAGAAGCAGAAGCAGAGTCGACGGGGGAGCGTCAGCAGTCGACCTACCACAGTGAAGACACCGCGGTAAGTAGATCTAAGTACGTTGACTTCAGCTACGTTATTCACGTAGCTGAAGTTGTGTAACTTAGATCAATTTCCCCCTCGCCCAGTGTAGACCAGGCCTAAGAGGGTGATGCCCTAAATCCCACTCATGTCCTTCTATATGATTACAGTAACGAAAAATTATTGTAAGGTGTGGCTCCCCGGCACTGAGCTGTGAAACTACCTTGAAAAGCCACATCCATTGCGGGTGTGCACAAGACATCTTGTGCAGTGGTGATGTCATCAACATACTCTCTGTGTGGGAGCGCAACTGCCTCACTTCCCTTGTTGTTCCAAAAGAGAGCATACAGAACTC
Organism: Gopherus flavomarginatus; assembly: GCF_025201925.1. Classification (NCBI taxonomy): domain Eukaryota; kingdom Metazoa; phylum Chordata; order Testudines; family Testudinidae; genus Gopherus; species Gopherus flavomarginatus. The sequence goes on from NC_066625.1 coordinate 47,935,547, forward strand.
TCCTATATGTCCTCAGGCTAGCTCTTTCCTTAGTTTAATTGATCTCCTTGTAGTTAGTGTAGAGTAGTATAGTAGTATAGCTTAGTGTACATAGCAGCATGCATCCAACAAAGTGAGTATTCACCCCGAAAGCTCATTCTCCTATATGTCTGTTAGTCTATAAGGTGCCACAGGACTCTTTGCTGCTTTTACAGATCCAGACTAACACGGCGACCTCTCTGATACTTAGTGTACATAGTATGTCCAGAACCACATTGGGCCCAGAGATAGATGCTCACATCTGGTGCCTTCTGTAGTTGGGTGAGACCCACTCAGTAACTAAGTGCTGCACCTTTGCTCCCTTTGGTGGGGGGGAAGAGAGACTTGAGACTCCAAGCTTCTCCGTGTCTCCAGCCTGATATACTCCAGACCCACCAATGGTATCAAGACCAGCCTCCATGCTGAGGTTCCTCTGACACAGGATGCAAGATGTATTTTGACCTTTTGGCCTTGGTACTGCCTTCCATCATGCGCCTGAGAACAGAATCTCCTTGTGCTGGAAGCAGATCCCTTATTCAGCTCTGCTTAAATCAAAAGTGGCACTAATGACCAAATTGGCACCACATATTATGGCCTCAGTAGGCTTGGTGACAACACAAGAAACACCTTTGCCATAGTTGCCCTGAGCACAGACTCCAGACCTCCTCTTCTTGGAGGCATCAAGGAAGGGCTTACAGTCCAGGAAGGGCCACTTTGAAATGCTATAAACAAAAATGGAAATGGTTTACTATCTGGGCCACTAATAAAGGATTCTCTCCATCTCAAGCTTGGGTCGCTGCAGCCCTACCATACTTTCTACACCTTCAGTCTGAGCAATTAGCCTCTCTAAAGATCCAGATGACAGCAATTTTATCTGCTTCTCACAGTTATCTTAAGGACAAACTCATTTTCTCACCCTACAGTCTCCAGGTTCTTAAGGGCATAGTAAACATGTTCTTCAAACCTCCACACTCCAGTATGGGAGCCTCTGCCTTCAAAGGACCTGCATCTTGTCTTAATGACGCTGGTGGCCCCTCCTTATGAGCCTTTTGCACAAGTACTTATCAACCACTTATAAAAACGGCCTTTCTGATAGAATTTACATCTGCTAGGAGGGTGGGTGAGCTTAGTTCTTTGATCATTTCAACTTATGCAGTAAAGGCAGCATGAAGTCCTGTCCCAGCTTCATGCCTAACTTGTCATATTTCTACCCAGCCACCCCCCGGGTTTTTCCCCAGGCCCATTCCTACCCAGGGGATCCATGTCTAGGTGAAGACGATATGCTGCTGGAAGACTTAGCCCTTGAAGAATCTAACTGGTTATTTGCAGTATGTGGGGAGAGGTGTCAGGGAAAACCCATTACTAAACTCTGTCACACTGATCTCGGAGCTGAATACAGTATTGTTACATCTTAGCTAGGAAACCATGGCCCTTTGGTTCAAAGATCTTTTCCATGAGAGTCACTCAACAAGAGCCACTTCAGCATTAGTGGCTTAAGCAGGTGGGGATATGTAATGCAATTCAGCAGCTTTGAGTCTGTGAAAGTGTGCAACAAACAACTTCCCTCGATTTAGCATCGCATCCAGATGGGGAGAGCAGGGCTACGGGTCCATATTTAGTTAAGAAGACCTCACCCATCATCGTCCCGAAACAGCACTGCTTGTTAATCTTCCACAAGAGGGAATGTGCACAAGTCCTGAAAGAAAAAGTTGACTTGCCTGTAGCTATTCATGAGTTACCTCTGCATATTCATGCTACCCGCTCACCTTCCCTATCACCTAAGAGTTCTGTCAGGAGAACATCAGGGCTCTATGGCTAGGAAGGAAATGAGGCCATAGAGGAGTGCGCTCCTTTCCTTAAAGTAGGGTGATGCCATCACTCTAGTGCAAGATCTTCTATGCATCCCTTAACATATGACTTTTCAAGGCAGTTCTATGGCTAGACACCAAGGGGCTCAAATAACATCTCCTGGTAAGTGACATCTTTTTCAGCAGTGTCCATCACTTTCCCATTGGTCGTTTTCAGGAAAGTGTAGTTTTGTATATTTTGCTCTTTAAAAACATCAAGACACAGTTTTATTACTGTTAGTCTTTTACAGCTTATCACTTCTCTAGCAAAACTCTGAGACCATTTCACTGTTTCCAACCAACCGTGAACTAGCCTCATCTAGGTGACCTGGTCTGATATTTCCATGGTGGTACTCTCCCTGTTATGGGAGCATGAAACAGAACATGTTTTCAGGGGCATTCCGTCCCTTTACCATCTCCACTGTCTGCTATGTTAATGATTAGTAACACACCCGATTAGCTCACAATCCAAAGCCTTTGGGCACAGGAAATGACCAATCTCTACATAAACATCCTGGAATGGAGAGCAGCCCACTGGCCATTTGAAGGGCACTCCTCCAAATTTTAAATGACAGTACAACATTGATGTATTAGGCAGCAGAGCAGTCCCCATTTTATACTCCTGTGTAACCTGGTGCATTCATCACCGTGGTACAGGCAGAGCTTTCCATCATCCTGGCAGACAGCCTCAGTAGAGAGTAGAAAAACCAGTGCTGGTGGTCACTTGGAGCCAAGCAAGCAAGTTTTTTCGACCTGGGTCGAACATAAAGGATATGGTCCTCCCTTGGCTTCCATTCCGTTGTTCAGACTCTGCATACATGCTCTTGCTACAGTTTCAAACAACTGGGTCTCTCCTTCAGTTTAGTAAATGCACCGCTTTCTCTCACTGGTATAAAGGTCTGCTGTATTATTTAATCCTACATTGAGTTTTTAAAGGGTTTGCTTCATGTATTTCATCCTCTCCAGGAAGGTCTAGGACTCAAATATAGTACTTCCTAAATTAACAGCCAACTGAGGGTATGTCTACATCTACAATTTTGCAGCGCTGGTTGTTACAGCTGTATTAGTACAGCTGTATAGGGCCAGCGCTGCAGAGTGGCCACACTTACAGCAACCAGCGCTGCAAGTGGTGTTAGATGTGGCCACACTGCAGCGCTGTTGGGCGGCTTCAAGGGGGGTTCGGGGAACGCGAGAGCAAACCGGGGAAGGAGACCAGCTTCGCCGCGGTTTGCTCTCGCGTTCCCCGAACCACCCTGCAAACCGCAGGGAAGGAGACCTGCTTGCTCGGGGGTTCGTGGAACGCGAGAGCAAACCGCAGGGAAGGAGACCTGCTTGCTCCGGGGTTTGGGGAACGCGAGAGCAAACCGGGGAAGGAGACCTGCTTGATTACCAGAGGCTTCCTCAGGTATGCTGGGATACCTGCTTATTCCACGGAGGTCAAGAAAAGCGCTGGTAAGTGTCTACACTTGATTACCAGCGCTGGATCACCAGCGCTGGATCCTCTACACCCGAGACAAAACGGGAGTACGGCCAGCGCTGCAAACAGGGAGTTGCAGCGCTGGTGATGCCCTGCAGATGTGTACACCTCCTAAGTTGCAGCGCTGTAACTCCCTCACCAGCGCTGCAACTTTGTGATGTAGACAAGCCCTGAGTGATTGATAGAATGTTCTTTTCATCATCATCTCACGGAAGGCTGCATTTATGGTGGTGATCATGCTGGCTTAGGATCCTGAGATCCAAAAGGCTGATCCATAGCATTTCATGGTGGAAGTTGGTCCTTCCTCAATACCCCAAATCCCTCTATAAAGTAGTTGGGTATCTCTTTTTTGGAGTAGGGAGGGGAGAAACAGGAAGGTTGAAGTAAATCCCCACTGGTTATCAGGAGAGGGTCAGCTGCATGGTTTCTTTGTTAACATGGCTCTAAGTTGCAGTATGATCTGGAAAATCTTAAGTATTTGTGACTCATGAGAATAGTACGAGAAGTCAGTCCATTTCCACCAGAGGTTAACAACTAATTGGGATTCCAGGTGTTGGGGTACATTCCACCAGGGGTAAAGCAGTCTCTGCTGCCTGTCACAAAACTGTTTCCATCGCGGAGATCTGAATGGCTGGAGCTCTGTCCATGCTTTCATATGTTAATAGTCTTTGGACTCCCCTTAGCCTCTAGATTAGATGCTTAGTTTGACAGAGAACTCTGGCAATCTTTATTCAAGTGAGCTTCCTCAAACCCATTTCCTTTAGGTCTGGGAACTGCTTGTCAAGCTCCTGTAGTGGGGATTCATGCAGGTAGTGCTCAAAGAAAACTGTTGCTTACCATAGCAACTGTAGCTCTTCAAAGTGATTACCTGTATGGATCCAAGTGTTACCTGCCCTTCTTCCCCATTATTTCGAAGTCTTACCATAAATTCTTGATATTTAATGGGAGGAATTGATTGGCTGGAATTGTCACACTGTGTCCTTGGGTGTTATGGTACAAGGATATCAGCAGGGTGCGCTTGCAGCATCAATGGACAGTGTTCAAAGTTTCAAGTTTGTGCCCCCAAGCTACACGTTGCTTGCAATCTGAATCCATGAAGGCAATTGTCTCTAAAAACCATAGGTACTAGAGTAAGCACCCATCCTTTCTCTCGTGTAGAAGAATCTTTAATTTACCTCTGTGTAAAATATGTATATTACTCATTTGGGTCAAGGGGGTATGGAGGCTTGATATTGATACAGCACTTTGAGATTCTCTGATAAAAGAAGCTAGTGCAAAGTATCATGTTAAATTCACTGGCTGCTTCTAAGACTCTTGACAATTGCCCTGTGCTATTCAATAACTCTTTTACTGGAAATATCTTTTGTAGGCTTTCTGATCATCTGCACATTACTTCCTTTCTGTAAGAGGGTTGGGTACCTTTCAGTAAAGGGAGGGGGTGGGAGAAACATTAACAACATTTGCTTTAGGCAGGGTGGATATGTGGCTTCTGTGTTTAATACAGCAGAACAAAGCACATTTATTTTCCTGACCCTCAAGCTGTTGGTAGGTTAAATATCAACTGAACTTAGCAAATACTTTTTATTAGATACAGAACTTACTGCATGCAATTGAGTCTAAGCTTTTCTTGAGACACTGAAGGTTTCTAGGCTTTAAGTATAAAATATCTTTGTTTTTAGTCTCCAAAACTAGAACTGTAGCATTCTCCTAGCTGGTTCACAAGAACAGAGCTAACAGAGGAAATGGAGAAGACAATGAAAAGCCCTCATGTGTGCTTGTTTCAGTCCTTTGTTCCCATTTCAGTCACTGCAAACTTAAGCATTGCTTTCTTTATGTGGTTTGACCAGCTTAGAGGATGGGATTTTTGCCAGGTCCCATTTGCACAATTAATAGTCTTTTTTTAAAAAAAAAATTCAGTTGAATGCCGTATTACAAAACTTTCTAGTATGAGAGGGTCGTGGTTTGGTCTTATCAATCTTGATTGTCCCTCTAACTATAATCATGTCTTAAATGGCTGTGCCTCAACTGTTTATGTTGCAGACGTATGTATAAATTGCATCTCTTGAGAGAGCAGATCTTTGTTTCCCACGTGAAGTAATCTCTGCCTATTGCTAACAATGAATGCAAATGTCACAGAGGTAATTAAAATTGTGATTTGTGGATAATTTGTGTGAAACTAGTCACAGCACTTAATGTAGGAGTGATGCTGAAACTTCCTATTGCTTTACAATAAAAGAGAGGTTCGTCTGGAAATACTGATTGTCATTCTAGTGTGTTAGTTTGTGTATTATATTGCTGAGGGAATACTCTGCAAATACAACATATATTTATATTGCAGGATAAAATCATAATTACCCAACACAATTTGACCAGTTTGTAATACCATTCTGAAATTCAGATTAAAAAATGAAACTCTACAATGTACTTTGGTTGCCTGCCACCTTTCAATTGCTGAAAATAATTCCCAATGCCATTAACACACATTCTTTCCTTGTACCTACAGGATTTTGAAACTCCGAGCAGACGAGTCGGGGGAATACTTATGTGTGTTCGTGTTTGCTAACTCGCCTGTAGCCAACGCCACTATAGAAGTGAAAGGTATTTTTGGTTTTTCTCTTTCCAGAAAACTATGTCTGAGCATTGCTCTTTCCTTTCTTCTCTTCTGGGTCCTTTTTGTCAGTAGTTCTCTCTGGGTGTGTCCATCCTACATAATTAACTCAAATGACCCTCCCCGAGTTAATTCCCTTGTGTTAGCTTCTCACGACGTAATGTTCTGCATCCACACTGGCATCATGATTGTTCATATGACTTCTGGAGGCACATCCTTTGGTTCAAAGCATTACAGTAAACTGTACCCCAATATGACTGCTTTTGCAGTGTATAATGATAACTTTTCTGTGCCTTTTGTGGATACTGAATGGAAATGGTATGAACCCAGCAACTAATTAAAGTAAACCAGTTTAGGCTGTCACGTTCTAGATTTCTCTCAACTGGTGGCACGGTACGGATTCAGTTTGCAGAGGTTACCTGTACCAGATGTTGGCACTGGTTTCTCAGTTATTCCCTACACACGTGACCCTTTTTCCTGCTGTATCCATTTAACAGTGGTTGTACAAACTACTTCAGAGCTTGAAACTGGACTCGATGCACTAATGAAAAAACAGATTAGAGCTTAGTCAGTCAGAAGAAAAGGCAGCTAAGTAGTCTGCAAGGTACAAAATCCTCATAACCAACTTTGTAAACCTCACTCCCTTTCAGGTTTTGTATTGCCCTTTGCCATTACATAGGTCTGTCCCTAAACTTACATTGAAGGGTTCTGTTTCCAGTCCATCCTCAAGCTTAATTAAAAAGTGTAAAGGTTTGTCTGTTGCTGTTCCAGTCCTAATGGCAAGTACCGAGGGAAGACAGATCATTGTCTTCTAAATGGGTGGTTGTTTTTTTGGCATCCCTGCGGGTAGCTTCTGACCTCAGTTATTTGATATGTTCCTGTGATATTACCTAAGGAACACCCTTGGCAAAGTCAAACACTGTTAATGGATACATCGGAAACTTCTCTGCCCCTGACTGAAGATATATTGTATGGCTGAGCTACTGAACTAAGCATAGCAGGAAAGTGGAGGTAACAGACTGTGCAGTCCAAGAGACAACTTATTTGATATTAAAATAAAATTAAGAAAACATAATAGCTGTAAAATTATGGTTAAAAGTGAGTTATGTTGTTCTAACACTTCAGACAAAGGAAACAAACAATTTCCTGAGGCTTAAAACTATTGCCATGTTAAAAAGATTGTATTCTGATCAAGATGTATGAAAAAATACTGTCAAATGTGTATCTCTGTTCAAAGGATTCCTTTTGCAATGGGCTCTGAGAGAGGATCTTTACATAAAGACTGTCTAGAGATAGTGGATTTTGGTTAAACGCTGGGTATTGTGCTCATAGGGAGAAAGTGGTGATAGCTCCCTAAAATATATAATTAGGAAACGTACTTAGGAAGGCAAGAGGGCATTTTGTGTGGGAGGGGAGAGGGAGTAGAAATTCATTGCTGATCAGGAGTCTGACTGTGAAATGTGAGCAGAGTCACACAACTCTAAGAATGCGAGTTCTATTGCTTTGCTTGAATCAGTTTAATAGAAGGTTGTGCCGTATTTAGTGAGCCTGTTTTCCAAGATTTAGACTGGCTGTGATTTTATGCTGCTTAATCTTGTTTACTGTGATTTTGCTTAACTTGCTAAATAATTATTGCTTTACGTAAAATCACTTTTGAATTAGGCTGCTCTTAGAGATGACCCTTACAAGCCATTTCCAGAGAGAAGGACAGCGTCTTAGCTTTGATAAGGGGCAAAAGATGTCCAGCCTAGAGCACTCTGTCAAAAGATGCAGCATGAGGCTGTGCATCAGAGTGGCGAACTTTCACATGGTAAATAAGCACCCTGACTTTCACAATAAGCCAAAAATCAAGCTCAAACAAGCCAGTACCTAAGAACCCCAACACTTGATGCGATTAGGTCCCCCCGGCATGCAGTCTGGGACTGTGGTGGGCCCTCTGTGCACCCCTGACTCTCTCCTCCCCTTGCCCCTGCTTGCCGGGAGCCGATCAAAATAAAGAAGCAACAAGCTACAAGCCAACAAGGAACTCACAAGCCAATTAAGCCAAAAACAAGCCCAATTTCTGGGGTTTTTTCCACAGGTTTGGCGTGTCTGCTGTGCATTCCCCAAAAGTGCTGTTACTGTGCTGCCCAAGGATAGTTGCAGGCACACAGAAAACCTGGTGGTGCTACTGAGCAGTGCTAGTGATAAACTGAGTTTCCTGGATTGAATCATTGGCACAAAGGATAGAGGCAGAACAGTAGTTAATGACATTAACAACTTTCCGTGGAAATTATATATAAATACCTGTGACTGAGTAATCATTTCCAATTATAAGTTAATGGCTATTAAGCACCACTCTCGGGAGGAGCTACACTTGTAGATTGCACAGCAGTCAGTAATTTGAGAGGACTTATGGATCCTATTCTGAAACCACTCCATACAACGTCATGATAATTCCTAGACCAGTAGGCATTAAACAAATTTGTAGACATACAAAGTATGGAGTGTGGAGTAATGGGAGAAATCTTGTTAAACATCCTGCAAATTGTGGCAGGCAAATTTTTTTAGTTGAAGGAAAATTCAAAACTTTTGTACAATATAAATTGTTTCCCTACGTAGTGGCTACATAGGACTGTATTTAGGAGAGTCTTCTAAGCTATTGGTGATTATGCGGTTTAACTTCAGAACCAATGTTTTCCTAGAACTGCATATAAATTTATTATGTTGAAAATGATTACTCATTAAGGTTATTGCTACTGCAAGAACCACTGTATAAAAGGTGGGACATATATGGTGTCACGTGCATCCTCTTAAATGTAGAATGTCACTAAGTGACTAGTTTGTATGTTAGGAGTATACTGGTTTCTCCCAACTAACAAATCTTGTTGCCAGTTCAATGGTAGTTTTTTAATATTCATACTGTTCTGGCATAGTAGTTCAAAAAGTCTGGAACCAAGACTTAAAAATCATTCTTCTGGATCTAGACTACTATGCTCTAGCATTAGTGGGACCTCAACTTTGTCCTCAAGTGCCTTACAAGGCTTTCTTTCAAACTCATGGCCACATCCTTGCTTACACATCTGTCTAAAAAAATGGCATTTGTAGTAGCCATCACCTCGGCTCGGAAGATCGGAGAAATAGGGGCTCTAATGACACACCCCCACTTAATTTTTTTCAGAGATAAGGTTACGTTGTGATCACACCCCAAATTCCTCCCAAAAATATCTTCCGCTTTCCACATAAACCAATGTATCCACCTCCCAGCCTTCTTTCCCAAGCCACGCCAGGACAGGAGATGTCAGAAGAGCATTGGCCTTCTGTTTAGATAGAACTAAATCTTTCAGAAAATCTCCTGGACCAGTGTTTCTCAGTGACTTGTCTGTGGATTGACACTGGTACCTGAGATCTCCCTGACACAGTTTAGGAAGGCAGCATGCTAGTCTCTAGTGTCAGAAACGCTGTCCTAGACTATTCCTTTCTAGTGCAGAGAGATTTAAAGGATCCTGAATCTCTAAGCGAAGACTCTCTAGATCAGGGGTCTCAAACTCAAATGACCACGAGGGTCACATGAGGACTAGAAAATTGGCCCGAGTGCCGCATTACTGACACCTCCGCCCTGCCCCCACTCAACCCCGCCCCTGCCCCGCCTTTTTCCACCCCTTCCCTGCCCCCATTCCAACCCCTTCCTCGAAATCCTCACCCCAACTCGGCCCCCTCCCTGCTCCCAGGGGGTGCAGGATGGGTGTGGGGTGTGGCAGGGGGTCGGGGTATAGGAGGGGTGCGGCAGTGGGTTCAGGGCAGGGGGTCGGGTGCAGGGAAAGAAGTTGGGGTGCAGGAGAGGTGCGGGGTGCAGCAGGGGGTTCAGGACGGGGTCGGGTGTGGCAGGTGGCTCAGGGAAGGGGGTTGGGGTGCAGGGTGCGGCAAGGGGCTCAGGGCAGGGGGTTCGACTGCAGGAGAGGTTCGGGTGGAGGGCTCTGCCCCGGCGCGCACTGAGATGTTTATTGCAGTCTCCAGCTTCTTAACTGAAGGAGTCAGGGTGTGGAAACTTGAACAAAGGCATAATCCAAAATGTTATTTACTGAAGTTAAATAGGTTTAAAACTATGTTTTAGGGTTGCATTACTGGGCAAAGATTTTTATTCCGATGTCACTGTTTTATTAGTTCTCCACTCAGTTTTTTAGCTTAAACAAGACCAGAATTTTAATGCGATTCGGGGGAGACTAAAACATGTTTCAGGTTTGCTTTATGCATAGTAAATATGGAAAGAGCCCACTCTTTTCCTCTGCTAGACCACCTTTGTATTCCCGTAACCCTTTGTATTTTTAGCTGCTTGCTTGACATGTAATTTTTCCCACTTAAAAATTCAAAGAATTAAGGGAATCGGAGCATGGTTGTGAACTGATCTTCTACGCACCAGTGCTCCCTACTTGTCAATTTCTACCCACAGATATGTGCATTCAGCTCCCTTTGTCTTCCCTGGAAGCTATGGACCAAATTCCATCCGCAGGTCAAAAGCAGCATTATATGTCTTGTGCTTGGAAGGAAATTTTCTTTCAGGGATCAGTTCTAAACATATCATGTCAGATACCTGTAGTGCTGTGTACTGTGTGGCTGTTACATAGTTCAGTGTTTGAAGATATGAGGGTGAGAAAGGGCTCACACTCAGTTTGTCTTCCTAGGAGTGCATCTGTCATAAACAAATAGTCAAGGGTTAATAGAACAGAAGTACTTCATGTCTCTTTTGCCTATAAAGGGTTAAGTTCCGTGAGCCAGGCTGTCACCTGACCAGAGGACCAATCAGGGGACAGGATACTTTCAAATCTTGAAGGAGGGAAGTTTTTTGTGTGTGCTGTTAGTGTTTGGTTGCTGTTCACTCTGGGGGCTCAGAGGGATCAGACGTGCAACCAGGTTTCTCTCCAATCTCTCCGATACAGGCTCTTATAAGTTCAATATAGTGAGTACTAGGTAGATAAAGTGAGTTAGGCTTATGGTTGTTTTCTTTATTTGCAAATGTGTATTTGGCTGGAAGGAGTTCAAATTGGTATTTTGCTGAAAAAATTTTAATTTGTACTTGTTTACTTAGGCTGGGAGGGTATTCCCAGTGTCTATAGCTGAAAGACCCTGTACCTATTCCATCTTAAATTTACAAAGACAATTTTTACCTTTGTTCTTTCTTCAGTTAAAAGTTTTTCTTGTTTAAGAACCTGATTGTTTTTTTTATTCTGGTGTGAGACCCCAGGGGATGGGGTCTGGATCCACCAGGGAATAGGTTGGGAGAAAGGAGGGAAGGGGGAGAGAGAGGTTATTTTCTCTCTGTGTTAGGATTACTTTCTCTTTCAGGGAGAGTCTGGGAGGGGGAGACAGAAGGAGGGGGAAAGGTGAATTTTCCTCTCTGTTTTAAGATTCAAGGAGTTTGAATCACAGTGATCTTGCAGGGTAACCCAGGGAGGGGAAGCCTGTGAGAGGCAATGGTGAGGGAAAGGGTTTACTTTCCTTGTGTTAAGATTCAGAGTGTCTGGGTCTTGGGGGTCCCCCGGCAAGGTTTTGGGGGGACCAGAGTGTACCAGGCACTGGAATTCCTGGTTGGTGGCAGCGCTACAGGTTCTAAGCTGGTAATTAAGCTTAGAGGAATTCATGCTGGTACCCCATCTTTTGGGACGCTAAGGTTCAGAGTGGGGAATTATATCATGACAGCATTTCTTTCTGTCACTGGATTATCTTCCAGGATACACTGTAAATGGAGAGATGGAATTTCTAACTAACAGGAAATAGGTGCTAGTAATTATAAAGAATTTTCTCTTGCTTTCAGAATGGCTCAACCGTAATTATTAGTTACAAAATTATTAGTAGTAGTAGCCCTCTTTCTTCTTGATCTGCTTACACATTATTTTAAAAAGTTCTTCAAACTGAGGAACTATTTTCTTCTTTTTTTGATGTAGAAATAAAAATAAGATGCATAAAAGCACTTCACAAAAATTACCTCTGAGGTGTAATGAATGAGAGAGCAATTAACCCATTTTTAAGAATGAGGAAACTGAGACAAAGCATGTGGCTTGTCCAAGATCACACAAGAAGTCAGTATCTGAGCAGGGATTACAGTGTGGCTTGTAGTCCTCTGCTTTTCAGATAAACACTACTGCTCAAAAGCATATGTGAAATCTAAATCCAGTGTGAAGAGAAAAGAACTAAAGTTGTGCATTTGATTTTCCCTTCCTAACTACAAAGTGGACACTGATTGGCTAGGTGGTAGGACTGCTGAAAAGGACCTAGGGATCGTAGTGGATCACAAATTGAATGAGGTGATTCCAAAAAAGGCAAATGTGTCTCAGGGGTATATTAATGGGAGTGTCGTATGTAAGACACAGAGGGTAATTGTTTCACTCTACTTGGCATTGGTGAGGCCTCTGCTGGAGTAATGTGTCCACTGCTGGGAGTGACACTTTAGAAAAGATACGGACAAACTGGAGAGAGTCCAGAGGAGAGCAACAAAAATGACTTATGAGGAAAGGTTTAAAAAAAACCCAACTGGACATGTTTACTCTTGAGAAAAGATGACTATGGGGGGATCTCGTAACAGTCTTCAGATACGTTGAAGATGGTTAAAAAGAGCACAGTGATCAGCTCTCAATGTCCAGAGAAGATAGGACAAGTAAGGGACTTAATCTGTAGCAAGGGAGATTTAGGTTAGATATTAGGAAAAACTAAATTGTTCTGGAATAGGCTTTCAGGGGAGACTATCACCTTGTGGTGCTGTCAAGAATGGTCCAGGTTTACTGCAGTCCAGTAGGGGGCTGGACTAGATGATCACCTGAGGTCCCTTCCAGCCCTACATTTTTATGATTCTATTGCTAAATTCCTGATCCAGGTGAACTAGTATGGTCTCTGCTGCTTAATTGCAATCTGCACAGTAAAACCCAACTGCCAGTTAGTCAAGGCTCTCTGGCAGAATAATCATTGAGTTAATGTCTCAGCCATAGTTTGAAAATCAGCTAGCATAGGAGGCTCTGGAATATTAATATTCCATATCAATCTCCCTTCAGTAGACTGCATGCTAGAAATAGTCTTTGTCTTAGTGGAATTATAAATTGCACATCCAGCAATAAAGTAGAATGTATCCTTGTCACTTATGCTCTCTTTGGGATAACCCAACACAAATGTCCTCTCCTTAAAGGAATGTAATTATCTCCTGACTCTAGGAGAGTTTTAGGTCACCCTGCAGTTGGAGTGACTGTCCTAGAAACCCCTCTGCTGCCCCCCACCTTTTTTCTAACAGTTTGCTGATGCAGTAAAAGTGGGCCAGCATTAGCAGTGCTGATTTACTGCACCTTCCTCCTCTGCAAGGCTTTGCCCTGCTTTCCTCTCTGCTGATATATGGCAGTGAAAAGCTCAGTGCTGACAGATGGAGACTGTGAGAGGTTGCAGTTTAAGCCGATGAATCCTGTTTCTCCTTTTCCTAATGGGAGTAATTTACAGTCACTCTCTAATCCTGTGATGCCAGCTTTGGGACTATCACCCTGTTGCCTGCTAGCCTTTCTCTTCTGCCCCTACCTCCTGCCTGTTCTGTTCCATGAAATGGGACAGAAACCCTGCATCTCACATTCTTAGTGCACAACATAGGAATGTCTCTAGGGCTCACCCTGACTGTTTGGAAGCCAGCAACAGGGAAATTAAGCAAAGGCCAAACTAGTGGGAAGGAGGAGGTGACCTCTGAATCGGTTAGGGGGCCTATGAATCCTCCCACATGCTCCACAGGCCCTTGCCTTTTGTCCACCCCCTTTCAGAACTCTGCTAGTAAGAACTGGTGTCCCGTGCAGTAGAAAAGACTCTTGCTGAGCAAGTGCCTCGTTCCTGCTGGAGGCTCTATGGTGTGTCCACAAGAGGAGACTGTAAGTAGACAGTGAACCTAGTTTCCCTATGTGGCAGTGCAGAGCACAAAGGTAGCTTTCCCGTAGCTGTTTAGAGACCCTCAACATGAAAACCCCATTTGTCTGAAAGTCTAGTGCCTATCGTAGTCTCAGGTAACAGCTAGAATCACTATAACCGTGGGAGAAAAATGTTGCTAACGCCTTTATTTCTTTAGTTTATTTTGTGCATTTGACTCTCCTTTGGATATAGTCTGTCTTATAGTTTATCATGGCTAATCAGTTTTCCCCTGCTGAAGAAATCACTAAATTGAAATTAGAGGTGAAAACCTCTTTACTATTTTACAGGATTGTTTTTAAACTCTCAGAGCGTACTGTTTTAAAGTGGAGATCTACCAGAAACTTCTGGAATTTTTCATATTACTCAGTTTTAAAAAAAAAAAATCCAGTTGCCAGTATTCCTCTATTAGAGTGTAAGCCTCTTCCAGGTTAACTCTGTGGTCCCCAAACTTTTACCTTGCGCCCTCCTTTGCCGCTGTTTGCACGCCACCCCCAGAGCTGGGACTGGGAGTGGGGCCTTGACCATGGGAGGGGGGGCGGAGAAGGGAAGGCACAAACAGAAGTAAGGAGTCAACGTTGTGGCCACAGCTGGGGGCAGGCGTGGAGCCGGCAGTGGAACATTGGGTCAGCAGCTAGGACCCCGGGCCAGGAGCGGAGTCCCGGGTGCGGTTTCAGCTGCCAGGGCAAGGGCCAGGAGTGGAACTGGGTTGTGCTCCCCACCTCCATGGGTGCTAGCTAGGGACCCAGTCCCCACCCCCCCAACATTCCTTTGCACCTCCCTAGAGGGGCACACCCCCCAGTTTGGGGAACTCTGGGTTAATCTTTACCTCTTCTAGGGATATTATCCAGTGTCAGCTGATATACTCAACTAATTCTACACAATAATAGCTATCCTCCCTTCCTGTTTGGAGGTGGCAGCATGTTCTGGTCATTCAAGAATATGGGACTGGGAGTCAGGAGCTCCTGAGATCTAACCCTGGGTCTGCCACTGAACTTACCCAGCGGCCTTGAGCAAGCCATTTGTTTGTTTTTCTCCCATTTTTTAGATAGGCAATCTTGGTAGAGCTGGCTGGCTAGTAGGATTAATGCTTGTAAAGATTTTAAAAGAGAACTACACCTCTACCTTGATATAACGCTATCCTCGGGAGCCAAAAAATCTTACTGCATTACAGGTGAAACCGCGTTATATTGACCTTGCTTTGATCCACCAGAGTATGCAGCCCCGCCTCCCCTAGAGCACTGCCTTGCTGTGTTATATCCGAATTCATGTTATATAGGGCTGTGTTATATTGGGGTAGAGGTGTACTATATAAGTGCAAGAAACCAGGTGAATGGGTCTCTCTCTGGATGAGTGTGTTTGGTTGTGATGCTGTCCTTGCAGTGACGATCAGCTAGTTGGTTTCTTCACTTGAAGGAGATAATGGTTGGATGTTGCAGTGACTTCCTATTTTGTAGTTCAAAGACCTCTTCTTTTCTGACCCTACTTCTTAAGAACAAGAATGGCCATACTGGGTCAGACCAAAGGTCCATCCAGCCCAGTATCCTGTCTACCGACAGTGGCCAATGCCAGGTGCCTCAGAGGGAGTGAACCTAACAGAGATCAGGTGATCTCTCTCCTGCCATCCATCTCCATCCTCTGACAAACAGAGGCTAGGGACACCATTCCTTACCCATCCTGGCTAATAGCCATTAATGGACTTAACCTCCATGAATTTATCTAGTTCTCTTTTAAACCCTGTTATATTCCTAGCCTTCACAATCTCCTCAGGCAAGGAGTTCCACAGGTTGACTGTGGACTGTGTGAAGAACTTCCTTTGGTTTGTTTTAAACCTGCTGCTAATTAATTTCATTTGGTGGCCCCTAGTTCTTATATTATGGGAACAAGTAAATAACTTTTCCTTATTCATTTTCCCCACACCACTTATGATTTTTATACCTCTATCATATCCCCCCCTTAGTCTCCTCTTTTCCAAGCTGAAAAGTCCTAGCCTCTTTAACCTCTCCTCATATGGGACCCATTCCAAACCCCTAATCGTTTTAGTTGCCCTTTTCTGAACTTTTTCTAATGTCAGCATATCTTTTTTGAGATGAGACCACATCTGTACGCAGTATTCAAGATGTGGGCGTACCATGGATTTATATAAGGGCAATAAGATATTCTCCATTTTATTCTCTATCCCTTCTTTAATGATTCCTAACATCCTGTTTGCTTTTTTGACCACCTCTGCACACTGCGTGGACATCTTCAGAGAACTATCCACGATGACTCCAAGATCTCTTTCGTGATTAGCTGTAGCTAAATTAGCCCCCATCATATTGTATGTATAGTTGAGGTTATTTTTTCCAATGTGCATTACTTTACATTTATCCACATTAAATTTCATTTGCCATATAAATGGAATCACTTTATTTCTTTACCTTCCAAACAGAATTTCACTTTAGAAATGCAGCCCATTTAAATACCAGAAAATGCTGTTTGAGTGATACAGTGCAAAATAACTGTCATGCTGAAACCATGAGCTTCTCATTCTGGCTGAGAAATATTTTCACAATAAAAGGCATGATGCAATTATTTGCCAGCAAAGGGCAGATTTAGCGTCTACTTATCAGTCATTTTGGAGGTCTTGTTTATTCCATTTGCTGGCCTGACTTGAATAATCAAATTTATCTAGCTTCCCAAACTAATTTTCAGCTGCACATGTGCTGTAATGAACACAGATTTTCTACCTTCCTTCTGTAAGGATGACTGTCCAGTGCTCATTTGAGCAAAGTGGAGAGTGGCAAAGGAAGCTTTGGCATTGAGTGAGCCCTGGAATAATTTCCAGTGTCTGGAGTCTGTTGCTGGAGCACTTGGCTTGGACTTTGACTGGATTAACAGTTCACTGCCCAGCAATCACATAGCAGGTCACGTGTGACATAATTAGCAGGCTAGAAAGGGAATGGCTCTTAAAGGTGGTGGTCACTGCAGCACACCAACCCATCTGCTAAGTGAAGGTTCAGCTCAGGCAGTCCATTGATCCATTCTAATCTCTCAAGTTATTATAGTTCAACAGGCTGCAGTGGCAAAACTGGCAAAGTGATGGCAACAGTATTATTTATAAACAAATGCATGTCACCATGGTGTGTTCCGGTGGAAAGGCCCCATTCTGAGTACGTAGTTCCCATGCTTATCGATGACCTCCAGTGGAATGTAGGCTTATGGGTAGAATGGATTGGAGAACCCCAAGATAAAGGAGAGATTCCAGTATCTGTAAGCCCTTCTATACTGCAGGTACCACCCTGTGTGAGTGTGAGAAGTCTCTAAATCATGTCTGTGTAATGGTGGTGGTTAGAATTCTCTTCACTTGTTTTTCTAAGCCTATCCCTATTATGATGTAAAAAGTCCTCAGTTGGGTGGCAGGAGCCTGAACAGCAGCCAGGTTCCTATATCTCAGTCTCACGTCAAATCCAAGATCTTGCTTCAAGCCTTGGGAAATTTGCTTTTCAGCTAGCTTGGCATGACTTTGAACTCCTGCAAATTAGAGTTCAGAGAAGACTAAATCCATTCAGAATCCTCAATTATGGGTGTTCCACCAGGCAGGAGACTATTCTGAGAACTTTTAAATCTGCCCCTAAATATGAAAGTCCCTGCAGGACAACTGGAATTGATTTGTGTGTGATTCTGCTGCAGTTGAGATCAGTGGAGGAACTTCAGCCTTATAAGTCTCTTCCCTTAATAGGGAAGGGGCATAGACAGAAGATGATTGTTGTAACTGTATGTAGTCCTCAACACTTCGTGTTCCATCCATTCACCCCACCCCCAGTTTTTACAGCCTGAACTTCTTAACCGGGGCAGATGTGAGAGTTTATTATTTTATGTGATTTACATTTTGGAAGTTGGACTTGGCTTGGAAGAGCAGGTGCCCACTTCTTTGGGCTTTTTATAATTTAAATATCTGTTCAAGCTCTCTGAGCTTGAAATAATCACTTTTTTGAAAGGAATGGTTTGTAAATGCAGAACTTCTGTTTGTGTTTTTTAGCTAGTCCTGATATCACTGTCCACAAGCGAAGTGAGAACAAAAATGAAGGGCAGGAAGCGGTCATGTATTGCAAGTCTGTGGGCTTCCCCCATCCCGACTGGGTGTGGCGCAAGAAGGTCAATGGAGTATTTGCGGTGAGTGAGAGCCATAATGTCAGTATGCAGGCCTGAATTAACCTGCTGAAGCTTCTGATAGGAGAGAGAACTGGAATCCTTATTTGTTCCCAGTGTTGGGCGCTCTAATGCCTTGTAACTTTTTTGAAAAACTGATTGGGGGGCGGGGGGAGAGGGAGGGGTGTCTGTTTGAATCTTTACTGAACTGGAACTGAAATGATTTGCTTAATAATGAAATAAGTAATTCTGCTTACCTTTAAAGTTAGTAGCTGAAATACTAATAGCTTTCTAAAATGGTCTCCTTTGTCCTCCATTCCTATGCAAGCAAAGCTGCCTGTTACACCGCTGCTGGGTGTGACCACTAAATGAACTGGCAAGAACATGGAAGGATGGTGTAATTTGCAGTGGGCAACCTGAACAGGATACATTCGGAAAGTCCCTTCAAATCTATGTTTAATGGGCAAGAACACCAATTCAAAAAAATAATCTCATTAGCATTTTATCATTTGCTTTCATTTTAAGCAGGTTCTCCAGATACCCTGGAAATCCAATTTTCCAATTATACCATTGTAAAGAAATGACCCTTGGCATTCACATGTGTGACAGAAGCTACAGCTAAGCTTATTCACATCTATATTAGAATGCAAGATTAATGTTGATGTCACTGGCTGCTTTAATTTTATGCACAATCTGTGCTATTGTAATATAGCTGAATTTTATTGCAATGGTGGTGATAAAAGCAATAACACAAGCATTCCATGGTGTGTAAAGCATCTCAGCCAAAACAGTGCAAAATGGTCCCGTTTTCCCATGATATCTACTAACATAGATTAATTTTCTTATTATGAAGCTGATTCATTAAGTTCACTGTGAGAGTGGCAGTAAAAGCTTTGGCAATCATATTTTCCATGTGGATACTTGTCTCTTGGGCAAACTATTAACAAGTGGTTGAAATTGTACATTGTCCTGGCTTTTACACATTGCTTGTGAGTAAGAAATATGCTTATAAGTAGAGAAAATATCATGATATACTATCATGGAATACATTTGTTCTTTTAAGTGAAAATTTCCCAACTCTCTCTTTGAAGATGGGGAAAACCACATTAATTATTTCTTAGGAAAACCAATAATGGATATATCAAGTCCAAGCTGGACCTGGTGCAAGCAAATCTGATGCACCTCAATCCTAACCTATGGAGTTTCTTGTATTTCCAGTCCAGGGTCCCTTTCCCCTGCAACGCTACCCTGGCACCTTGACCCTAACCTGCAGTTCTTCCAGTGTTTGCAGATTCTGCAGCTGACTTTGCAATGTGGACAGAGTCCCCCTATGGGCTAGATTGAGACAATACTCACTTTGCTTGTGACCTAAGGGCTAGTATAAAGCGGCAGTGCTTTAATGTGCCTAGTGTGGTCACGGTGCAGCGCTAGGGGAGAGCTCTCCCAGTGCTCTAAAAAAACCACCTCCAAACTTTACAGCTTTACAGCCTTGAAACTTGCTGTGCTCAGGAGTGTGTGTTTATGTATACTAAACACCATTATTTGGAAATTACTTAGAGAATCTATATGCTGTGCATTGACTTCAGTTGAATCTGAACCAAAGTAATAGGGTCCATCAATTTTTACAGTTAG
The DNA here is from genome assembly GCF_025201925.1 of Gopherus flavomarginatus. NCBI lineage: Eukaryota > Metazoa > Chordata > Testudines > Testudinidae > Gopherus > Gopherus flavomarginatus. Next base: position 47,955,162 of record NC_066625.1, read on the forward strand.
ATGGAAGAATGATACCCAGCAAATGCGTCACAGAATAAAAACTTTTACATAGTCCAGTCTTATGAGTCCAGACATCCAGCTGGGCTACTCTCAGAAGTGACTTGATAAAAATGGCATGGAAAAAATTTGCAGCCTCACATGACTTTCAGATCAAAATGTGTTTTACCTGCTAGCCCTGCAAATATACCTTCACATCATCGGTAGTAATTTCTGAAGTTTAGCTCCATCTGTGCAAGCTTATTGCTTAGAGTTGACGATTGGGACTTGTCAATTCCACTGATACACAAGCCAGAAAAGCATTCTGTTTACATGATCATGGCTGTGTTGGTGTTGCATCTCTGACAGTAATAAAAAGGAGTGAAAAAAAATGTAAATTTTATCATTGCAGTGAGCAAGTCTGCTGATTTAAGGTGCCACTTTTATATTCCTTTCAGAGCAGAACTGCATTTTAAGAGACTGGAGACTAACTTTAGCTTTTGTAAATATTTTGGAGCTTTTAAAGACTGAACACTTAAACATTAGACTGTTGAATAGTCTGAAGTAACCAGCCTCTTCACTTTTACAAGAATCTCTTTAAATTTTCCCACCTAACACAGTAACTGAGTGGAAACTGTATGTCTACATGGCAATGGGGGGCGGGGTGGGGTGGGGGGGTAGCGGACACCTGCGACAGTGAGTCTGACTGGGGCTTGCATTATAAGGGCTAAAAATAGCAGTGTAGATGTTCCCTCTGGAGCCTGGGCTGAGACCACTCCACCTCACCAGATTTCAGGATCTAGACTGCAGTCCAAGCAAGAATGACTACACTGCTATTTTTAACCCTGTAGCATGACAATGAGTCAGTTGACCTGGGCTTTGAGACTTGCTGCCACAGGTTTTTCTTTGCAATATTGACATACCGTAACAGCTTATCACCTGGGCTTACTCAAAGTTCTCATTCCCGTCTGTTCCCTTTCTGCTTTTTACAGGAAATCAACAACTCCTCTGGCCGATTCTTCATTACAAATAAAGACAATTACACTGAGCTGAGTATCACAAACCTCCAGATAAGTGAGGATCCCGGCGAGTATGAGTGCAATGCAACCAATATAATTGGCTCTACCTCTGCCACCACCATCCTGCGAGTGCGCAGCCACTTGGCCCCTCTCTGGCCCTTCTTGGGGATATTGGCAGAGATTATCATCCTTGTTGTTATCATAGTGGTTTATGAGAAGAGGAAGCGGCCAGATGAAGTCCCAGACGGTAAGAGTGTTCTCAGAGCCACTTGTAAAACTTATGGAACCAGGTCATTGAGAGAAAATAAGCACCATAGTCTATGAAGAGTTCTGAAAAGTTCTCATTTCAGCAGCTGTTCTCTCTCCAAATATTAGGCCCTTCACAGTAGCTCTGCAGAATCTGTACATTAATTCCTAGCTTTGCTTGTCCCTGATTCCTCATGCTATAGTTGGACAGTTACTACTGAATCTTTGAAATGTTTATTGTAAAACTGGTAGTGGTTCCATGGTTCCATCTCTCTTCCCTGCTATAGCCCTTAGATCTGACATTTAGGCATACAGCATAGGAGAATAAACTGAACCCCCCTCCCTCCCCCCCGAGTCCCTCTTAATGTGTCCTCCTAAATCTGGCAAGCTCTGTTGGATTGAGCAATATTTAGGGATAGGTTTTCATGTCACATTAAAGAGATCTTAATTTTGACTTCAGATGATCATAGGGAGACAATGATTTCATTGTTCTTATAGTCATTCATCAGTTATTTGATATTTAAATAAGACTCTCTGGTCTCGTAATACAAGTTTTGCATCCTGGTCTCTGCTGAAAGCATCAGTAATGTTTTTAACAGTGTGTTTTATGTAATTGAGGTTACGTAATGTAATTACGGAATGTTGTGGAGATTTTAGTCTAGCTGTGTCCATTGGGTTAAAATCCAAGTTGAAAGGAGCTAAGTTATCTGCCTTCCATGCTGGTGGTAGGATTCATTAGTTAATGTGTGTACAGTGTTTAGGAAAAGTAGAGTTTTTATTTTATCCTTATTTGAGCTCTTTGCACTATATTTTCCTCTCTTTAAGGAAGGGCGACAGTTTCGGAGGAGAAACTGGTTTATGAAAGAGACAGACTGGTGAACAGACTTTAACGTAACAACCAGTTGCTTACAATGTTGTCTGTCAAAAGCCTACCCAAGTTGTCCTAGTGAGAAACTTATCGCTCACTATAAGGATGTGATGTTTTCAAGTGATCAGGGGAAGCGGGTGCAGCAGGGAGTGACCATGTCCATATCATAATTCACTATCATTTTATAATACTGGAGAATCCTTCTCGTGTATCAGACAGGTACCACAGTGTTCCAGTGTACCATAACTTATGCAACAATAACTACTGTAGCTAAGGCAGTACAACAGATTGATTATTCAGTGGTCTTCAAACGTTCACCTATTGGGATGAAAATTTCTGAGCCCAACGGTGAACTTCTTTGCAAAGTTGGAGCGAAAATAGCTCTACCATTTCTGAGTAATACCATGGAGAACAGAAAGTCTTCATTAAAAAGACTTTTTTTTTTTTTTAATAAACAGCCTTATCAAAACAGCCGAGGCTTGTAAATTTCAATCTGACATGGAGTAATGCATATCCTGGGTTCTGAGAAAATCTGCTTTGGTTCAGCCAAGTTATGTGAATGTAAAAAATGCCTACAAAGCATGCACAGAGACTTTGTCCCTAGGTGCATTTCTAACAAGCTTAGCAAAGTGGTGCACAGTGATGCATACTCACTGTAGTGATGGGTGGCAGTATAAAACTCTAAACTAGTCCCAAGGTGGCTCTCAACCAGCCCACAAAACTTTACATGTGTGCTGATAAACTTTTAATTTTTAAAAAACTTCTCTTTACTAGTCTTTTTCTCTGTTTACAACCCCCTTTTTGCTTAGCAGAATATGCACTAGGCTGGGATTCAGAATAGCCTGTGTTATAGTACCACCTTTTCCATTGGTGGCTCTTCATAATCCATTGCACTTTTCTACCCTTTATTTAGTGAGGGCTGACCAGAGGTTACAGCAGAATCTTAACACTTGCAATTTGGCATGGAAAACAGTGC